>NC_071505.1:62020991-62645991 GCF_027887155.1 Malaclemys terrapin pileata
TACATGTAGACAGCCCCCATGATTATTATATTGCCTTACATTTGATGCCATCAAAGAATGAATCAAAAACAGCAATATATTGACAAGGCAACACATGCAGGGTTAGGATTACTGCAAGGCCCAGGGTTACAGTTAGGCAAATATTCAAAAAAACATGAGACAGACAAATCAAGACCATAGGCTCTTCTATAGGCTGTTGCTTAATAAATTGATGATCTTACCTCTCCATCTCCTGTTGTCTTATCCTCTCGCACCGCTTTTATACCAGTGTAATTCCTTTGACTAGCAGTGGAATTAGACTGGGGGCCAGAGCCCAAAGTCCTGCAGCCACATCCCAGGGCCCAAGCCTGAAGCCCTGTGGGCTGGGGATGGAGCATACAGCCGAAGCCCGGGCCAGAGAAGGTGGTGGGGGCCAGGAGTGACGGGGAAGAAGGGTGGTGACCTGGGGCCCTGTGGCTGGGGGACAGAGCCTGCCACTGTGCAGCCAAAGCCCAGGGTGGCAACGGGCGCTAGGGAAAATTGGAAGAGGGGGGTGTGAGCTCGGGGCCAACACCCGCCGCCACACGGCTGGGGGCCCGAGCCCGAAGCCCTGTGGCTGGATCCCAGGGCCCAAGCCTGAAGCCCTGTGGCCGGATCCCAGGGTCCAAGCCCACAGCCCTGTGGCCAAATCCTGGGTCCCAAAGCCCTGCAGCCAGGGGATGGAGCACACGGCTGAAGCCCAGTGCCAGAAGAGGTAGCAGGGATCAGGGACTATGGGGGCGGGGAGAGAAGAGATGAGTCCGTGGCCGGAGAAGGCAGCAGGGGCCAGGGATAATCTGAATACAATATATATTTAATGTAAAATACCATCTGTGCTTTTCTGTGGCATAATTTTTTTTGCTAACTCAAAGTTGTTAATTTGCCTGTAAAATGCAACTGTAGAGCTAACAGCGCCTACATCATATTTAAACACTTCTTATGGAAACAATATAGGTTTGTGAAATTCTGTAAGTGGGAGTTGGTGCCTTGTAATTTGAGAAAAAAAAACTGTTGCAGGACTTGCTGCAGTGAAGAGTTTAAGCAGAAACGATTCTATAAAACTTGGCTGTATATATTTGTGCAAATTATATAATATTATACATGCACACACAACCAGGGGTAGCCATACTTTTGCCTGAGGAAAGGGAACACTGCAACTTGCTAAGAGATGCAGTTATGATAATTGGCATTATGTGGATTAGATTGCAGTTTTATTATTATTTCTTGTCTTTAATAGTGCAAACAAGGACAGCAGTGGTTGGGGCAGCACTGGAGACATTTTTTTGTTGGGATGTGTTCAGACAAGTGGGTTTTGGTTGCCTGGAGAAAGAATTGTGGTGAAAGCTCGAAGGCTGATTTTACTGTTATATGATTGAATGTCTTTTTATATCTGTCAGACGCCCAATTGTTTGGCGATAGGCAACAAAATAAATGTCTCAGTATGATAAATAATTAAGTGTCTCACTGATGTGAAGGTAAATAATGAGACTCAAAACATACACCCCCAGGCAGAGAGCTAATACTACCCAAAAAATGAATGGGTGCTGGCTGGGGAATTTGTGTGTGCAGGGCAACAGGCAGTTGTGCTAATTCAGTGCATCCTTGCAGTCGCCTGCACCAGCTCAGCTCCTATGGAATTCCAACTGTGACTTCACACTGCTTTCCCCTTGCAGAAAGCTCCATGTAAGGCTGGTGATCTTTTAAATGGGTGAGAATTCAAAATGTAATGAGTGAGAGAGTAAATGCCTCATTGGACACAATTTCTAGAACTCTTCGTTGCAAGAGTGAGGGCTTTGCTATACAGAGAAATTGACCAGAACAGCTATTTTGGAAGAGCTTCCCGGAGGGACACACTGTTCCAAAATAAAAGAGATTTTTTAAAATTCTAGAATAATTACTCTACTTTGGAAGTGCACCAATTACTCTGGAATAAAAGTGACTTTTATTCTGGAATAGTGTGTGTCCATCTGGGGAGAATATTCCAGAGCTACTCTGGAATAGCAATGTCAGACAATTCCCTGTGAAGACAAGCCCTGAAGTATTAAAAAGGTAGCAAGTAGAACTGGTCAAAAGAATTATCAAGATTTTTAGTGAAAATTTCATCTTTTTTTAAATTTAAATTGAATGTACTTGAAATTTTATTCATTTATTTTTTACCAGCTCTACTGTCAGTGTTCGTCTATTGACCTATCCTATTTGCAGCTGTTGGAACCTGCAGGGAGAGATAGTCACTGCTGACTATTGACTCAGTGCAGCAGGGGCCAGAACCAAGCCCTTTGAGGTCAATGGGATTCTTCTGTGGGCTTTGGATCAAGCCCTAGGTGTGGCCCGGTAACGCCACTCTGGTTATAAGAAAGGTGAGGAATGGCTTTTTTTTATCTTAGCCTAGCAAAGCTATGGAAAAACAAATAACCACATAAGGATATAAACGCATGTATTTGTGTAATAAAAATGTGTATTAATTAGTACAATTTCTGTACAATTCTATTATTTAGGTAGTATCAATGCCCTAGCTATTAATGACACATCTATTGGAAGTTGTATTGTCACTAGAGATGTGTCTTTTAAAAGCTATGGCAATGATGTCATGTTGTTTGAACTTTTTGGGTGTAGCCACTGAGTTTACCCAATGTAAATAAGTTGCAGACTCTCCCTGGAGAAAACATACAACCAGATTCTGAACTCATCAGGAACAAGCTCATCACTTCATGGGCTTGAGGGTCATAATTACCTTATATGGTGTAATGTTTTGGTCTTGATTTTCATTCCGTCTCTTGTATATCTCCATTGCTTGATGTAGGTTCAACTCAAGTAGGGACTTTTCATCTCTTAATTCTTGTGACTATGATCTTCCACTGCCCTACAAGTTCCTTGCAGCATTTGGGGCTACAGAAGCTGTCATAAGACAAAAGGCTGCTACTTTAAAAAAGCAGTGTGACAGCAATGCTAAGGAATATCTTCCTGCAAGCGTCACTGTTCTGAATTTTTTGTTTTTTAATGCCAGCCAGAATTTAAAAACTGATATGATGGTTCACAGATGCCATTATTTGGATTCTCTAGTTTTCATTTATCATGTGGATGTTATATCCATTCCATCAAACAAAATCCAGCACCCTCACCTAACCTTCTTCATGATCTACATATTCATACTATGGCTATGATATCTTTAATCAGATCTTTCATCCCAGAAGTGCGTTCTGGGTTTGGAGGACTTTTCACAGTGGTCCTTTTATTTATTAAGCCACGTTATCTACATATTGTTTGATATGCTGACCAGAAAATGAATTCAGGAATAGTCGGCCAGAACAAAAGGGGGAAATTGCGCTGTTGGAAGCTTGTACTCAGTGTGATACATCCACCAAGTAAATGAAATTAATTGGCTTGCAATCTCCCCCTTACTAAAGGTATTTCCCATAGGTATCACTACAAACATTTCAAATATAACTCCCCAGTTATTCCTCAACTGGCCCATCATGGAAAAGACCAACTGGGCAGACTTTATCTTCATATTGTGTGCATGTATGGTGGGATGCAGCTACTCCACAGCACTATCCTGTTCTGACATGGACAGGCCCTCCATAGTGCCAGGAGTTAGTAGAGGGATGGAGCAAGGTGGGGTCATGAAGGGAGGAGATATCGGAATGGGGATGCACATTGCTCTGCTCTTAAGACTTATGGAGAATCTGGAGGAAAATATGTGCATTCTAAGTCTGTATCAGGTTCTCTGTGAACCTTCTCTGCTCTGTAAATCTCTCTTAAGGGTGAGTTCTGGGGCAGCTGCTGGCTTGGGAGTCCCTGAAGCCATGCTGCTTGACAGCCAGAGAGTGCCCCAGGAAGAGTGCAGAAGTACTGGGCCTTTGTGTGTCTCCCTCCTGTGGATACTTCAGGAGGCTGCACGACAGGAGGCAAAAACAGCCTAACCCTCCCTTCCGTTTGTTGGGAGAACTTTAATGAGAGGACCCCACAAACCCTTCCAGAACATCACTAGTAGCCCTATAAGCTAGTGAAGCACTGCAGGAGGGAAGAGCTGTGATGTCTGACCCTGTAGAGAGGCATTACACTTGTTTTAAGCTATATTGCCTGCAGAAGTGCTGAAGTGAGTATGGTAAGCAGAAGTACTTGCTACACCTTTGAAAAGGTGAAACTACCCTGCCTAGTTTACGTCATGATAAAAACATAGTGGAGACAAGCCACTTTAGATCGGTGCTAAAAAGGTGTGGACATGGCAGCATGGGTAGTGGGTAATGTAAACCCATCACTTGCAGTCAAATGATTGATTACTTCTGAGTTGGGGTTGGGAGGAGAGGACTCTTGTGTTACCCCTATTCCACCTCCCAGAATGTGGGTTTCAGCACCACTCCTCCACGAAGTATTCTCATCAACTCTTTCTACTTGCCACCCTGATCATCATCTTTCTTTATAGGATTCCTCTGCCTACAAATATAACTAATCAGAAAGATCATATGATTATTAAGAAGCAATTTGTTGGAAGTGGAATGATGTAGGGATTAGAGCATGATACTAGGAGTTGGGAGACCAGGCTTGTAAGCCTAGTTCTACCACTGATTTACTGTGTGGCCTTCAGGAAGTCACTTAGGCCACAATTTTCTGAAGCACCCATTAATTTTGAGTGGCTCCAGTTTTTGGGTGCCCAACCTGAGACAACTTGGGTCTGATTCCCCTTCCCCCTCCCCAAGTCCTGCTTCAACATGTCTCAGGTTAAGCACACAAAATTAGCAGACATTTAAAAAATGGTGGCATTTACCTCTGTTTGTTTCCTATATAGAAAGTGGGGATACCAATACTTACTATCTACCTACCTCACAGTAATATTGTGAAGATTATTCTTTATAAAGAATTTGGTACAATTTTCATAGTATGTTTAATACTATAGATGTACAATACTATAAAATGGTTAGTAGTGAGTATTATATTCTGAAATTTATTTCTTAATCTCTATACCATAAGTATGCTTTTACTGTATTGGAAATCTAGATATGCTTAAGATTCACTCAAGAACTGCTGTAGAATGATTTATCTTGGAAGAGGCTTTGATTGTATCTGTTAAAGAAACATTTATTTTGGGGGAGGGAATTCTTGAACCTAAGGTATTACAAATTAGGGCAATTTCCAAGGAGTATCAATTCTGGGGCCAGTCTTTGACCATGTCCTTTGTGAGTGGTGATATTGCAATAGCTAATTATGTCTGAGGTTAGGATCAGCAGAAGTAATTCTCTGGAAGACACAAAAGTGAATTAGAAGCACCTGAAACTCATGCTTCAAACTGAGCGTATAGGTACACTAGACTTTGCACATGTCACTAAGTGAGGTCGAAACCCTGACTCCATTGATGCCTATGGCAAAACTCCCATTGATGTCAGTAGGTTCAGCATTTCACCTGGAGACAGTCGGCATTTATTAATTATAATTTGACTTTTAATGCTCCTCTGTCAATAACTTCATTGCCTCTTTAAACTGTGCTTGCCTGCTGCAGATTAGCATATTTTAGTTCCAGAGCACTCATGGGCTGAGGGGAAGGAACCTGTTCCCTCCCTCCTCAGCCAGAAGGCTGCTTGGTTGACCCAAGACCTCTTATGTCAGGAATGTAAGCCTGCACCTCACCCTTCCCAAAACCTTTGTAACTTTAAGAATAACTGACATCTACCCATTACACATTGTGCTACAGCAGCATTTCACAAAGAGGTCCATTAGGCTATGTTATAGCAAAAGCTGCAAAAGTAATATTTCCTGGTCATTCTACACTCTTCCGTGCACTTTCATTTCTTTTAAGGCACCTGTGTTTTTTGGCTACAATAAGGAAAGGAAAAAAAAAAAAAAAGCTAAATTTTGCCAACTCCCTTCTAGTTTTGGCAGTTTCACTCTAGTTACTTCCAGGAATTATCTCCCTGTCGCAGATAGGCTGTCAGTGCCAGATTTGGGAAAACCCTCCTTCTTTCTTGTTTTGATTAGGAAATGGATTCTTTTCAAAAGCATTCCCCTCCCCCACTCTCCCACATTTTCACCATGGTGATTCGGTGATGGCTGCTTCCAAAATGCAAAGTGTGCTGAAAATAAATCTGATAAGTGCCCTACAGAATCTGCTGCCAAGGATGCTATAGACAGTTCAATATTTGCTCCACTCCCATCTGTCTGTTTAACTTTGGCAGAGTCTGATACCTGGTGGCTCAGGCATTTGCAGTCTCTTGTCAGTGTTACTGACAAGAGGATGTGGCTCTTAGAATGTTACACATGAAGAATTAAACCAAAGAATACACAGCCATTGGCTCCTGAAGCTATTTTAAAGGGACCCTGTAAAGATGTTTTTTAGGCAGATGATGTCGTAAATACACCACACCCCCAACAAGAAGATGAAGTGAATAAATTTCCCAAGAATGATGGAAAAGTACCTGCCACATGGATTGTATATGCTGTTGGTCCTGGAGAGGAGGAGCTAGCAGCTTGGCATCTTTGAGAAAGCAGGCCTATGAAGGGATTAGCTAATGCTGGCTCAAGACCATCTTTAGTGACAGGACTACTGAAGAAAACAGAGCCTGAGAATGAGCTGGAGACTTTTCTGGTCACCTTCAAAAGGGTGACTTCAACAGCTGGGGCCATACCTAAGTAAGGAAACTCCCTCCACCTACTGGGTCCTGGATGCAGTTCATCAGGACTACATTGCAAGTGAAGGCAGTTCTTCTAAACCATGTTGTAGCCAGAGGCTGCCCTAAGAACAGGTTCTCGGGCAAGAGAGAAGGCCACATCAGGGACTTGTCCATACTGAATACACACAGAGGGACGCTTTGTGATGAGGACGGAAGTAAGGCCTGGTCCACACTAACCCCCCACTTCGAACTAAGATACGCAACTTCAGCTACGTGAATAAGGTAACTGAAGTCGAAGTACCTTAGTTCGAACTTACCGTGGGTCCAGACGCGGCAGGCAGGCTCCCCCGTCGACTCCGCGTACTCCTCTCGCGGAGCAGGAGTACCGGCGTCGACGGCGAGCACTTCCGGGATCGATTTATCGCGTCTAGACAAGACGCGATAAATCGATCCCAGAAGATCGATTGCTTACCGCCGGACCCAGAGGTAAGTATAGACGTACCCTAAGACTCCATGTAAGACCTACAGCTCTACTAAAGCTGCAACAAGGTCTAAATATTTTCATTAAAAATTGTGCAGGGTTTTGCTAAGAAGTTCAGTTTTCATGTAAAAACTGAGCTTTCAAGGGGTGACAAATTTTTTAAAGGACTCTTAAGTCCAAACACAAACAAGATGGCTTTGTGCAAATAGCTGATTTGCAAATGCAGTATTCTTTTTTCTTTAGCTACTTCATAGCGGTATTGCAAGGCCAAATTAATGTTTTATGAAATACTTTGAAGGTCTCAAATGGACATGCACATTATAATCATTTATTGATTGCTTCATAGTCCTGGACATACAACTTGCCCCTTTAACATTCCAGGATAGTTGGAACTTAAGTCCAACAACAAGAGAAGAAAAAAACTTTTAAGTCAAAATCATGGGGGTGGAGGTGAGTGGGTTTTGTTTTGTTTTTTGAGGACTGACTCATGATTTTTGAATGCTTGGGATTGGTAATACTACTATCATTAACACATAATGGTAGCCAGCAGGTAAGGCTCACATTCAGCTTGTACATGGTACTGGTACCTCTCTTAAGTTGCTGTCTTGTTTGCTGGAATCTCACTTACTTTTTTTAAATTAAGCCTTTAGCTCTATGGTTGCAAAGAAGACTTCAAAACTGTGAACCAAGAGTGATGGATGCAGAGATGTCAGCAGAAAGCCTGGTTTTATACTGGCAAGGAGAATGCCAGGAACTGGAGAAGAAAGTATGTTAAAACAAACAGTGTGAAAATGCAGTAGCAAGATTTACCACTGCAAATCTTACTACTGCAGTGGTACAAGTAGTAAAGAAAATGTCTTTGGCATCTTTGCTCATTAAATTTCATTTTCTGCTATGGCGATGTTTGTCAACCCAAGCACTGTTTTCACAGTGACAAGGTGGGTGAGGTCATCTCGCTTATTGGACCAACTTATGTTGGTGAAAGAGACAAGCTTTCAAACTTCACAGAGCTCTTCTTCAAAGTAACTAACAAAGCCATTAAAAGTGGTTGAAAAAGCTCTTTTCCAGAAGAGGTGTAAACAAACTAAAATCACTTACTCAAGCAGTTATTAGCACTCTACATTTTGACCTTGAGCCATGTCAATTCACTGTGATTCAAACCATCTGCACTCTAGAACAATTAAAAACCTTCAGACCTCCTATGAGTTTCCTTCCTCTGATTATAACTTATGTGGTGTAGTAAAACACAGAGGTAAACAGCTAGTTAGTGCAGACTTTTGTGCCTATTTAATTTTATAGTGCAATTCACATACAACAATTCCCCTTTTAATGGCAGTTAGCTTTCATCTGGAAAACATAACATTTCAGTATAAAGCAAATGCTATAGTTTATATGGCTTCGAAACAATTTGAGTTAGAAGTGCCTGCTCTCACTCATTCACAGACTTCCAAAAAAATTGTCCTTTGGGGTATACTATTTTCCACACTTGATCTTAGCTGAACAGTGAATTTTAAAAGAAAAGTTTGAGGAAAATCTGTCCACCATTTTGGATATGCAGTGCTGAAATATAAACGGTGTCCACTGTATGTTTAAAAGAGAAAAAGTCCCCTGCCCCCTTGACACAGAACTCAAAAACATTTGAATTCTGAAATGCGCGAATGTAAATAGTTCTTCTTTTGGAGTTTGTCTATGATCACATTTGGATAAAGATTCTTACAAACAATTTGAAAATTCCCTTCTAAGCATGCTCAGTTTGCAACTAAGGTTTTTATTCTTTTTAGCAGAGCCTAAGTCCTAGCCTCCTTTGGGATATCCAATGCTCATGCTCACTTCCTCACCAACTGCTTCCAGGCTGCTGCTGAAATTGTTTTGGTGAGATGTCTACACTAGGGTTACCATACGTCCGGATTTTCCCGGACATGTCCGGCTTTTGGGGGCTCAAATCCCCGTCCGGGGGGAAATCCCCAAAAGCCGGGCATGTCTGGGAAAATCGGGAGGGCTCGGCTGGGGCCTCTTTGGCCGGGGCCGGGGTCGCGGGGCCGGGGGCATGGTGCCGGGCCGGGCGCGCGGTGCCGGGCCGGGGTCGCAGTGCCGGGCCGGGGTGGGCGCGGGGGCCGGGGGCGCGGTGCCGGGCCGGGGTCCGGGAGCCGGTCCGGGCCCGCGGGGCCGGGAGCCGGGGGGTCCGCTGGGCCGCGGGGCTGGGAGCTGGGGGGTCCGCGGGGCCGGGGGGCCGCTGGGCCGCGGGGGCCGCTGGGCCGGGAGCCGGGGGGTCCGCTGGGCCGGGAGCCGGGGGGTGCGCCGGGCCGCCGGGGGCCGGCAGTGCTGGGTGGGCCGGTGGTGGTCGGCCGGGGCCGGCACCCCAGGGCCCGAGCCGACCCAGGCTGGAGCCGCCGGGGGGCCAGCCTGGGCCGCGCCTCCTCCCCCCACACACCCCCTTACCTGCTACAGGCTTCCCGCGACTCAAATGTTCGCGGGAAGCAGGGGAGGGGGCGGAGACTTTGGGAGGGGGCGGAGTTGGGGCGTGGGCGTGGGCGGGGCCCCTGGGAGTGTCCTCCATTTGGAGGCACAAAATATGGTAACCCTAGTCTACACACATCTCAAGCTCCAAAACAATCAGACAAAACCACTGCTTGGACATCCAGAACTAGAAACTACTGTGGTGTGTAAACATTGAGACCTCTCCACAGAGCTTCCTATAATCTGCAAATTCTGAGATTTTACTTTAAAATACTGTTTCTCTTAATTGCCAATGTACTTGCATATATGATGCTGTTCTGTTCCCCAGCCGTTACCCCAGCCTTAAAGAAAACTATCTCCACCTAAGTTCCCTGTAAGCTGTGCAGCCATGCAGCAGCCTATTTAGCACCACTCAGAGAACCCGCCTGGGGACCTGTTGTGGCCTAGGGAGGGGCGCCGCTCCCCTGGCCCCAAATTAGCCCAACCCTGAACCTGCTGCGGCTGGGGTGCCCGGACCTGCGGCGGCCGGGGCACCCCTCCCCCGGCCCGAAGCCAGTCCTGGCCTGGACCTGGAAGGCTGGGGGATGGGCGCCTATCCTGTGTTCCCTGTCCCGGAGCTGCCGTGGCAGGGAGAGGCACCTCTCCCCTCAAGCCCAGGTGCTGCTGCGGGCAGAGAGAGCTGAGGAGGAGTCCTCTCTCCCTGCAGTAGCCCTGGAGCACCCTTCTGCACCCCAAACCCCTCATCCCCGCCTCACCCCAGAGCCTGCATCCCCAGCCGGAGCCCTCACCCCCTGCACCCAACCTTCAGCCCCAGCCCTGAGCCCCTCATCCCCAGCCCCACCACTGAGCCTGCACCTCCAGCTGGACCCCTCACACCCTTGCATCCCAACTGTCTGCCCCAGCCCTGAGCCCCCCCGCACACACTCCAAACCCCTCGGTCCCACCCTCACCACATGAATTTTGTTATGTGCACCAAGATGAAGGTAATGCATCACACATCACCTCCATCTTGGTGCACATAACAAAATTCATTCCGCACATCGGTGGGAAAAATTAGAGTCTCCAGCCAACTATAACCAGAGTAAAGTTATACATTCTCTGTTCTCCAACCCATTCCCATCAATGAGGTGTGACCTTCAAAGCATAATACAGATATGGATCATTTAAATATTAACATTAATAAGACTATGCTTTCCTCTTCTGTTTTAAAACACAAGGAAATTATATGTGAAACAAATACAATTTTAAGGTTTTTTTTTTTTTTTCCAATTTAAAATTATAGGCAGGCGGGAATGCAATACAAGGCACCTAACTCAGACATGTTGCAAATTCTGTAAATCTAACAGTGTAGAGCTAATAATTTAACTATTAGTTATTCCTTTTAAAAAGCATATGTGAAAACAGTTGTTTAGGTTGCAAAGACATGCAGTAAAAATTAGGAAATGCCAGATTTACAGATGCCAGTGCAACCTTAAATTGACCCCTTGGCTGTACCTATAGACTGAATGAGGCAGGGGTCTTGTGGAAAACAGAATGTGATCATGTAATTAAAAACTGATATTGGCGAGGGCTCCTGACCTATGTAATTTGTGAGAATGTTGGATTTTTCTTGTTCTCTGTTCTTGCTGCAGTGCCTATTGCTGGGGCTGAGTGATGGAAAGTAGAGGAGAATCAGAGCTGTACAAAAGCAGGAAGCCTCCTTTCATCAGTGCCTGAGCAATGTAATGCCTTTAGCTCTGCTGGACAACTCATTAATGTAAAGACATTTCCCTCCTTTATTCCCTGCTCTTTTCTGCTGTCTAGGGATGAGTCTAGGCTAAGAAAATTAGAGTTCATAATTCCCCACCAATGGAGCTTTGCCAGTGAATACTGTAGACAAGAGTCAAGAGTAAACGGGTAATCTAGTACAAGGGAACTCTTACAGCAATCTCAGACATTCCTGTCAGCTTTTTAAAAAGATGAACATCATCTGTAGTGTATGAGTAGGTCAAAACTTGCAATTTGGGAATCCCCCTGCCATCAGTTCAAAGCCAGGAAATTGATCTTAAATCCATTAAAATGTGAGTTCAAGACACTGTATGTATCACTCTTTAATTTATTTTAATAATATATTTCCATTTTCTTTCTTTGCTTTTTCCTATCTCCATGTTTCCTTCTATATCTTGATACATCTTTTGTCAGTACTTTCTCTTTCTTCCTAAAACTTTCTCTTTAACATTTTACCTATCTGATTTGTTTTTTCTTTGGCCTAATACTTCCTTTGTGTGTTTTGTTCACTGTATTTACCCCATTTCAACCCTCCTTAGTCCACTCCACTTCTACCCTCATCCTCTTTGGATAGAGGCAGTAGCACTCTCACCATCCAAATGTGGTAGGATGAGAACACTTTTGTATGGTGAGCAGGAGATGGAATAAATTTGTAGATGTTGGCTTCCAAATATGGCGTGAGTTGGTGAGCCCTGGCTAAAGCAAAACTAGAATTAGGGTAACATTTTCAAAGGTACCTAAGTCTCATTGAAAGTCCTGAAAATTTTGCCCTTATAGCTGTGCTGTAGAAGTACAGAAAACTATCATTAATTTGTTTTAGCAACTGCTAAACTTAATTTTGTAAATGAACGAACAGACAATGCATCATAAGGAATGCCCTACTCCACCTAGGTACAGGAGGTATTCTCAGTAGAGGATTATCAGGAGGACCTCCACAGGATGACTTTCAACACAACATCACAGAGATACAGAGTTGTTGATGACCAATGTCAGGATAGTGACAACATCATTTCCTTCTGAGGATGCAATTCTATTTTATGAATTGGTTGATAGGATGACCTCAAACTTTTTTTTTAAGATGGTGGTTGAGGGTGAGTGGAAAAGGCTAGACAATGGCTTTCAACAACTGGCTTTTAAAAGTTAGGTCCAATCAAAAGTTATATACCCTTCTCGTGTCACTGTGTTGATCAACAGTTTCCAATACTGGTTATTAAAATAATACTCTAAGTTCCAAGCTGCAGTGTGGATGATCCCTAAAAAGTTTCCACTGCACCTCTAAGCAAGTTTGTAATTAAATAGAAAAAATGACACATCTCAAGGGTAACAAGAGGATCTCTTTTTCTTTGCCTTAGAAATCACACTGCTGACTTGATTGCGTGACTGGAAGGCCCCACCTCTCATTTATTTCCTGGTTTCAAGACAGATGCTGGGAATCAAATTGCAGTTATAGTATATTAGGACTGGCATTTTCCTGGTATTCATAAACATGTAAGCTTCCACAGTTGTGGTGTCTATACTTAAAACAGAAGGTCTGGTTCATTTTTATTGCTCCAAATTCTCTTGCCTACTGTTAACAATTAGGAAAAGTGTAAAAAGCAGAAGAAGTTTTGTTTCTGTTTTAAGTACACATTATTATAGAATACATTTCCTTAAAGTTGTATTTTCACATAGAGCCTCTACCATTGTTATAGTTTAATCATTATGGAAATTCCTGTGTTTTACTGAAAGTGTGAATCTTGATAAAAGAAGGGAAAATATAGATGGTGTTTCAGTGGTATCAGCACTGAACAAAGACTATTGGATGACAACTGATCAGAGGGGCTCAGCAGCATTCAACAACTTTGTGAAAGGAGAGTTTTACTAACTATTGTTATTTATTATTCATTATTATTATTTCAACCATGATATCTGGGTACACAAGATATAGCAAACACTATTTAAAGTTACAAGACAGAGATCCAAACATTAAATCAGTCTCTATTATCAATTAATACTATCTGGGATTTCTTAGCATACCTCACAAGAAAAGACAATAAGATACTTTGTGATACAGAATTTAGAGGATATGAATATTTGGCTTTTTTAAGTTTTGAAGAAAAATCAGGATACCCAGCAGCCTTGTAACAGTTTATCAGTGCTCTGTTACCAATTGAATGACTATCAGGTTGATAGAACCTGAACCTGAATCTTTTTCATTTGGCAGGAAGGATTAACTCTCTGTTCAAAGCTTTTCCTATTTTATTAGCAACCCTCTAATTTACAATTCTTCTCAGTATTTCAGAATGTTGATTGCAGACTAGCTGTAATAGTATTTACAATGAAATTAGCTTTCAGAATTATATCCTACCGAAATTATTAGCATCCTTATAAAACAATATTTTAGAAATGTGTATGTTGTAATAACATACAGTAGTTACCAGTATCAATCACAGATATTGTATTTATAATCAACATTGCAGGAAACTAATAAATTCATCTTTCCTCAGTCACTTTTTTAATGCAATCAATGACATGCCTCAGAGCGCTCTCTAATTTTGGGGATGAATTTACTTTGATTGCCTCTGATTTTTGCAGCTCATCAATTCCTTCTCTTTTCTTAGCTCAGTGATATCTTGCTGAACATGTGCTTATAAAATACAGTTGGATTTTCCTTCATTAATCTGTGTATTTTTAGCTTTCTAAATGTCAGGAGCAGAATTTTTGGGGAGGTGTTTTATGGTGAAGGGTTTGCTTTTGCTTTTGGGAGTCCTTTCAGTGCCCTACGGTTCTCTCCCTTGTCACCTGCTTTACACCTTTTAGGAGGCATTAACCTGATCCTTCAAAGACTTAAGGACATGCGTAACTTTATGCACAGGAAACTGAGTAGTCCCTATGGGACAGGCTCTGTCCCCACTCTGCCTCCATATGTCACTTGGGCAGAGAATGGAGCAAACACTAGAAAGAACTGAGAAAGGATTCCTCTGAGACAGGCATGGTATAGAGCCACCAGAAGTGGTCCAATGCTACACCCCCTCACAGGCCCTGGCATAGATATTGTGCAGGAGAGTTGGGGAGGGAGAGGGCCTATAGGACATTGCAATATGGAGATTATGGGCTGTGACATAGCTCTTGGAAGATTGCCAGGGACTGTTTTGGACCTTTGAGCAGCCCAGAATCTAAGGATGCAGCACAGGATCAGACCTATTATCTTCAATGTCAAAGTCATGTACATGCTTAAAACTCTGCGGTCCTTCCGATTGTTTTGTTGTTTAGCTAGAGGTTCAGTCATTCTTAAACGACGTAGGACCTTCTAAGCCTCACCCCATCTTTTACTTCCTTGCTTCCAAGGGCCCAGTACCTTTCCCATACTCCAGCCTTGTGAGCAAGAGAAAAGACTGGGACTGGTTTATGGAGCTGGGTCTTCTGCCCGGTGGTGCAGAGCACTATTACTAGGCCACCCCAACTGGCCAGTGAGTGTCTGGTAAATTTCCTTTTTGATGAGATTACACACTCTTAAATCATCTGACACAGAAAGCAAGAACAAACACAACACAGTTATTGCTGGAACTGATATAAACTCCACAGTGAATAAACTACTACTTTAATGCAAGCAAACAAAAAATGTTTACATAATGAAGTCACTAGACTCTGAAGAACAGTCCACCTTTATTAAATTAGATATCTGACTTCATGAAATGATGTTTGACAATTCAGAGTCCTTGCCAGGTTAGTCAAAATGTTCATGTTTGTTTTCCTGTTATAAGGAAAATCTCAGCTTTAACTGTGCAGTTCTTATGAAGCTGAACCTGGTGTTGCATTTCAATAAAGTGAACTTTCAAATCCTTGATGCAAGTATAAGGCTGCAGGTTAGCTCTACCTATAATGGAAAATATTCATCTTGTTCTTTGTGTAAGATACAGCTGTATTATACAAAGTTCATCTTTTCCTGCACTTGCTTTATATTAATGATTATTCATGAGAACATTGTTCCAGAACACTGTATGCCTGTTACTATTTCTGGTTGCAGATGTATTATTTGGTTCACAAACTTTTTAACTTATTTTGACCTTAGAAGGGCAGTAGTTTGAAAACCTCTTTTAAAATTAGATTTCTATAGACACTATGCTTTTATAAAATGATGTTGTTCTCTAGTCCTCTTATGTGGGTATCTGTAGTATTATTTGGATTCAATTCTGTTTATTTTTTAAAATGTGTTCTCCGTTATCTATTATCCTCTTGCCAGTTGCTCAAATGATCACAACAATGGATTGCCAGACTTATTTCTCAGCAGATTTAGTTTTTCTTTCTTTCTGTGACTGATTGACAGCCAATGCATTCTAGAATATGACCCAATCATTATATTATGATTTGCTATTGTTGTTCAAGAGAAAATATATGGTTAGTAAAGACAGTTCATTAAGCAAACAGGAACCAGCAGGAATTCTGGTTGATTACATGGGCTGTGACACTTGTTCCATCTGACTTTGGGAACCACTTGACCATCTAGCACTTCTGCCATAGAAAAATATGCTATGTTTGAACTGAGCTTTTCCTAGATAGATATTCACCCCCTTTGCCTCCTTTCTCTTCCATGTATTGCAGCATTTATACAGCTCTATACATCTGTTTCACAAACACTAACTAACTTTATGCTGCATAATGCTTGTAAGTGTTGTTTAAATCTTTGCCATGTTCCTTGACTTCTCACGTCATTATGTTCAGATAACACTTCATTAATTCTGCACAAAAACAAACCTGCCTTCAGCAGAGTTATCAGTAAGTATATCTTCCAACTGTGGATCTTTGTTTTCAGTATGCACTATTACTTTTTTTGGTTAACTAATTGGTAAAGCTTGTCAGGGTGGAGTAAGAAAAAATCTGCCTGGTAGTCTGTGCAGGACCCAATCCAATGCCCAATAAGCAAATGAAAAGCATACCTGGAGGAAGATTTAGGTAAAATGAAATCCATTTGGAAGGGGGCAGAAAGACTTGGAGGAAAAGTGCACTTGAGGTGGGTGGAAGAGGAAGATCAAAGTGTTGGTGCAAGTGTAACTCACAGTTCAGTGTGCCTTCAAAACCTTTTTTTAAAAAAGATCAAATATATGATATAGTTGGGGGAAAATCTGGGATCTCTTGTTTCTTTTGCAGAGTTTTCTGGAGAACAGTCCCACCTAAATGTCTCTGCTTGCGTGGAAATTGAGAGCTTCATGAAATGGGTGAGGCCATTTGCAAAGACAGTGGAGAATAATGGAAATGGAAAATTATCAGCCTACTTCTCTGCACTGATCTCTTTTCACTCTTGCCCCAACTGAGCCATTCAAATAACTGCCCCGCTGTGGGTCTCCTACTCCTGCCTCCACACCTTTGCCAATGCTGTAGTTGAAATTCCCAGCTTGATTGCCATCCCTTCATCCGCTCCTTCTTCAGGTCTCTCCTTAAATATCACTCCTCCCAAAGGGCTGTATCTCCTAATCATTCCTTCAAGGAGAGAACTTTTAAAAACAACTAAACAAAAGACCCAGCAACACAGTTACTAATTCTTATGCCTAATTGCTTTGTTGGTTGTGGGTTCCCTTATCTCTATTGTTTAGGTGCATCTTGCTTTAGGACTATCCTGGACTAGAATACTCTAGGGCTAGTCAGTAATGGGGAAGGAAGCAACCAATGTGTGTGGATGGACAGTTTGTTGGTACAAGGACCCCAAAACGCCAAGTGAATTGATATTTATATTGTGCCAATAGCATGCCAGACACTTTAAAGACATGTGTGAAGACAGACACCCTACCCCCTATCTGAGAGTTGGTGTATGCACAGACTTGCCCCAGTTTTAATTCACACCTTTTGTTACCACAGTGCCAGTCTGGGGGTGGACATTCTTCTTGGGGAATAACAGTGTTTGATTTTGCTTAAATTGGAAAATTGCTTTAAACTAAATTGAAGTAAAACTGACAAGCTACAAAAAAATGGCTATACTGGGTCAGACCAATGGCCCATCTAGCCCAGTATGCTGTCTTTAGACAGTGGCCAATGCCAGATGCTTCAAAGGGAATAAACAGAACAGGGCAATTATGGAGTGATCCATCCCGTCATCCAGTCCCCCAGCATCTGGCAGTCACAGGCTTTGGCTTTGCAGTTTTGTTGTAACCCTGTTGGTTAGAGAGACAGAAACATAAGCCACTTTTATTTCCCAAGAAGAGTATGTGTACACCCAGACTTCGCCTGAAATAACAAGTGGTGGGAGTTAAAATGGTTTTTGTTGCCTGGATGCTAGTTTGAGAGCAGAGCAGAGAAGGCCGGGCCTGGTCTCTTGTCTTCGCTCTTCCTGCTGAAGTGCCTGGCTGGCAGCTTATTGGCACAACGTAAGTAATCAACGCACTGAAGTTGGAGGGTTTTGAGCTATCAAACTGGCTCTCCCACAGCGCTGTCTTCTTCCTTCCCCGTTACCGATCCCACTCTCACCCCAGGCGTCCATAACAAAGGCTTGCGCGAGCGCTGGATGTGGAGTTAGTTGCATAGAAACGAACTGCCCAGCGCTGGCTCTGCAGGAGACGGTGCCTCCGCCCAGCTCACCTGCTGTTCGGGGACTAAAGTCCATCCCAGCCCAAGGTGAGCAGGGAGAGGCGCCGAGGGCTTCCGGGCTGTTTGCATTGCACCACCCGCCCCCTCCTGCGAGGCGGGGGCGCTGCCGGCCGTCAGGCCAGTCCCTGCTGCCGGGGGAGGAGGCAGGGGCGAGGGCGGCGCTGTAGCCGGAGCTCCCCTTTGGGCTGCGCTGCCCCGTGTGAACTTGTGCTGCAGGGAGGCTGGGCAGGCGGGAGCCAGCTGCTGCAGCCGCATCAGCTGTTGCTCCCGGGTCCCGGAAGCCTTGGGAGGGAGAGCAGCGGGCCCCCATGCGGCGGCAGGGAAGGGGGTCTCCGCCCGCGGGCCCCTACAGCAGCGGCGGCCGCTGACGCTGCCCTGGACTAGCAGCATGAGCAGCGGCTACAGCAGCCTGGAGGAGGAGGAGTCCGAGGAGTTCTTCACCGCCCGCACCTCCTTCTTCGGGAGGCCCCCGGCCAAAGCCAGGCCCGAGCTGCAAGTGAGTGCAACGTCCCCGGGCCGGGGCAGCCCCGGCCTCTCCCCCCGGCGCGCGGGCAGCATGTGCTGCTGGGCTGGCCCGAGTCGGGACCAGATCCTCGGGCTGTGCCCTGGCTCGTCCCGCTCCAGGCGGCCTCCCCCCGCCGCAGCCGCTCGCCAGGCACTGATCCCCCCGGCTGTCTGATTTCAGGCCTCCACGTGTCCCGGGCCCGGCTGTGAGGCAGCAGCAGAAGTTGCCGATGTTTTTTCCACCCCAGCGAAGCTCCTTCCCCCTTTGGGGACAGGGAATATTTGCCCTCGGTCCTTACTGCCCGCCCACCCCCGATTTAGAAAATGCTCTTTAGGGGAGCTATGGCATAAGCTCCTCCGTGTAAGGCTGGGATAGCGCATGCACAGCCTGATCCGGATCGCCCCGGTTAGGGCCGGGGTCCGGGTCCGACTCCGCTGCTCGGTCCTGCTGTTTTAGTAACACTTGCATGGATGTAGTGGAACAGCCACTAAACCTGAATAGGCGTTAACCCAGCTCCAGGATTCCCTGGTAGCCGACAAGAGTGGGTGACATATTCCAGGCACCGAAATCAGGAGCATCTGTCTCCTTATTCTGCCTTAGATGGTAATGAGGCATCCTCCTCTCTCGAGGTAACACTGATACCTCCTCTGCACCCTTCCAAACCCAACCCCTTCCCTCCCAGTAAACCCTCTACCCCTCTGGATTAAGGTGGATATACAATATTGAAATAAAGGTTTTCAAATATTCTGTTACAGATAAGCCATAATCAGTAATTTAAAACAGCATGCACATTCCGTTTAGTGACTTGGGATCTCAACGGTTAATTTATTAAATGTGTTGCAGTTCTTTTTTAATCCTATCTGTTAGACTAAGGTGTGACTTGACAACTTGTTTTAGTGTTAGCACTGGAGGCATGTTCTATAAATGGCAGTATGGCAGATTTTCCTTCTATATATTGGATTGAAATGAAATACAAATAGATTTTGTTTACTGACTTCAATGCTTTAGATGTCCCAAAGTGCATTACAGACACTTCAGATACTGATGCTGGGATAGCAACGTGGCATCATTAAGTACTCAGCAATAATTCACACAGTCTGGATATGAAATAATCCTTACTGAGAAAGGGAAGGTTGTCCAGATCCTTACTCCATTTGGGGAAATGTCTTGAAATCTTTAATATACAATACGTGTAGAGAAAAGACACCAGTTTTACTAGTGTGGCAACTTCTAATAGTGCTCAACAGGTATAATACTGGATATGTTGTTAAAACTGGGACTTGAGCTTTCTGGTCTGGCTTAGAAGCAAGAGTGCTGCTACTGAGAGTGAGCACACTGACACTAGATTGATAATTTAATTTAACACATATTTTAATTGGGAGTTTAAATTTTTTTTTTGATACTTTTGTGTTTTACTTTTTGTGGCAGGCAACCCGATACCAGGCTAATGGGCAATCTTATAAAAACTTAGATAATAAACTCAAAATTCTTCAGTGTGAAAGCAAAGTTATGGAGCCTAGATGTTGAGATAAAAATCACGTTTTCCTAGTAGTGAGTAATCACACTCTCAGCTTTCCGTTTCCCGCTTTCCTTTTAGTTGTAGTGTGGCTCTGTACTTTTGTTTTGAACCCGGCAAGCATGAGTTGAATTGAGGTAAGGACCATTTCTGCCTTTTGATGAGGAGCGAGGGTATGTAAAGTGTCTTGTTCAGTAATACAAATTTTTTTTTAAACTCTGCTAAATGGTCAGTACTCGGGTGTTATCAAATAGATATTTCATTAACTAGGTGTACCCTAGTCTTATGAGTTCAAAATACTGAAAGTTTGGAGGTTTGAAAATGAAGCAGCAGCAACTCACCTCTACCAGTACCAGGATTCAATTAAAAAATGTCAAGTAGATGCAGTGTCCCATCAAAGATGCAAAATAGGGGTCAAACATTCTATAGTAAACTTTGTTCCTCTTTTTTTGATTGTCTTTAATCAGAGGATGCAGCCCTCCCTCATTAGTCTTTCTGCTTCCGAAAGCCTGAGTTGACTTTTCTAGAGATGGTTGTTCTTGTCTTTGGAAACTGATGAGCCATTGTTTCTTTGTGTATCTTTTCTTAGTGGTAGCTCTGCTTCCATCCATTTTTTTAAAAAATGTTCCTTTTTAAGCCTGGTCTACACTACAGAGTTAGATTGACGTAAGGCAGCTTACATCGACCTAACTCTGTAGGTGTCTACGCTAAAATGTAGCTCCCACCAATGTAATTCACCCATTACAGCAACTTAATAACTCTAGCTCCATGAGAGGCATAGCCCTTAGGTCGATGTAGTTAAGTCGATGCAGTGTGAATGTAGATACTGCATTGCTTATATCAACTGTTGTGGCCTTTCCAAAGCCCTCCCACAATGCCCCATGCCGACAGTTCAATCAGTGGAGGCACTCCTGGTGTCGACATGCACCATCAACATGAGGAGCAGAGTGTGGACATGCAAAAGTGATTTAATTACTACGGTGGCTGTACGTCGATGTAACTTAGGTCAACTTAATTTTGTAGTGTAGACTTGACTTTAGTTTTTATTCCTTTTCACTTTCTTACTACTCCTTCTTGCCACTGTTCATCTTCCTCTCCTATGTTGTTAGCCGTTCTAGGCCCTGTGCCTGCAAGCTATGCCCCTTCAAAACTTTGCTCATATGAGTCTTCCTGTTGAAGACTATTCACGTGAGTAAGGCTAGACAGTGTTTGCCCTTGTGTCTAACATTAAAAGCTCTTACCAGCAATAAGTAGCACTTCTAGTGTCTAATCCGGTAATGATGCTTGATAGTGCAACAACACGTTGTCACAGCGTACAAACAGTGAGACTTTGATATTGGGCAGCCTGAAATAGAATTCAGCTATATCAGTGACTCTGCAGTCCCAGAAATACTCAGCTAAATATTTCTAGTCACAAAGCTTATGCTTATTATGAGTTGCATTGGTGCTCCTTTTTTTTAACCGAACATAGATTTCAATGGTCATGTGACTACTGAAAGATTCTTTTCCCTGGAAGGGAAGCTGTCATAATAAGACTCTTTGTGTATATATGAGGATGTTACTTTGGTTTGGGTTT
Source organism: Malaclemys terrapin pileata (assembly GCF_027887155.1). Taxonomy (NCBI): domain Eukaryota; kingdom Metazoa; phylum Chordata; order Testudines; family Emydidae; genus Malaclemys; species Malaclemys terrapin. The sequence goes on from NC_071505.1 coordinate 62,042,472, forward strand.
GAGGCTTAGTCAAAAATGCATGGTAAATCCCCTGATAGCTAGAGGGCAGTTGCTGTTCCTGTGTCTCTTTTCAAATGCACACACTGTAATTTTGCAGTGTCCCCCCGCCCGTGTAAGACTAACCAGTGGTACTCATATTTAAATATAACCAATTTAAGTACTCCATCGTAACTTTGTTTTACACCTCCACACCTCTCCATACACACCCACCCAAAAGAAAGAGTGAAAACTTTTAGCTTACAGCTTTGCATGCAGAGAGAGATGTTGTACTGGCTTGCAGGCTTCTTTTGTCTAACTGTCTAAACAAATCAGCACTTGCGTTGGATCTTTAGGTCATGTTTAAGTTGCTAAGGGGGCAGGGAGAAAGGAATTGGAAGCAAAGATCAGTTAATCTGTATAATTAGTGGACTATTGAGTTTTCGTCCTGGAGTTAATGGTCTGCCCACCATAACAACAGGAATTAAGTTGCATAACAAAATTTAAAAATCTCATAATGGTCTCTCTTTATATCTTTATAAAGAATAATGTCTTCAGTGGAGTTTTTTAAAACCAAGGTAACAGGTTATGATGTCTCTCCTTTTTTTTTTTTCCTTTTCCCACCTTAAAAAAAATCTAAGTAGAAGTATTGAAATTAAAATAATGTGAGATGAAACACTATTTGTTGCATCACATTGCTGTCGCTGAGTTTGAGCACTCTCTCTTCAGGGCAGGGATCTTGTCTTCATGGCTGTCTGTCAAGTGCCTATCATGCTGTTGGTACTCTGTAAATAAGAAGCATGTTCCCTTTCATGTAGTACAGATTGCAATTAATGCTCCTACCTATATGACATGATGCAGTTAAAGGGGCACTCTTGGAGGTGGTAGATCCCAACTTGAATGCCATGTCCATATCATTATTCACCTGTATGGCTTTTTTCCTTCCCAAAACAAAAGCTTTAATGCTTTTCTTTTAGAATAAATAACTTTTCCAAATTCCATCAGCCTATCACTTGTAAAACTGCATGCTGGAAGAACACAAAGTTTTGATATAAAGTAAAATGAAATCACTACTAAGCTTCCAAGGGGTTGTTATGCAAACAACACAGTAGCTTTAACAAGATTTTTAAGTAAATTAAAGTATTTAATGGTCAAACTAATTATATACATTTTTCAAATTACATCAGTCATCTTATCAAAAGGGAAATTAAGCTGGGAAGAAAATATGTTTTCATGGTTACGGTAGGGTGCTCAAAATGCAGCTTGCTTTGCGCCACATTGTGGCCCATGGAAGGGGATATTACTTTTTTCTGTGTTTTCTCATATCTTCTGTGGTATCAGTAATACAGAGACAGGAGGAACTGTGGAGAGACTAGACTACATAAATATCCAGGAGGGCCTGGACTACTGTAGCTCCTTGTATCACTGTTATATGTTTTCTAGATGAAATGGGAAGAACTGTAGAAACTTGGGTCCGGAGATTGAGACTATTAGTATGTGAAGTTATTCCGGTGTGTAAGTCTCTGCAATATCAGGTCTTATAGCTTTATATGATCTAGTTTGTGTGGCTCTTCCATTCCCTGTGCAATGTTTCTAAAAATTTTGAAAGTTGAGCTCTTTCTTCAGGAAAACACAATCATGTCTGCCAACCTGTCGTGTTGTTAGCGGCCTACAGATCTTCATTTATACATCTTCTAATCTATGCCTTCTCCTTCCCCAGCTAGTCCTTTGCATTCCCCCATTTTGGGCAATGCCGATGTAGATCTTCATTATACTTCCTTGCTTTTCTTACAGGCTTTGATAGCTGGTGAAATAGTTAACAGTGTCGGCTGGAATCTAATTTAGCACTCCATTGAAATGCCTGGGACAGTGCATATCTCCGAGCTATTGTTTAAGGCTTTCTCCATACTCCTATAGAAAGCCATATTTGGTTACAACTTGCTTGACATTTGAAGGTTTTCCCATTGCACTTTTCATCCACTTCATAGGTCCTTGTGAAGTGTGTACGTGGGTGTTTTCCATTTCTTTGCGTCAGTCTCAGATATTCCTCTCCCGCCCCCCCGCAAATTCTCATTCCCTACGTCTTGGCTTAGTCTTTCTTGTCCCACTTCTCCATTCTTTTCCTCCCTTTTCCTCTTACAGGTACAGGGCCTCCATGGCCTCTCTTGCCTTTCCCAAGAGTCAAGTTGTGGTTTTTTCCTCTGCACTGTCTACATTATGAATCTGATGCTGGCTTTATACCTTAATGTCCACAATTAGTCTGAGTTTCACACTGTTGGCCATTGTGACCCTTTCTACGGAATCCCATGGAGTTTCCTCTCAGTAACATTCACTGGAGAAAACATCTCCTCTGATTATTAGAACAAATGATTCTATTTTTAGATTTTCTTTTTACCCAGAAAGGTTAGACTTGTTTGACAAGCAGTCATGGAGTTTATTAAAAGTAAAACTAAAAATATCCAGTAATGTGGTTTATTCTCTTTATAATTCCTTTGGCAGTCAGGGAATATTATGCTATAAACATTCTCTCTTACAGCTAAAAAAATTGAAAGTCAAGAGAGACCTTTTACCCTATAGTGATGAACATAGTATAAAACCCTAGATAAAAATCAGTTGCTGTCCATACTGCTCTTGTTTTATCCAACAGGAGGCAGTGCACTCCAACCACTTACTTTCTCTCCATACCAATGCTGGGAAAGGAGATGCTGAAAGATTTAAGTGAGCTTTTTTACACATATAGTGACACTGTCTGCCAACTTCACTAATGGAGCAAACCTTTTTGAGGTTCATGTTTGTATCTTTTTTTGTTTCTGTCATTGGGCAGACTGGTGTGGAGTTTAGGTGCATGTTGCTTGCCTTAGAGCAAGGTTGATGTACTTTAGCATTAAATTATTACCCACCCATGCTTTTGTAACAATCTCAGAAGCCCACAGAGTACTTTTCAATCAAAATGTCATAACGGACATTTAAGTGTTCTTTTTTTGTACATAGCAGAATTATTGCAAGTGGCTTACTATAAGCTGAGCACAATCACAGTTGGGGTCTGAGATTCATGCGGTTGTATTTTTGGGGCTTATCTAATGTCACTACTTGAACTCCAGAAATGAGGTAGAAGTTCTAAACTTGTGTCTTAAATATTTTGCTTGCTGGTAGGAGATGAATGTAATGTCCCTAAGGTGGTTTGAGTTACTGGAACATCTAACCTAAGCTGTTACACTCAGCAAATCAAATTAAAGGTGTCATGGCGTACTTCCGTACAGTGATATTATAGATAGAATAGCATGCAAACGGGGTGACTAAAATGTTATCCTTTTACTTTGTTTTCCTTCTACCATATCAATACACGTAGGCCCTTCTCCTGAAATCTGATCTGTTTGAGCAAACCCATGCAGAGCACCACTCATGTGCTATAGGATTTGTTAGAAATTTCAGGCTGGTGAGACTCATGTACACCAAACATGCACCGACGTCTTGTTCAGTTACAGAAAACTCTTGGTTTAATATATCTAAATGTTGAAGTACAGTAACTAGACTTATTGTGCTGAAGAGTTCATAAGTTGTCAGAAGTGTACAGTATATCTGTATGGTTAGACATATAGATTTCAGTGTTTCACTATAATTTGCCAGGTGGTAACCAGAGCCAGCTCTCGGCACCAGCAAAACAAGCAGGTGCTTGGGGCGGCACATTCTAGGGACGGCATTCTGGCGCCACCCATCATAGGCACCGACTCCGTGGCATGGAGGAAAAAGTGCCCCAGCTCGCCTCCACTCCGCTCTGCCTCTGCCCGCTCCCCTGAGCGCGCCGCCACCGCTCCGCTTCTTCCCCCCTCCCTCCCAGGCTTGCCGGGTGGAAAACAGCTGTTTTGTGCAGCAAGCCTGGGAGGGAGGAGAAGCTGAGCAGCGGGGTGCTCGGAGGAGGCAGCGGTGGTGGAGCGGAGATGAGCTGGAGCGGGGAGCGGTTCCTCTACCCGTCCCCCCTGGTTACTTCCTGTGCCCCCTCACTCTAGCTCACCTCCGCTCTGCCTGCTCCCCTGAACGCTCCGCTTCTCCCCCATCCCTCACCTGAGGGTGGGGGGAGAAGCGGAGTGGCAGCGCGCCCGGGGTAGCAGGCGGAGCGGAGGTGAGCTAGGGCGGGAGGTAGCGGGGGGAGCTGCAGGAAGCAATGGGGGGGCGGAAATGCGGCAAGCCCGGGGGAGGAGGTGGGGCCGGGGATTTGGGGAAGGGATTTGGAAGGGGCGGAGTTGGGGCAGGGCTGGGGGTAGGGGGGAACACGGAAAAAATGGGGGGGGGCAATTTTTTTTTGCTTGGGGCGGCAAAAATGCTAGGGCCGGCCCTGGTGGTAACATATGGTTAAAGTTCAGAATTGTCCTCTGGACTTTGTTTTCTAGTCTACAAGACTCAAAGTGTCCAGCCATCAGTGGGAGTGTTGGGTGTGTCCCTCTTAGTGCACCTACTATAGACAGAATGAGTAGGCCACAGGGACATCTGAATTAGCGAAAACAAAGGTAAATAGTAACCTCTAATAACTGTCTTAATGGGGAAGAGGGGAACCCTGTCCTCCTAATCTTCTTTTCTGCTGTACACTCTCTGTATAAACAGTATCAGGGCAGCCAGAGATAGGAAGAGATGCAAATACTCACTGATGGCTGGAGTTTGAGACACACAGATGCAGAGACGCACAGAGATGCACACAATACTGTATATACACCTCTACCTCGATATAATGCTGTCCTCAGGAGCCAAAAAATCTTACTGCGTTATAGGTGAAAACGCGTTATATCGAACTTGCTTTGATCCACCGGCGTGCGCAGCCCCGCCCCCCCGGAGCACTGCTTTACCGTGTTATATCCGAATTCGTGTTATATCGGGTCGCGTTATATCGGGGTAGAGGTGTATATGTATGAGAAAAGGAAAGTTGAAACTGATACTACTTGGAAAAATATTTTGTCACAATGTGCAAAAACCATTAATGCTGGTATGGATTAACGGTTCTGGGTAAACATATTAGAAGAGGATTTGAGGTGAGGCAATAGATCTGTAATGCAGCGTAGACTCATAGCAATATCCTTAGGAGCCAATTTAAGCGTCATAAAGATATAATTGCGGTGGACAAATCCTCTTGCCTTACATCCAAGAATCTGGACTGAATTCTACTTTCATTCATAGCAAAGTAAATCTGGAATGACATCAGTGGGGTTGCACAGGGTGTAACTAAGGGCAGAATTTGTGGAGCTATAATTTTCCTCTTTAAGGCTCCAGTTCAGCAAAGAGCTTAACCCCTTGCTTAAGTCCTATTGACTTGAATGGAACTATAAGCACATGCTTCAAGTTAAGCACGTACTTCACTCAGGCCTACATTCAGCAAAGCACTTTTCTGTTGCTGTTGCAGTTATTTCAGCGTTGTCAAGAGGCACACACACATATAGAGGCACACGCACACACACACACACACACACACAGATGCACACACACAAATGTACTACCACATGGTAGGTTTTAGTTGCTTTTGAACAAGTGACATCCCATGTATTTCTTTCCCCCTGTGAAGAACTGAGAATTGCTTTTCTGTAAGGTTGGCAAAATGCAGCAGAGTTTTGAAGAGCGAGTGTCCTGTACAATCTTGTATTTGGATAAGTTAAACAGTCATGTGCTTTTTGTAGCAAACCTCACGTAGTGTGCAGGAGAGGAATCTGGGTGCCTGCATATAAACAATGAGGCGTCCTTGTGGCACCTTAGAGATTAACAGGTGCCACAAGGACTCCTTGTTGTTTTTGCTGATACAGACTAACACGGCTACCACTCTGAAACCTGTGCATATAAACAGTCTGCTGCAGTCAGAGTAAAAGCAATAGCAGTTCCTCCATGCCTAGGTCAGAAGAAATGGCAAGTGTAAAATATCCCCACCCATGTGGGAGTATTTTATAGTTACTGTGTGTGGGTTTTTGTTTTGTTTAATCAAGTTCACTGTCCTTTGCTTCAAGGTTGCCCTTACAATAGGGTTGATGTACTTACGGTGTGTTAGCATTTCATCTGTTTCATGTTTAATAGGCTTTCATTAACAGACATTGTTAGGCTTGGTGTAGTTTGATCAACATTTTCTGAAAAAGTAATTTGGCCATTTTTTAACTTAAAGTTGGGGCGGGGGAAAGTCTGAGGATTTCAAGGACTGGTCTTGTTCTCTTTTCCCTTCTTTCCTAGACAGATTTGAAAATTCCAAACTGCGTAACTGTTGAAAATGACATTTGGTAAGATATTACCCTTTTTTAAAATGAAGTAATTCCTCTTCAAAAAGGTGTACAACAATAAAAGTAAATATTCTAAAACCAATTGGATGTATGTTTTTATATGAGGTACAGAGCATGTGTAATAACTACTTTTCCATAATGTTTTTTTTTCTTTTTTTTTGTTCTCCTCATTAGTTACTAAGTTTTAAGTAGTACTGGCAGAAAATTTTCCATTGAAACTCTTTCCCAACAGGAAATTAGGCTTTCACCAAAATGAAACTTCTCAAGAAAACATTCTGCTTTTCAGAGAACATTTTGACTTTTTTTTTTTTATTGACAAAAACACATGAAAATAAACAATTTTGTCTGTAAATCAAAAAAATTGTATTCAGAAATAGCGCTGCAGTACCTCATGAGAGTTGTGGTTTGGGTAGGGTTAAAATTTTTTAAAATAACAAAAAGAGGACACTCCAAGGGGCCCCGCCTCTGCCCCTTCTCTGCCCCCTTCCCTGACCTTGCCCCACCCCAACTCCACCCCTTTTCCAAAGTCCCCGCCCCAACTCCGTCCCTCCCCTGAACGCTCCGGCCCCCTGCTCCTCCCCATCCCCTGCTTCCCGCGAATCAAATGTTCGCGGGAAGCTTGAAACAGGGAGGCAGGCAGCAGATAAGCTGGGGCAGGGAGGCGCGGCCCAGTCCGGCCCCCTGGCCGAGCGTCTCGGGCCCTGGGGCGCCAGCCCCAGTTTCAGCCAAGCGCGCCAGCCCCGGCCTGCCCCAGCCCGGCGGTTCCAGCTCGGCGTGGGCACCGGCCCCGGCCGAGCGGCTCCAGCGGCTCTAGCCTGGCCCGGCTCGGCTCTGGCACCGGGGGCGTTAGGCCACGGGGGCGCCGGCCCCGGTTCTGGCGGAGCACGCCGGCCCGGCCCGCCCCGCCCCTGGCGGCACCAGCTTGGCTCGGGCCCTGGGACACAGGCACCGGCCCCGGCCGAGCGGCTCCGGCCCACCCCGGTGGCTCCAGCTCGGCTCGGGGCACGGGCACGGGCACCGGCCGAGCGGCTCTGGCCCCAGCGACTCCAGCTCGGATCGGGCCCCGGGGCACCGGCCCATCTGGCCCCAGCACCGGCCCCGGCTGAGCGGCGCTGGCCGGCAGCTGAGCACCGCCGGCCCCAGTGGCTCCGGCTCTGGCCCCAGCACGGATCCAAGCCCCACGACGGCTCTCTATTTTCCCGGACATGTCCGGCTTTTTGGAATTTCCCCCAGACGGGGATTTGACGACCAAAAATCCGGACGTGTCCGGGAAAATCCGGACGTATGGTAACCCTAGGTTTGGGTGACTCATGCCCTCATTCTATTTTATGGGTCAGATTCCGCAGCTGGACTACATCTCCCATGATGTAGCATGATGGAACAGCAAGAGGGGAGATGGTGGTGCATCATGAGAGATGTAGTCTGGCCAGGGAGCCCAGCCCATACAGGAGAATGGGGGCATGAGGCACTGTGGCAGCAATTCCAAATAGAAATTCTTGGTTTTCATTCAAAAACTCAGCGTTTTTGACTTTGTCTCAAAAAATAAAAAAGTCAAATCTTTTCTGTGGAAATTTTATATGAAAATGATTGATTTTTTTTTAAATTTTTGTCTGAATTTTCCTGAGTAATTTTTTTTTATTTAGTGCTTGTTTCAGTACAGTACTGATAATTACTCTCTATTGTCCACCGCTACTGTGGTTACTCCTGTTTATTAAGGCTTTGTATTAGGGTTACCATATTTTGTGCCTCCAAATGGAGGACACTCCCCGGGGCCCCGCCCCCGCCCGCAGCCCCGCCCCCAACTTCGCCCCCTCCGAAAGTCTCCGCCCCCTCCGAAAGTCTCCGCCCCCTCCCCTGCTTCCCGCGAACATTTAATTCGCGGGAAGCCTGAAGCAGGTAAGAGGGGCGGGGGGAGGAGGCGCGGCCCAGGCTGGTCCCCCCGCGGCTCCAGCCTGGGTCGGCTCGGGCCCTGGGGTGCCGGCCCCGACCGACCACCCCCCGGCTCCCAGCCCCGCAGGCCCGGCGCGCTCCCCGACCCCGGCGCACTCCCCGGCCCCGGCTCCCCGACCCCGGCGCACTCCCCGGCTCCCCGACCCCGGCTCCCGGCCCGGCGCGCTCCCCGGCTCCCCGACCCGGGCTCCCGGCCCGGCGCACTCCCCGGCTCCCCGACCCCGGCGCACTCCCCGGCTCCCCGACCCCGGCGCACTACCCGGCTCCCCGGTGCACCCCCCGGCTCCCCGACCCCGACCCGGGCTCCCCGACCCCGGCGCACCCCCTGGCTCCCCGACCCGGGCTCCCGGCCCGGCGCACCCCCCGACCCCGGCCCGGCTCCCTGACCCGGCACCGCGCCCCCGGCTCCCGGCACCGCGCCCCCGGCTCCCGGCACCGCGCCCCCGGCTCCCGGCCCGGACCCCAGCCCCACGCCCAGCCCGGCCCGGCACCATGCCCCCGGCCCCGGACAAACAGGCCCCGGCTCCCCGACCCCGGCGCACTCCCCGGCTCCGGCTCCCCGACCCCGGCGCACTCCCCGGCTCCCCGACCCCGGCTCGCGGCCCGGCGCACTCCCGGGCTCCCCGACCCGGGGTCCCCGGCTCCCCGGCGCACTCCCCGGCTCCCCAGCTCCCCGGCGCACTCCCCGACCCCGGCGCACTCCCCGGCGCACTCCCCGGCCCCGGCTCCCCGACCCCGGCTCCTGGCCCGGCGCGCTCCCCGGCTCCCCGACCCGGGCTCCCTGACCCCGGCGCACTCCCCGGCTCCCTGACCCCGGCGCACTCCCCGGCTCCCTGACCCCGGCGCACTCCCCGGCTCCCTGACCCCGGCGCACTCCCCGGCTCCCCGACCCCGGCTCGGCGCACTCCCCGGCTCCCCGACCCGGGCTCCCCGACCCCGGCGCACCCCCCGGCTCCCCGACCCGGGCTCCCGGCCCGGCGCACCCCCCGACCCCGGCCCGGCTTCCTGACCCGGCTCCGCGGGCCCGGACCGGCACCGCGCCCCCGGCCCCGCGGGCCCGGCTCCCGGCCCGGACCCCGGCCCCGCGCCCCCCCGGCCCGGCACCATGCCCCCGGCCCTGGACAAAGAGGCCCCGGCCGAGCCTCCCGATTTTCCCGGACATGCCCGGCTTTTGGGGATTTCCCCCCGGACGGGGATTTGAGCCTGCAAAAGCCGGACATGTCCGGGAAAATCCGGACGTATGGTAACCCTATTTGTATTGATCTAATCGTAGGTGTACTGTATTTCTGTTTGTGTGTACACACTTGGAATCTAGATTCTTAAGCCATGACCCTCACAAAGTATTTTAGTGGCCATGTCACTCCAAATATCAGGCAAAATCCTGGGATGCCCTTGGCCCACCCTTTTGGGGGATTGACTCTACTAAAGTACTAGTAAAAACTGAGGACTAGATCGTGCTCCCATGTAAGTTAATGATAACTTGGCCATAGACTTACATGGCAACAGGATTAGGTGTTGAGTTAAAAACTTATGGATTTAGTTTTTTGTTTTTGAAAAGTGGGGACATTAAGCTTCTTACGTTAAGCTATCTTTGCAATATTCATACCAAGTTGTTAGGTAGTAACCTTTATTACAGCGCATGTCCTCTTATTACCTTTTTTTGGTAGCACGTGTACTGGACTACAGCTCACCACTTTAGAAAAGATTTCAAGGAATACAGTAGTATTTAATATACAGAGCATCTCCTTTTTCATACTGCTTAAGTACATTCTGAAGGATGATGTTAATCAGAGCAAAATTTATCTAAAACCCATACAAACTTGGTGGGATTATTTATTACTTTCATATACTTGCATATAAAGAAGTTAAGAATATGGAAAGCACTTTGCTTTGTTGAACTAATCCCATCTAATTGCAAACATCAACCTTCATATTCTTTTTGTGGCATATCTGGCAAATTCTATGTAAATTAATAGTAGGCAGCTGTGCTAATGATTTCTATGTGACATGATCATGTGACCTATGTATTCTGTGGTGCAGTATAAGAGTAAAAATATGGTGTGTATTATGTGACCTGTATTGCGTCATAACTGCGTGCACAGTGATTGCAGTGTATGGGATTGTGCATGGTATAATACTGTAGAGTGACTTGGTGTACATGTTGATGCAAGACTTATTTGAAATAGATGTTACTTGTGCCACTGATGACAATGGGATTTTACATTGTTGAATTTTTGTGCACATAAATAAGAATGTGTGGATGCTGACTTCTACCATTTCTGAAGCAGGTGATTAATTTGATTGCAACCCTGGTTAGCAGCAGGAGCAGAGTTAACTTGTAATAGGTCGCTTATTGACCTGGTAAGTTAGGAACTGAAGAAAAAGTATGGGGAATGGCAGAGTCCATCTTAGATATCTACCAGCCACAGAGGGTGCCCTCAATTGAAATAAAGGTTAAAAAGGGGTATTGCACTCTATATTTTTGGAGTGTGTGAGAGAGTGTGACACTGGATCACAATCCGGACTAGGTGTGGGCTGTGTCACCTCTACCTTGTAACCTGGGGTGCCCTTTACATTGCCTTGCTGCTCTAGCCTCCAACCTGGACTGCTCACAGGAGCCTCCAGTTTGTAAGTCACTCTCAGCTATGTCTGTGTATGCTACAGTCAGCCTCACTTTGGCTCTCACCAGCCTTGGATATACTGCACAGTGACCCCAACACCTACCCCCCAGTCCTGGATCTTCTCACAGAAATATATATCCTCTACTGCCCAGGACAGTATATATTAAGTCCATTATTCATTTAAGGGAATAATATGCCAGTTTATTATTTTAAACCCAGACACTTCAACCTGAATGTGCTGGATTAGATAAAACAAGTTTATTAACTACAGAGAGGGAGAGATTTTAAGTGAGTATAAGTAATGAGGCATCAAAGTCAGAAATGCTTACAAGAAAAATAAAGATAAAACATTTACTAGTGCCTATCTTAACAAACTATATTAGATTCAAACAAAGTTTTTCACCACATGCTCCAGCAGATTACTGACCAGTCTCTCAGGTAAACCCCTCCCCCCAAGTCCAACATCCGTTTTCCTGTATCATCTTAGGTGTATTGCCAGGTGCAGACGGGGAGAGAGGAGAATGTCTTGGGGTGTCTGCCCCTTCTTTTTATAGTCCTGTTCCTCCTCTTGAGATGCATTTCCAATTGGCAGCAAGGTAACAGGCAGTCTGATGAAGAAAGGAAACTCCATACTGTTTTTCTTTGCTAAGATGTAGTTTTTTGTCCCTGTCCACTTCCTTGCCAAAGAATGGCCACTTAGCAGGTAGTGGTCCATCAGCCTTGTTGGCACCTGGCTGAGGCATCAGTTTGCCCTTTGTCTCTGAGGAGCTAGTTTAGCCATCCCCCATATTTATTTGGGTAACATACTTCAGTCGTGATTTCAGCTTATGTTCATAACTTTACATATAATGTTGCTATGTGCATTTTGCCATCATGTTATTGCTCCGCAAGTTGAGTGACACTTCACAAGGCATACCTTGTTCAGATATTATTACAATAGTGTGTAGGGTGTGAGGACGGGGGTATGTCCTGTAACAGAGCATCCTTGTTGCAAAGTGGCCAATAGGACCTTGTGCCAGCCCTTGAGAACAAAATGGCAGACTGGAGAGAGTTTGTGATTGAAGTCTCTTTACTACCTTAAGAAAAACAGATGGGAAAAAAGGAAGGAAAGGGGACTACAGCCCTCTGGCTGCAATAACTGACTTAAAAAGGGAGTTTCTGGTGATTTATTATTTGTGTTACTGTAGTGCCTATGAGCCTAGTCATGGGCCAGGATCGGTCATGTACACAGACAGTACAAAAGGAGGAGAGCTCCACACTCACAGCAACTACAGCATCTAATCCCTATACGCAGTGATTGGCATTGGAAATATTCCAGGAGTTCAGTCATAGGGGGCGTTATCAGTACAAACAATCTTACACTGCAAGTAATCAGGGCCCAATGTGTTGTACTGCACAGAATTTATCCTTTTGCCATATGATTTGTGAAGCAGAACATAAGGCCTTTTTTAAAATGAAAGATTATCTTCTCAGCTGTAACCTATCCTTCCCGTTTATCACTGGGCATTCCACCCATTCATGATTGCATTTGCATGTACAGCAATTGCTTACATGGAAAAGTAACATTAGGAAAGATTTGTTGAATTAGTATATTTTTAGCTGTCTTTCAGTGTAATTTAGTAGCCAGAACCATGAAGAGCTAGTACCATATATCTAGCCAGCTCTTAAAGCACCACTAAGTGCTCGAAGGACAACAGTCTGAGTTAAATAAATACAGTATTTCTTCACTACATTATTCTGTTGTCCTCATTTAAACTCAAGTTGTATTTAATGGTGTTGCCCTTCTTAAATTCCTTTTTTTGCTCTTTACGTTGTGTTTATCTCATGTTGATGCCCAACAGAGGCTCCACAACTGACAAGATGCAGTGTGCTTTTTCTCTCTACTGTCTGCCCCTTCCTCAAGACCTCTGTTTTCGAGATGCAGGATGAAGAACTTCTGATATGCTCATTAAGGTGTGGGAACAAAATCACTCTCCACTTCTGATTTCAGTTTGAGCCCATTTTGCACTGCTATACCTCAGGTTTATTGGCAATTCTGTTATAAACCCCTTCTTTAGAGATTCTGCTGTATCTCTGCTGGAAAGATTTGCTCTGGGCTTTAACTTGTCTGACATGTTCTCAGCCTGGGAAATTTGTTTTTATAAAATTTGAAAAACGGTATTAGGCTGTTCAGCCAATCGTGTGATCTGATTGGCTGAACATTCTTTCGTCCGTTATTATGTAAGAGGTATTTTACCATTTAAAAAAATAAAGAAAGGTCTGTGGGAGTTAAAACTACCTAACATTCAGGTCCTAATTCAAATATAAAGAAGCAAAGAAACTGGAAAAATAGTTCATTTTTACAGTACCCATAGTTTTATATGTGCTGTAACTACAGCATTGTTCTAAAGCCAAACCGCAGTAAAGAATGTTATCAAAGGTAAAAACAGAGTGTGAATGCTCCCTTGCTAGTTCCTGGCATTGTGCATTTTGATTTTGCTGTGGTGGCATGAGTTGGACATGGGTCTAGGACCTCAGCCTGGACTTATTTGTCTTAATTCTGAATTCTCTGGCTCTTGTGACTTAAATTCAGACAGCTAATATTTTTAAAGTTATTTTTTATTTAATATGATGGTTGTTCAGTGGCATTTTAAATCCAGGCAAACTGGCTGGGCTAGCGCACCTTGTGACCAAGCTCAAGGGTGTAAGAGATCATCTGGACAAATGGTCAAATTTTGGGGGAAAACAGTACTTGTATGAAGATAGTAATCCGATGTGACATGACCCAGGTAGCTGCTAATGCAGCATACCCTACAAGGAATTTCCCTAGAGCTTAATAAACCAATAAGCCATGATAAAATGTGCATTAATAGCTACGGAGACGATATGATGGACATATTATAAATACTGAGAGAAAGAGTTATTGATTGGTTCTCAGCCTCTCCACAATGTGAGCTAGAAAGAGCTTGATTATGAAACTGTTACTGCTTAGAAACTCCATTACAGTCCAGCTGTCAGAGATCCCATTGACCACATGGCAGTTCTGGTAATACAATACTGCCTGAGAATACTTTCATTCCAAAAACACATAAGAATCATAAGATATTAGTCCTGTGTTTTGTCACAATACTTCCTGGATAGCTTTCTCCAAAATCAATAGGTGAATTTGTGAGCTGTTATAATAATGTTCAGTAGCGGTGAAATCTGTTGGCAGTGCTTTGTGCTGGCTTGTTCCCATGAGAAAACATTTGGTTTATTCTTAACTGTTATTACTGCATGACTTAATTGCAAAAAGTGAGCACAAAATTCTCCTGTTCAACACTGCAGCATCTGTTGAGTTCTAGGAAAGCATTTACATCATCTTTTTGTGTGCCATCTTGCCAATTGTTCTGCCACTTCTACAACTATAATGACAGGTTTATCTAAGAGCTTTAATTAAATTATTGGAAGAAGAGTTTTAGTTTGTCAGATGTCTCTGATGTTGTTCCATTGCTGCTCACAAGCATAGAAAGAAGCATGCCATGTCTTAAAATAAACATTAGAGGGCTAACTGTGATATAAAGTGTTCTAGTGGGATGAAGATTATGAAATGCTTTTGTTAGCATCTTTTTAGTAGTTTCGCATGTTTTCAGCACACATCTATCTAGTCCATGGCATTATGCAGTATTTTACAATAGGAATACTAGAGGAATTTGGTGGCTGGTGTTTTGTTTTAAGTGCAGGGTTGATATATTCTGCCTAAGTTGGCAGCTGCTTTTGATGCAGTTACAAGCTCACGTGATACAAGTCTTATCTCAAGATGGGGAAACATGATTGTTTATACTGTGTTGAAAGGCTGATTGTTATATGCAGTGAAACATCAAAGTGGTTTCCAAATGTAATATCAAGTTCTGAACTTTAAAACTCACAACTGATTAAGAACAAATATGCTTTGAAGAATTTTTTTAATGAAGAAATAAAGATATGCTCCCCTCTCTTAGAACTGAGCTCTTAAAGTTCTAATTGTCACTGGGATATGAAGACATAGCTTTTGAATTGTGAAAATAATAGATCCACAGCTAGACAGGTGTGTGGCTCAAGAATAAGATGATAAAATAACACGTTCCATGAAAATAGCATGGTATTTAGTTACCAGAAGTGCAACTGAGAGCCTAGTGATTTTCTTTGAACAAAGTTGATGGGAGACCTGGAAAGACTTTTTCTCTTTGTAATTACTGCTCAAAATAGCTCTATAGGGGCGATGTTTAATGCACTCATACTGTATCGTTGGTTTCAAATTTAAATTGGGGGCTCTAGTAGAGTGAGTTTAGTTTTAGCCTTGTCTCAGTTATCAACATCAAAGCACTATCACAAAGTGGAATAGAAGTTGTCTTTTCTCACGATTGGCCCAGTAATGGAATGTTGAGTTGTGTGAAGCAAACAAAAGACCAGACATAGCTGTATTTCCTTGCAGTAATCATTTCTGGTAGTGCTCACGAATACTAGATGATGATGTGCTGGATGCTTTCCAAACAGAAAAGGAGGAATGGTCTCTGCCCCAGGCAGCTCACAATCTAAAATCAGACAGAGGGTTGTGGAGATGATAGTTGAAGCTGTGTGTGATTGACGTTGTCCAAAGAGAGACTAAAGTGAAAAGGTGAGAAGGCCAAGGACAGAGCCTAAGGGTTTCCCCCAGATACTGTGAGAAAGGAGGAACCACCAAGAGAGATGCTGAAGGCAGAGGGAGAGAGGCAAGAGGAAAAACTCAGTGAAGATGTCAACAAAGGAGATGATTAACAATGTCAAAAGCAGCAGACAGATAAAGGAGAAAGAGGATAGAACAGAGATCCATGCTACAGTGAATACTAGGAGATGGGGGGAGAGATGGAGATGAGTGGTGACAAAGGTTTGGTGCATTCAAGAGTATTTTCTTAGTTTGGAAATGTAGTGGTAATGTTATGTTAATTATAACTGATCTCTTAATTGTTTTAAGGCTTTGACTTAGTTGTGCAGTGAGTAAGTACAGCCCCAGTATGGACACAGCAGCTTGTATTACTTTGCAGTGTAACTGCTCTCACTCCAACTAGGCTAGTTTGAGAAGAGTAACTTGAGTGCAGATAACTCCAGTAAACTCTGCAGTCAAGTCGTGCACTTAGACAAGCATCTTTCCTTAGCTTTGGTCTACACTACAAGTTTAGGTCAAATTTAGCAGCGTTGGATCAATTTAACCTGCACCCGTCCACACAACAAAGCCATTTTTGTCAACTTAAAAGGCTCTTAAAATTGATTTCTGTACTCCTCCCCGATGAGGGGACTAGCGCTGAAATAGACATCGCCGGGTTGAATTTGGGGTAGTGTGGACGCAATTTGACGGTATTGGCCTCCAGGAGCTATCCCAGAGTGCTCCATTGTGACCGCTCTGGACAGCACTTTGAACTCAGATGCACTAGCCAGGTACACAGGAAAAGCCCCGGGAACTTTTGAATTTCATTTCCTGTTTGGCCAGCATGGCAAACTCAGCAGCACAGGTGACCATGCAGTCCCCCCAGAATGTTTCTACGCTCCCTCTATCATCTCCATCCCTGAGGTTATCGCAGATTAGAAGGCGAAAAAAACGCATTCGCGATGACATGTTTTCCGAGCTCATGCAGTCCTCCCACACTGATAGGGCACAGCGTAATGCATGGAGGCATTCAGTGGCAGAAGCCAGGAAAGAATTGCTGTGTTTGCTTAACGGCAGAAGTATCATGCCTCGCTAGCGATTCTGTCCGAGCCAGGTTGCTGTGTCACGTGCACTCCGCGCTGTGTCAGCCTTGGGCGGGGGCATGACCGCTTTGTGAGCAGGAAGGCCATAGATATAGACATTGCATTAGGTAGCTTCTGTAGCGAGAGAAAACATTCCTGTACATTCGGCAAAGTCTGTGGCAAAAAAAGAGAAGCCCCATAGTGTAGTGGTGATCACAATCACCTAACATGCGAAATGTCCCTGGTTTGAAACCGGGCGGAAACAGGTCACTGTTCCTTTTTCTGACTCCCCTCCTGCATTTTTAGTCTTAGAACAGACCACGCTGTGAAATTTTACTTTGAATTATATCAATTATGAGTTAAATAATATGGAAGCTCTCTCTAAGTTATAGTCCCATGTTCCTTACCCTTTCAGCTGCTCTGATAAATTAACATTTTTGTTAGGGGCGAGGGGAAATTTTCATGAAGCCTTTTATAGGGACTAAATGCTATCTAGGACTCTGAAATAATCTTAACGTGGCCCATAGAGTGCAATCCTTCGTTCTGGATTTGTCATTCCACAAGTTGAACTGCTCCTTACTACGTCCAGGCTTCATGAGCCATGGGAGCAAGGGGCAGGCTGGGGTAGGTGCGACCGCGCGGTGCTGCTGACTGGGAGAGCAGCTTGAGGCAGAAGCCTCCAGCTCGCATGATATTTCAGGCAAGACTGAATCTCCATGAGACGAAACTTAAAGAAGAGAATGACCTGGAGTCATTCCCATTCGGTGCTCTAAGAGGAGGATAGCCATGTCTGTCCAGACATCCCTGATCGACCTCACCGAGGTCTGCCAGCTGAGCGGGACCCCGGCTGGCAAGAGCCAGCGGATGGAGTCCCAGACCGGCAGCAGGCTGAGCCACTCAGCCCACTGTCGGTCTGGGGCTCCGTCCGCTGCCCTGCTCAGCTCACTGCCTGCCTGGGGTTCCGATCATCCAGGCAGGCAGCGGGCTGAGCGGGTCCAGCAGATGGGACCCCTGAAAAAAGGCGCGAAACGATTGTCTGCTGTTGCTTTCATGGAAGGAGGGAGGGACCGGGGGCCTGACAACATGTACCCAAAACCACCTGCGACAAAGTTTTTGCCCCATCAGGCATTGGGAGCTTAACCCAGAATTCCAATGGGCAGTGGAGACTGCGGGAACTGTGGGATAGCTACCCACAGTGCACCTCTCTGTAAGTCGATGCTAGCCGCAGTAGTGAGGACACACTCCACCGACTTAATGCGCTTAGTGTGGACATACACAATAGACTGTATAAAAATTGAATTCTAAAAAATCAACTTCTATAAAATCAAACTAATTTCGTAGTGTAGACATACCCTTAATGTTTCGCAGTAATGTTACAGATAACCATAAGGTGGCATTGTCACTTGTCCCATGAATATTATTAATTTATTTTTCCTCTTCCTGTATTTCATTGATTAGACATTAGGATTAACTAAACTGGAAAAAATTATATACATATAAGACAAGAAGAATAGTAGTTATATGCTGAGCAGGACTATAATAACCTAAATTTAACTTATACTTGCTACTTCATGATATAAAAAAAATTGCTTTATTCTATATTTATCTTTTATAAGTCTCTCTTCTGTGGCTTCAAAATTGCAATATATTTAAGGGCTACAATTAGACGTTAGATGCAAGATTTTAGAAGCCATTTTGGTTTTTCATTTAGGGAACAAATGAAAGAGTGGCTTAAACTTCATTTAAACTTAGTAACACTTTTTTTTTTTTTTTTACAAAATCCTGCCAAATCAGAAACTACATCTTGCACTCTTTGCCTGACTTGGATACTATAGTTATTCAAACATATTTCAAATTTTCCATTGGAATAATGTATTTGCTAATAAACATTTAGTACTAAAGTCTTTGATTTACTTTTTAAACCCTGCAGGTAGGTGGGTTTTTTGGGGGGGTGGGGAGGGGGAGGGAATGGGAGATAGGTGTAAAGCAGGGGTATCAAACTCAAATAACCACGAGGACCACATGAGGACTAGTACATTGGCTCAAGGGCCGCATTTACTGACACCTTAGTGGGGATTTTCTCCTTTACCTTAGTATAAATTATAAAAGCAGTGATCTTGGAAATATAAAATTTGTTTTTGTGATATGCTTATTACACACTATGTATTATTAATTATTATTTATCATTACAGTATTTTTATTGTATTATGAAAACGGCAACACTCTTCCAAGATCTCACTTTCGTAGCTTGTATCATTTTGAATAAGCCTGTTATAAGACAAGGCTGCTATGTTTCATCAAGGAGTATTGGATATGAAACAGCATGATGATATTTAAGAAGCCAACTCAAAGAGTTCCTCCTACACAAGCTTTCAGGTCTTGAGCAGTCCAGGCAAACAACGCACGTTACAACAAAGCTTAAACTTGTTCTTCATAATAATTTTAAAAACAATACTAGCTGCCTGTTTCATTTTAAAAACAGCAAAAAATATCAACCTTCAAGATTCCTTATAAGAAATGGAAAGGGAGGTGAAGTCTCCTCAGTGTGATAGATCTGCTTGCTTTGATCTGCTTAGCTCTTGGAAGTCCAGGGCCTCCGGGCTGCCTGGGGTCCCTAGGGACAGCTCTGTGTGTCATTAGGGAATTTTTCCCCAAGAACCCCCTGTAACATTTCACTAACCCCCAAGGGTTCACGAACCCCAGTTTGGGAACCATTGCTCTAGTGCCACCTACCCTACTGCAGAGGCAACTGACCTAAGTGGTCTCAATGTTTACTGCTGTTTTTTTAGAGTTCTGTGAATTCAACAATGAAACCGACAAAATTCTCAGTTCAGTTTCACTCTGCTGTCACTCTGTAAGGATATAGAGCAGAGGTATCTTTCACTCTGGCCAGTAGGCTTAATCTTCATTGGTAGCCTGGTGGTAGTTACATTTTTTTCAAGTCCTTAAGAGAGTATTGGATTAATTGGTACATTAGTTGCTAATAGGCTGATGTAGAAGTTACTACAGTCACAGCTGATTAATTCAGATTTGTATCCAAAGATGTTAGTGTGCCACCGTGTAATTTGTTTTGTCCTCCTTATTTGTTAATCTGCATAAAAATTGATTGTCAAGTGATTTGCATTAACCAGATCTAACTGTGTACTCTTTTACTACTTTCAAAGCACAATGGAAGTCAACACATTAAATCCGCTTCAGACCTGTAAGAAAAGGTTTTGACTAGAACTGGTCAAAATAATTTGTCAAAATCTTTTTGACAACATTTTTTTGTTTTTTAAAGGAAATTAAAACGCGTGGAAAAAATGTTCATTTCCTTTGAATTTTTTTTAAAGGTTTCAAATAAATTAATGATGGGGAAAAAGTTGTTTGGTTTTCTTTTTTGGTATCTCTTCCCTTGCGTCCCCCCTCCCCCCAATCTCTCTCTTCCCCTTTTTTCCCCCATTGGACCAGGGAAGCGAAGGTTAGAGAAAACCAAAACATTTTCATTTTGTATCGCGTTGAACATTATTATTTGTTTAATTGTAAAATCAAAAATTTCTATGAGATTTTTGGAGTGAAACAATTTTTGTTTTGTTTTGCCCAATATTTTTCAGGGAAAATATTGACCAATTGTTTGTTTGTTTGTTTGTTTTTTAAACCAAGGTCAGAACTATTAAATATCAACCCTTCTCTTGAAAGGGAGAAGACAAAAAATAGGACAAGACTCAGTTGAGTAAGGCAGTGGTCATAACCAGGATCGTGGAGAATGGTTTAGTTTGAACCAATACCATATCTGGAATAGCTTAATTTTTTATAAAGTGTAAAATGATCTGCTCTTTTATGAGGATTAAAGCTAGTTTCTACCTTGATAACATTTAAACAGCAATTGCAGAGGAGAAAAGTTTTTTGTTTTATGTTTGTCTCCCTCCCCACCCCTTTTTGCCCTGATAAGTCTCTGAAACGGACTCTAGTAGTCTATGTAAAAATACCCCAAACCTGCAGGTTGGTAACAAGGGACCCAATAATGATGAGAGGCTTAGAGCCTTCATCTCTTAATTGACTTTACCAGCACTGCAGCTGCGCCACTGTGAAGGGCTTCTCCATTGGCATACGTACTCTACCTTCCTGAGAAGCAGTAGCTATGTCAACTGGAGAAGCCTCCTGTCGACCTAGTGCTGTCTACACCAAGGGTTAGGTTGGTATAATGGCATCGCTCAGGGGTGTGGAAAATCCTACGTAAGCCTGTACCAACATAAGTGGTCTCAACAACTTGCAGGATAAGATTCGTTGTTAGCAGCACCTTACTTGGGATCTTTGAAATGGGTTTAAATATCTTGATGTTTATAAAATGAAGTGTGGTTCTGCTTATTTGAATGCTTAGAGCCTTGTGTATACTCCTTTTTGAGAGATGGCATTGGCTCTGTGCTGTGCAGACAAGTCAGAGAAGAGCAGGTCAGTGTATTATTTTTAGTCATCTTTTCCCTGCACATGTTTTGTGTGTGTGTGTGTGTGTGTGTGTGTGTGTGAGGTTGTACTTGTCCAGATACCTGTTGGACTGGCTTTGAAGCTGGTGCCATCACTTCCGCCTTTGATATTTGTGCATATGTTTTTAGGCCTCTTTCATGGCTGTGCTTCCTTAAGAGGTCATAAAACATTACAGTGTAATTGCTTTTTAGAAAACATTAATTCCACTTTACAACAGACCTTTGTTAAGCAACTGTATTGGTAAACATGAGTATTCGGGTAGTTATTAATTGTAGTTGCTCCTTTTATCAGAAAATGTTTGGTTAAAGCTGGAACCAAGCTGGTCTTTCTCAAGCAGGTCTTCAGCATGCTCAGGCTGTACTTCTACAAATATCTTGTTTGAGACCAAACATAGAAGCCAGGAAATTGTGTGGAAGTGAGTGGGTGACTGAAGTCTGAAATGTTGCCGCTTTTAACAGGCACATGCACACTTTTTCTTTGCCACTGCGTTGATATAGAAAAGTGCATCATTTTATTTTGGGCCAGGCAGGCAATCCTGGAGCACGGAGTGGAAGCTGGTCCATTCTGTCACCCTTTGTAGTTTTTTAGATTCTTTGCTTATGACCTTCTGAATTCTGGGAAAGTGTCCAAGTCTTTTACGCAGTCTGAAGTGCTTATCTCCTGAGATTTTTATTCTGTGCAAGAGAATACACAGATCTACTTAGCAAATGCCCACACTATCACAGTTCTATGTCTAAGTAATCTCTCTCTCTCGCCTCTACAGAGGGGATGCAGTTACAGTTCTCCTTGCTTTTTCTCCTTCTTGGAAGCCTTTGGTTTTTCAGTTCTTGCTCTTTTCCTTTTGCGGAGAAGCTGTTTCTTTATTTTTTTTATTTAGTAGTGTTGTTGTGTTGACTGTGCATTACTCACCATTCATGTGATCTCTGTCCTCTTATCACTTTGTTGTCTCTGGAGGAAAAAAATAATAGCCAATGAGCAAAGGAACTATTATTTTTGTGTTTGTGTTTTGCTGTGCACTTACGCTTTAAATTATAATTTGAGGGGCTGTGGGGGATAAGACTTCACAAATATTTTTATTTTAGTAAAATAGTATCAAGAATAAACATTTATGATCTGTACTAAATGTAGTCCTGCTTTGAGCAGGCGGCTGGACTAGATGACCTCCTGAGGTCCCTTCCAACCCTGATATTCTATGATTGATTCTAGTCAATTAAAATAATGTTTTAAAAATATTTGTCTTGAAAGTCCCAAACTCCCTCTAGCTTGTTACTCTGTCTGCAGAACACAAACACCATTCAAGTCTTTAAGACATAGACTGTCCTATATCCGTCCCCTCTCACTGATACTGGGAGTCTAGTGCAGTGGTTTTCAAACTTTTTTTCTGGCGACTCAGTTGAAGAAAATTATTGATGCCCGTGACCCAACAGAGCTGCGGATGAGGGATTTGGGGTGTGGGAGGGGTTCAGGGCTGGGGGCAGAGGGTTGTGGTGAGGGCTGCGGGGTGGGGCAGTGAATGAGGGGTTCAGGGTGTGTGTGAGTACTCTGGGCTGGGGAAAGGGGTTGGGGTCTGGGAGGAGGCAGGACTCTGGGCTGGGGGTGCAGGTTCTGGGGTGAGGCCGGAGATGAAGGGTTTGGGGTGCAGGAAGGGGCTCTGGGTTTCAGGTGGCTCAGGACTGGGGCAGAAGGGTTGGCGTACGGGGGGGATCAGGGCTCTGGACTGGGGGTGCAGGCTCTGGGGTGGGGCTGTGGATGAAGGGTTTGAGGTGCAGGAAGGGGCTCCAGGTTTAGGGGGGCTCAGGGCAGAGGGTTGGGGCACAGGCTTACCTTGGGTGGCTCCCAGTCAGCAGTGCAGAGGGGGTGCTAAGGCACTGTGCACCGCGCTGCGCCCCAGAAGCGGCCAGCAGCAGGTCCGGCTCCTAGGCGGAAGCATGCAAGCAGCTCTGTGCGGCTCTCGCCCGCAGGCACCATGCCCCCCACCAGCTCCTGTTGGCTGGTTTCTAGCCAATGGGAGTGCGGAGCCGGTGCTCAGGGCGGAAGTAGTATGTGGACCTAGGAACCGGACCTGCTGCTGGCTGCTTCCGGGGCGCAGTGCGGTGTCGGAACAGGTAGGCACCACTGATGGGACTTCTAACGGCCCGGTCGGCTGCCGCGACTCAGTGTCTTACATTCCGTGACCCAGTACTGGGTCGCGATCTGCAGTTTGAAAACCAGTGGTCTAGTGCACAGTAAGCTTCTTGTTTTGCATATTAACACAGTTAACTGCTGTATTTCCAGTTCTTATTGTAGACAGACCTAATAGCCTTTTCGATTATTTTATTTTTATTAGGAGCAGTCGTTCCACTTTACAACTCATAAAAATATGATGTGAATGTCTTTGACAAGTGAGGAATGGTCTGACAATTCCCCATCCTCCCTAAAATTCCATAAGTTTATTGAAGTGCAGCGGATCACCTTCCAATGCCACATACGTGGCCTTCCTTCCCCCCTAAAAAGATCTTGCATTTTGATATCTGCTTTTCCAGGCAGAGACTGTACATGATTCCCTCTCAAGTGCTACTCTTTATTTGGCCAGAAAGCTTTCTGTTTAGCCTTTTTAGGCTTTAGAGTATGAAGCATTCTTCACCCAAAGACTGAGCAGATGGACAGCATTCAGGATGTCCCGCCATAGGAAGGAATAGTTAGTGGAGTAAAGGGGAAGACAAAATGTGCATCTAAGAGTTACAAACTCTGAAGGGTATAGTTTTCATTTTAAAGCAGGCATCCCAATATTAAACTTGTCTTCTCCCTCCTGGAACTGACTGTTGCACCCATACCTCAGTATTGTGCTATGTCTTCTCTCTTCCTCTTCTCTCCCCGTTCCCTCATGATAAACGTTTTGTACAATATTGGAGATGTTTCCTGATGGACACTGTAGCACAGTAATGGCTCCCGGATGCAAACAGTGTGGCAGGCTTCTAATGAATTTTCTGGAGCAGCTTCAAAAGTTACCGATATTTAATATAAAAAAAGAATGACAATAGTTTGTTAAAATCTGTGTGTAGGGGGAAAATGGATCTTCTGTTAGGCAAGGTACTTCTATGTGAAGCACACCTTGGCATTTCTTTGTTATGAAAATAGATTTGACCTGTTTTTCCTCTTATCTCATCAACATGTTTGCTGTGTTAAGTGAAGGGAACAGAATGTTTTTGCTTCTTGCAGTGTCTGACCTGAAGAACTAGCAGAGAGAGAAGGGATGAAGTCTTTAATAGGGAACTAGGATAACATGCTTGAGACCTCATTTAAAAAACACAACTAACCTGAAAACCCGCCATTTGGTGCAATCTGGTGTTACAAAAAATCAACAAAATTTGTTCTTTAAAAGTGTATTTCTGAGCCTTGGACAGAAGTCATGTGACAGGGACTACTTATCAGTATCTGGAGCAAGGGATGTGATATTTCTTTCTTCCCATGCTACTCTTACCATGTTCAACGTGTACGCAGGGCTACTGGGAATCCTTTGTAACTACTGGATATCCTGCAACCCTCTACAAAATGATGATTTTAGATCGGAGCCTGACCATTCACATGACACTGCATATGTTCCCAGTATCAAATTGATTATATGAATTTCACATATTTAATACACACCTGAGAGTTACTTTCATTTACTCTTCCCGTGAGGAACGTAACAACCTAAGGAGCTGTGAAGGGAAAGATGAGTATTTCTCATTCCCAGGCTTCAAACCCTGTATATGTGTTTTTTCTTTTTGTAGTTAATACACCATAAAGCAGCAATGTAATATTTAAATAAAAGACTAGGAAAGTCTCCAATCTAACTAAATTTCTATTTCCCTTTTCACACCCACAAACCCCAATCTTCCTTTTACATGGGAAACACAGTCTTATTACCAAAGCTGATCAATTGCATGAAATACTCCTTGGCTTAATATGCAGCATGAAAGAGTGTAATGTTAAGGCTATAATAAAGGTCTAAACAAGGCTGAGGCTTTGTTTTCAATTTTATGGGCACCCTGTCACAAGCATTCTGTGATTTTAAATGTTAAGAACAGACTTTAAGGCTTTTAATTCTTGGCACTTGTAATTGTATTACAATTGTTTAAGCAGATAATGTATTTTTGTTGCTTTTCTTCCTGTGGGACGAGGTGAAGGATTTTTGGTGTTTAAATGGACCTGATCATTTGCTGAGCACCACAAAAGAAGTCTGTGAGAGCTCAGTTGCGTGGCACCCTTGAAAATTAGGTCCCAGTTTGCTTGTTTAAATTCCAAAAAAGCCTTCTCTGCATTCTGACCTAATGAGCTGATAAATTTTGTATTTAAATTAAAGGTAATTTGAGTGTAATAAACAACATTTGAGGCCTGCAGACCTCTAATTTAAAACTCTATGTAGCTTGTTCTTTAACAAACATATTTCCAGTGCTAAGAAGCTATTGTAATAGGCACTTTTAAAAACAAGGAAGTCAAAACAAGTTTAATAATGGTGGCTGTGCAGGCATATCCACAGGATCTGGTTCGCTTCTGATTGCCAATCCCGCAGGTTACGCTACAAATGGACCATGGGCTCCAGTCTCCCTCTCCATCAATATAATCATACTCTGGCTGCTCCTTGGATTCAAAAGTCCGGTGGTTGGGTGCATACCTATCCCACCCACCAAAAGGGTTTAGGAAGTTGCTATCTTCGGTGGTGCTGTCATGCTTGTAGTCCTGGTCACCGCTACTCATGCGAGTCAAGGTGGATGACGTCTGCCACCAGTTCCTCCAATCAGGGAGGAAATTTGTTAGTCTCTAAGGTGCCACAAGTACTCCTGTTCTTCTTTTTTTTAATATGACAGTAGGCGCAATCTTGCTTTTGACCTTTAATTTACACAAATAGAGTTCAAGTCAGTGACACTTGGCAACTTCCAGTTGGAGAATATGAATGGCTCTATGCATTCTGAATGGTATGTTTGGTTGGGTGTGATGTTTGAGTGCTGGCTTCTCCCAGGTTTTAGAGAACATTAGAATTCAGTTAATATGTGCAAACACTGGAGGATAATCTACTTTTCATTTCCTCTTTAATGGGCAATTCCAGATCCCTTAGCTCTATGACTGCATATGAATAAGAGTTTAATTTCTGTGCCCTGGTGTCCGCCAATCCAAATAGATCCTTTATTAGTTAGGCCAAGTAGCAACCAATATTCTTTCAAGTTTTGGCTCCCTCTGGTCAAACAAAGCTCTCTTGCTTTTTCTGCCTCCAGTTTTCTTCCTGCCTCTTGCTACAGCAGAGCAGCAGAGGAAGCGTCTGCCGTTTTGGTAATCTGTCTAGTTTTAGTCTGTTCTTCCCCCCCCAAGAGAGCTTGTGCTCTTTTCACAGCATAAGCAGCAACCCCAAAGAAAAGAGGTGGCAATGTTTTGCAGCCTCTATAGCCAGCTCCTTCCTGCACTCCGAGAATGCCTCAGGCCTCTCCAAAGAGGCATGGCTGTTGGTGGGAGATCAAAGGCAAGCTTCAAATAATCCAGACTGCACAACACCAGGGAAGCCTCCAAGCAAAGGCAGAGCCTTCCATCGAAAAATCTTTTGAATTCCAAACAACTGGAGGCTGTGAAGTGATGGGTATGCAGGACTTCTACTCTGCACAGCAAACCAAGAGGCTGGGCTAAAGAAAAACACCAGCTCCTGGGATAATCTTTTGGATTATCCAAATTTATAGCACAGTCCAATGTGACTCTTTTTAAGATTCCTCTCCTCCAGAAAGCTCCCTCGCCTGGGTCTGGAGTCCATGGGGCCCCCTTTTCTTACGGCGTTACTTTACTTGAAAACAATTTTGTTTGACATAATTGCAGTATTGCCAGTTCTCACAGTATTGCAATCACGTGATTTCCCTCCCCCCCTTGTTTCAGAAGCTCTTGTGTGATGACTTGAAGAGTTTCTGGCCTCACTTGATTGGGGAGCGCTGCTGATCTCCCTTCCCTCCCACTTACAGTAGCTACCTGATTTCTCTCTTCCTGTTCCAGCAGCCACCTACTGTCCCTCTCCCTGGCTTCACCAGGTATCCGGTTCCCTGCCACCTAATCTCCCTATGATTGGTCTCAGATCTCTTGAACTCCTGGTGCCCCTCCGCTCCCTCTTGCCCCCCCCCCCACCTCGTTGTTGCAGCTCTCGCTACTACCCAGCAGGTGCCTACGACACATCCCCTTCCCCAGCCCACTCTGCTCGCTTCTCCTTAATGCTCTGCTTCCCTGATCCTTTCCTTTTCCTTCCACTGACCTGGCCTGGGCAAGTACCTGCAACTCAGACCCTTAATTCCATCCCCTCCCGCCATCCCTGCTCTACTTTCTCCCTCCTTCAGAGTTTCTGCTTCCCTGATCCCTCCTCTCAGCCTTTGCCACTCCTTGGCCCTGACAGGTACCTGCTTCCTGGCTCTTTCCCTCCCAATCTGGGCTCCCCACCAGGAACCTACTTCCCTGAGCCTTCCCTGGGCCCTGCAGCCACTTGCTTTCCCAACCAGCTAGAGCTTCTCCCCCTCCCAAATTCCATCAGCTCCACACTGCCCCATCTCCCAAACTGTTTCTTCTCTCCCTGGCTCAGGTCCCACATCTTCTGCACAAGGGGATCACTGTCCTGCCCCCCCAGTCCATGCATCCAGTGAGGTTCTGCTGTCATCAGCATCAGAGGAAGGACCACTTCTCTCTTGCTGGGCTGGTACAGCCAGTTCCCACACTTAACCAGCTGAGTTCTAACGGCTTGGGATTCTCTCTGGGATAGCCTGTATATGGGTGTGTGAATCCCCTGATATGAAAAACAAGGCTTTCCGAGGGCCCTGTCTATCAAAGGGATGGGGATGGGAGTTGGTATTCCATTGTTTTCCTCTGCATCCCTCCAGTCCTGACTGAGGGCTTCCTGCAGACGAGCAGCAAGATCTGGGGCAGTAGTAGGGTCCACAAAAATCTAGGTGGCACTAATTGAGTGTTTTGGGAGAAGGATGTGGCAGTAACAACTGACTTTTTGGAGGCAGTGAAGTTTTGTACAGCTCCATGTGTGATTTTCCTCGTCAGTGAGAGTCGCTAATGTCCCACTCAAGCAGTGGAGGTGAGATCAGTGACTTTTTCATGCTGTTAAGAAATGTCATATGTGGAGCTGCACAGACTTTGGCAGCTATGGGGACAGGTGGCTGCCACAGCCTGGGAGGGTGAGAACTAGGGAGTGGGACCTGCTCCAAAATTCTGGAAAGGCAAGAGCTCTTCGCATTAGACCTGCAATAAATATTCAAGAGCTGGCAATACTGTACTTGTCACACACACATGATCGGAGTAGGCCTGGGGAGTTCAAAACTCAGACTAAAGATCATGATTAAATTTTTTTAAAGAATAATGATATTTAGCCTAAACTTGTGATTTGGGGAGGAGTATGTGACCCCTTTTACAGAGCAAGCCTCTGAACGTGACACACCTTATAAATTAAAAATATTTTTTTAATATTTAACACTATTATAAATGCTGGAGGCAAAGTGGGATTTGGGGGTGGAGGCTGACAGCTCGTGATCCCCACGTAATAACCCTGTGACCCTCTGTGAGGTCACAACACCCAGTTTGAGAACCCCTGCTCTAGTTAGTACGACTCCAGTAGTGCCTGAGTCTAAATACGCTATTTCTTGGTCATGCTGACAGCTATGCCAGATACCCCAAACTTCTTCCTAGGGCTAATCTTGACTGAGGCTAGGTCTACACTACCCGCCTGAATCGGCGGGTAGAAATCGATCTCTCGGGGATCGAATTATCGCGTCTCGTCGGGACACGACAATCGATCCCCAAATCGACGCGCTTACTCCACCAGCAGAGGTAGGAGTAAACGCTGTCGATGGGGAGCCGTGGAGGTCGATTTTGCCGCTGTCCTCACAGCGGGGTAAGTCGGCTCCGATACGTCGAATTCAGCTACGCTATTTGCGTAGCTGAATTTGCATATCTTAAATCGACCCCCCCCTGTAGTGAAGACCTGCCCTGTGGCTGATTCGTGGCAGCTCAGTTGCATAGCTGCCTGTGTGGACAGAGCTCAGTGTTAGAGCAAACAAGGCAAGTTAGAGATGTGCAGTTTTCATTTCTAGAGATTTGTTTGCCTTTGGCCACCGGACCTGTAAGTCACATTTCCACCTCATTCCAGTCCACTGGCTAAGACAGGGATGGGCAAACTTTTTGGCCCAAAGGCGACATCGGGGTGGGGAAATTGCATGCAGGGCCATAAATGTAGGGCTGGGGCAGGCAGTTGGGGTATGGGAGAGAGTGCGGGGCGTGGGAGGGGGTGTGGTGTGCAGGAAGGGGCTCAGGACAGGGGGTTGGGGTGTAGGGAGGGGTGTGGAGTGCGGGAGGGGGCTCAGGGCAGGGGGTTGGGGTGCGGCAGGGGGCTCAGGGCAGGGGGTTGGGGTGTGGCGGGAGGCTCAGGGCAGGGGGGTGGGGTGCACAGGGGTGCGGCAGGGGCTCAGGGCAGGGGGTTGGGGTACAGGAGGGGTGCGGCGGGGGCTCAGGATGGGGGTTGGGGTGTGGCAGGGGCTCAGGGCAGGGGGGTTGGGTGCTGGAGTGGTGCAGGGTGCGACAGGGGCTCAGGGCAGAGGGTTGGGGTGCAGAAGGGGTTCGGGATGCGGGCTTCGGCCCGGCGTCACTTACCTTGAGAGGCTCTGGGGTGGCAGCGGCGCGCTGCGGGGCTAAGGCAGGCTCCTTCCCAGCCCTGGTCCCGCACCACTCCCGGAAGCGGCTGGCACCACGTCCCTGCGGCGAGGGCAGCGCACGGGGACCTCTGCGCCCCCTCCCCAAGGGGCTACAGGGACGTGGTGCAAGTCGCTTCCAGCAGTGGCACGGGGCCAGGGCAGGCATTAGCCCCATGGCACCACGGGGGTGGCAATCCTGTGGGCCGGATCCAAAGCCCTGACAGGCCATAGTTTGCCCACCCCTGGGCTAAGAGGATGAGGAAATTTATTCCCTACAACTCAAAGCAGAATTCTCTGTATCTTCCATGAGAGCACTGTCAGAGGAATGATGTGTCCTATTCTGTCTCCTGAATAGTCTGTTTTAAAATAGATCTTTGCTACAAGATGCAACAGGTGGTGGGACCCTCTGGCTTTCACCCAAGCTGAATTCTCAGTCCCAGGGTACTTCAAGCAGGTTTCTCCCCTACTCCCTCTACTGGGGAAGGCATTGCAAAAATGTTCAAAGGACCAAGTGAACGTTGGCTTGATTTTTATTTTTGCCGGCCTAATGGAAATGTCCTAGCACCATCAAATTTATTTGTCCATTGTACAAGTTAGTTGTTTGCCTCTACCAGCATCCAGAAAGCTCTATCTATTGTTCTCGCTGTTGTGCACGTCTAATAAGGGGTTTTGGACAAAGTTCTATTTATTTTATCCAAAAAAGAAGGAAATGCAATAGTTGATTATAGAATCTGGACTATTTTCTCTCACTGGTGTTACTGTAAGGATTGCAGCTAAAAAAACTGACCTCCATCAGCCCCTGCCGCATACTTCCTGCAATGTGTGTCTAATGAGGGATTGGCCTCTAGTTACCTCAGAGGCCAGGTTTGGTTCTCACTTCCATAAGGAATGTTTCTCACAGATCTAATCAAACGCCCCACCCCTCTTGGGCACTCACCCGACTGCTGTGAGGGAACCAACTGCTGGATCCTATGTGCTTTAAGACTCCACAATATGAACAGAGTGCAGGCAGTGTCCCTTTCTTAGGGAC
Source organism: Malaclemys terrapin pileata (assembly GCF_027887155.1). NCBI lineage: Eukaryota > Metazoa > Chordata > Testudines > Emydidae > Malaclemys > Malaclemys terrapin. The sequence continues at coordinate 62,073,136 of NC_071505.1, forward strand.
ACCAAGCACAATCTCGGGGTGCCAATCCTCTATTTGAAGAGAATTATAAGAAGCCTTGCATCTGAAGAAGTGAGGTTCTTACCCACGAAAGCTTATGCTCCCAGTACTTCTGTTAGTCTCAAAGGTGCCACAGGACCCTCTGTTGCTTTTTACAGATTCAGACTAACACGGCTACCCCTCTGATACTTGGATCCTCTATTTAGCGCCCTCTCCTGAGAGCTGAGACCTCGTGATCCAGCTGTCCCACCCCTAGACCACTACTGACATCCCAGAGTCCACTGTAGCTTAAGCACACCCTCTCACAAATCACTGGCCACGTGCAGGCTGTGGGTCTGCAGTTTAACTCTTTAGGAGCTTGTGATAGGTGAAACATACAAAATGTACACAGAGAGACCTTACATAGGAGTCTAAAAACAACCACTTCTTGCCTTTTATAACATGAGAAGTACACAGATCTATTTCAAAACAAAACAAAACAAAAAAAAACCCTACATACACTTCCCTGCTTTGGTTTCCTCACCATTCTGAATATTCTTGTACTGGGGTCAGGGTTCTCTGCATGTGTCAGGAACCTCCTGCTGCTGCTCATAGCTTGACTTCTGAACAATGGAGCCTCTCTCCCTAGGGCAGCTTGCTTATTCTGACCTTGGTTGGTCCTGCAGCTAAACTCCCTCTCCCTCCCCTTCTTCCGCGCCCCCAGTTATGAAAGCATACCTGGCTCTTTTCATCCTGCCCAAAACTCTGAGGCTTCTCCTCAACCCACCCAGTCTCTGTGATTTGTAAAGGCTTGCATCAACATCTTGGTTTCATTGTCCTGTGTTTCGAGAATTTTCAACTCTCTGAAAGGCAGCCCCCTGCAGACAAATAGGAGGAAGTAGCTTCTCCCAGGCATGTGTTAACCCATTGTCCCTGAATAGGTGGTGGTTGAGTTCTGCCAACCCCTCCTTTGTACTTCCTCTGGGAGAATCATGCTTACAGCCTTATCAGCACTGTCGGATTCCATGATACAGCAATTTCATAACAACTTCATTATATCAATCAGAATTCATAAGTTGTACAGTCATCACATCACCATTGGGAACTACCTGTTGGTTTCCACACAATAATTTGTCATTTGTTTAGGATGGTGTCCTGCTCTGTTGTTAAGGTTCCACATAGCTCGCTAGTGCCTCCCTGAAACCTGACTGCAGTTTTGAACTCTTGACCAGGTGACCTGTCTATCCACTCTCTCCCCCCCCCCAACATTGCAAGGGGGTCACAATGTTGTTTTAGGAGGGGTTGCAGTATTACCATCCTTATTTCTGCACTGCCTTCAAAGCTGGGAGGCTGGAGAGTGGCAGCTGCTGGCTGGGTACCCAGCTCTGAAGGCAGCACCCCACCAGCAGCAGCGCAGAAGTAAGGGTGGCAATACCATACCATGCCACGCTTAGTTCTGTGATGCTGCTGGTGGCAGCTCTGGTTTCAGAGCTGGGCTTCTGGCCAGCAGCCGCCACTCTCCAGCTTCCCAGCTCTGGCCTTGGCTACACTTGCAGCTGTACAGCGCTGTGAGGTAAACCTGTCTTCATACAGCTGAGTAGGGAAAAGCGCTGCAGTCTGTCCACACTGACAGCTGCCAGTGCAGTGGTGTGGCCACACTTGCAACATTTGCAGCTGTGTTGGGAGTGGTGCATTATGGGCAGCTATCCCAGCTTTCATGTGGCTGCAATGTGCTTTTCAAAATGGGGGGTGGGGTGGGGTGGATTGTGACAGGGAGTGTGGGGGGAGAGAGAGTGCTTTTTGGAACATGTCAACTCTCTATTTTGCAATTTCCGAACTCCCGCCCCCCTGCTCATTCATTTACTCACTCAAAGCAAGCTGCAAACTGTTTGCTTTTCTCTGTGGTACGAGCTTTGAAACCGGCACTTCCGCATTCCTGCAGCCGGTCACAACAATGGAGAGGATTGGCCACTTGACAAGGTGATTAGTACAGCGCTGCAAGCGTTTACATTCACACCCGTGCGTCGTAGCCACTCCGCTGCAGCTGTTATTCCTCTTGGGGAGGTGGAGTACCTGTAGCGGTGTACCCAGGGAGATACAGCGCTGTAAGTACCCTGCCAGTGTGGACAGGGAGTGAGTTACAGCGCTGGGGGAGGCTTTACAGCGCTGTAACTTGCAAGTGTAGCCAAGGCCTCTGAATGCAGGGCCGCTGCCAGCAGCAGCGCAGAAGTAAGGATAGCAGTACCACAACCCCCCCTACAATAACCTTGTGATCCCCCCAGAAGTCATTTATGGGCCAGGACTCCTAAAATTACAACACCGTGACATTTCAGATTTAAATTGCTGAAATCAGAAATTTACGATTTTTAAAATCCTATGACCATGAAATTGACCAAAATGGATCATGAATTTGGTAGGGCCCTATGCTGATCACATCTATCTCCAGTGGTGGCAAAGGGGAGAATTTTTACATGCTAATTTCTTTCTGTGTCCCACTTCTGTCCATTCAGAAACTGTGAACTAGCAATCGCTTCGTGCCACCTGGCAAGGGGCACAGAGGGGATGTATAAGGGTGACAGATCTCCTAAGCATGGTATTTACATTCTAGTTTACTAAAGAGTATCATATGAGATCTCTAATAAAAGCCTGTGTGTCACTGGGCATCGAAGTAATTGTGAAATGAATGTGCAGATGTTGTGTAAGGAGTTATGTATATACAGTGAAAATTATGTTCTTAAGAGCTGTGTCTAGGGGACTGGTCACCAAGAAAAGTGAAAAACAGGTTTTCTTTCAGGCAATAAATGGTTATCTATATATGTCTGTTTACACATTGTATGGTTAGCAAAATACAGTATTGAGATGCTGAACAAAATTAATCAAGGAATAAAAGGACATGAAGAACAGATATTCTTCAACTGCCTGTACACCAATGCTAGTAGTCTGGGTAATAAACAAGAGGAATTGAAATTGCTCATTTATGAGCATAAATTCAATCTCGGTGTATTACTGAAATCTGGTGGGATGATTTGCACAACTGGCATATTAGAATTAATGGTTATAACCTATTTAGGAAGGATCGAATGTGCAAAAGGGGAGGAGAGCGAGTGGCACTCTGTCAAAAATGGCATGACCTGTTTCCAAGTCACTGATAACCAGGATGAAAATGATCTTGAATACACATTGGCCAGTATCCTAACAGATAAAGCACAAGATGGTATCTGCTGCAGGCTACCAAATCACACTGGGGAATGGGATGACCACGTCTTTACCCACCTATGTACAATGTATATGGAAAAAGAACTGTGTGATTGTGGGGGACTTCTTTTAAAGTGGCATAGTCTAGAGGTCTTATGCTGCCAGTACTAAAACTTCCTTGGAACTTCTAAACATTATAGGTGACATTTCCAAACTCCCAAAAAGTGTTGCAGCGAACACTGGAATTCTGTATAAGAACTTGTTCTAACAGATAAGAGGAACTAATCACAACTAAAAAAGTTATTGGTAGCTAGCTTAGGTATAAGTAATCACATTTATAATGTGCAAGCAGAATAAAGTCCAGACCAGTAATAGATATACTTGGTACTTTAATAGGGTCAGTATGACAAAGCTGAAAACCATTATGAACCAAATCAGCTGGGAGGAAGAATTTAATCAAAAAAATATGAAAGATGATTTCGAATCACTTAAGAACACCTTATTAGATGCCCCAAAAGCCACAATCAAGGAAGAAGGCTGTGTTGGTTTTTAAAAAAAACAACAACCTGATTTGAAGGGGAAGTGAAGGCAACTGTAAAAAAATATATATATATGTATATATAAAAAACAAATGAAATAAAGTGGAATTTGATAGTAATGAATATGAATCAGAAGTTAAGAATTCTAAAATTGATAAGGGAAGCCAAGGGACACCAGGAGAAGTCTATGGCCAGCAGAGGTAAGGACAATAAGGAGGCATTTTTAACATATATTAGGAACAAAAAGAACTCTGATTCTGGTATTAGTCAGTTACTCAATGGAAATGGTAGAATTATCAATAATAATGCAGAAAAGGCAGAAGTGTTCAGTAAATATTTCTGTTCTGTATTTGGGGAAAAAACAGATGATGCAATCTCATCAAATGGTGATAAAACTCTTTCCATTCCACTAGTATCTCTAGAGGATTTACAGAAGCTACTAAAGACAGACATTTTTAAATTAACAGGTCTAAATAACTTGCATCCAAGAGTTTTAAAAGATCTGGCTGAGGAGCTCGCTGGACCGCTAATGTTGATTTTTTTCAATAAGTCTTAAAGCACGGGGGAAGTTCCAGAAGACTAGAAGTTAGTTAATGTTGTGCCAATTTTTAAAAAGGGTAAACGGGAAGACTTGGATAATCACAGGCCTGTCAGCTTCTCATGAATCCCGGGCAAGATAATGGAGTGGCTGATACAGGACTCAATTAATAAACAACTAAAGAAGGGTAATGTAATTAATGCAAATCAACATCGGTTTATGGAAAATAGATTGTGTCAAACTGATTTTTTTTATGAGATTACAAGTTTGGTTGATAAAAGTAATAGTGTTGATGTAATATACTTAGACTTCTTTAAGGCATTTGACATGGTGCTGCATAATACTTTGATTAAAAAAAAACTAGAATGATATAAAATTAACATGGCACACATTAAATGGATTAAAAACTGACTAACTGATAGGTCTCAAAACATAATCATAAATCGCAAAAAAATCAAGTGGTTCTTCTTTGAGTAATTGCTCATGTCCATTCAACTTAGGTGTGTGTGCTCGCCACATGCACCGGTGCCAGAAGTTTTCCCCTCAGCAGTATCTGTAGGGGACTGGCTCCGGCGCCCCCTGGAATGGCATGCACATGCCATAGAGCGCCACCGGTTCCGCCCACCCTCAGTTCCTTCTTGCCGCCAGTGACGGTGCTGGAACTGTTGCTGCTTCAGTTAGTGCTATAGCTGCTTGTTCGTATGAACTAGTTATCTTCTATCTTATACTGTATATAGTTTCTATTAGTGTTTATAAATCCCTTAGCTATAGTTAGAGATTTTGTAGGTCCCGAATGGGACTTTGCCTCGTGACGGAGCATGCCCCGATCCCCAGGCTTTAAGCCCTGTGATTGCTGCAAGAGGCCCATGCCCGTTGGTGATCCACACAGCAGTTGTCTGCGTTGCTTGGGCGAAAGACATTATTAGTGAGAAGTGCACTATTTTCAAGTCCTTCAAGCCAAGGGCTAAGAAGGAGCGCGATATCGTTTAAGACCTTTGGAGGCACTTGTCCCCCTGCAGGAGTACCAGTCCCAGCACCTGGTATCTCTGACTCCAGGCACCCGTTGAGTGATTGACGGTACCATTCCTCGGACTGTTGCCGATATCCTAAGAGGGCATCACCGCATGTGGCCGCTTCCTGGCACTGGGCCCGCTCCGACTCCCGGTCCCACTCCTCATCCCGGTGCTGCTCGTCAAGCGCAAGATGTAGATTGCTGGCTCCAAGCAGTCGTGGATCCATTGAGCACCACCAGTCCCTAAGACCCCGCTCCAGATCAGACTCCAGGCGGAGTGACTGGCACCGGTTGGGATAGAGCCACCGTTCCGCTCCGTCCTGATCACCTGGGAGTGACCGCTCAGGATCCAGCCCTGGTTCGGAGTGAAGTTCCCTGATGGCAGAACAAGCTCCGGTATTGGCAGTATCGGCTACATTGTCAGCACCAAAACCAGCCCCATGGCCTCAGGCACAGTGGCTGGCACTGTGGTACCATGGAACCAGTGGGGGTTCACCCAACTCTTCCAGGCTACCTGCTTAGTATCTGGAGCCTTGGAGAGACCAGTTGCCTTTCCTTCCCGTCCCCCTCCAGTGCACAAAGCCTCGGGCTTGAGGACCCTGCAAGTCCAAGAGGGAGCAGGGGAGCAAGTCACTGGGCCACCAATGGTTGTGGAGGACCCGACGGCACCGGCATTTTCCTTGTCATCGCCAGACGAGGCTATAACGGGGGTCTCTCCCCCATTCCTCCAGATGACACTAAAGCGCACCAGGAACTACTGAAGAGGGTTGCTGCCAACCTAGGTCTTCAGGTGGAGGAGCGAGAGGAGCCCTCAGACTCTCTCTTCAATGTCCATTCTCCACGGCACTGGCCAGGGTGGCTCTGCCTGATGGGGTCTCTAAGATCACCAATGCCCTGTGGCAAACTCTCTCCTCCCTGCCACCCATCTCCAAGGACTAAGTGCAAGTACTTTGTGCCATCCAAAGGCCACAAGTACGTGTACACCTACCCTGCTCCCAACTTCCTAGTAGTAGAAGCGGTTAATCACAGGGAGCAACAAGGTCAACCCAGGGCTAACCCTCAGAACAAAGACTCCAGGAGACTAGACTTGTTTGGGGGTAAAGTTTATTCGTCCTCTGGCCTCCAGTTGAGGGTGGCCAACCATCAGGCCCTCCTGGGGTGCTATGATTTTAACATGTGGCAAGCCATGGCCAAGTTCAAGGGCTCCCTTCATGAGGCTTCCAGGAAAAAGTTCTGGGCTATTATGGAGGAGGGCACGACTGTGGCCAGGGCAATGCTCCAGGCGGCATCGGATGTGACGGACATTGCTGTCTGAACCATAGCCTCGGCCGTTGCCATGTACCGGGCATCCTGGCTGCTCCTCTCTGGCTTGTCCACGGAGGCTCAGCAGTCAATGCAAGACCTTCCCTTCGATGGGCAAGCCCTGTTTGTGGAACAGATGGACAATAAGCTCCATGGTCTAAAGGACTCCCGCACGACCCTTAAAATGCTGGGCCTGTATGTTCCTGGCCCTGCCCGCAAGCAGTTTAAGCTGCAGCAGCCTCAGGGCCAGGAGCCTGTCCATAAGAAATCCAGAGGCTACAAGTGGCGTCCTAGCCAACAGCCTTCGCAGGCCTTTCAGTCAAGCTCGACCCCCAATAAGCAGGCGGGCAAGCGCTCGTTTTGAGGGTATGCCCGAGGGCGACATACCAAACTGTTCCCAGGATCCCTCCATCCCTTATTTTTGCCAACTGCCTTTCTCCTTTCCTCCTTGTGTGGGCATCTATAACATTGGACCGATGGGTCGTGCATAGTTACACCCTTCAGTTGCTTTCTACCCCTCCTTCCCACTCCTCCTCTCCATCCCTTTTCAGGGACCCTTCTCACGAGAGTCTCCTCGTGCAGGAGGTAGAGGGGTTACTGCAGCTAGGTGCAGTGGAGGTCGTTCCTCCAGAGTTCAGGAACAAGGGGTTCTATTCACGCAACTTTTTAATCCCAAAGGCCAAGGACGGTCTACGACCTATTCTGGACCTGTGAGAGCTGAACTGCTTCCTAGCAAAGCTGAAGTTCCGCATGGTCTCCCTGGCCTCCATCATCCCCTCCCTGGATCCAGGAGACTGGTATGCCGCCCTCGATCTGAAAGATACGTACTTTTACATCACCATCTTCGAGGAACACAGACACGCTTCCTCCTGTTTACAGTAGGTCCCAACCACTATCAGTTTGCAATCTTCCCGTTTGGCCTAGCCAGAGCACCGCGGGTATTTACCACGTGCATGTCGGTGGTGGCTGCCTAACTCAGACATTGGGATGTCCAGATCTACCCCTACCTTGACAACTGACTAGTCAAGAGCAGAGCCAGGTTCCAGGTCAAAAGGGATGTCGCGATGCTGTTAGCCACCTGCCGTTGCCTTGTCCTGTTGGTGAATGACAAAAAATCCACGTTAGTTCCAGGACAGAGGATAAAGTTCATTGGAGCGGTGCTCTATTTGACCAGCCGCAGGGCGTTCCTGCCGCTGGAGAGATTCAGGGCATTGACGCACCTTGTTGTGGAAGTCTATGCATTTCCCCTGACCATAACCAGGGTTTGTCTGCACCCTACTCGGTCACATGGCATATGTGGTATGCCACGCCAGGCTCTGGATGCGACCCCTAAAGCAATGACTGGCGACATTCTCCATGTGGTCCCTGGACTGGGGGTAGACCGTCATCCGTCATCCCCGCGGCAGTACTTACCTCACTGCGATGGTGGACCGACCCCAGAAAAGTCCTGGAAGGAGTTCCCTTTGTCAACACTCCTCACTCAGTTGAGTTGATTTCGGACACCCCAGACCTTGGCTGGGGGGCACACCTTGGCACCCTCCAGACCCAAGGTATGTGGTCCCCAGAGGAATCAACACTACTCATAAACGTCAAAGAGCTCAGGGCAGTGTGCAGAGTAAGCACGGTCTTCCTTCCTCACCTGTCGGGTGGAGTGGTCAGAGTCCTCACGGATAACACAGCCTCGATGTTCTACATCAACGGACAAGGCGGAGCGTGATCCTCGGCCATTTGCCAAGAGGTACTCCATCTCTGGGACTTCTGCATCGACTATAGAATCCATCTAGAAGCATGTCACCTTCCAGGGGCCAGGAACAGGCTAGCAGATCACCTAAGCAGGGACATCTCCTCTCACCATGAGTGGGTGCTCTACCCAGAGGTAGCCGGCATGATCTTCCAGAGGTGGAGAACTCCCCAAGTGGATTTGTTCACTACCAGGCAGAAGAGGTGCCACAGGTTTTGCTCCAGACAGGGTATGGGCAAGGGCTCCCTCTCCGACGCACGGATGTTGCGTGACTTAATCCAGATGAATGGGCCTGTTTGGAAGGGGTCTGGAAGGTCCTCCTCGAGAGTAGAAAGCCGTCGACTAGGCAGACCTACCTGGCAAAGTGGACGAGATTCTCCCGCTGGGCGGCCAAACGGGGCATCTCCTCTTTGCATTCTTTGATGCAGTTGACCTTGAACTACCTGCTTCATTTAAGGAGTCAGGGCCTCGTGCACTTCTCTATCAGGATGCATCTGGCGGCCATTTCGGCCTTTCATTCGCCAATCCAGGGGCAGATGGTGTTCTCCCATGACATGATGGTCAGGTTCCTTAGAGGCCTCGAGAGAGACTTTCCTCAAGTTTGGTCCCTGGCCCCTCAGTGGGATCTCAACTTGGTTCTGTCCAGGCTCACGGGCCTGCCCTTTAAGCCTTTGGCCTCGTGCTCCCTGTCTCACCTATCATGGAAGGTAGCTTTCCTGGTGGCGGTGACGTCAGCAAGGCGAGTCTCTGAGCTGCAAGCCCTGACCTCAGAACTGTACACGGCCTTCTATAAGGAGAAGGTCCAGCTCTGGCCTCACCCAGCCTTCCTTCCCAAGGTGGTGTCCACTTTCCACATGAGCCAGGGCATTTTACTTCCGGTCTTCTGCCCTAAGCCCCATGAGACTAGTGAAGAAGATGCCTTCACACTCTGGATGTAAGCAGGGCTCTGGCTTTCTACCTAGATCAGACAAAGCCTTTTTGTAAGTCAACTCAGCTTTTCATCTCTACAGCTGATAGGAGGAAGGGCCTCCCAGTGTCCACGCAGAGGATTTCTAACTGGATCACCTCTTGTATTCAGACATGCTACGAGTTGGTGGGAGTCCCTCCACCGCCGATCGTCAGAGCCCACTCTACTGAACATTGCAATGCTATGGCCAAAAGAGCTAATGTGACCCTGGTATGCATAAACAGGGAAATTTTGAGTAGGAGTAGAGCGGTTATTTTATCTCTGTATTTTGGCACTGGTGTGACGACTGTATCCAGTTCTGGTGCCCACAATTCAAGAAGGATCTTGCTAAATTAGAGAAGGTTCCAAGAAGAGCCACAAGAATGGTTAAAGGATTAGAAAACCTGCCTTACAGTGATAGACTGAGCTGCTTGGGTCTATTTAGCTTATCAAAGAGAAGGTTAAGGGGTGACTTGATTACAGTGTAGAAGTATCTATAAGAGGAACAAATATTTAATCATTGGCTCTTCAGTCTAGCAGAGAAAGGTATAATGTGATCCAATAGCTGGAAGTTGAAGCTAGACAAATTCAGACTGGAAATAGGGTATAAATTTTTAATGGTGAGAGTAATTAACCATTGGAATAATTTATCAAGGCTTGTGGATTCTCCATCGATGACCATTTTAAAATCAAGATTGGTTGTTTTTCTAAAAGATCTGCTCTAACAATTATTTTGGGGAAGTTCTATGGCCTGTGTTATTCAGGAGGTCAGATTAGATGATCATAATGGTCTCTTCTGGCTTTAGTATCTGTGAATGTATGGTTCAAAATGGGTGTCTACTCGCCAGTCTGAACCAAATGCTAATGAAGGATTGAAGTTTTCACAGAGAGAGAGAAGTAACAGGAAGAAATAAACAATGGACGGGGGAGGGCAGGGAACACCCTATCTTGAGGTGCACATCTAAGGTTTGTTCTAGCATATGTTAGGGGACAAAGAAGACACCCTGTCATCCTTCACTTAGGAAGTAAACGGATAGTGAGTTTGCTTCACAAAAGAGGGATCTCAGCCAGGCTTGGTTGAAAACATTGGAAAGAACTGTGGGTGAGAGAAGATTCTTTAGCCAAGAAGATAATTTGTTAATTAAATGTAGTCTCTAGAAAGCATGTTATGATTTTGTTTTATATGTAACCATTTCCCCCCCTTTGGGAACAGTGGTCCTGCTTAATCTGTGAGCGTTCAGTGGAACAGGGTCTGAACACTCCAGAGAGTTGGTGGTCTCAAGAGTTGGCGTGTGCCTATTGTTAACCTGCACAGAGAGAGCAAGGCCTGGAAGGCTGGGTTTGTGTTGCCACAGGCTTATTGTTTCAGAGGCAGGCACAGGCATAACTTCCTCACACTAAGGGCAATTGGTGGTGAGTTGCCCCACAACGTTAGATACCCTGGGAAGCGTCACAGGTACCCTCTGTTTAGTTCAGAGTCCTGTTTTGTAAGTAAGACTGTAGTTGTAATGATGAGTGTAGAATTTACAGTACTGCTCCAGAAACTCAATCTGCAGAGGCAGAAAAGGGAACAGAGTCTAGCTAAACAGGCTTATGCTCTAATAAATTTGTTAGTCTCTAAGGTGCTACAAGTACTCCTGTTCTTTTTGCAGATACAGACTAACACGGCTGCTACTCTGAAACCTAGCTAAACAGAAGCTGCTAAAATCTAGAAGGATTTCATTAGTTTCTATTCTTTCTGATTGAATGGATAAGGAGGCACTAACTATCCACCTGCAGTGATAGAAATAGAGCAAAGAAACACTCAGGAGATAAGTGTCATGTTTTCCAGGCCAACTGAACCTCTGACCCCTCTTGGCCTTTTCAAGCACAACAATCTTGGGCCTCAAGCATTCATCTCTCTCTTGGGGTAGAATTATTGCCGTCTGACTGCATCCTGGGCTTCAGTCCCCTGTTATCCACTGTGATTTACCTCAGCAAGCCTGACTTGGGTTCAGTACCTGCTGTTTGTGTCCTTCCGGGAACGATGACAGTGGTGTCCAGTGATCAAAGAGCCTTCTTAAAGCACAGTGGTATTTATTTAGAACAAAAGTATTAAAAAAAAAAAAAAAAAAAAAAAAAAAGATCTTAAAACAAAATAAAGTCCATACTCACACCTGCCTCTCCCATAGGCTTACCATTGTGTGGATCTGGGGAACACCCAACTGCTTCAGACCCCCTCCACAAAGCATCTCTTTGGGTACATATACATGTCAATAAAAGACCCATGGATAGCCTAGGTCAGCGGACTTGGGCTCATGGGACACCGGCTGAGGGGCTAAAAATGGCAGTGTAAACATTTGGGCTAGAGCCCAGGTTCTGAGACACCACGAGGGGGATGGGTCTCGAGACCAGGCTCCAGCCCTAGCCCAAACATCTACACTGCAATTTTAAGGCCCACAAGCCTGAGTCAGTTGATCTGGGCTCTGAAACTTGTTGCTATGGGGTTTTTTTACAGTGTACATGTACCCTTTGTGTCAGACTTAGGGATGCCAGGCATCTGGTTTTTGACTGGAACACCCGGTTGAAAAGGGACCATGGCGGCTCCTGTCAGCACCGCTTACCGAGCCATTAAAAGTCCGGTTGGCTGCAATGGGGCTGGCAGGCTGGGGTGCAGGAAGGGGTTCGGAGTGCAGGCTCTGGGCAGCCGAGCTGGGGCGGGGGTTGGGGTGCGGTAGGGGTTTTGGGGTGCAGGTTCCAGGTGGCACTCACCTCAGCTGGCTCCTGGAAGCAGCAACATGTCCCACCAGCTCCTAGGGCAGGGGCGGCCAGGGAAGCTCCGCACGTGTCCCCACCCTGAGCACCAACTTTGTACCTTCCATTGGCCAGGAACCGTGGCCAATAGGAGCTGCGGGGGCAGTGCCTGTGGATGGGGGCAGTTCGTGGAGCCTCCCTGGCCATCCCTGTGCCTAGGAGACGGAGGGATATGTTGCCTGAGGTGAGTGCCACCTGGATCCTGCACCCTAATCCTCACCCTGGAGCCCCCTCCCTTTAAACTAGGTTCGACGGGGACAGGTGAGCAAAGCCCACAGGTAAGTGGGGAACATGGAGACCTGGGAGATGGGTCGGAAACGAGAGGGAATGTGGGCTATAATGGCAGAGAGAAAGGAGGGTCAGGGCAAAACTGGGAGGCAAGATCGAACCAGTATCTTAGCTGCCTATATACAAATGCAAGAAGTATGGGTAATAAGCAGGAAGAACTGGAAGTGCTAATAAACAAATACAACTATGACATTGTTGGCATCACTGAAACTTGGTGGGATAATACACATGATTGGAATGTTGGTGTGGATGGGTATAGCTTGCTCGGGAAGGATAGATGGGAAAAAGGGAGGAGGTGTTGCCTTATATATTAAAAATGTACACACTTGGACTGAGGTGGAGATGGACATAGGAGATGGAAGTGTTGAGAGTCTCTGGGTTAGGCTAAAAAGGGTAAAAAAACAAGGGAGATGTCATGCTAGGGGTCTACTACAGGCCACCTAACCAGGTGGAAGAGGTGGATGAGGCTTTTTTTAAACAACTAACAAAATCATCCAAAGCCCAAGATTTGGTGGTGATGGGGGACTTCAGCTATCCAAATATATGTTGGGAAAATAACACAGCAGGGTACAGACTATCCAACAAATTCTTGGACTGCATTGCAGACAACTTTTTATTTCAGAAGGTTGAAAAAGCTACTAGGGAGGAAGCTGTTCTAGACTTGATTTTAACAAATAGGGAGGAACTCGTTGAGAATTTGAAAGTAGAAGGTAGCTTGGGTGAAAGTGATCATGAAATCATAGAGTTTGCAATTCTAAGGAAAGGTAGAAGGGAGAACAGCAAAATAGAGACAATGGATTTCAGCAAGGTGGATTTTGGTAAGCTCAGGGAACTGATAGGTAAGGTCCCATGGGAATCAAGATGGAGGGGAAAAACAACTGAGAAGAGTTGGCAGTTTTTCTAAGGGACCAAAAGCAAGCTATTCCGCTGGTTAGAAAAGATAGAAAATGTGGCAAAAGACCACCTTGGCTTAATCACGAGATCTTGCATGATCTAAAAAATAAAAAGGAGTCATATAAAAAATGGAAACTAGGATAGATTACAAAGGATTAATATAGGCAAACAACACAGGAATGCAGGGGCAAGATTAGAAAGGCAAAGGCACAAAATGAGCTCAAACTAGCTACAGGAATAAAGGAAAACAAGAAGATTTTTTTATGAATACGTTAGAAGCAAGAGAAAGACCAAAGACAGGGTAGGCCCACTGCTCAGTGAAGAAGGAGAAACATTAACAGGAAACTTGGAAATGGCAGAGATGCTTAATGACTTCTTTGTTTCGGTCTTCACCAAGAAGTTTGAAGGAATGCCTAACATAGTGAATGCTAATGGGAAGGGGGTAGGTTTAGCAGATAAAATAAAAAAAGAACAAGTTAAAAATCACTTAGAAAAGTTAGATGCCTGCAAGTCACCAGGGCCTGATGAAATGCATCCTAGAATACTCAAGGAGTTAATAGAGGAGGTATCTGAGCCTCTAGCTATTATCTTTGGAAAATCATGGGAGACGGGAGAGATTCCAGAAGACTGGAAAAGGGCAAATATATAAAAAGGGAAATAAAAACAACCCAGGAAACTACAGACCAGTTAGTTTAACTTCTGTGCCAGGGAAGATAATGGAGCAAGTGATTAAGGAAATCATCTGCAAACACTTGGAAGGTGGTAAGATGATAGGGAATAGCCAGCATGGATTTGTAAAGAACAAATCGTGTCAAACCAATCTGATAGCTTTCTTTGATAGGATAGCGAGCCTTGTGGATAAGGGAGAAGCTGTGGATGTGGTATACCTAGACTTTAGTAAGGCATTTGATATGGTCTCGCATGATATTCTTATCGATAAACTAGGCAAATACAATTTAGATGGGGCTACTATAAGGTGGGTGCATAACTGGCTGAATAACCATACTCAGAGAGTTGTTATTAATGGTTCCCAATCCTGCTGGAAAGGCATAACAAGTGGGGTTCCGCAGGGGTCTGTTTTGGGACCGGCTCTGTTCAATATCTTCATTAACGACTTAGATATTGGCATAGAAAGTACGCTTATTAAGTTTGCGGATGATACCAAACTGGGAGGGATTGCAACTGCTTTGGAGGACAGAGTCATAATTCAAAATGATCTGGACAAATTGGAGAAATGGTCTGAGTTAAACAGGATGAAGTTTAACAAAGACAACTGCAAAGTGCTCCACTTAGGAAGAAAAAATCAGTTTCACACATACAGAATGGGAAGAGACTGTCTAGGAAGGAGTACGGCAGAAAGGGATCTAGGGGTTATAGTGGACTACAAGCTAAATATGAGTCAACAGTGTGATGCTGTTGCAAAAAAAACAAACGTGATTCTGGGATGTATTAACAGGTGTGTTGTGAGCAAGACACAAGAAGTCATTCTTCCGCTCTACTCTGCTCTGGTTAGGCCTCAGCTGAAGTATTGTGTCCAGTTCTGGGCACCGCATTTCAAGAAAGATGTGGAGAAATTTGAGAGGGTCCAGAGAAGAGCAACAAGAATGATTAAAGGTCTTGAGAACATGACCTATGAAGGAAGGCTGAAAGAATTGGGTTTGTTTAGTTTGGAAAAGAGAAGACTGAGAGGGGACATGATAGCAGTTTTCAGGTATCTAAAAGGGTGTCATAAGGAGGAGGGAGAAAACTTGTTCACCTTACCCTCTAAGGATAGTACAAGAAGCAATGGGCTTAAACTGCAGCAAGGGAGGTTTAGTTGGAGATTAGGAAAAAGTTCCTAACTGTCAGGGTGGTTAAACACTGGAATAAATTGCCTAGGGAGGTTGTGGAATCTCCATCTCTGGAGATATTTAAGAGTAGGTTAGATAAATGTCTATCAGGGATGGTCTAGACAGTATTTGGTCCTGCCATGAGGGCAGGGGACTGGACTCGATGACCTCTCAAGATCCCTTCCAGTCCTAGAATCTATGTATCTCCCACACTCCAAGCCCCTCAGCCCCACCCCAGAGCCTGCACCCCCTTCCGGAGTCCTCACCCCCTCCTGTACTCCCAACCCCCTCCCCCAGTGAAAATGAGCGAGGGTAGGGGATTGCGAGCGACGGAGGGAAGGGGGATAGAGTGAGCTTGGGGTGGGGCTTCAGAGAAGGGGCAGGGGTGGGTTGGGGCCTCAGGTGGGGCAAGGATATTCAGGTTTCTGCAAATAGAAAGTTGGCAACCCTAGTCAGACTGTCCCTCTGGATAGCTCCTGATAATTAACCTGCCCCTCCTTCTGAGAAGTGGTTTTTAACTGTTTATTTCCCTTTGATCTTGTTCCCAGCATGGCAAAACAGCTGCGTCACTTCAGGCTAGAGCCTGGAAGTATACCATTGTCCTGTAATTGCCCCCTCCCTCAATGTTTGCTGGAAGATTTTCTTATCTGTAGCTATTATGATGTTTTCCTTCTTGTTTTTCCAAGAGCCCTCTATTAAGCCAGATGAATACATTTGTACAGGAAAATCTTATAACCCATTGTACAACAACTTCATCTCGCTGGTCAGATACATCATGTATAAAATTATTACATCTCAGTATTCTTAAATTATTACATAGTTGCTCCATGTCAGTCTCAGCGGGTGTTATCCTGATTTTACAGATAGAGGACTGAGGCACAGAGAGAAGAAAGTCAGAAGAATCCAAAAATTAATAGTGCCCAGTTTGAGACACCTAGAATCTGATAAGTATCAGAGGGGTAGCCGTGTTAGTCTGAATCTGTAAAAAGCAACAGAGCATAAGCTTATGCTCCCAATACTTCTGTTAGTCTTAAAGGTGCCACAGGACCCTCTGTTGCTAGAATCTGATAGTTTCAGAGTACTTAGCATGATATAGCACTTCATATGTTCAAAGCACCACTCCCATTGATTTCGGTTGTAGCTGTGAATTGCTCAGAACTTCTGCAAGTCAGACTGCAGTGTCCCAAGTTAGGCACACAGAAAATGAGGAACATACAGTTAGTGACCACAGGGGAAAAGCTTTGGTTTAAGTGTCTTCTCCAGCATTACGTAGAAACTCTGTGGAAAAGGCAGGGATAGAATCCAGTTTTCAAGGGCAGAATTCAGCTGCCTTAACCAGGAGACCAGCGTTTCTCTTTCTCAAAAAGAAGAACAGGAGTACTTGTGGCACCTTAGAGACTAACAAATTTATTAGAGCATAAGCTTTCGTGGACTACAGCCCACTTCTTCGGATGCAAGTGGGCTGTAGTCCACGAAAGCTTATGCTCTAATAAATTTGTTAGTCTCTAAGGTGCCACAAGTACTCCTGTTCTTCTTTTTGCGGATACAGACTAACACGGCTGTTACTCTGAAAGTTTCTCTTTCTGTAATCCTCTGCCTCATCCACTACACCCCAGCCAACTTCTGCCACAAATGAGGCATAGGTCCTAGGGACAACATCCCATCCATGTTCCCTGTCCCCACTGGCTGCCAGTCCCAATCTCCCTTCCCATCTTCTGGCTTTTATTCAGTGAGCCTTGTTCTGTACAGAATTCAAGTGAACTCAATAACAGTATTTTATGTAGTTAATAAAGAAACATCTGTGTGCAAAGGCAAAGTTTTGAATAATTTTAGATATTACAGCTATTCTATTTTTTTATTTTGGTGGGGATGCTTTTTTTCCACAGATGGTGGAAGAACAGTCCTTGGGTAAGCCATACTGGTATCGAATGCATACCTGAACTTTTTAGGCACAATTCCTGGCTGAGAACATAACAAAGACTCCATTGTGCTGTCACACAGCCAGAGCCGGCTCTGTCTTTTTTGCCGCCCAAGGCAAAAAAGCCTCCCCCTGCCCCCGGCGGGGAGCGCAACAGGGGAGGGTGCCGAGCCCGGCCGTGGGCCCGCTCTCCCCGACCGGCCGGAGCGCCGGGGGGAGGGCGGCGAGCCCAGTCACGACCCTGCTCTCCCCGACCGGCTGGAGCGCCGCGGGGAGGGCAGCGAGCCCAGTCACGGCCCTGCTCTCGGGCCGGAGCGCTGCCCCGCCCCCCTCCAGGTGCCGCCCCAAGCACATGCTTGGTGGGCTGGTGCCTGGAGCCGGCCCTGCACACAGCAAAGCCAATAAACGTGGATGGGTTCTTAAGTGGATGAGTTCTTAAGAGACAAAGATTGGATTTTCATGCACATGTATTTGACAATGAAGAATGAGGAAAGAGAAATAGAAAAAAGTGACAGCTAAACTTATGTTGTTCTGAAATAGACAGTTTTCAATTTCCTGCATCAGTTTCTCCCTTAAAGTTTTGTAAGTAAACTTCAGACTTCGGGGTATGCTATACTTTTCTCTAGAAACATGCTTAACATACAGTCGTCTTCCCACACGCTCATTTCTAATAAAACTATTGCCAATAGTTTAAGCAGTGTGGAAACTTGTGCCTTACTATAACTCATGCTACCTCATACGCCATCTCCCTCCCCCTAAAACATTTAATTGATGATTGCTAGATTAAAATCATCATTCTTTAAGCTCACAATTATACTCGTAGTAAAATCCTAATGGGCTTTTGTTCTTGATTAAAGTGGGGAAATGCAAACATTGAGTCCCGCTTAGCCAGCTGTAAAGAGAGAAAAATGGAGGAGGGTCTCTTAAGCAATTAGATTGTTCTTGTTTCTAAAAAGGAAGCTTAGTGTTAAGACTTTATAGGTTGGTTTGGGTTCAGAGGTAGCTCTGTGTTCTCTGTTCCTCCTAAAGCCAAATGAAGATGGCTGTCCCCTCCTGGCTCCTTTCACTACCATCAGTTATTAGTTTTTAATCTTGTTAGACTAGAGTCGTCTGACATTTTTGTATTCCAGAGGCAAAGACAGATATAGCTACTTAAGCTGTAAACATCAGTGGTTCTAACTAGTGCTAGGAAAACCAATGTGAAAAGATGAGTTACACTGCTAATTATTGTGGTTCGGATAATCTTGTTCAGTAACATTCCCTTAAGCAGACAAATGTAAGCTCTTAAGCACAGTCTTAAATTGCAAAACAAAACAAGTTCTTGAGACTTTATGGGTTAGAGATAATGCAGCTAAGTTGTGTAATTGATTTTAAAATGGCTCATTAAGTTTAGCGGGGCCAGTGGATTTTCAAAATATTCCCAGTAATCTTCAGGAGTAGTTTGCAAGGATGTTTCCAATTCCTGAAGGAATAGGAGCCCTGTATATGAATAACCACTGGCTATAAGAAGTGCCTTTGATAACCAGAGCAGATGGGCTAATTCCATGACACCACAAATGCCTAAAACGCCTCTGCCTTTGAGGAACAAGTATATCCCATACTCACAAGATGACTACTGTTACAGTTGCTCTGTGAAACTTCACTGTTGCTGAATCAGCTCGTTCTCTGTTTTTACCATCACAGTAGTTAGCAAACTTGGTGACAGTTATCCTAGGAAACCTGAACTAATTAAAATTGTAGTACGATTTGGACAGGGTGCACCTATCTGTTTGTACAAAGATGAAGTTTTAGGGAAGATATTTCAAGTAGACTTCTAAAATGAAATCAAATACAGATGGTTTGAGTGGACATCACTGGGAAAGAAGAACAAATAGTGATTATTAATCATCCCCAAATTCCCTCATTAGAAAAGTGACAATATTATTATCCAGTTGTGGATAGTTCATTATCTTAGAATCATAGAATATCAGGGTTGGAAGGGACCTCAGGAGGTCATATAGTCCAACTCCCTGCTCAAAGCAGGACTAATCCCCAGATAGATTTTTGCCCCACATCCCTAAATGGCCCCCTCAAGGATTGAACGCATAACCCTGGGTTTAGCAGGCCAATGCTCAAACCACTGAGCTATCTCTCCCCCCCAAGATTGCATCTGTTGTGTGAAAAATAGCTGATGCACTTCATTTCTAATAGAACTGGTAGGCAAATAGTATGAAGCTACTTAAGAAAAAAGTAGTCTTACTTTACCTTCTCATTATGTTGCCATTAATCTCAAGATGTGGCCCTTTTTGACTAATATGTTTTGACTGGATACTATGAATCTTGCTGCAGTTTGGTAGTACTGTGATATTTTCCAGTCTGGCTGATGCTGTAGTATGTATGCTTGGCTAGAAAAGTACTATTTGTTAGCCGTTAGACTTGTTAATTATCCTGTAAATGTTAAATATAATTACTGACTTGTTAGTAAAACTTAATCGCTTGAGCGTGAGAGATGTATACAATATTTTACTAAAGCAAAAACTGGTATAGTTTGCATCTTAAAAATATATTACCTACAGCACTGTCTCTTTTTAAAATTACTTACTCTGTGTAAATAGCTTGGTTAGACTAGCCTTGTGCTTCTGAAAATAATTAGATACCACAGCCAGCTGCAGCTGGCTTGTTCCCAGCTTCACATCATAACATACATTTGATTAGAAAACATGTAACTAGTGAGGAACTCCCTTAAATCCCACTATTTCTGCACATCTGTGGTATTAGTACATTCTCTTGGCTAAAAGCTCTGCCCGTTTTCTGTACCCAACTGTGGGCCAGATTCTGCCTCCCTTACTCACGTTGAGTAGTCCCTTTACCACATGAATAGTTCTGTTGATTTCAAGGGGACTAACTAAACATAAGTGAAGGCCAGTTTTCTGCCACCTTCTAAGACAAGACAGGAGTTCTCAAACTGGGGGTCATGACCCATGAGAGGGTCGCAAGGTTATTACAGGGGGGGTCGCAAGCTGTCAGCTTCCACCCTAAACCCCACTTTGTCTCCAGCGTTTATAATAGGGTTAAATATAAAAAATGTGTTTTTAGTTTATAAGGGGGGGGGGTCGCACTCATAGGTTTGCTGTGTGAAAGGGGTCACCAATACAAACGTTTGAGAACCACTGTTCTAAGAGCAGCTATTTGTTTTAAACCAAAACTTGCCCTCCTTATTGTGAAGAGACCTGAGATTTTTATCTTTATAACTGTAATGTAATTTCATGCTGAATAATGAAACTGAAACTATAGTAAACATGGTATGGATGCTAGACCATGCATGCTCCACCCTGGGTTGGCACATCTTCACACAGGGCAGGAAAGAGTCCACCAGAATGTGCTACTGCACTAATTGGCAGCACTTCCTAGAAGAGGCCCCCCACCCTCCACTCTGTGGACACAGTGAGTATCTCACTTGTCCTGGAGTACTTCTTCGCTCTCAATACATCGGGCTTCACTCTCAACTCTATCTGGGCACACGTGGCAACATGTAGTGCCTTCCTCCTACCAGTGGAGGGCACCTCTGTCTTTACAAACCCTATCACTGAGCTTCATGAAAGGCCTGCTCAACACTTTTCCACCGGTTGTGAAGCCAACACCTACATGGAATCTTAACCTCATTGTCTCCGCCCTCACGAGACCACCCTTCGAACTCATGACAACATGCTCCATAGAATCATAGAACTGGAAGGGACCTCAAGAGGTCATCTAGTCCAGTCCCCTGCACTCAAGGCAGGACCAAGTATTATGTAGACCCACCTCTCTGTGGAAGTGGCATTCCTGGTTGCCGTCACCTTGGCCAGATGAGTCAGTGAGCTCTCTGCCAGGATGACAGACTCTCCCTGCATGGTATTTCACAAGGACAAGGATTCCTTAAGCCTACCCCCCAAATTCTTTCCTAAGGTGGTGTCCGAATTACAACTCAATCCATCCATCCACTTACTGTGTTCCATCTGAAGCCACATGCCTCCCCTGCCGACAGAGCCCTGTACTCTCTCAACATTCACTGTGCCCTGGTGTTCTACTTGTACAGAACTAGACCCTTTAGGAGGTCTCCAAGATTCTTCGTCGCCATTGCAGAGAGATCAAAGGGAAAAGCCATCTGTTTCCAAAGGATCTCTAAATGGGCCTCAGGGTGCATGCTGGCATAAACGCTCCAACCTACCCCCTCCTGGGGGTATGACAGCACCTTTTACAAAAGTGCAAGCTGCCTCCTCAGCCCCTCTAGCTGATGTCCCATGGCAGGACAACTGCAAGGCTGCGATATGGCGCTCTGTCCATGCGTTTATAGTGTACTACACCATAACACACATGGCAGCAGTGGACACGGACGTGGGCCACGCTGTATTAGATGGCTGTGTCATTAGCATCCTCGCACCCACCTCTTCACTGATTATGACTCGTAGGTCACCCACCTGTGGAATACACATAGGGACCATCACTCGAAGAAGAGGAGGCAATTCACCTGTAATTTGACGTTCTTGGAGATGTATGGTCCTTCTCTGTGTTCCACTACCCACCTTCTTTCCCCGCTGCTTCAGACTCTATTCTGCAGTGGTAAGAGGGGAAACTGGAGTGGCGTCAACCCACACTGCCCCTTATATCCTTGGCCAGGAGCACGAGGAGATGCATTACACATGTGCAGGTCAACAGATACTGCTTGGAAACACCTCTGAACTCAGGCATAAGGTACGCATGCGCACTCACATGTGGAATACAGATAGGGACCACACATCTCGAAGAACCTCCAGTTACAGGTGAGTAACCTCCTCTTCTTCCACCAAGAACATTACATGTAAATAAATTCTAGTCCTGTAGATAGACCAGTCATAATGTTTTGTGAACAAAACCAAACCCACAACTTGAGTTACAGGAGTTCAGTGGTTTAGGAATCTGAACTCTTCCATCTTCTCTCTAGCTCTTTAAAGTGGCTCTATTTTCTGTAAATCAAAATGATGGTTGTGTGTTTTTTTTTTTTTTATTTTATTTTATTCAGGACTTTATATAGCATTGAGGGGAATTTTTTTCAGGAAGTTACCATGTTTTTAAATAAGTAAACATAATGTTTTCAATTAGGCGTTAGACTGGGGTGCATATGTGCACCCATGCAGTTTTATTGTCTGTAAAGTAATTGCTCTTGTATTGAAATTAGGTAGCTATTTGTATCAAGCACATTCCTTTTCTCTCTAAGTATGTTGGCTAAATATCAAAATGCTTCTTCAGTGAAATTGCTTCACACTGGGATAGATTTTATGATATCTGACAATAGCAGAAAGTAAAGTGTCAGACAGTATTTGTGAGGCTCTTAAAAGTAATTGACTGTTTCTGCTTTTTTGTTAATTTTCAGCCTTTAACCTTTTTAAAGGTGCTATTACTGTTGGGTCATTCCCGTGCTAATTACAGCCACTAAGCCTACACAGCCTTTAGTAGTGTATGTTGTCATATGTATTATAACTTCTGTGATTGCCTATCATAAGGCTAGGCTAGAATCTGATTCTACCTTACCTCTTTAATATTGGTCGTTAGTTCTAGTCACTTTCAGAAAGTGAGAAAGTTTGCATTTTGCATAGACTCGCTTCTCTTCACACACAAACTGTATGCGCCATTATGGGTGTCTCATGTCTTGATGAGCTTCATAATTGAATTACCTTAAACATAAGTTGGGTTTAAGGAAAGGTGGAGTAGCAGCAACACTTCCTTGTGACTTTAGTTTCCTGTGCATACGAATGGGGAAATTGCTGTTTGGAATGAAGAGAGAACAACTTTTTTGAACTTTGTTATAAAATCAACACATTCTTCCATGTGCTGGCTTAAGAACAAAGCAACTAATTTTTTGTTTCCTGGTGGCCTTTCTCCAGCACAGCAGAATAAATTGCTTTTGGATTCTAGCCATTGAATCCCCCGGTTGTGAGTAAGCAGCTCTTTTCGCCCTCTGCAATTTTAGCAGCAGTCTCTTGGCCTTCCTTCATTGAGGAGAAAAATACAGTACTTGGGGCAAAAGTCTGCAATGTTTAGGTGCCATGAAATATTAAACTGAATTTTCTTCTGCTCATCATGGGCTATCTAGGTGAAGGTAATGATCCTGTGGATTTCTTGTCAATTTTCCAATATTGATAATTGCACAAATATCAATCTTCTTGATAAAACAAGTTCTGATGTCTAAGACTATTTATGAGAGAGTGAATGAAGAATTTATACTGCTTTCTTACACAGTCAGCACACTGCTAACATTGAGCTAATAGTGGTGTAAAGTGCTTTGAATTACCTAACACACAAACAAATGCAAGTCCTAGACACAGTCTCAACTGCAAAGGCTTCTCTTTTGTTTCTGCTGCATCAAGCTTTTGACTGGGTGCTTGTTTTGAAGAGACTGGCCATTGCGGGATCCAACGTTTTAAAGTATTTCTGTAGCCGTTCAGTAGATCAGTTATTTTACAGGGCCTATTGAGACAGTTAGCATTGCTGTAAAAGTACTTTGTGAAGACTCTGTTGTCTGAAAAAGACAGTTATTTTAATGAAAAATAGCTGCAAAAGAAAAAAAAAACTTCAGAAAGGAAGGGAGCTTGAAGTTCAGATTAGTTCTTAACTTTACTGCCTTAAAAAGACATCTCAGAAGGTATGTAAGTTGGCTGTAAACTTATACCAGACTGAAGCTAGACATGCCTGTCTGCTGTGGTCAGATTAAAATATGAAGGAAAAGTTTTGTGTTTTGGGGGGACAGAGACAGGTATACTTTTTTAAGGAGGTTATCATTGTAAAAATAAATTGTTTAATGCTTTAGGAGTGATTATTTTATAATGTAAACTGCTTGTCCTTTATAAAAGAAAAGCAAAATAAAGCTGAGACTTTATTTTTAAAAATAGATAGCTGGCTGCACTTGTTCAAAAAGAGTGGGGACTTTTTTCTTTTAGTTATGACTGTGATGGGTTTGGGCCCTTTGGAATGTCATCTGATGTGCTGGGGTGCCACAGAGTCATCCTATTCTGCCAGCCTGGGTCCCCTTTACCTGGCCTTGCTGGGTTAAGCTCCCCAGCCTCTTCCAGCCAAGCACACAGGCAGGGCCACACCCAGTTGCACAGAGAGACAGAGATCTGCTCTGGAAAGATTCAGCCTTAGGGGCTCACCCCAACACTCTGGTGCCCACTCCCTTTAAAGGGGACAAACCCAAAGGTTTTATGAAATCCGCCCCCTCCCTCAATGCGGAGGGAGATGTGCACAACTTCTCTCCCCCCCCCCCCCCCGTTAGAAATTACATACACTGGGTTATATTATAAACAAGCGATAAGTTTATTAACTACAAAAGGTGCGTTTTAAGTGAATATAAGAGGTAACAGACAGAACAAAGCAGATTACTGACCAAATAAAGTTAAATACGCAAGCTAAGCTCAATAGACTTAAGAAACAGGTTACAAAATGTAATTTCTTACCCATAATGTTATTTTAGGCAGGTTACAAAGTTTCTGTGGTTCAGAGTTCCTGTTATATTTCTTTTCAGGCTGGACCCTTGTCTCAGTCTGGACTCCCCCCTCCCTTCAGCTGGCTTTAGCAGTCTTTTCTCTTGGGCACCCTAACCATGGAGAAGAGGAGTCCCTTTTGGCTTCCTCCCCATCCTTAAATAGGATTTACATAAGGTGTGAATCCTTTGTTTTCCAGACTTGACTCCCCTTCCCTTCCAGTTACAAGAAGTCTCAGGTAATGTCTAGTATCAGGTGACAAGACCATCTGACTCTATAGTGTCAAGCGTCCATGAGTCAGCGGTAGTATGGTGCATCCGCAGGAAGGCCGAGCCTTTTCACAGTCCATTGTCCTCACTGATGGGTCATCAGCCCTGTCTGGCTTTTCCGTTGTTGTACCTGAAGTGTTAGCAGTGGGCATCACCCCAAAGTAGCATAGTTGAAATACAGTTACAAAGTCAATATTCTTAACTTGAGATACAGAAATGATACAGGCATACAAATTGGATAATCATATTCAGTAAATTATAACCTTTCCAATGATATCTTACAAGACCCATCTTGCATAAAGTATATCTGTTATGTCATATTCATATCATAGGCATATTTTTTGATAAAGAATATGGAGTGAAACGTCACAATGACTTCATAAAAATGTTCAGCACATGAATGTGGTCTACATGAGTTGCACGCGTATTGAACAAAAGAGATCCCATAACTTCTCAAAAGCGTTCCGAGAGCTAACACTTCCCCCTTGAGGAATTTACCTAGTGGACTGTAATTGCTTCAGAGGACTGTCTTTTTTAATTGCTACTGTTTTCTATTAAAATTATGGCCTGCTTGCACTGGGGAAACTAATTACCTGCTGAGTCGAATACCATTTCATGGGAGTTGTAGTGTTAGACAAGGCTCCAGAGACCAGAAACATTTTCACTGTGTGATTTTAAATTTGCTTTAAAACAAGTCTAATCAGAACAGTAACTTACAAAAAAAAAAAGTTTTGTCAGGCAGAGCCTTGTCTACATTCTAACTTTCCCCAGTTCTAATACCAAAGCTAGTGTTAGAGCCAAGGTGTAGGGAATTCTTCTTTAACTTGGCTCCTTGCAGACATAGCCTGTATCTAGGCGGAATAAAGAATTAATGAGTTAATCTTTCAACTACTCCAACCCAGGTTCAGATTCTGGGTTTGATTACAAGTGAAATGGAATTTGGTCTCATCCTAATTCTCTGTTAGTGCAAATTGTAAAACTCCAGCTCAGCCAGTGGCCCTTTCCCCCCTGGGGAGTTTTAGACTATGAGTGTTGGGCTGGATTTTTAGTTTTCCCTCTGAATCTGCTGTGCTTATGGTTATTAACTGAGCCCCTGACATTATTTTAGTGCTCTTAGTAACTGAATAGTTCAATTTTGGCAGTGCTTAACCTTCTTTCCAAGATACACTGATTAGCTTTACACTGTATCTCATATAAGCTTGTTTGTTAAGTACTGTTACACCATATAACCTTATCAGTTAAAATCCAGACCCTTTGAGTAGGGTCAGGAGAGGGTGCTAATCCATTTCACTACATTAAGCCACTTGTATTTGGATAGCCAAGTGTCTAACTTACACTTTTCCTATGCAGGGTATTTGATAGTGGCTGATTATTTTCTGTTCTTGCTGGTTCATAAACCTAGTTTGATTAAAATCTGTGCAAGACCTAAACAGCTGTGAAATGTTAATTCAAAAACCATACAATGTATTACTTTAAAAATGGTGTCAGAATGGCTGTAACCTGCTATGCCTTTTAATAGAAAATCTAGGGCCACGGCTTCAAATGCTATTCTTCATACAGTTTAGTTTAGGACTCTAAACAAATGATTGCTGTTTAACAATTGGCATGCAACCCAGTTTTGAAGTACAGCCATATAGGGTCTGACAGAATTTGTGCTAAGGGGTTTTCAGAGTGAGGTCATGATAAACATAAATGAAACTTGAGCTGCTGTTTTAATGTCACTAGCAAATACAATTAATCTTTCTAACAAATACATTCATACAGTGAAATGAATACTGTATTTATATTGCCTCTGGTTTGCGGAGAGGAATACTTAAAGGAGTAAACTGTAAGGATTTTTGGCTTGTTTCTGTGCTTCTTAAAATAGCTAATTTAAACATACGTTCTGGAGTTCTGCTAGCAGGTTGTCACAGTTCAGGTTATGTCTTAGCCCTGGTCTACACTAGAGGAGGGGGAGGGTGTCGACCTAAGATATGCAACTTCAGCTACGCGAATAGCGTAGCTGAAGTCGGCATATCTTAGGTCAACTTACCTGGCCGTGAGGACGGCGGCGAGTCGACCGCTGCCACTCCCGTTGACTCTGCTTCTGCCTCTCACAAGCTGGAGTCCTGGAGTCGACGGGGAGCACGACTGGGGATCGATTTTATCGCTTCTACACTAGACGCGATAAATCGACGCCCGATAGATTGATCACTACCCACCAATCCAGCGGGTAGTGAAGACCAGTCCTTAGTTTTCCCTATGACAGGGCTTTGACAGTATGTTGGTAAACACACAAACTGGTGTTTTTCTCTTTTTAAATAATGTAAGGTAACAAATACTCTCTAGAATGTCTGTACATTTTTTAAAGCATTTCCGCCAAAAAAAAAAAAAATTACACCTCTGATTAGCAATATAATTCCACAAAATCCTGTATTTGAGTATTTAATGATGTGAATCTCTTACCTTTTTTCAGAACCCTTTCATAGTGGCCACACAACACAGACACCTGAAGCATTGCAGTGTTAACAGGCTGTTGTGTAGAATGCTTTTGAAATCATTCTGTCTTCTAAAACTACTATTCAGCATAAGAGAAGGCATCTCTGCCCAGCAAAATGACGGGTTTACAGAAACTGCTTCCGATTCCTAGGGCAGTGGAATACGAGGCAGAGACCACAAGCAGCACTGACTGCAAAAAGAAAACTCAGTTGGTAGAGTCAGTTACCTCCACCCCATCATTCTCTTTCCCAAGAAATGTCTCCTTCCCAACTCCAGAAACCACCCTCTGTGGATCATAGATAGATCATGGGCTTGGGCAGGAGCAAAGCTTGGAGCTGCTTTCCTCATAGCCCCTCTCCTAACACCTCTAGTCTCTTCTGTCTCCTCCCTGCCTCTGGTTTGGAGGTAGTATCTGTTAGTTAACAGACAGCTACAGCCAGTCTCTCCACTTGGTGATCTACAGATGGGTTGCCAAATGAAGTCTGAGGGCATTTTCTGAGGACAGGGTGGCATTTCTTGGGTAGGGGGAAGGTGGTGTTGAGTTCCTTTGTTTCCCAGGAACATCAGTATATGGAGGAAACAACATGTTTACTTCAAAAGTAATTCAAGTCGGTGATTTTTAAATTTTATATCTCTCTCTGGTGGTAGTAGAATGTGCATTCATTTTATTTAAGCTGGCAGCTCACTTTATTGAGGTCAGTGCATAAGAAATCAGGATATGTTTCCCCCCTCGTTCCTCTTCCCCCGCCCCAGAAAAAAAGCCCCCAACAAACACTGACTTTTCCATGTTCATCCTGGTACTAGTTAGGTCCCTTTTCTAATGGACATGTGATGTAGTTAGTTAGTTTGTTTTTCATTGTATTCTTCACAGCTATACATGACTTGGTCTCTGATGTGGAAGAGTGGATGGACTTTATACTCTTGGTCAAACTTTAACCCCTCTGTCTTGAACCATATGTTCAAGGTCACCAGTTATAGCGTAATCCAAGATCATTGAGTCTTCATGATATGACAGGATCAAGTGTTGCTTTGTGTTTGGGGTGAGCGTGGGTCTGAGGACAGGAGGGGGTAGAGTGCTGGCATTGTTTAAAAGTTGGCTTTAGCTCCCAAGGCTATTTGGTTCTTTGAATTTCTTAAGAAAATACTTTATTCCCTTTTTGGCTCAAATACAATTTTCCTCCATTATGTCTCCCTTCTTCTATCAAGCCTTTGTGATGTGTTCTGTTTAGTGGAGCTTGTTTTTCCTATACTAGAGCTATTGCTTAAGGTCACTGCTTCACTGGAAAAGTTGGTTCCCCTTGTGGATTCAAGTAGAAAAGTAGAATTCAGTTTGGAATGTGATCTAGAACTCAGATCAAGTCCTGGATTGTTGTTTTTTTCCCAAATTTAGTGTGAGGGCCTAGTGTGTCTAGTTGTTTGGGTATAGCAACAAGATGCTCACCTAAGACCAAAGCTTGGACTTCATGTGACTAGGGTTACCATTCGTCCGGATTTACCCGGACATGTCCTCCTTTTTGTGTTAAAAATAGCGTCCGGGGGGAATTTGTAAATCACTCAAAATGTCCGGGATTCCCCCCCAGGCAGAGCGAGGTGCAGCTGGGAAGGCTGCAGGAAAGTCAGCCTCTCACCTGGGGCTCTGGTAGCCAGAGCCCTTCCCCCTGTAGCTTGCCGGGCTAGATTCCGGAGCAGCTGTAGAGCTCCTCCTCCCTCCCCCCCACCCCCGCATTCTGAGCCGGCCGGGCCATTTGCATTGCCTCGGCAGCTCCTCCCCTGCAGCCCCGCGCCCCGCTCGGGCAGCACCGTGCAGGGGCAGGGACCGGGTTGTGTGTTGCGCTGGGGAGCGCAGCCACGTGTCCGGCTCCGCACAGAGCCCAACACCATGTTCTGAGTGGCGGGGTAAGGGGGCCAGGGGGCAGGAAAAGGGGCAGGGAGGTTCTGGAGGGGGCAGTCAAGGGGGGGGGTCGGGAGTTCGGGGGAGGGCTTTTTGGGGGGGTAGAGAAGGTTTTGGGCAGTCAGGGTACAGGTAGGGTCCTGGGGGGGGTCTTAGGAGGGGGCAGTTAGGGGACAAGGAACAGGGAGTCTTAGGTAGGGGGTGGGGTTCTGGAGGGCAGTTAGGAGCAGGGGT
This sequence comes from Malaclemys terrapin pileata, assembly GCF_027887155.1. NCBI lineage: Eukaryota > Metazoa > Chordata > Testudines > Emydidae > Malaclemys > Malaclemys terrapin. The sequence continues at coordinate 62,102,454 of NC_071505.1, forward strand.
CCCAGGAGGGGGCAGTCAGGGGACAAGGAGTGGGGGGATGGGGGGTTGGGAGTTCTGGGGGGGGCTGTCAGGGGGCAGGAGTGGGGAGAGAGATCGGAGCAGTCAGGGGACAGGGAGCAGAGGGGTTTAGATGGGTTGGGAGTTCTGGGGGGGCTGTCGGGGTGAAGAGTGGTTGGATGGGGCGTGGGAGTCCCAGGGGTCTGTGTGGGGGTGGGGGTGTGGATAAGGGTTGGGGCAATCAGGGGACAAGAGGCAGGGAGACTTAGGTAAGGGGAGGAGTCCTGGGGGGCAGTTAGGGGCAGGGGTCCCAGGAGGGGGCAGTCAGGGGACAAGGAACGGGGGGAGGGTTGGGGGTTCTGAGGGGGGCGGGAAGTGGGAGGGGCAGGGGCGGGGCTCCTCCCGTCCTCTTTTTTGCTTGCTGAAATATGGTAACCCTAATGTGACACAGATGCAGTGTGTGTGTGTGGGGGGGGGGGGGGGGTGGAGATGGGGGGTGGGATCACAGTTTGTTCTGCAGTTCACTTGAACAGTTATTTGTGTGATGTTAATACTATTCATGTACACTTGTATCACATTAGCATCTAGAGGCCTTGTCAAGACTGAATCCCCACTCTGGCACTTCAAGTGCAGAAGTGGGGCCCGCAAGGATTTTAAAAATGAATACTGGCCACTCCAGGCTTGTATTACACTCCCAAGGTTAGAACTTTTCTCTGACCCTGGCTTGGTAAATGCTGCCACCACCCAAATGCAAAAAACCCTTTGAACCAAGGAAGGAGCACTTGGGAATTCCTCCCTGTGAGGTGCCTTCAAGCCCTTTCACCCCCCCCGTCATCCCCCCAGGGAAGAGCTGAGAAAGAAAACAAAGGAAATTTAGCTGTTGCCACCAGCTAATCAAACAACATGCACAAACCTCTTAGGACACCAAAAATCCAATTCTGTTCTTAAAAAAGGTAAATTTTATTAAAAACAAAAAGAAGGAAAATACATCTGGAACTTAGGCTTTTACTAGATTTTAAAGGAGCAATTCCAAAAATTAAGCACCCAAAATAGCTTTTGTGGCGGTTCAGCTTAAAGGTTACAAGCAAACAAAAGCATCCGGGGTTAGCACAGAAGAGTCCACAAGCCAAAATAAAGAAATAAATCTGATTGCGTCTATCTAAACATTCCAGGTCCCAATGATTCCTTCTAGGTACCTGGTTCAAACCTTACACAGCATTCCTGCTTCTAGCATTGCTGCTCCATGTCCCTGCAGCCCATTGAGAACAACGGAGAGACAATTTTTCCCCATTTTAAAAGTTCTAGCCTTCCCATTGGCTGTTTTGGTTATGTGCCCACTCCCTTTTCTTTACCTGGGGACTTTTTAACCCTTTACAGGTAAAGCAAGCAGCCACCAAGAGGGACTTGATAGCTAATTGGCTGTCTGGGTGTCCATAAAAGGGAGCTCCCCCCTTCATTTATCACAGGCCCCAACTGAGATTGGGGTCCTATTATGCTGTGGACTGTACGTACATGTAGTACGTGTCAATCCCAGCCCTAAAGACCTTACACTCTAAGTAGGCAGGACAGAGGGTTTCCCCGTTTTGTAGATGGGGGAACTGAAGCATGGAGAGGTGGTGACTTGTAAAAGGTCATGCAGGAAGTCTGCGAGAGCTGGGAACTGAACCCAGTTCTCCAGTATCTTAATCACAGCCCAACTGTTCTCCCTGATGGAAACAAATGCACACGCGTCCCCCCCTCTGCTGCCTGCTACTACTGCTTAGAAACTTGTGTTTGAGACTCAAAGGAGCTCTTATACTTAGTTTGAAGTTTTGTTACCAAATTTAATGGAAATTCTGGGAACCAGAGATGTGTGCTTATTTCATAGACTACTGAAAATATTTCTTGAATTTCATAGCAAATTAACAGGTTGGCCCTGGGCTGAGAGGTTGGTGTTGTGAATCTGAAGAAATTATACATAGGCTCCATAGAATTGCCCTGAATATTGTTTTTATCACCATTCATAATTGTCTTCAAGAGGAGAAAACAACAAATGTGAGGCACAGGAATGGAAACAGGCCCAGAACACTGTGCAGCAAAACACATTTTCTCAGTTGAACTGGGAGGAGCAGATGATGATGACATGGCCTGCAGCTGTTAATGAGAACATCATTCCAGTGTTCTGGCTTCAGTATGACGCCACACCTTGTATAGTTCCCGTGTTTTGGTCAAAATACAATTATACAAAAATATTGTAAAACTAAACCCACTCAGCATAGTGGCCTTGTCTAGCACTGGGTGAAGAAGAGCTTATGGCCTCTGCCAGGATGGCTTGACATGGTTGTGTTACACTTCAGTGCTCATGACACATACTGTGAGTAGGACAGACCATTGGAAGCAATCACTGGGACTAACTACTGAAGCAACTATTTGCAAAATCTGTATTAGCAGATGAAAACATAAATAAATCTGTTTCAGTGATGTATGCTGGGTTAAATGCACCATATGCATATATCAGTTGTCTGTTATATGGGGGGAGGGATAGCTCAGTGGTTTGAGCATTAGGGATCTGGGCAAAAATCAGTACTTGGTCCTGCTAGTGAAGGCAGGAGGCTGGACTCAATGACCTTTCAAGGTCCCTTCCAGTTCTAGGAGAGAGGATATCTCCATTAATTTAAATAAATAAATAAATTATTTATTTATTTATTTATTTATCTATGTAATACATAAAATGTATTGTGAGGTATGCATCTGTTACTATTTGTACACTTGTAATGCACCTGCTCCAAGGAGCTGTGCAAGGACTTACAGAACAGGTGCTCAGGTCAAAGACAAAGCAACAGTTGGGGGTAGTACTCTTATCTATTTGGGGATTAACTGAACCCGTCTGTCCTCTCACTGGCCAGCAAGAACTGTTGCAGGAACAAATGGAGAGAGACCTGCTTAACTGCAACACATAATCTGCAATAGTTTTTCCCTCCAGTTAGTGTAGCTAAAGCTATAGAGGATGAATGAGTTCCTTGCCAGCACTCCCAGTCTTAGAAAGAATGTATTTACATAGTCATTGCAGAGAAGAGTTTACTGGTCTCTCGATCAATCCCCATAATCCATGTGAACAGCATGGTACTTAATTGCTGCCATTGTTAATTTACTATACATGCTATGTTGGATGCATACAAGGTTTCCAAATTGTAGTGGATATTTATTTCCTTATAAATCAGTGGAGTTGTACTGATGTAACTGAAAATGGACTTATACTGAATCGAAGTTTAATTAGCAGAGGACCCTTTCTGTAAGGTAAAGCAGGATTCTCAGCCTGGGGGTTGTGACCCAAAATTGCATCAAAGGGTTGCGGGGCTGGCTGGACTCAGCTCCTTGCTCTGGGCATTGTGACCTGGTGCATGGGGTCTCAGCACTGCCCCAGGTTTGGCCTAGCTGCTGCTCTATCATGATGATTGGGGGCAGGGGAGAGAGCGTCTGGGCCAAATTTCAGTGACCAGTATTGCAACCCCAGAGGTTGCAGTACCCAGAGCAGGGAGCCAAGCCCAGCTAGCCCCAGGGGACAGGAGCCAGAAGAGGGGTGGTGGTTATGTTCTCCAGTAAGTACTGGCCCCTGATGTATCCCCCGTTCTGCAGCCGAGCAGTGGTGGGGGGAAGGGGAGGGGGAAGACAGCATCGTGTCTGGGGGCATCTCAGGAAGTCTCTGGGTTGTGACAGGCCATCAGGGTTTACAGATGGGTCAGTTGAGAATCCCTGAGGTAAAGAAAACAGGAGGCAAGGAGAAGATTGTGGGAAGCTGAAGAAAATGTTTAGCAGTTCTCGCAAAATCCTTCTTTTCCCTGATCTTAGCCTGGACACGCTGGCCAAAAGAAGATTACTTCTGCCTCTATTGCTTTGTCTAGCCAAACTTTGGATCCGAGGCCATGATAAAGAGTAATTACATACTGCAGGTGATTTTGCTCTGTGGGTATTGGGAAGAAATGACATGGCATCTTGCCAGCAAATTTTGGATGTTGGATGTTTGAATTAAACTAAAGATCAAAATCCATGGGTGCCATGGATATTCAAGAGTTAACAGATGTGTTAACATTTAGCTGGAGATACCTAATCAGAATGACTGACTCCTTGATGACAGTAGACTTGATTGCACTAGCATTCCTTACAACTTTCATGTGGTATTTCTTCATTTGTTGCGTCTCAGTTGCAGTTGTGCAGGATTTTCCCCCTCTTCATACTATGTAATTGTTGTATTACCTTTGCTGATTAGACAATTTGTGGTGTTAAATTGCTTGTGAAGGAATTTTTTTGTTGGTTTGAAGTGCATCCGTCAGTGCACAAATAGTTGCAGTGTTTGAGCTCTGGTTATATAATTTATCATTTGAATCTAATGCTTTTTGTGCTTCTAGTTCCCAGACTTGGGTTTCCTGGGATAATGGACTTGAAGTGGAGGCATAACTTTTTTTTGGCTGAAAATAAAATATTTTCCAGTTTCATCACCTTCCTTGCTGTTAACTGACCTGAAACTAACATAAGGTGCAGAACATTGATTGAAGTAAATTGGGAGTCTTTCCACTGAATTCAAGGGGAGTTGGATCAGGCCCATAGAGACCTCAAAGTTTGGATCCTTGTTGCTTTGCTGCTTGTTTTCTCCCCCACACCCGTTTTTTTGTAAATAATTTGCAGTTTGGAGTTAATCTGCATACTGTTTAGATGCTCCGTTAACAGTTCAGATGTACATGGTGGCAAAATCAAGGATTGCTTTATGTTTCTCACTGCCATGTAATGATGCATCTTATGCCTTTCCGTAAGAAAGGCCCTGCGTACTCTCCAGCAAGCTGGACTAAAATCTGTGGCAAGGCTCTCTGCTTTTCTGTGGCGTTTTGGTGAAAGAAACTGGAATTTCTGAGGCATGTTCAAAATAGAGGGTCTTACTGAATTAAATATATGAGTGAGTAATTTCATATGAAAATGGCAATGAATATTGTAGTGATTAAAGTCTTGTTCTTTCCTAAATAAAACACAGTACCTCAAATGGCTTTATAGGCTTTCCTATTCATTGTCTCATTGATTTCCATACCAAATTTGCTCAGATTGCAGATAGACAATTTTTTTTCCAACTGTCAGCCCTGCAGACTTACCCTTTGCTGTTAAAGGCAGGTTGGGTTCTTTTAGTTATCTCCACTAATAGCAGTTCTGCAGGCCAAATTATGCCCTCTATGATCTATGTAGCCCTGTCAAGGAAACAGGAAGCTGGTTTTGGAACCAGATAAATGGGTTGAGGCTTTTGACACTGGGAAAGGGCGGATTAATCTTTTCTTTCCCTCCTGTTCCCTGTTGTTTTCTCCTCTGGACAGTAGTTGTTGGATGGTGATGCAGCAATCCTTGACAGTGGTCAACTCCCTCCTTCCCCATCCATGACTGCATGCAACAAAAATGGGCAAACACATTAGCTAGAAGTATCTGCTAAACAATCAGCAGTAAAATAATTATACATTTTGATTTTCAAATGGCATTATTAGGGTTCAGAATTTCCACTATTGAGATGAATGGGGCAATTCAACCTCTCAAAGCTAATGTTTCAGGCCGTCTGCCCCTCAGGAATATGGCTCTGAATCAGTGCCCATTTGGAAGAACATGTTCACAACTATAAGGGCTAGAAACTTTTAAAATTTAAGTTTAGATTCTTGAGCACAATTCTGTGGTAGGTGCTTGCTCCATAAATTCTGTGGCCAAATAATTGCAGAATACACCGTTCCCTACTCATATCTTTTGTAATGGGATGAAAATTGAGGGTGCAGTAGTTGCCTCAAAATATTTTTGTAAAATTTAAAACAAAAACCATAATGTTTAGGATGCTGGTGTTTTCAGATTCTTATTATTTGCTACACATGTAATATCGCTACAATCTTTTATATTTAATAATTTCTAAACATTAAAATTGCTCCAACAAATTTGTTCTTATTTTAAAGAAAAAATTACTGATTTTATTTGTTTATTTTTAGCACAAAGGGAACCCTTCGCAAAACTATAGAAGTCCCTAAAGTAGTAAGGGAATAAAAAGCATTATATTAAAGTGCTAAGTATTACTGCACTTACCACTCTCTGGGAACAGGCTACAGGAGGGGAAAGAATAAAAGGATGATAAATATTCTTAATTTCTCTAGTGAGAGGGGGGAGTCTTGATTCTGAAAACTTCCAGGTGGTTTGGTCCTGCTTGTAGTGGTGTTGAGCACTGTGCCACAATATTGTAACTTCATGATAAAAATGCTGTGATTAAGGAACTAATAGCATTCTTATCATAAAAGCTGTAATGTTCATATCTAAGCTAGGCAGTATCCTTATTTTACAAATGGGGAAACTGAGGCAGAAATTGTCTTATCGAAGACCCCAAAGGAAGTTAGTATTTGAGCCAGGATTAGCGTTTGGGAGTTCCTTGTTTCCAATCCTTTGCTCTGACTACATCTCTTTTTTAGCTGTAGGGAGGATGGCAGAGTCATGTGTCTTTATTCATGTATATAGTAAAAAATCAAAGAATCTAAAGCTCTCAGCTTTGTATAGGCTTTCTGGCAAGCAAAATATATAGCTCTGCATCAGATACAGTGTTGTCACAGGGTTCGGTTCTGGCAAACTGAAATGCCTGCCAGCTGTGCTGGGAAGTCTCAGAGAGATTATGTTATAGGAGTGGGTTTTGAGGTCAGGAAAATCCTTTTCTTAGGCCAAACTCCTCCCGGGTCCATTTGGATGGGTAGTCTAAAATACTGACCCTTGACCATTGTGCACGTGGTGCATGAGTACTCCTGTGCTCAGAGGTACCCAGATGTTTCCAAGCCAATGTATTCCTCTCCTAAGAGAGGTCTTAAATCATTAAAGTTGAGAGCTGAATCAGTTTCATACTATATATGGTGTTCATGCAAGTGATAGAAATCTGAGTGTATTTATAACACTGGTTTGCCACAGTAATGTGGATTGGGAACAAATGCTTTTTTGGATAATAGCCAATGCTTAGGATTGGTTTTACAGTAGCGTGTAAAATCAGTATATCGCTTGTAAAGCCATCAGTTGAAAAACTGATGGGGGCTTCTTAAAAAAACAACAAAAAACTTGAATTTGGAGAAGCAATATATGCCTAGATGCATACTTGTGATGTATCATATAAGCAGGAAGATAGACTATTATAAGTTGATGAATGCTGAGGTGCCCATATTCCAATACTTAAAATCAAGAATGTATACTTATTTATCAGGTACTGGATTTCTTATATATTTTTCTGCTTTATGCAGAGATAGTTTCTTTTAATTACATATGCCTTAAATGTAATTCTGTACAACCTTTGTGATTGGAAAATATTACATCACATTGAAATGAAAAAATCTAATCATGAAATGAGTTGAGCTGCTTTGCATGCTGCTAATAAATATTTGAACAAAAATAGTTGGCAAAAAATGACACACGTGTTTTTGGGTGTGTCAGTTTAACTGTTTATGATCAGCACAGCAGTTTTTTTGACATACCTCATTTGCTAGATCTTTGTATTACTACATGGATAACTGCTGTATATGGAGCCTGTATAAGGTAATGATTGATTTCACTGTTGGCTCATAGCCTAGAACGTAAAGGAACTGTTGTTTTTTTCTGGATTTTCTAAGATTGACAATGTTTGTTTTGTTCTAGGATGTTCAGAAAGAGAGAGAAACCCACACGTATCTCAGTAAAGAAGAAGTTAAAGAGAAGATTCAAAACTATAATTCATCTGTCACTGACAAATTAAAGATGACTTTGGTAAGATTCACATAGAACTGCTGTAGTTTATAATTGAATAGCTGAATGTAACTCCATATAATGCATTATTTGTCACTTTGTCTTTAGCATTTTTCGTATGCAACTATGGCTTAATGACTTTGTAGTGTACTACAGGAAAAGGGCCATTTCTTAGCCCTGAAATGTATTTAAGCCACTTTCACCCCTCATTTGTTTGGAGTTAAGGGGATAAGGGTAGAAACCACAAACCTATACATGGTGTTGTGAAAAGTTAACATTTTTAAAATACTCTCAACTGTCAATAAATAAATGGATTCCTTCCATCAGAACCTCTCAATTATACCAGTACAGCCAGCACAGGGAAAAGATGGCTGTTTATTTTTATCAGACTGTCTATAAGTATGTCTCTTATAAAACTACATTATCATGGCACCCAAATATGTTAAATCAAGCAAAAATAACTCTTAGTTATGACAGTTTTTACATTAATTTCAGAAAGTTTGATTTCTGGGGATGGTTTTAAGAAGTAGGTTTTCAGTGTGATAAGAATATAAATAAACTTTTTACATAATAAAGAAGTTAAGATGCACACTGATTCTTAACTTCTAAATCTTCCATACTAGTTCTGTGATTAAGTTTATTAATAAAATCCATATTTACCTGGCTAAAATGTTATAACTCAATCTATATATAAATTGTCAGATCCTTTTATGTTCCATTAGATGTACTGTACATCCAAACTTAGAAGTTCTGTTACATTCTAAATTACTTCATATATGCAAGCCTTATCTACTAAACTGATGTTTATGTATTTTCGTATGGTTTGGAATGAATACTTGTAAAATCACGTTGCCAAAAGCCCTGTAACGCAGTAACATTTGACTAATCACTTGTTTTCAGAACTAATTACAATAAGAAACTTTCCATGTTGGTTAGGTTAGCATAAGCGTTTAGCCTGAGATATTCAAAGGGGTAAGTCTATTAGGCACCCAATTCCCATTGAATTGCAATAGAATTTGGGCATCTAACCCCCTTTGACAATCACAGCTTTAAGCATTGCACAACTGTGTTTGACCTTGTGTTACGTATGTATGCAAAGTTATATTGTAGAGTGTGGTTTTAATATAAAATATATGCAAATATATCTGCACATATATAATATTACAAACAGAAACTCTGTTAAAAACATTATTCCGGTTGCAAAGTCTAGTGCCCAGAAGATAGGAAATGCCAAAATTTCAGCTCTCTTGTGCATATGCATTATGCAGTCTTTAATGAGCAGGTATTCAATATTTTGTCGTCTCATTTTTCAGTGTTTGGCCCCCAAGCTGTATTTATATTCAGAGCAGGGTTTGAATAGCATTATTAATTTCCTCACAGGCTTTTCTGTGGCACTTATCACTATAATATCTGTTTCACTAATATTAATGAAGGTATTTTTCACAACTCCTCCGTGAGGTGAGGGACTAGTATCATCTCCATTTTATAGATGAGGAACTGAGGCACAGAAAGATCACAAGTACCTACTAATTTTGGGTGCCCCATTTGAGACACCTTGAAATCGACTTTTCAGAATACTTAGTTAGCATTATATAGCACTTCACATATTCAAAGCACATCTCCCACTGGCTTCCATTGCAGCTGTGAGAGCTTAGCACTTCTGCAAATCAGACCCCAGGGTCTCAAGTCAGACCCCTAGAAAATGAAGAACACACAATTAGTGACCACCTGCGTGAATTGTTTTTGGCTTACATGACATGGCTAGCATCCCATAGGAACTCTGCAGCAGAAGCAGGAATAGAATCCAGTGCTCCAGGGCAGCATTCAACTATCTTAACCCTTGCTTCATTTACTACACACCTTCCAGTTTCTGCAACAAATGAGGTAGGGAACCTTTAGACAATAGCTTCCTTTACCACAAAACTCGGACTTATTCCCACAGCCAGTCCATCAGGAGTCCTGTGGAAAAAACAGTATATGATCAGGTAATTAAAGACTGTAACATAATGCATATACACAAGGGGGCCAAATTAAGGATGTACAGTAACTTGTGGCATTTCCTAATTGTTGAGTGCTTGACTTTGCTACCTTAATAATGCTCTTTTAACACTGTGTGTGTGTGTGTGTGTGTGTGTGTGTGTGTGTGTTTTCCTAGTTTTTTTTTAAAAAGTAAACAGAAAAAACAAATTCCACCATGTTGACATGGGTCATTAGCAGGGTTGGAACCTACAGACAGACACACCCACCCACCCACCTGCTACTTGAGCTAATGTAGTAACTGCTAGCAGTAGTAGGATGTCATCCTCTGTGGACCAGCATGCGGAGCAGGGGGAAAGGGAGAACAGATGGATGTGCTTTCCCAGTGAGTTTCACAGTGGGTTTGGCAAAGTTATAAGCAACTTAAAAAAAGGGTCTTGTAATGGGAAATGTTGGGCAACCTTAATATTAGGAATTGCTACCAACTCTGCCTATTTTAAATAAAAAAAAGTATGTGAATGTGTTTGTGGGGGAGTTCATGACTATACTAGTTTGACAATCTCAAAATGTATTCTCTCTAGTTTAGATTTTGTTTCATGTGGAAGTATACCATAGAATAAGTCAAATAAGTGGAAGAGGGATAGGTAAAAAGGAGATGCTTTGGTTTTATTCTTTCATACAGAGTCTTTCAGTGGCACTTTTCTCAAACCTGTTAATTTTTTTCCTTTGTGCTTTTAAAAAAATGTTTATATTTAAAATTGAAGGAAACCACTGAACAAGTTTTCATTTGTAACATTTTGTAAATTTTCTAACATCTGTGTTATGAACTGTGTGGTGACGACGCAGGAAAGGAAACAGAACGCCAGGTCTGTGGTAGCTAGAGAGCTTTACAAGCCTCTTGCAAAAAGCCTCCCAGGAAAACTTTTCCTGGGGTTTTTATTTCTCTCCTTACTTTGTTTACAACTCTTCTTAGTGGTTACATTCTTGCGCATAGAAGAGCCAGGCAGTATACATGCACATAAGATAACGAACCCATCTCTTGAGCGCGTGAACACCAGCTGCGAGGGTACAATCAAATCAGCCAAATAAGTTTCCCAAACACAAACGCTGGATTGAAGGTCACTCCTGCCTCGTAGCCATGGGAGCAGTTTGCCGCGCCTGTGGGCTGGCGATTCGGGAGCTATGCGTCCCTACAGAACTGTAAAGGTTAATTTGAGGTCACAGTTTGAATTACAAGATCTCACATACTTCCTGACTAATATCAATAATAAATTTATAATATGAAATAACAAGCCAGTATCTTGCAAACTTATCTCAATTTTTTCCCCAACTAACCACAGTGTGAGCTCAAAACATGGATTAATTGTTTGTATGCAGTAGTGGGATCTCCACTTTGTAACCTGCCAAAGCAGAGCTCTGGCAGCTTGTTGGGAATACCAGTTCTCTCTCTGCAGTTGTTTCCCCGTTTCCACCATCAGTTTGTAGCCTGGTGAGGCGGCTGCTTAATTTTTCTACCAAGACTGAAAATTTACCATTAGCTTTCAGAGGATTATTTGCTTGATGCCTATCTAGATCTCTTAGAATTCAACTGTAATTCCAAAAACTAAAGTGAATTTTGTGGCAGCCATGGAGGAATAGGTGAATGTGTCTGACTGTGTAAAACACTGACTTACAAAAAATATTTGCCTCATGTATCATAGCAGCACATTTTAAAGAGTCCATTGCAATCTGTACTTTATTGCTATTGATGCTGTCATAATAAATAGGTCACTATTAATTTTATAAAATATTGTGCTTGTCTTCCTGCTGCAGAACTCAAATGGGACTTATACTGGCTTCATCAAAGTTCAGATGGAACTATGCAGACCTATTACTGTACAGACTTCTGTGAATCCAGGAGAGCATGCTCACAATAACAATGAGACTTCCTTTTACCTGCCTCCAGGCTACGTGAATAAGCTTCATATAAGCAGCATTAACACTGTTCGTGAAGTTATTGAGGCATTGCTCAAAAAATTTTTAGTGTTTGACAATCCTGCCAAGTTTGCACTTTATAAACGCTGTCACAAGGAAGATCAAGGTATAATTTAGATTTGTTGTCTTTTGATGTTGGAATGGGCAAAGGGTTGGGAGGGGTACTATAGCTATGTTTGAGATGAGCAGGATGGGAGAGGGCAGATACGGGAGAGGTGACGATAACTCTCTCATTTCCATAAATTCAGGTTACAGGTTCTTATTTTGTGCTCTGTGAGAGGTGGTGTGTGTGGGAGAGGATGTCTTTTCTGGTTGTGGGAGCAGATTGGCTATTTTTCAGGTATTTGGAGAGTAAGATGAGAAAGCATTATTATCTGAGGAGTGAGGCCCTGGGGTTTGTTCCTTTGTAGAGCCATCTTGGTTTAGGCAATGGATGGTAAGATGTTTTGGGAATAAGGACATAGGGGGATAAGAATATATAAAGAGAAAGGTATTTGTTGTTTTATAATTATACTTACAGGGAATGAGGATTTGCTGGAATGGGTAATAGTATGATGGGAGTGTAAGTCTCTTAGGTAGGTGATGTGTAGGAATAGGACTTTGCAGTTTGTCTGTGGTCCCTCATAGAAAGTAGTGGGGAACCACTCTGAGGTGGCTTCACTCCTATCTAGGAGGATCCAGAGAGTGATTTTTGGCTGACCGCTAGTCTCCTCGAAGATGCTTTTCATTGCGAACGTGAGGTTGCTAGGGTGGGTGGTAGAGACATGAGTTATGGTGGCTGCAATGTACAGGCAGTTGTAGATTTCCATAATGGTGGATCCTGGTGGTGCAGTGGAATGGATTGACTCAATATCTGCTAGAAATTGGGACTTGGAGCAGATGTACTTGGTAGCTGGCTGAGATTTATGATAAGACTGAGATAATAAAGTGGAGGAAGCAAGCAGAAGAATTGGATAGTTATATAAACTTATTCTTTTAAAATATTGTTTTAGCTGAATAGCTAATGCTGCAAAAATGAATAGGCATCTATATACTGTCACCTACAGTCTACAATGTGGCTCAGTGTCAAGATAGAAAATATTAATTTCTTATGTTTTTTGATTTATGCTTAGTGATATTGGAAAATAGGTAGCAGTAGAGTTCCAAAGGTAACATTCCCCTGGAATGTAACAGGTGTTTTTTCAGTCTGTTAATGTGCTTGATGTGATTCTCTCCTGGGTTAGTTAATCTGTACACAGAGGAATCTCTCATTGCACTAAATGCTGTTAAAAGCAAGGAGTGCATGTACATCAGGAAATGCCAAATGAAAAGCAAAAATAGATACTCAAGGGGCATTTTCATTTTGTCAGCTTCTTGCTCTCACACTTGGAATCCAGCTGCTTGAACTGACAATGACAGCAGCCAGCTGAAATATGACACTTCTTGCCAGCAGTCATTCCATCTAAACAGGCAGTGTTGTCTTGTAGACAGTGTGCATGTCTCAGAGAGTGTATGTGGAACCTTCACTGAAGCCTTTTCTTTAGAAGTTCTAATGGCGGTGGCCTGCCACAGCAAGAATCGGACCTAAAATACAAAATGCCAGAAGCTCCAATCCTATAGCTTTCAAATAGGGCCCCCATATCATACAGACATGGAAGTGGAGGGAAGGCTCTTGCTTCCCTCAACAAGATTTAAGCCCTGTGTTTGTCCTCCTGTCACTTAAGGATCCTTGGGATGGGTGGGGGTGGAAAATACCTGTAGCCACATTGTGCCTTGGACACCCTGTGTAGAATGGTGATGCAGAAGGAAGTCTGAAAATTACCAGCTAATTTCCCAGGTTTAAAACTTTTGTTTCCGTTCGTGTTATGTGCCATTATGTTGCTGGTTTTTTTCTGTTTTCTTGTTTCTTTTGCATATGCATTAAAATAAATATTAACGTTGACTAAGAACCAGTTCATTCAGTTTTGAGTGTCAGTTATTGCACTCTATTATGCACAACACATTCTGCTCAGCCTTCCCAGCAACAGCTGTTTGTACAAAAATCTCCCCAGCAGTGCAAAGGTTTTGTAGCTACAAGTGTATATTTTGGGGTGGAGAGTGGATTTTGTTTTTTAAAGATTTTGATCCCTAGCTTTCTATTAATAGTTGAATATTTTATTTGTAAAACTGAATAATAATTGTAACTTCCCCTTCTGCAGTTTATACATGCAAGCTCTCAGACAGAGAACATCCCCTCTATCTGCGTTTGGTAGCAGGCCCCAGCACAGAAACACTCAGTTTTGTTCTGCGTGAGCATGAAACTGGAGAGGTTATGGTAAGTTACATCTGTGTCTTTTTTGTTTAGCTTCACTGATCTATTAAATACACTTATTCTCTCTCTCTGAAGTGTCTTTTCATGATGATCCATTTTAGCGTCTATATAACTATACACAAAATTGTGAAATACTGACCAAAAGTAGCTCATGCAGGTTATTTCAAGCATGGAATATTAAAGCAGTGAGTACTGCAGTGCAGCTAGAAAAGAGTGTTCGTTTTAGACCCCCTGCCCCCCTTTCACATGGGATACACCTTTCTGAACAATTCACCTTGGGCTGAATTTTTCTATTCTTGGGCTCTGTTCAAGGCTGAATACATACTTTTGGAGGGAGTACAGGGGAAGGGTGAGCAACATCTCTTAATGTTTTGAGTTCTGCAATGGTGAGAAAAACTTCCCGTTTTGAAAACAAACTCTCCCGCTCCCCCAATACTAAAAAGTTACTGAAATTTAAATTAAATAGTCCTCAAAGCACAGTACATCCACAACCAAGTTTTAAAATAACTGGTTGGATATTAAAATTATTTAATTATGATAATTGAGTATTAAAGTTATTATAACAACAAGGAGTCTGGTGGCACCTTAAAGACTAACAGATTTATTTGGGCATAAGCTTTCGTGAGTAAAAACCTCACTTCTTCGGAGGTTTTCGTGAGGTTTTTACCCGCGAAAGCTTATGCCCAAATAAATCTGTTAGTCTTTAAGGTGCCACCAGACTCCTTGTTGTTTTTGTAGATACAGACTAACACGGCTACCCCCTGATACTTAAAGTTATTATGTAAATCATTTGTGAGCATACTTGGGTATCTCACATTTTTAGCAGCATTTAATCAAAAGCCCCACTCTCTTTGTGACATCACAATGTACATTTTCCCTGCCTAACCTGGCCAGGAGGTTGGCTGGTGCTCTTAGGCTGCTACCGGAATGGTTTGCATCACAGTGATTTGTAAATATTTCATAGAAACAAAATCTCCTCCACCCTCACCTCCAAAGCAGATCCCACTGGGAATCAACAATTGGAAATAGGGACTAGGGACGAGTGTATCTCTAGTCACATGAATAGTCCCACTGTTAACCATAGTTAACCAGACAACTACATCAACTGCAAAGGTTGGGATTCTTCCCTCCCAATCCTTTTACCTCAGTCAGATGTGAAGTTCAAAGCCTACTTGGGACCATGTCAATACTAATATTATTAAGCATCAGGCCATTTAAAAAAAGAGTTTTTTGCATTTCATTTTCTTCTATGTCAGTGCAATGTTTTTAAAGTTCCAAGTTGTAATTTAAATTGTCAGTAACCATGAAATTTAATGTAAATACAGCAACATTAACTGCTACTCTGCACATTCTGTGTAGTTTATAGTATATTGCCATTTGTCAAAATGTATGCTACAAGAAAAACAGGGATAGAAATTTATACATATGTGTAACGTGGCCAAGTTAACGTTTCTGTATTTATATTTCCTTTTTATTTTAACTGTGCAAATTGTGTTAACTTAGCTTTTGTACACCATATAGCAGGAGTAGTCAGTTATTTTTTGTCAAGGTCCACGTTTCTTGGTCCAGGTCCAGACTCCAGAAAACATAATTAAAAAAATAACAATAATAAGTAAATAAAAAGATTCCAGGGTCAATTCAAAAGTGTTGGTGGTCCGGATTTGGCCTGTGGTCTGCCTATTGACTACCCCTGCCATACAGTAACACTATTATTAGGACGTAGATGAAATTACTTAGTTCCAACTTTCATTCATTGACTTCGTTAGGATTAAGTGGCTACCATCAAATTAAAACTCAATCTTGTGTCTGGAAATGCATTGTATTAATGTATTATTTGTTACAGGTAATGTCTAGTAATGCTGTAAAAGAGTGTAGAGAAATGTTTTTCTGTTTTTTTTTCCCCATTGTGTTTATTTTGTGGATTTGCAGACACTTCCTGTGTAGTTAGATTCCCCATTGTTCCTCACTGAACAGAGAAGAGAAACGTTTAAAAAAGAAAAAAATGTTTGCAAAACCACAGAAATTGGCAGGAGGGACCTCCAGCCTAGTATGAAAAACTATTTTTAGCTCTTCTCTTGATGCAGAATAGATTTTGAGTTGACAGTGTCTCTTTAAAAATACAATCTGAGTAACTTGTGTATTTCCAGTTCACTACATCAATCTTTCCCATTCTCCCTCTCCTCCCCCCCCCCTCCCCCCCCCCCCCCCCCAGTGGGAAGCCTTTAGCCTTCCTGAACTGCAGAACTTCTTGCGTATACTGGACAAAGAGGAAGATGAGCAACTACAGATCTTAAAGCGGCGTTATGCAGCCTACAAAGACAAACTTGAAGAAGCCCTTGGTGGGGTGTGGAAACCAGGTTAAAGTGGGGCCAAAGAACACTCAGGAAAAATGCCATGGAGCATGCCAAACCCAAATGTACAGAACAGCAGCAAAGATTAGTTTTCTTTATTCAGAAGACTGGTTTGTGAAGCGAGGGTTACCTGTACTTTTCTATAGATTTAGACCCATAAATCAGGGCACTTAGAGTCTTGCACCTATAAGTAAGGAATTCTGCATGTTTGTACATCAACTTGCAATCCCCTCTTGTGCCTTAGAGGGCTTTCCAGGTTACCTTTGTGTAAGCTCTGAATCTGTTATCTAGGATGCTAACAAATAAGAATTTTTTTACCACTTTTTATTATTTGCTTTAATATTAATGATAGCTTTAAAAGTAAGGAAGTGCAAATTGATCATTTTAAAAATTAATAAAACCGCATAGCCATGTGTGAACAAAAATCAGATTGGAGCACTATGTTTGAGGTTAAATAGATTTGCACTACCTTTCTGTTTTCAAATATTTACTGTGTTATTTGTGAGAAAACAGTTATAGGTGGAAGGGATGTAAAACCTTTGAGGTTCTGTGAAATTGTGGAAGGTTTTAAAGTAGTCTTACTGGAGAAAGTAAAGAGCAAGTTGAAAAGAAGGCAAGAGTTGAGGAAGTGCTGTAATAGCTGATGGAAGATTGATGTAGAGTGGAAATACAAATATAGAAGAAGAAATGGAATTTTATTTTTCATAGTGAGTAGTTATAAAAAAGTTTTAGGATGTTCTAATATTGCGAATAAGTTTTTAGAATTGTGTACATTCTCACTAGAATAGAAATGAGGATAGAAGGAAGGAAGGAAGCTAAGTATTAGTGGAGATTAAACTGCCTATAGTGAAGAAGCTAGTTCCTAAACATGTGAAAGCATGTGTGGTTTGAGATGTGCAACAAACTTAATGAGCTGTTACCTGCTTGAATTTTGAAACGTGGGTAGTGAGTATATCTCATTTTTATAAGGAGCACCCACCTAATTGGTCACTGAATGTCTAGGTTAGAAATACAGCTGCAGGTACACTGGTTTAACTGAAATCAGATCTTTCAACTGAGGACAAAGAGTCATTTTTTAGGATGGACAATTTGAAATTGTCCAATCTTATGAAGACATGAAAGCATCCTCCACTAGTGTGTTTACTTAAAGAGAAGTAGAATTTCTTGTTTGTATTTCCAAGGAAGCAGAGAATTAGAATATATTGGTCATGTTGTAGATGAATGGCTTAATAACTCCAGTTCTGGTCATTTGAATTTTTTTCTAATAATTATAATTTTAAAAAATGGTCCAACAGCTAATTACCAAATTCTGTACACTGCTGATTTACTTGATTAAGAGTAGGAAAAAAATGTAGCAAAAGAAAATTTTGTACTTTACTGTAAATTTAATTGTTATTCTTTCAGAAATATTTATCTAAAGAAGCACGTTCAAAGATACCAAAGAAATGGGTGTGCAATAAAAGCATGAAGAAGGTTTGAATAACTGACAAGTTTTAGTCATAACCACATGGGGTGTGTGTGTCAGGGTTTATGCTAGTAAAGAAATGGATAAATAGTGATGACAATTCAAGAACAGCAGTTGTTTCTCTTACCGTAAAGATGTTCATTGTGAATTCCCAAGGAATAGTTGACACTTTGGTGACACCTAGTGGATACGCTGTGAAACGTATCCAAGCTGTTTCTGTTCTTTATATGAATTTGACATAATTGTGCCTTTTTGGAGGGTGGGGGGGGATATTTTTTGCAGACACATCAAGACAATCATACATTTTAAAGTGTTAAGAGAACTTAAAAAGTAGGACTAACTATAAAAATATATATGGTATATCTTGTTCGTTTTTATTTTATTTCACATGTAACATGGTAGGGCATGTGGGACGTTTATCATCAAAGTGAGACACTTTACCACAATGGTTCAGGGAGTACTTTTACATTTTGTTCACATTGTTTTCTATAAATACTACAGCATATGGATGGGTATTCTATTAACATCCACTTAATTTATGTAGTGTTACCCATAACAATGTAATCATTAGATAATAGTTAACGTTGAACCATGTGTTCTTCAGATTTCAACACTGTTTGAGTCTGTAGTTTATAGATATGTGAATTTTTTTTACTTGAACTAAATTATCTGTCTTTAAAGTGGGCATCTTCATTTGCTTTAGCCAAAACCTCAATCAGTGTCTTATGCACTACAAGTTTTAATTTGGAAATAAAACCTTACTGTATTTTAATTTTGTCTTAGTCCACAGTTAATTGTTAAGACTGTTTTGTTTTATTTTTTTACACACTGGTTACTACAACAGCTTTAATTTAAAAGAAATGGTCAAATCTGGCCCATTTTTTTGTTTTTAATTTTATTATCAAATGATCAAGCTGTCAAAACTTTGTTACAGAACTGTTTTGTATTCATTATGTGATGGTACCAGAATTATGATTAAATGACCTGGGGGCAATGCAGGGAAACCTTTAAAATTTATGTCTTTAAGAAAAAAAGTTATACTATTTATAATTTTGACAAGTTTAATTTTATTTTTATAGGGAAGTTTTTATTCCCCTTGATGTTGTTATTGAAATGGCAAATGATAGTTCCATTATTAAAGTTGAAGTTGGCAGTACTTTGTCATTTGTGTGGTGTTTATTTACCTTGCTAATATTGTATTACCTGAAGTTCATGCTGTGTTCATTTAATGCTAAATAAGACCTCTTTATAAGGAAGGTACTTGGCAAAATACAGCCTCCTTTTAAGCACAAATTAAGCTTTATTACTCCGGGGGGGGGGGGGGATTCTGCGCCAAAAAAAAAATATTCTGCGCACAATATTTTAAAATTCTGCAAATTTTATTTGTCAAAATAACACTACATAATCATGGCAGTTTCAATTATTTTGATAATTTATTTCAAAATACCTGTCAGCAAGTATGTCTGTAACAATACACACACACACAAATTCCCCCAGGAGGAGAGAGTTAAAGAAACCCCTATGACAACCCAGTTCCTGTTTCTCTGCCCTCTCCCCTCCAGAGCCCAGCCAGGGGGCCAGACACCTGCAACCCCTCCCCCCAGAGCCCAGCTGCAGGACCCCCCATTGCCCAGATACCCACACCTCTTTCCCCCCAGAGCCCAGTCATAGGGCCCCCCAGCCCAGACACCCACCCCCACTCCCCTAGAGCCCAGCTGCAGGGGCCCCCCAGCCCAGACACTCACCCTCTCTACCTCTCAGAGCTCAGGGATCCAGAGGGAAAAACAGCCTGATGCTCAGTCCCGGGCTTGTGTGGAGTTTCCTGCACACCACTGCCTCCTTTCTTCAGGGCATGCTGGGAACTGAAGCTGCCGGGAACCCTCTAGCTCTCTCCCCCTTCCCCAGCAGTGTCTTCTATGTGAGAGTTGAGCTCTGCTGGGTCCAGCGGCCTCTAATGCAGGCCAGCAGCACTGCAGCCCATTTCTGTGGGGGAAAGGAAATTTTGCATGCACATTAATTTCTGCAAAATTCTGCATTGTTCAGTGGTGCAGAATTCTCCCAGGAGTAATTTGTATAAGACAAGAAATATTTACTTTGCTATATATATGTGCACAGTATAAAGTTATTTTTTATTTTGGCTCCTGGTTTGATTAACAATATAAGCACTCATGGTGGCTTAGTTGACAGTATTGGATTAGGATTCTGGAGATTTAGGTTCTGTTCCCACCTCTGCTATTGTCATCCTGGGTGACGCTGGGCAAGTCACTTCACCTTCCTGTTCCTTAGTTTTCCTATCTGTAAGATGGAGGTAACTAGGAACAGGGAGGTGAAGTGTAAAGCACTGTGAGATCTAATGATGAAAAACTCTACTTAAAAGCTAGCTGCTATTTATTTATTTATAAAACAAAAGAAAAATTCCTTGTCTCCTAAGAACCTTGTTAAGAAAAGGCTTAATTCAGTACATTATTTTCTAGCACCAGCACTTGGATTAAGGGTGCTTTGAATTTG
The DNA here is from genome assembly GCF_027887155.1 of Malaclemys terrapin pileata. Lineage (NCBI taxonomy): Eukaryota > Metazoa > Chordata > Testudines > Emydidae > Malaclemys > Malaclemys terrapin. The sequence continues at coordinate 62,122,753 of NC_071505.1, forward strand.
TAAGGGACACGCTCAACTCAAAGGTGACCCAAAATGTAGGTTTTGGAAGAACATGATTTTACAAAACATAAGAGCAGAAGAAATATTTTCATGGATTATTTTCTTTAAAATTCCAATAGAAAGGGTAGTTTTTAACAAAATAAAGAGTTTTTTTGGTAATGGTTGTAACTCTAAACATTGCAACATTGAGATTTTGTCACTGTCCAAATTGATGATAAAATGGAAAAAGTAAACAAACAGCAAAAACAACAAGGGATTGGAGTATTTCAAATTATCTGGTTTTAATATTGTATTAGTATCATGATTGAAGAAACTGACATTTGAAATCCTGTTTTTAAACAGTGTACCTCTTAAACCATTAAAGGACATAAAAGTTAAATTATTTTAAAATCTGCTGTCCTTTAAAACTTATTAAACCTTAAATGCTAATTTTCTATGTTTTTAATTTTGATGACAAAATACTAGTCAAACTTTTAAATTATAGATGAGAGAACCATCGAAAAAGTGTAAAGGGTGGATTATTAAAGCCTGGGTGGTTTGATTTTAAATCAGTGATTTAAAGCACCAATTTTAATCATGACAAGCAGAAAACCTTAATTTAAATATTTGATTTTAGCCTTATTTTGCATTTGTACTTTTTAGTTATTTTCCTAAAGATAAGTTCATTCTCGCTGGTTGGTATAACTATTAAAAAATTTTGATTTGCAATCAAACATGGCCTTTGTACTAAATTTGGCACTTATTGCTAAACAGGAGAACACTATCTATACACATTTAAGTAATTATATAGCATAAAATACATCTATTCCTTTTCTTAATTTTTAAATGTTTTATGTTAGAGAATGGTGAGTGACACATTTCTTATTTACTAGATAATGTTTGTTTACTGATGATGTGTGTCAAGACGCATTTGGATAGAAATTGAAATTCAATTAAATGTACAAAAAACTGAGCTAAATAAAACTACATTAAGTGTGCTGGATACATAAGAAAAAAAGTTTAGGTAAACATGTTTTGCATTTAAAACTAGCTGATTTATTAAACAAAGGAACTATTAAGTATAGTTAGTGAATTGACAGACTGGTTCTGGTCACCAGGGGCCAGATTTTCAAAGGTTTTTAGGTCTCTAAAGATGCAGATGGGTGCCCAGTGGAATTTTCAAAAGTATCAAAGCAGGGTCATGAATTCATAGAGTTTAAGGCCATCAATGAAAACTTCCAATCCCTCTTGCTTGCTACCTAGACTCCTAGTATTGGTATATAAGCATTTGAAAAATGTCTTCCATTTTAAATCAGTGGGAGTTAGGTGCCTAACCTTCATTTAAAAATCCCACTAGTCACTTATCTGCATCTTTTGGTGCCTAAATATTGTTGAAAATCTCACTCCATGAACTTCAATTTTTTTAGAACTGGCAGATCTCATCCTCTCCCACTGCTTTTTATTCATAGATTGGAAAAGAAAAACAGGTTTTTCTGCTCTTTCAGCTCCCAGTTTCTCAACTTTGAATTAACAAGTCCAAATGATGAAAATACTCTCTGCATCTGCTAGCAAAACTGAAACCAAATGTAATTAAGGGAAAAGCTTTTCTGCACAAACGGAAACTTAAAGTACTGACGTTTGGAAATATGTAAATGTCAACCTTTGTGCCACCGTAAAGACTGAAAATAATGTAGAGACTGAATGTAATATGTGATATATGTATAAAACTTGATTTGACCTCAAAAGTTAAGATGTTTTTCTCCCGATTCTGTATGTAAATAACAAAGGAGAACCCTTTAACTCAATTGGCAGAGGTAACTTTCTTGCTGTCATTGCAAATGTTATTGGTATTTACCTTTTGCCGTCGCCTATTGATCCAGAGCCATTCATGTAGATCCTCATTTATTTTTACTTCTAAGTTCAGTAATGTGTATGTTTTCTGAGAAGTAATTGTACTTTCTTCTTTGAGGAGTGTCCCTGTGGGTGCTCCACTTTAGGTGTCTTGGCGCCCAGTGTTTCTAATCAGAGATTTGTAGTAGCAGTGCCCCGGTTGGCTGCGCACGCCTGGCAACCGCCTCGCCCTCTCCAAGCGTTTACCCCAGGTGCGCAGCCAACCGTCCCCCAGTTCACTCAGAATGACAGCAGCGCCTTAACAACTCTAGATATTCCCCTTATTTCAGCCCAATCTATCGCCACATCCGTCATCATGCAGAGAGCTTCCTGGCTCTATCTCACCGGCTTTCCCAGGGAAGTTCAGGCTACCGTAGAGGACTTACCTTTCGAAGGCCAAAAACTGTTTGCAGAGAGCACGGATGTATCCTTACACACCTTCAAGGACTCCCGTGCAACATTAAAGACACTGGAAATATACCTCCCTGTGAACAAAAAGAAACAATGATTCCGGACTGCCCCATACAGCCAGCCTCAAAAAAATTATGACCAACACCGCAAGCAGTGCCAGATGAGATGCCGACAAATGCAAGAGCAGTTGTCTACGTCTCAACCACACACTTCCAGGCAAATGTTTTGAAGTGTTGGTTGAGGACACAAGAGCCCTCATTCTCCAATTCCAGAGTCACTTTTAATTTCCAGCCCATTTAGGGACCGCCTTACAACTTTTTACCCAGTCTGGAGAACCATCACCTCAGACAAGTGGGTTCTGGCAATTATACAGACGGGCTATTCCATCCCCTTTGTCTCTATTCCACTTACCCACCCTCTTCCCCATCCCTCTTCAGGGACCCATTTCACGAGCACCTGCTACAGCAGGAAATAAACCATCTCCTGCAATTAGGAGCTGTGGAACCCGTACCAGCTCAGCACAGAGGCAGGGGATTTTATTCACATTACTTCCTTACTCAGAAGAAAACAGGCGGATGGAGGCCCATTCTGGACTTGCGCAAACTAAACAAGTTCATGGGAACCCAGCGCTTCAAGATGGTTAACCCTTATCCCACGCCAAGGGACTTGACCCATATGTGGGACCTCAACCTTGCCCTCATGGGCAAACCCTTTGAACTACTAGCGACCTGCTTGTTCTTGCACTATCCATGCACCTTTTTAGTAGTGATCACATCAGCAAGAAGGGTGAGAGAGTTGGGTGCTCTAATGGCACACCCACGTTATACCACATTCCTCAAGGACAAAGTAGTCCTACAACTACATCCTAAATTCATACCCAAGGTCGCCTCCCCCTTCCATCTCAACCAACCCATTTACTTACCTGTATTCTTCCCCAAGCCACATGCTGACAACAGGGAGGTGTCCCTACACATGCTGGACGTCCACAGAGCGCTGGCGTTCTATATATAGAGAACAAAAACATTCAGAAAATCATCCAGACTATTCATATCCACAACAGAACAGTCACAAGGTCAAACCATTTCCAAACAGAGATTTTCTAAATGGATCTCTAACTGTATTCAATTATGTTAACAAAAATACAATGTGCAAGCTCCTTCCGGACTTTGCACACACTCCACTAGAGCTATGTTCACATCAATAGCCTTTTTCAAAGATGTACCCACCACTGATATTTGTAAAGCAGCTACCTGGGCATCACCCCATACTTTCTCCAAACACTATGCCCTAGAACAGCAGTCAGCTGCAGATGCTCACTTTGGACACTCAGTGCTCTTCACCGTACATAAATCAACTCTGAAGCCCCTCCTCTCCACTGAGGGGCACTGCTCTACAGCCACCTAAAGCGGAGCACCCATAGGGACACTCCTTGAAGAAGAGAAGGTTACTCACCTGGTGCAGTAACTGAGGTTCTTCGAGATGGTTGTCCCTGTGGCAGGTTTCAGAGTAACAGCCGTGTTAGTCTGTATCCGCATCAAACTGTCTGTACTGGGCTAGCTTGATTATCACTTCAAAAGTTTTTTTTTTTCTCTTAATTAATTGGCCTCTCAGAGTTGGTAAGACAACTCCCACCTGTTTATGCTCTCTGTATGTGTGTATATATATCTCCTCAATATATGTTCCATTCTATATGCATCCGAAGAAGTGGGCTGTAGTCCACGAAAGCTTATGCTCTAATAAATTTGTTAGTCTCTAAGGTGCCACAAGTACTCCTGTTCTTCTTTTTGTCCCTGTGGGTGTTCCACTACCCTCCCTCCTCTCCTCTACTTCAGAGTTTCACGTCGATTCTCTGGGGTAGAGAAGAAACCGGGGGATGGTTGGCTGCATGCACGGAGCAGTGCGAGGTGGCTGCCCTGCGTGTGCAGCCAACTACTACAGCTCTCCAATTAGAAGCACAGGGCACCAAGACACCTAAAGTGGAGCATCCCCAGGGACAACCACCTAGAAGAACCTCAGTTACTGCACAAGGTGAGTAACCTTCTCGTCAATACATTTTCTATGTTCATGTTGTAGCAGCAAATAAAGAACGTTAATTGGTCTCATGCACAAGAAAATGTGCCACACATGTTTCTCAGCTGAAATTAGACAAGAGAAACATTGCTAAAAAGAGTATTTAAATCAATATAGTATTAACCAGTACAGTATTAATGTTTTAATAAGTTGAGAGCTGGTCACAGTGAGGCTAATGACTGAGGACCTGACCCTGGACCCTGGACTCCCTACTTGGATAAAACTCCCATCAAAACTTCACAAAGGGTGAAGAATCTTCCAAGGATATGTGAAAGGTCCTTAATCTTTTACTGTTGATGATGAAGGTAAGTAGATAATCTACACAAGAGTTAAATAATGGATATGGCCGGTTGGTGTAAGTATTAAAAAAGTCGATTTGATGAATGAAATTTAAAGGCAGAAAATAAGGCTGTAGTAATGACTGGTTTGCAAGATCAACAATCCAAGAATAATAAAACAACCATTTGCTCTCCCAACTGCTATTGTGTATTTATAAATTACCTTTCTTAAATTTGAAAATATTTCATGATGATTTATTGTTGCTTGGGAGGGCAACATTTTTTCTGCTCCAAGGAGGGTACAGCCAACATTTCTACTACTGAATTTTAAACAAAGCTGGCAGTCTATATGGAAACCGTCTCAAAAGATCATTTTATGATAAGATGGAAAATAGGGTACCCTTTAAAGGTGATCGGCAAATACTTAACAAAAATTAAGCTAAGTGTTTTTATGTGAATTCTCCAAAGAGTGAGGATAACACGGACAATCAGCACAGAACTAGTTATGAATCTACCTTTAATTTTTTCCATTTCAGGTCTCTCACTTAGCTGTCAAATCCAGCATACACCATACTGCTATTTCACATTTGAACATGGAACAGCGGAGGGATGAGTAAGTCGTGGGCTTTTTAAAAAACTTCACTGCACAATTGTTCAATAATAATTTTTAAGCCCTTTGGGGATATAAAGTATCTTTGCAAAATTCTGCATGTAATACAAAACCTCTGCTTACCTGTCTACATAATCCACCACGTCTCTGTGGTATCTGTGAAGCAACAGAATGGTGTGTGCAGGGACATTATAGATGAATGGGAGACTTTATGGACCATGCTATTACTAAATCGGTTCTACATCTTTTTCATCAAGCTTTTTCACCCAGCTGTTTTCCTGCTTTCAAAGTCCAGTTGAGGTAGGAACCTGGATGAAAGTTTAGCTGGTTTAGGCTCAGTCCAGGAAAGACAGGTGATGTTTTTAGGCAAAGCAGAAGCTCTACAGGAATTAACAACTCCACCTTCTATTGAGGGAATATGTCCACTGTCAAAATTGCTCACAATTTTTGGGGTCTTACTGGATTTATCTGTGCTTCTAAATTTCTCATGTAATTGCAGAGAGCGATGACTTTTTAATAATGTTTAGCTGCCCAAAAGAAAGACTTGAGGAATTTATGGGATGGGGTGGGGAGTGGGTGGCTTGCACCCTCCTGATTCCAGGCCTGGGAAGATTAAGTAGGTTACTGCACTGTGCTCTGAAAGGGACTATTTTTGAAGACCTCAGAAACTTCAAATGTGGCTGCTTTCCTTTTAGGTAGGGTAGAATGATGAGAGCACATTACACCAGTGCTCTGTGTTCTGTACTGACTGTTTATTTCTGGCACAATTAAGTTTTGATTAAATTGATTTTCCCTTTAGCCCCTGAATAGCCTAGGCCCTTTTATCTCCGAGATCTCCTCTCTCACTGTGTTCAACAGTGGTAGCTGCAAATCAGCTGGAGCACTCCTGCTTGTCAGTGCCCAGTGTGAAATGCATGGCAACTTTTCAGGGGCGCATTTTCAGCTTTGGAATTAATTCCCTCCAGTGGTATGTCTTGCTGAGTTTTGCTTCTTTTATGGTGCAATATGACGTGTATCTTTGGTCAGACTTTCCCTGATTGTGGCTGTTTGCACTCCCCTAACATAAGTCTGCCTTAGCTGGTATTCTCCTATTTTGGCTTTGGGGGGGGGGGGGGGTGGCAGAGTTTATAGGGCAAGGGAGATGGGTGCAGAATGTCGAGTTTATAGAGGATGGTGAAAGTTGGAATAAATTTGGGTATGTTTCCTGGTATAGAGAAATACTGTTTTAACTGAGACTGGACCCAGATACTATGGTGATGAATACTTGTAGTAAATTGTAAACAAAACATACTGTTTAAGAAAAATCTACTGCAAATCCACTTAGTCTTTGCATTAACTGAAATAGAGCAAATCAGCATAATACACAGGGTGATAGGAAATCACACTGCAAATCTAATATTTCTCTTTGGAAATATGAACTTTGGTATGCAAAGCACTATGTATTCTATCTAGGGTGACCAGATAGCAAGTATGAAAAATCAGGACCAGGGAGTGGGGGTAATAGGTGTCCATATAAGAAAAAGCCCCAAATATCAGGATTGTCCCTATAAAATCAGGACATCTGGTCACCCTAATTCTAGCTACTACCAGCATGCCTGGGAGGGAGCTGAATGCCTGTATATTTGAGAGTAGCAAGTTCAGACTGACTTTCCCAAGAAAAAGTAACTAGGGTAGTGAAGTGTCCCAAGTACTTTGGATAAACTGGTGCCTCCTGCATGCTGTGAATTCTCTATCATTCCCTCAAGCTTTTAAATCTAGATTTGACAACTGATATCTTGAAAAACTGTCCATCAGCTGACAACATTTTTCCATGGGCTTGCACACTCCCAAGGTGAGTAAGTGCTTGGAGTTTTTGTAACTGTTATCAGCCCTAGTGAAAGTGCTCACTTGAAGTAGTTAGGGCTCAACATTTTTACCAGTCTCCTGGCCATCATGTCAGAGAGGACATAGTGGTAAAACTGCCTGAACCCTGTATACATTAGTGCTTGCAGTATTGCTGGATAAGAGGTACACATTTTTCTAGAGAGGACAAGGCCAAGGTGGCAGTACAAGGAGCATATAATCAAATCATCCTGTCAACTTTACTGCAAATCTGTACAACTACAGGGATGGCAGAGGAACATTTCCAACATGGCTGATCCATGATATAGTTAAAGCACATTGCATTTTGCAGTGTAGATAGGACTTCAGTCATGTCCCTGAAACATGCCTTGAACTATCACAGTGCCCTAACACAACTGTAACTGTAGAGTAGACCAATCTAAAAGGTTGCAGAATGTACCTGCTTTCTTTCCAAGATGTGGTTTAGCTAGATCATTGATAGCATTTTTCCAGGACTGTGATGTAATAAACAAATACATTGCATATCCCCCACAGATGTTTTTGGGGTGAAAAGAAATTGTCATGGGACTTGAAGTAGAACAAGTTCTAATATGGTATTTTTCCTCTTTCTTTTATTTTTTAAGAACAGAGAAAAAGTAACTATAAATTACTCAGCCTCAAAGAGTGAAATCTTCCCTCTCCTGGCTACTCAAGAGGTTCTATCGGCTGTACAAATGACAATGTCCTTGTTTTACAATTTAGGCCTCCAGATCAATCTCAAAATCTGTTTTGATCCTGGTTCAATGGATAGATTTCATACGAGTTGCTCTAAAGGCCATGTAAACCAGAGCTTAGCTACCTGTGTTCAGACTTGCAAATCTACAGATTCTTATTACAAGCCCAGGCTCAACAAACAGTTTGGGTTCTGGACTGGTGCACAGCCAACCAGATAGTCATCTCAGCTTCTTACCTTCTGGGTGCACCGAACACTACAGCTAATGACCTCATCAGACATTTCTCCCAGCATTACAAGTGACAGTTGTATTCATGAGTCCTCAACAACCTATTTCTAATCTGGGGATTTCTAGAAGTGGACCTTTTCGCCACTGAGGCCAATGCAAGGTGCAGGAGTTTTGCTCAAGAGGAGGTTTGATCTTCAATCACCAGTAGATGCCTTCCTCATTTCATGAACAAAGGTCCTTCCCAACAATGTTGTTGCTCTTTTCTCAACAAGGTCAAGCCGGACATGGCCAAGGTCATGTTGATTGCGACAACTTGGCCGAGACAAGTCTGGTATCCTCGTTCAACTTACTTCTTGCCTACTACTCTAACTTATCAGTCCCCTATGTTGCCTCAGGAGGTCCATCCTCTTTACCCCAACCTAGAGGTACTATGGCTTCAGGCATCGCTCCTCATTGGTTCTCTAGGATAGAGACTTCCTGCTCAACAGAAGTGGAACAGTAGAAAGGAGTCCATGAGCCACACTTACCTTCAGAAATGGAGGAGATATCAGCTCTGCTGTATCAGTTGACAAGTTTCTCCTGTCTGCTCTTCTTCTATCATCCTAAACTACCTGTTAAAATTAAAAAGATCAGGTCTTATTATGAGTTGTGTCAAGGTTCACTTAGCAGTTGTAACAGCCTTTCATTCACCAATAGGTTTTTCCATTTTTGCTCACACCATTACAATCAAAATTTCTCAGAGGTGTGATGAATCTTTTTCCACAAATTAGAGAACTTACTCCAATATGGGACTTGAACCTTGTCCTTAATTGTCTTATGAAACACCCTTTTCAGCCCTCAAGTCACATGTTCATTGCTTCACATATTGATGAAAACAGCTTTCTTGGTGGCCATCACTTCTGCTCAAAGGTTTGGAGAACAAGGGGCTTTAATGGTAGACCCCCCATTTACAATGTTCTTCAGAGAAAAGGTTTTGTTACAATCACAGCCTAAGTTTTTACCTAAGGTCAGGTGTCTTTAGAGTTTCATGTTAACCAGACCATTCACCACCCAGTATTTTTCTTCAAAACTACATCAGACTAGGCAAGAAGCTGCCTTCCATACCTTGCAGATCAGAACCATCACTGTCCTTCTATTTGGACAGAACCAAACCATTCAGAAAGTTCCCCAGACTGCAGTTTCAATAGCAGACAGATCCACAGGATCCACAGTCTCCACCCAGAGGCTTTAAAGATAGATCTCTGGCTGTATCATTTCATGTTACGACTCTCCCACCATTCAACCTTCTTCTTGAGTATCAGGCCATTCTACAATGTCTCAATGTACTTGTATACGCAAGACTATTCCAGTGACTGAGATTTGCAAAGCGGCAACTTGGGCACTAGTACATACTTTTTCCAAGCACTATGTCGTGGTGCATGCCTCTAGATCAGATGCTGTGGTGGGCAATGCAGTTCTGTCTTCAGTATTAGACTATGTTCTGAAGCTCCCTCCTCCCTTTGGGGATACTGCTCAAGAGTCATCACAGGAACATTACCCGAAGAAAAAGGAGGTTACTCACCTTGTGCAGTAATGAGTTCTTCGAGATGTTTTGTCCCTAGGGGTGCTTCACTACCCGCCCTCCTTTCTCTCCGCTTTGGAGTTTTCTCTGCAGGACTTTATGATGGAGAGAAAACTGGAGGTGGTTTGCCCACGCAGCCCTATATATCATCGTTATGGAGCATGAGGATGTGTAGAGCACATGCATGGGCTGAATGGGTACTGCTACCAAAAATCTCTGATCCAAGGTGCATGCGCACCTGAAGTGGAGCATCCATAGGAACATGCATCTTGAAGAACTCATTACTGCTCAAGGTTAGTAACCTTTCCTTTTGGAGCTGTGCTTAGAACGTTAACAAGTTTATAAGCAAGGTTACCTTCCTGTATTGGCCCAGCCATTGCAATCCACCTGAAAATGCAGATGCCCTGCTTTCCTTTGTCAACCCCACATTCTGCGGATTACAACTGTAGAACCTTTATGAGCTGGGACAGATTGTATGTGCTTCACTGATGCTTTCCTTAATGTTAACTGACAGGACCACATTGCCCTGGCAAATCCAGGCAGTCCAGCTCTGTGTTTGTGCTTGTTCTCCCCTGATCCAGCAGAGACCTGAGATAACTCTTAAATGTTTTCCTGAGTAACCTACACTTTGTCAAACTCAGATTTCAGTACAAGACCCCTTATAAAAATAATTCATTGTTGCTGTCTCTGCTCTATTAAGCTGCTTGTTAAGGTATAGGGTTTCTTACCTTTATGCTGGATAGAACAGTGTTTGTGTTTGGGGGAGGAGGAAGGGAACAAATAATGCCAGGTTCTCCACTCCAATAGTGTATTTTATCTGACTTACAGAATCACTTCTAAACTAATCTTTTTTTTTTTAAGGTAATCTTTACATTGGCTCTGTGGATGGGAAGCTGTAGATGATCCGTGGTGACCAATTTAATTTCATTACTCAGTAGAGCAGGATGTGTTTGTGACGGGTTGGATCACAGAAACCCCCTTGGGAGCTGCCACCCGATGTGCAAAGACTACCCCTGCTCCTGTTTTCCCTGCCAGCTCAGGACTCCAGCACCCTGTCTTGCTGAGCCAGACACTCCTGTCTGGCTCCAGACACAGATCCAGGGTCTGAATCACTTGTCGCAAAGCTGCAAGTTTACCTGAAAACAGCTCGCAGTAGTGTGCTTGTCTTTAGCACTCAGATGCCCAACTCCCAATGGGGTCTAAACCCAGATAAATCCGTTTTACCCTGTATAAAGCTTATGCAGGGCAAACTCATAAATTGTTCGCCCTCTATAACACTGATAGAGAGATATGCACAGTTGTTTGCTCCCCCAGGTATTAATACATACTCTGAGTAAATTACTAAATAAAAAGTGATTTTATTAAATACAGACAGTAGGATTTAAGTGGTTCAAAGTAGTAACAGACAGAACAAAGTAAGTTACCAAGCAAAATAAAATAAAATGCGCAAATCTATGCCTAATCAAACTAAATACAGATAATCTCACCCTCAGAGATGTTTCAGTAAGTTTTTCTCAGACTGGACACCTTCCAGGCCTGGGCACAATTCTTTCCCCTGGTACAGCTCTTGTTGCAGCTCAGGTGGTAGCTAGGGGATTCTTTATGATGGCTTCTCTCCCTCTCTGTTCTCTTCCCCCCTTTATATATCTTTTGCATAAGGCGGGAACTCTTTGTCTCTCTGGGTTTCCACCCCCCCTCACTGGAAAAGCACCAGGTTAAAGATGGATTCCAGTTCAGGTGACATGATCACATGTCACTGCAAGACTTCATTACTCACTTGCCAGCACACACATATACAGGAAGACTCACAGGTAAATACAGCCATCTGCAGACAATGGGAGTCATTAAGATTCCAAACCATCATTAATGGTCCACACTTTACACAATTACAATAGGCCCTCAGAGTTACATTTTATATTTCTAGTTTTAGATACAAGAGTGGTACATTTATACAAATCAGATGATCACACTCAGTAGATTATAAGCTTTGTAATGATACCTTACAAGAGACCTTTTGCATGAGGCATATCCCAGTTACTTACATTCACTTATTACCGTATTTTCTCTAAAACTATCTCAGTTACATTATATTGACTTATTATCAAGTTTTTATAAAACCATATAGACTGCACAACGTCACAGTGTTTGAATGTGGTGAGTGATCTTTCCCCCCCCCCCCCCCCATGAGATCAAGACTGACTCCTTTGTATGACAATGCTGAATGGGGGGCGGAAATACTATTTTAATTGCTGCTAATGTTTTCTGAGTTTTACATGCAAAGTTATTAAAGACTAATAACTCTACATAGTTTCTTGTAGAATCATCACTTTCTACAAGGAGTTACCTCAAGACTGTGTCTGCACTAGCTAACTTTGGTCTCATAGTTCACAGCCAGATATTGCTATAATGAGGGGATAAATTCTGCATACAAACTTTCCTTAAGGCACAATGGGCCAAATCTGCAGCCCTTACTTGGATTTATTTGGGCAAAATGACCACTGAGTTCAATGAATGCCTCTTCAGTAAAGAAAAAGTAAACACTAAGCAGGATCTTACCCAAATATGTCTTTTATGTGTTTTCTAAGAATAAGCTTGGTACATTTCTCAACTACTTGGCTGCTGCAGTAAAAGCAATTGATCCTTGGAAACACCTCAAACTATACAAGGTAATTGTGGATTTTATACAGTGTCCTAATGTCATCATAATTCCAAGTGGATAGCAAAGCTGAGTATTATTGGTCAAGTTAAAAGGGCCTGCAAAGGAAACAAAGGTATGGGTTTGTACCTTTTTTATTCATGCCTTCTGATGTATAAAGAAGGTCTGAAGGTGGTTTAAATTATGCTTGTTTTTCTTCTTCTTTTATGCCATTCTTCCAGGTGAGGGTCATGACAGCAGCATGGAGAGTAGGGAGGACCAGACCCTCCTTTTCCTCTGCAACAGATGTCAGCTCTTCTTATAGGATTCCCCAATGTTCCCAGGCCAGTCAGGCAATATAATCCCTCCGGCATGTCCTGGGTTGGCCTCGGGGCCTCTGCCCAGTGGGACATGCCCGGTAGCATTCCAACAAAAGCTTCCCAAGGTGCATCCTTATCAAGTGCCTAAATCACCTCAACTGGCTCCTCTCGATCAGGAGGAGTAGCGGCTCTACTCTGAGGCCCTCCTGTATAGCTGAGTTCCTCACCCTGTCTCAAATAGTAAGCCCAGCCACCTGCAGAGAAACCTCATTTCCGCCACTTGTACCTGCGATCTCGTCTTTTCGGTCATTATCCAAAGTTCATGACCACAGATGAGGATGGGGACGTAGAGTGACCTGTAAACCGAGAACTCAGCTCCCGCTTCACCACCACGGATCGGTACAGTGCCTGCATTACTGCCGCCGCCAATCTGCCAGTCAATCACACACTCCCACTTATCATCACTTGTGAACAAGACCCCTAGCTACTTGAACTCATCCACTAAGGGTAGCTGTTCCCCCTCTCACCTGGAGAGAGCAGTCCACTTTCTTCTGGGAGAGGACCATGATCTCCGATTTGGAGGTGCTGATTCTCATCCCAGCCGCTTCACACTGAGCAGCAAAACGTTCGAATGCGCATCGGCGATCACAGTCTGAAGGAGCAAGAAGGACAACATCATCTGCAAACAGCAGAGATGCCACCTGCAAGTCCCCGTACTGGATATACTCCACAGCTCAGCTGCGCCTTGATATCCTGTTCATGAAAATCACAAACAGGAGTGAGGACAAGACACACCCTTAGCGGAGTCCAATGCCCACCTTGAATGAACTTGACTTAATGCCAAGAATACGAATGCAACTCTCACTCCAAGAATAGAGGGACCTGATAGCCCACAAAAGTGGCACCGGCACTGCATACTCCCACAGCACTTCCCACAAGATGTCTTGGGGAATGCAGTCATATGCCTTCTCCAGATCTGCAAAGCAAAGATAGACCAGATTAGCAAACTCCCACGACCCCTTGCGTATCAGCGAGAGAGCAAAGAACTGGTCCATTGTTCCATGGCCGGGACGGAATCTGCATTGTTTCTTCTGAATCTGAGGTTCAACTAACAGGCATAACCTCCTCTCCAGCACCCTGGCATAGGCTTTGCCAGGGTGGCTAAGGAGTGCGATCCCCCTATAGTTGTAACACAACCTCTGATCTCCTTTCTTAAAGATTGGGACCACCACCTTGGTTTGCCAGTCCAGAGTGACTGCTCCCGTCTTCCATGCAACACTGAAGAGGTGTGTTAACCACGACACCCCAACATTGTCCAGTGCTTTCAACATCTCCGGGCAAATCTTGTCCACCCCTGCTGCCTTACCACTGCAACCGCACTTTACCGCTGTATCCACCTCAGCATCAGAAATAGATCCAATCTCACCAGAGGTTTCCAGCACTGCCTCCTGAAAGGGCTGTGTGTCCATCGGGGTTGAGGAGATTCTCAAAGTGTTCCTTCCACCTCTGTTTGATCTTCTCAGTCGAGGTCAGTGTTTCACCACCTTTGCTGAGTACAGCCTGGGCAACGTCCCGCTGACCCCTCCTAAGGCAACGAATGGTTTGCCAGAACACCTTTGAGGCCATCTGGCAGTCATTCTCCATAGTCTCTCCAAACTCCTCCCAAGTATAGGCTTTCGCTTCAGTGACTGCCACAGCTGCAGCCTTCTTAGCCAGCAGTACCTCTCAGCCACATCAGGAGTCCAGTTCGCAAGCATTGCTCGGAGGCCTCCTTCTTTGATTTGACAGTTTCCCTCATCACTGGAGTTCACTAGCAGGTCCTAGGGTTGCAACCATGATAAGCGACAAGCATCAACCACCTTCAGGACACAGCTTTTCGTGGCTGCCTCAACGATTGATACCCTGAATATGGTCCACTTGGATTCAATGTCCAAGACCTCACCTGGAATGCAGGAGATGTTCTTCCGGAGGTGGGAATTGAAGTCTTTCTGCACAGGGTCCTCCACGAGATGTTCCCAGGCGACTCGCACTGATGGTTTGGACCTCCCGTGTCTATCCGGCCTGCATCCCATGCATCGGATCCAACTCACCACCAAGTGGTGATTGATTGCCAGCTCTGCCCCTCTCTCCACCTTAGTGTCCAGAACATACAACCTTAGGTCTGATGAGATGACTATAAAGTTAATCATCAATCTTCAGCCTAAGGTGTTCTGGTGCCAAGTACATTTATGAGCAACCTTGTGTTCGAACATAGTATTTGTTATGGACAATTTATGACTAGCACAGAAGTCCAATAATAATTCACCTCTCAGGTCCAGACCAGAGAGGCCTTCCTGATCGCTCCCCTCCAGGTATCTTCATCGTTCCCCACATGAGCATTGAAGTCTCTCAGTAGAGCTACAGAGTCTGTAGGTGGCACTCTATTGAGCACCAATCCCACTGTCTCCAGATAGGCCGAGGACTCTGAACTACTGTTAGGTGCATAGGCGCAAACAACTGTCAGGGTTTTCCTCTCTGATACCCGAAGTCTCATCAAGGCAACTCTCTCATCAATTGGGACAAACTCCAACTGCGCACCACCTCGTCAGGGACTTGTGAGTATCCCTACACCCGCCCGGGGCCTCTCACACAGGGCCACTTCTGAGTAGGAAAGAGACCACCCTCCATCGAGAAGTTTGTTTCCACATACAGCCAATGCTATGTGTGGAGGTGAAACCGACTGTATTTAGTTGGTACATTTCCACTAACTCTGGCTCCTTTCCTGCCAGCGAAGTGACATTCCACATCCCTAAAGCCAGTTTCCATTGCGGAGAGCCAGTTTGTCATGGTCCGTCTCTCCTGCTGGCGTTCAGGCATCGCACCCGACCCTCACCCTTCGCCTCGCAGGTGGTGAGCCCACGAGATGGGTCCAAGTCATCTTTTCAGGCTGGGCCAGGCTAGGTTACGTGGGTAGCCCGACCACCAGATGCTTATCTGACACCACCCCCCGGGGTAGGTCCCAGTATCCCTAGTCCAGGGGAGGTTCACGTCATTTTTGGGCTTTCACAAGAGTCTTGAGGTGGATCAGTTTTTTAGTCTGGAACCTCCCCCCACACCTATTCGCTTAGGGTGACCCTACCAGGAGCACTAGGCTTCAGACGACATAGCCCTGGGGTTCATCGAAACATGCAAGCCCCTCCACCACAACAAGGTAATGATCCTCCGAGGGGATGCTTGTGTTTTTACTTTAGAAATAATCGGGAATGTCCAATCTGGTGTTTCCTGTTTGCTGAAGGATGTGCTGAAAGTCTTATATATGACTTGTGGGACTTTGTACCCCTTAATTGAAGAGGAGTATTAGTTGAATCTTTAACAAAGGCAATTTTTCTCCAAGATTTTCTTCGGGATTTGAATTAAACAGCTATTAACAAAAACAAAAAAGAGTTTGAAACAGTCGGATGAGAGATCATTTTTTGTTGGTTTCACAGCTTCACTTGCATGATCTTTCTGGTACTATAATTATAACAATTCTTCAGTCATCCATAAACTCTTCCTGGAAAAATGAGGGAGACCTGCATTTTTTAAATGGTGGGGGGACAAAGCCCATAAAAATGAGGCAGACAAAACAAAAGAAGAAAAAATGTTCAGCCAGTCTTTATAAAGAAGCAAAAAGGGCACAGAACAATTTTTTTTCCTTTGTAGATTACCTTTGAGGGGCTACCAGAGAATCCTTGTAAGGATCTGAGTTATTGAGGGAGGTGATACTCATGTTAACACTTTTCTATCTGTGTGCCACTGCATCTTTGGTTTCTGAACCCACTGGTTCTGTAACTTCTCCTTTGTTTCTCAGGATTTCCAGACAATGAACCTGTGTGTGGCCAGCTTCATGGAGTACAATTGCAGCAAGATGGTTACTTGATTGTGGTAGATTTTTATTTTGGTCTGTACAGAGTCAATCCATGGACAGGAGAGAAAACCTTTCTGCGCTCCAGTGAAAAAAGTGACACCACTCTGCTGACTTAGGGAGTTAGATTTGGCCTGCTTTTTGCCCTAACTTTTAAGTACATGGAATAAAGGAGCAAGAAATTCTAATCCTTAGGGACCAACATCATATTTTCAATACTGGGCTTGGGCCTGATTGAACATCCATTGGCTTCAATGTGTCCTATATTCTTAATAACCAGGGATTTGTGGAGTGGGCGTAGACATAATGTTGAGCTGCAGTTTATTCCCTAAAGGTCAAGGGCATTCAGAGGTGGGATTTTAATTTGGGCCAATTTTAGAATATGGCGAGCCATGAAGTTTGGATCTGAACTTTCAGAAATTTCAGAGTTGTTCAGATCTGGAGTATTTCTAGTTGTTGTTTGTTTGAAATCTTGTGACTGAAACAAGAGTGTTCTGGATTTCGAAAGTAGAGAACTACAGTAGAACCTCAAAGATACGAACACCAGGGTTACAGATTGACCATGTGAAACTGGAAGTAACCAATCAGGCAGCAGCAGAGACCAAAAAAAAAAAAAAAGCAAATACTGAACTGTGCTTGTATTGCATCTTAAAGGTAGGCACATCTGGGCTCTCTGTCCCTACCCCACCCCCATGCACAGGGCAGCCACCTACAGCTAGGAGGTGAAGACACTGGAGCTGCCAGCCCAAGGTAGCCAGTCAGCAGAGCAGGAGCAGCACTGGGATCTGTGCCCTTCCTCTCCCGCCACCCGAGGGATGTGCTGTTTACACCCACTCACCCCCATCGGCTGGGAGTGGGACAAGCTTGTAAACTCAGACTGACCCAGGGAAGGAAGCTGCTGCTGAAGCCTGGGCTGGAGTGTCAGCGTTGGATCTGGAGCCCAAACTGTGCTTTGTTCACAATTCCAAACATTTCAGAGTTATGGACAACCTCCATTCCTATCTACACCAATAATTGAACCACTGTAGACAATAACTGTTGTTTACATTGGTTGCTCCTTGAACCAGTGCTGAAAACTGTTTGTTTTAGTCCTCTGTACACTAATAGTTAATTTCTGCACTGTTAAAATGTCTGCAGAGGCTGAGGCCTTGTCTATATTTTGACTTTTTGCACAGTTTGTCTAGCATTGCTGTAAGTGCAGAGTTAAATGAGGCACTGATAAAACACTTTTTGTTGAGCTACATTAGTGCTTCCAACATTGCTAGCATCAGTGGAGCTGCACTGGTGCTAAACCCATGTGAAAGGCCATAGAGATGCATCCTTACTGACAGCAACTGGTCAGTTTCTTAAGACACCCATCTTCCACCTCCAGAATGCCCCTCTGAACTTTGGAGGAAGTTTGGAAAAATGTGGTATTGGAGCTATTCAACTTCTCTCCTAAAAGAAAATTCTCAGAAAATAGCAGTACTATTTTATAATTGAAGATACATCTGACTTCTAAGAATATCAGCCTTATGAATATAGTTTCTTGGTCCCAGTTTATAGCCCAATGTGTTAATGACTCATAGGCATGTAGTGCTTAAAATGATTCAGTAAGAAAAAAAAAAGTATTTGAGGGAGACCAAGATGCTATATGAGGAGACAATAATTTCATGTTTGTTTCTTTTAATTAAAAACTAACATTTTGTGACATTAATTATAAAACATTTGGCATTCCATGCCATGATTTTTAGTGTCCAGCAAAGTTATGAATTTACACTCCCAGGCTCACTTTTTGAAGTTGTTGTGCAGGTTTCCTTTGAGGATGAGTACTGAGAGGTCAGGTACGGAGAGATAATTTTGTGAAAAGTGTTTCCTCACAGTTCGGAAACCCTGTGAGGGGAGAGTGTCTTGGAGCCCAGGGAATATGAATTCCCTTTTGTTGACAGCTACTGGCTGAGTGGATCTAGTGCTGGTCTGAAACCTACCTGGCTATCCACCTAACATTAGACTATCAAAGAGAGGCACATACAGACTGGGAATATTTACTCCTTGCTTTCCTAGTTTCTTTTGCTCCTTTTCCAAATGCTTTAGGACCTTATCCTTGAAGAGACTTATTGCAAAGGTGAATTAAATCTGACATTGAGTAATAGTAGTACTGCAGTAGCATGTTCGAACCTCAGGCCTGACCTATGCTTAAAACTTATTCTGGAGAACTGTTGGTTCGGGCTATTGTCTTTTGTTTTAAATGGGCTTTGCTATGGTGATGTTGGCAGTATAGCTTTCTTGGCCAGGGAATTGATGTAAATGGTGCTGGCAAAAGCACTGTTGTTGGTATAAGCTATGTCTGACCTAGGAAGGTGAACCACTACAGCTTACCAGTATAACTATAGCAGCAAGCCCTTGGTGCAGACAAGACATCATGGACCACGACCCCATTGTATGAGTTGCCATACAAACATGGTCCCCATTCAAAAGCACTTATAGTCTAAGGCCTGGTCTACACTAGAGGGGAGGGGGGGTGTCGATCTAAGTTACACAACTTCAGCTATGTGAATAACGTAGCTGAAATCGATGTACTTAGACCTACTCACCACGGTGTCTTCACTGATAAGTCGACTCTGCCTGCACCTCTTGTGGCGCTGGAGTACAAGAGTCAACGGGAGAGTGCCTGGGGGTTGATTTATTGTGTCTAGACTAAACGCGATAAATCGACCCCACTGGATCAATAGCTGCCCACCGATCCGGTGGGTAGTATAGACATACCCTAAGCATGCTGCCTTCTGCCTTTTGATTACTTCTATTCTAAGGCAGTTGTAGAAGCCTTAAACTATGATGCCCAGCTGGGATTTTACTATTGGAGTGCCGTTATTTGCCTGCACGTACAGAAAGTCAGCATTAAGACTTTATCTTTCTCCCATAGAGTAAAATTATCACCCTGCAGTTGGCTGAAATTAAGCAAGTTGCTTAGGGAAATTTGAGCTCATCTTTTCTTTCCTAGTACTTGATACATAATTTTGATTGGGATTGGTAAGTGATTTCAACTCTGCTTTAGCAAGTCCACATTATGACAGATGGCCAAAAAGGGTTAAGCAGCTCGCAGTAAATAAATAACCCAGATTTAACCTTTAGAGACATGTTGGGAAAGTATATAAATGGTAATTAGGGCCATTCCATGTTAGATGGGCTAGAACTTTGAAATGCAAACCTGTATTGTTAGAGAATTAGAGGTGATACTAATTGTATGTTTACTTATTTCTTGTTAGATATTAGCTATATAAACAGACATTTCCTGTTTTTTACTATAGCTATTGATTCAACAATTAAAAGGGATTAACATTTAGATGAATCTTGAGTGAAAAAGTCATTGTCTGTCTCTTTAAAGTTTGTGATAAAATGCTTAATGGCTACATTTTCCTTAATTTAATCCATATATAGTAATTATTGGTGATGTTTAGGAAATAGAAGGATACTTTCAAAAGCCTATTGTTCAACCAGGACTGTATGGTCAAGAGGCTGTCAGAAAACAGTATAAAAAGACTCTTGAGACCTGATCCTTTCATCTCAGATCTGCTTAATGCTTTATACAGGGGAAGCTTGAGTCATAAGACTGAGATATCCAGTCTCACCTGGATATGAACATTGGATTATAGCCTATGGATTAATTGCGAAAGCACTCTTTGCAACTACAAAGCTCACCATCGCTACTATGAAACTGATCTCAAACCTATATTCATGATCTTTTAACCAATACTCTAATAAATTTTAGTTTAGTTAAGAATTAGCTGTAAGCATGTATTTGGGTAAGTTTTGAAATATTCATTAATTTAGGAGGTAATGTGCCTAATCCTTTGGGAGTGGTAGAACTTTCTGATATGACGAATACAATTTTCAGTAATCTTCATCATGTGTGACTTGGGTGTCTGGGTTGCTAAAGGGAACTGTGTTTTCTGGTTAACCAGTAAGGTATTATAGAAGCTGTTTTGTGCTGCCTTGGTAAATATAAGTACTGTATTGGAATACCCATCAGCTGTGGGGATTATCTGCCCCATTCTTTGTAGTTTGCCCTAATTGAGTAACCTCAGTGTGGCTCCCCTAGGATCCCAGTCTCTCACACATTATAGAGCAAGTCCTTTTTGGCAATTTATAATAATCCCCATCACTGCCCACCCTTTCCTGAGATGCTAAGGCAGTGGCTGTATTTCAGGAGTTACCAACCTGTTACTTACCATAGAGCTATCAGACATCCAGCTGTGGTAGAAACAGTTGAGTGGAAGTTATTATAGTGTGCTTTAGCTGTTGGTTTATTTGCATCTGTCCCCAACAGTAATGTTATCTGGTAAGTGACAAATCTAAACGGTTACAGCTGTACCTACATAATCCCCCTTCTATTAATACCAATTTTCCTTTAATGGAACATGTTCTGAAATAACCAATGCCTTCTTACATTTTTACAGGTTACTCCAGTATCACTCTAGAGCATCTTTCTACATAAACATGACTTAATGACCAAGGAGAAACTGTAGAGAGTTTTCATGACCGTGATGGTAGCATGATGGGCCATGGGATGTCTTTGAGCACAATGGGAAAATACATTGAGGTAATATAGAACAGCCCTTTCTTGTGGTGCTAAACTAATGTACAAAACTTGACAGTTAGGTATGATTCTAATATACTTAACTCACGTACATGGAAAGAAAAACAGTGGTGTTTCTTCAAATGACTTCAAAGCATTTTCAGAAATACAGCTCTTCTGCACACTACTTTAATATTGGAACTTTCCTCCAACATTGTACAAGTATTTCAGATAGAACTTAGATTAGATAATGCTCCATTTTGGCTCTGGTTGCAGAGGGATTATACTGATAATTAAGCAATTATCCACTTTAAATGAAGGCTGAAATCCAGTAATATGGGATTGTGTAAGCTGTGAAGTTGTACAGGCAAATGTAGAAGTTAAGATTTCCTCTGATTGCTTGAATATAGGCTAATCTCCATAGGTCCTAGACCTCAGTGATACTTAGGTTACTTTGAGTGTAATAATAATTAATGGAGATATCCCATCTCCTAGAACTGGAAGGGACCTTGAAAGGTCATTGAGTCCAGCCCCCTGCCTTCACTAGCAGGACCAAGTACTGATTTTGCCCCAGATCCCCAAGTGGCCTCCTCAAGGATTGAACTCACAACCCTAGGTTTAGGAGGCTAATGCTCAAACCACTGAGCTATCCCTGCCCCCATTTCATGTTCTTTGTAGTCATGTTCTTCTAACCCCCTACTTAAGCAGTAGGGTGCTCATTTGCCTTTTAAGAGTGTGGGAAAAGTTAGAACTCTATTCGGCAGTAAGGGTTTGTAGTACTCATGGTCATTGATTAACTAGGTTACTTACAAACACTTATTTCATGGTAAACTGGGGTGTAACTCTACCCCATAGTAGCCTGCTACACACTAGAAGTCCTCCAGTGTGCTTTGACATACTCCCATTTCAAAGAAGGGTAGATCAAAGTGTGTTAGGAATTTTAGTATACGGGAGCAGGGTCCATATCAATACTGACGTCACGTCAGGCTAGGGTGGGGTATATTTACTAATCAAACGTCTTGTCTACACAAACAAGCTGGGGTGTAAATAGGCATGGATTTCTGGGTAAGCCACAAGGAATCTTCTATAGCTGGCAATCTTAGGTATGAACTATTTTGACAGAAAAGCTCACACTTAGGTATGACAACTGGCCTATGCTCTAGATACCTGACTGGGTCCTTATCCGGACATAAGTATAAGTGCACCTATAAAGTTGTTATACTAGTTTATCTAAAGTAGTTTAGAAATGGGTATAATTAAAGTGAGCATAACACTGTATACAACTTCCTGTGGACACATTAACTTATGCTAAATTGGTATTAACACAATCTTAATTTTGTGACAGTTAAGGTTGTGTATAGATATACCACACCCACCCAAAATCTGAAAAACATGGTAATAAGTTAAAGGGAAAAAAAAGTATCCTAGATTCTTTGCTACTTTCAACAGCCAATAGCATTCCAATACTTTCCCTTCCCTTTCCAGATACTAAAAAGCCAGACAGCATTGCCAACCTCAAGAGATCAAGTCATATTTTAAAGATTTTTTTTTTTTTGCCTGTCTTGATTTTTGATCTCTCCTGAATCTATTGGGTAAAGTGTTTCTAGCCCCTGCTGCTGAAGCTCTCACTCCCCACCCCAATCTGTCTCTTTCCCAGCAATTAATCCTGTCTCCCAATCCCTACCCACCCCACCCTCACCTCTGTGCCTCCTGGGATTCTTCACGCTCCCATTCCTGGTCTGGGAGCTGCAGATGTGCCATCTTGTCTGTTTCTTATAGAAGGGGTGGTAGCACTGGAGCTGCTGTGAGAATGGTGAGCAGATGGGTGAGACTGCTAGCTTCAAGCACGGCTCTATGGTGCCAGGAGGCTGGATCTTCTCATGTCATCACAAGATGAGCTCCAGCACTTTCTAAAGAGTTGGCAATAGTAGCAACATGTACCTCAACTTCAAATTCACTTAAGAACTTTACCAGCAATGTTAACAGATTAGTTCTCCCTATGTTAAAATCAATAAGGCACTTCAACCAGTCCACCCCAGGGTTTTGCACCAATTCAACATCCGTTTCTAAGCAGATTTAGATGAATGCCAACATTCCCTGCAGGGATAAATCAGTCACTGTCTTAGTAATGGAGCTTTTAAATGGGCCTGCAGCTGTTCCTGGGGAACAGATGGAGAATTAGGTTCAGACATGGTCACTATTAGGAAGAGCTGCAAAGTATACTTTTTTCCTTAGGTCTTCCTAAGTGATTAAATACTAAAGACTTTTGCTTTTGGTCTTAATGAAATCTTTAATGTCTCAATTTAAAGCCTTGCAAGGTGGATAGATACCAGAGCACTGGGCACTAGAATGTTATAAACTAGGCAGCAGACTTCTAGAACTTTTGACACAACTACCTCCCTTCAAGATGTTCACAATTGCAGTTCACCATAAAAAGGTATGAGAGAGGTTCATAGTAGACAACTTTTATTTTCAAAAGGTGCAGCAGTGAACAGGGTCCTTTGAAGGGCACTTTCTAAACAAAACAGTTATGATACAATAGAGAGCAGAAATTAGTAAGTCCACAGTGAAGTACAGTCAGACACTGTACAAAAAAGGAACAAATTAGGAATACATATAAAGTTGCACATTAAAAAATAATTTAACAGCCATCTTCATTGATTCAGCAGCATTACAACCAAATGTCTATATTTGCCTTGTGTAATAGATCAATTTAAACAGATCTAGACTTTACCAAGTTATTTTAGTCTTTGAGACTACTGCCCCTACTATAGATGATTTAAGATCAGCACTCTAGGGAACAATCTGTGAAAACAACATTTACTCCCTGTCATACAAGAAGTCAATTCTCTGGCCCTATAAGCACTTATCAGAGATCTTCACTCATGCTAAAGCAACAATATTTTCAGTTAAGTGAATAAGGATATTTGTGTTAATAGATGCAACAGTTTTGCTTCTTCTGCAATGTTTTGCAGAATACAGTATCTGCTTAATCAGATTAGACTATCATGAGAAACAGTTTACATTTAAAAATGACCTATAATCACATTTTATATGAAAGACTAGTACTTAGTAAGGCTTCTATTCATTTTCAACAATTAAATGGCTCAAGTAATAAGGTGCAAGTGGCCACAGCCATGTTCAACCAATTATCGAATGGAACATAGGAAGGCTCAATTTTTGAACCACTTGTGTTCTGGAATTCGGTCTAGCTGTAAGGTAACTGAAATAACATGCTATTCCAGTTATCAAGAAAAAGTGAACCATTCAGGAGTGTGAAAATATCCATAGGATTTATTGCATCCTGTGAAAAAACACTGAACAGTTAAATCAGAACAAAAACAGGGCAGCAGTTGATTGTTACTGTTCTTCCTTCAGCTAAGCTTAAAATGCACTTCCAGTGCACATTTCTTCAGAAGTGTTTGCATTTTTGTTAAGTCACAGCAGGACTGATGAGTAGAATGTAGTGAGGTGAAGGTTTTCTGTGGTAAATCATTATTTCTTAACTGGCAGACTTCAGATGTGGGTGTGGTAGACTCATGGTCAGTTGAGAAAAAGGCAATGTAAGGGAACAAGTCTGGCTGCAACTGAAATGACTGACCGGTATGTTTTCTGCATGAAAATACTAACAACAACATGTTAAATTAGGGTGAAATTCTTCCCACTGATCAGACTTACTGGATATTCTACACAATCAATTTCCATGTCAATGAACTGTAGAGGTAGAATATGCAAGATACATAGTTATCATTAAAGAGTAAAATTCTTCATGCTACCCAAGTATGCCATATCAGGAAACGTGGTTATATCAAATTATACTTTTGGTCATGAATATATACTAGCTTTTTCTACAAAAAGAGAAAGGTCTACTTAAAAGACCACCACCACCACGTTGCAGACAATGACAACCATTGCATTGCTGACACTTAGTAAACATACACTGGAACTTCAATTCTATGACCAGCTAGAATAGTTTGGACATAGATGCTCAGAGTTTAATGCATACATCACTGACTGAAGATTTCTCTCACCAGACCCTTCACAATCTACAATTAAGTACAGCCACCAGCAAGTTTAACTAAAAAGCAGAACACAAATCTAAGTGTAGTAGTGTTAGACAAATATTGTTAAATGAGCGTTTAGATCACTTTTGGCTTGGTCAAAGAATAGGAACAAAAACTTGTTGCAGGATCTAACAGATGGGTAAGGAAAAAGGTAAGATGCCAGGGAACACACTGATTAGGAAGGAGAGGTGTTTGTAGAAGAGACCAGAGGCTCAAGGACATTGAAGTGGGATAAGATGTTTTGGTGAATGGAGGAGAAAATAAGTTGAAAATCATAATTATGGTAGATAAAGAAAATGGAATATTTCAAAAGGATCCAAGTAATTTAATGGGAGGAGACTGAAAGTAGTGGGCTGTTGTAATATGCATTCAGAGAAACAGCCTCTCATATGTTCCCTTAGTTTTAGGGTCCTTTTCAGCAGCTGTTAGTTTTCCCCAGGCATCTCTAATGCCTCTGGAGCAACAATAAATATGTTCTGATTTGGGAGGCAAAATTAAATCTGTTCACCATATGATTATGGATGGAATCAAGTTTACCTCCTGTTGGAAGTCACACAAGGAAGAAGGATGAGTAGCAGCTGGTCAAGTTTGTCAATACTGAAGTAAAATGTAGTCAATACCATGTTCATAAGTGTTGCTTTTACCAGATTCAAGAAGCTGTAAAATGGGATGTACTTTTGGTTTCTGAAATTAGATATATCCTTATGGTTCAGCTATCTGAAATAATACTTACTTGGTATAGGGCTTCGTGTACTTGACAATGCACCAATTCAGGAAGTACCTACTCTTCTGACTTAAGGACATTGTTTTCTAAATGGATAAGTAGATATATTAAAAACAGAAACAGTAAATAGCAACAGCTCAAAATGAGGAGAGCTTTAATTTGACAATGAAAAATATGTAATATCAGTTTTTTCCTTAAGGTACAGTTCAACTGCCTTCAAGCAGGATGATTTTCTTATAGGATCCTGTGAGATCAAGATGATAATTCAGTAGGTTTCTAGCTGTTGGTTTGGTAATGCATTTCTATGGAGATTAATTTAGTAAGCTTGCTGGCTCTTGAATTTAAGTGATTTTCTAAGTTTAGAAAGGCAGTCAATATTTTGAAAACATAATCACTTATTAATTCCATATGAGTATTTTTAAGGGTGAAGATAGTGTCATCAGTAAGTTGAAGACAGACAACTACCTCCTCACCCAAATACCAAAGCAGTAACATACCAGAATCCTTTGGCATGAAGGGCATAACAGAGGTAGTTTTTAGCACAGAAGCAGCTCTCTGGCAGAGGCACTCAAACTGACCTAAGCAGTCATCTTACCATGATCTCTGCTAAGTGAAGATTTGTGATTTTTATATTTCAGGAGGCAAAGCCAATTTAACTGTATGCATCAGGTCAATCTGAAATGTTTAATTATTCACAAGATACTTGAAGGCTGGAGATGACATGCACATGACGACAATTACTGTGGTGCACATTTCTTTGTCTTCTGATGTTTACTCCTGTTCAGATTAGTGAAGCAAAGCTGGTTCATCATGACCAACATACAGGCACTCAGTTTTATTCCAACACTTCAGATTAGTTTTAACATATTAATAAAGCCTATTTCAAAATATATGTTCTGTTAAAACTTAAATAGTTACCACTGTATCTAATAACCCGTTACAATGTTCTGAATTGGAAATGGGCCTGAAAGAGTATCCTTGTGTCTGAAAGCTGCTTAAGCAAACCTGTGAGATGAATATTTTTACTGGTCTAGTGATTAAGTATAGTGCTTTAAAGTCTGCAAGAGGGACAGTTTCTAGTCAGATCCCTAAACTCTCTGGCTTATACTCTCCCATGCCATACTATGGTAGTTTGCTCCAGCTTAACTTAATTACAGGTGTTCAACACTGCTCTTAAACACTTCGCTTTTAGGAAAGTCTTTTCAAGAGTGAATGAAGATGGGTGAAGATTTCTGTGCAATGTGTCCTGCCCTGGGTTAACATGATTCAGTTTATAAACGCGGTCTTTATTCATACAAAAACAAAATAAATTCAAGTCAGATTTATAGGTCACAAGTCAACACTATATCTCTGATATGAAAAAGTATTTGAAAAGCAAGGTATATGAGCAAGACAGATTAGCCATGTCTGACTGTTCAGAATTACAGGTCAGTTGTAAAATATACACTGGGCACAAGGCAGCCCTCTAAAGACTAGGGATTCTGCCCTTCCCCACCGCTAAAAGTTTTAACAAAACCAGTTGATTGAGTATTCCCGATGTAATTAGATACAGACAGACCTGCTGGAGTCCCTCTGAAGAAATGAACACAGGAAGCCAACTGAAGAGGCTGATAAATGCTGTTACAGAGACCGTGTGGAAAGTTTGTGAGCCCAAATACCATGACTGAACATGAGGCGTGGGTCAAATCTGTACCTAAGAGTAGGGAGAAGGTTTGTGTGAGCTACATTTAGATCAAGGATTACCAGCAACATAATAGATCTAACATATAGCACTAAACTGGAGTTCATTGGAATGGCAGCCTCCCTCAGCAGTGCACAATAGGGAACTAGTTCTCCTCTACCAGGACAGTGCTACAACATTTCAATTTAGTCACAAACCAATACTACAGAAGTTGACAAAAGTCAGTGTAGTGGTACTTTTAGCTAACAGTGTAGATGTTGCATCTAAATACAACACTAGGGTGCATCTGCAGTAGCATTACATATGAATAAAGGAAAAGGGTGTCCAGAAGCTGCATTGTCAATATTTTGCAGTATTTACAGCAGTAAAATGTTATGGCAGTTTAGCATGTAAATGCAAGCTTATTATAAATAACAACAGCCTTTTAAGTGCTGCAAAAATTCTAGAAAAGCAGCAGTCTTTTAACTGGAGAGAGGGCAGGTGTGACTGACTCATACAGATGGTTTTGCTGCATGTTACAAGCTCTGTTTTCATGGCAGTTTGATAGTATTCCTTGTTTTGAATATTCAAGACTTGAATCCAAAGAAGAAGGGAGATAAGGCTAGCAAATACTTTAGTTGGAACGTTCCTGTGTGGAGCAACACACGTAAAGCTTTTAATAAGCTGCAAGTGATTATTTCCTTATTTAACCCATTGTTCCTTTGATTAGTCAGCACAGCTGAAGAGCTATACAGGCAGCATCCTTTTCAAACCAACAGTGACTGATAAAGTTACCTGGAAAGGGCGTTTAATTACACCATTGCTGAAGATACATTTGATATGTCCATAGTTTCTCATATCTTACCGCCACCAAGTACAGTTAATTTATCTACATTTAGCCTTTATAGTCCCAAGTTTACATTTTAAATTAATTGATATTAAATTAGAAGTCTAGATGGAGTTTCCTGGATGAAAAATGCAATACTAGGTCTGAGACAAAACATTCAGCTTTAGAATTTAGTTTGTCCTATACCCACCTTCCTTTCCGTTAATACAGTCTCCTCCTCAGACCACGTGTCTACACTGCCTGACAATTTCCAGGGATTTAAGTTTAAAAGTATTTATGGCACCATCCCTTTAGAGAGAAGGGAAGTCCCTACTTCCAACAAAAGGGGAAAAAAGTAAGACTTTTGAGTCTTATGTCAAGAGAACTGATTTTATAAGACAGTCCTAAACTGCTACACAATTGTGAATAATGATTACAAAATTAAAAGCTGAAATAGTCAAAAAAGGTTACCCTGGGTCAAAGACGCCTGGTGTGCGACAAGTTGCTCCTGAGCAGGACTGCAACATCATTAGTCGATAGTTCATCTTCTCTAAAATTTCTTGATCTATTGTTTTAGCAATGTTAGTAAGCTGGTGTGGGTCTGCAGTCAAGTTGTAGACTTCAACAAACACCTGTTTAAGTGGAAAAAAACAGTTCCTGTACTGTATTAAATGTCAATGATTATAAACAGAATACGTCCTACACAATTAGTGGGGAAACATATGCTGGTAGAGTGACAACTTATTTTCTACTGCTATGTATTATAGTTAAATTGTATCTTCAGTTAGCCTGTAGTGCCCACTATGTGCTAAGTACTTACCACACAGCCATGAAATGGACCCTTCCTTGAGGAGCTCACAATTTCAGGACAGTTTTGAG
Source organism: Malaclemys terrapin pileata (assembly GCF_027887155.1). Classification (NCBI taxonomy): domain Eukaryota; kingdom Metazoa; phylum Chordata; order Testudines; family Emydidae; genus Malaclemys; species Malaclemys terrapin. The sequence goes on from NC_071505.1 coordinate 62,151,881, forward strand.
GGGTCAGTGGCAAATTAAAATAAGGCAAATATTAAGGAGTGAATTATCTACATGTCAAATGTTAGGTTTGTCATCTTATGAATGGAGCCCAAGGTAAGCACATGAGGTAATAACTAACACTCCACACATATAGCTCTGGTTAATGAAACTCCCACAGAGTACATCTTTTTACCCAGACGACACTGCATATAACAGAGAATTGGACACAAGTGTATTATATAATCTCCAACTAAAACAGTAAAACCTTTGTATGGCCTGCTTAGAGAATCACAATATTTATTGTATTTTCTTAAGAGTTTATGGGGCACCCTGGTGATGGGTTAGCATGCAGTGACACAAGACACTGGTTCAAAATATACCTCTGATCATTCTGTGGGGCAATAAAGGTTGGATATGCCACAAGAATTCAACTAAAGCATGCGTGCAATTAAATCAGCAGCTTAGATCAGTTTTGATGTCTGCCTTTAGGAAGGTAGAGCACTCACACAGCTCCCCAATCAGGGAAGAAGGGCTTGATCATGGTTTTCAGAGAATGGGAACAGGGAAGGGATTTAAGAGAAGAGCTGGGACTTTGGGTGCACTGTTTACATTCCTTGGTGGCACCACACACACTACAAGTATCTTCCCTGGGATAATTGAAGGAGACTGTTCATGAAGCTAACATCCTACTAATGAAATTTAAATTTTGCTTCTAAATGGAAGAAAAAGTCTGTCCTCTCGAGACAGATCCTAGTAGGCCAATTGTCCTAAATCTTTCTGGAGAGCTGGCCCTGTCATTTTCAGACCAAGCAGCTGCATTCCTCTAATGTAAACCGCAATCAGCCTATTAGAATGCAACTTGCTTAGTCTCTCCTCTGTGGTCATGGCCTGAGTTAGCTGTAGAAATGTGATCTCCCCATCAGTGGGCTTTAGACCATTTGGAAGTGCTCAAACAGATTTTATATGCTACACTTTTCCACTCAGCCCCCTTGATCTCCTTAAGGGGGCATGTACTTTATCCCTCCCTTAGCTTTTGTCTAGTGGGATCTCTTGGAAGCAGGAGCAGGTCATTCCCAGATCAATGGTGATGCACAAAGCTCACTGAGGGTCCCCTGCAGTGCATGAATAGGAGTCCCAATTTGGCATTGCGGTGAACACAAAGATGGCAGTTTGTTAGGGATTGGTAAAGCATTGCAGGGTTCCTGATTCTCCTTGGCAGTCTTAACGAGGCAGTTTGAAAACATGGTTTGGGACAAATACTGTTACAGCCTTATTTATCATGTGACTACATGCTGCCCCATACCAACTGCTCCCCAACTATTAACACTTAGCAGTTTACCTCAGGAATTAAGCAATTTCAGACTAAGAATTGCCTCGTCTTTTGCTAAACTGAAAGGGGTTGATGACAATGTATTATAGGGGAAAGGTGAAATTATTGTTTTGCTGGCAAGGCCACACACTTGCACCGCTTGAGAACTTGCTAGGAATGTGCAGTGAGCTCTGAAATACGTGGCTAGCCACCAGTTTAGTCTATGATCTACAATAAAGTTGTCTCTGTCATTTAGATATGGAGGGCCAAATTCAGCCCAGCTGCAACTCCTACTTAAGCTCCACTTACACCAAAAGTGAATTTGGTCCTAGATAAGTTAACCCATTTCCCCCTCATGATCATGCAGTATGTTTTGGTTAATTATTTCCACCAACAGTTAAAACAACTGACTATTTAGCCTACGAGAGAAGCTACAGTCTCATTTTCAGAGTAGTTTATGCCAACCTTGAGAGTAGATAAACTTTGCAGACAGACATCAATGGAGTTACACTATAAATAGATGTTAATTATCTCAAATAGCGAGAACTGCAAGAGAATTGAACATTTAACACACTGTGCCATTGAAGTAAATGAGCCAGAAAGTATTACCTCCCGGTCATCAAATTCACAGTACTGCAGATCCCAAGAAGTTGACAGTGTCCTCACACAAGCATATGTGTTGTTATACGAATCTTCACACACACAGTCTGGAAAACAATGCTGTAAGGAAACAGAGGTTAAAGAGAAAAAGGAGCGTGAACATTCTTTTTTACTTCATGTGGTGAAACTGAAAGCAATAGTTCCCCACCCAGAACTTGTACCCGCTGAAGCCAGCTGCAAGTAGTTCATGGACACTAGACAGAATACTGAAAACTAAATGTTAAAAATCCCAGGTAGAGATATATGGAACAAGAATACCAGTTTTTCTAAAAATTAGGAAGTGTAACTGTCAGGGAAGTTTTTAAATGGGAGATAGCTTCTTTGTATTATTTTTCTGGTGAATTAATACAGTAGCCAGGAAATGAAAACAATGCTCAATACCCCAAACAGGCTACTTAGACACAGTGGGAACAATACCATAAAATGGAACATTATGGTAGGGTCTATTTACAGTAAGCATTAGTATGACAGAATTACAGAGCACAGCTAGTGTATTGCAGAATGTAGCCACCTACTTACTGGCTTCAAATCAATATTTGATTGTGTGATGAGGGCATCAGTATTGCAAATGTAAAAGATCATGGCCCTATGTTGCAGCCACCATCTTTCCAATAAAACAGACTAACACAGCTACCCCCCGATACTTGACATGGGATTCTGGGGGCACTAGCTATTTTAAAATCAAAGAGGCAGATGTTCAGCCATTCAAAACATTCTACTCTGAACCAGGCATGTTGTACTCAGAACAAGCATAGCTCCTACTGACTTGCAGAGAAAGATATAGTAAAAACCCTATTTTAGCATTGGGTATTGAGGAGTTCATAAAACCAAAAAGTTCATAAATTGATCTTGAAGTTACAATGGATACCACGCATAAGTTGCAGTACGGTACACTGCATTGCCTTCTTGTCCTTCAAGCCACTGCAAAGCAATTTCCAATGTTCTGAAGGGACATCAACTTGTTCTTTGATATACCTTTTATTGTTATTTCCCCTCCACTCCCTGTCAAAAAAATGGTTTGCAAAACTGGTTGTTTGTAAAATCGAGGTTCTGCTGTCCCAGGAAGTGGGAGATCTGGATTTACATCACAGGAAGACACAATTTCTAGGCTACTAACAGGCGGACTCTGAACTGTGGTTTTAGTTTAAGCGATTTCAGGAAACATTTACAAATAATTCACGCTTAAGTTCAGTTCTGCTTACAGTAACACCAGGTCCCAGGGCAGGGCAGGTAGGATCACTGCTGTTATGTCCTTCTCCTTGGTACTCAATCAAGACATCTGATCTCCAGGTCACATTTTTGTCTCCTCTCTAAAACAGAAAATAGTAAAATTTACTTTTTAATTGTTTGTTTTTCTGACAATGCCATAAGTAAAAATCATGCATGCCTGAGATTACATACTCCTTGCTGGTTACAGAGTAATTTAAGACACATCCAGTGGCACCAATACAAAAGCATAACGAAGCTTGGTGAAAATGCCCTGTGTAACAACTGGAAGCCACATTAGAGATCCAGTCCCAAAAACTGGAAAGTTGCTTTAGGAAGTGGGTATTTTGTTTTGTTTGAAGAGAGTGCTAATGACAGTTCATATACAAGCTAGCACTAACTGAAGGATTATGATCATCATGAAGTACAAGCCATGTTGCCAAATACCACTAAATTATAACCCAAAATCTCTAGAAAAAGGTTTTTTATATAGCCTCTTCCTTTAGTGGTATTGCCACAGATGAAGAATTACACAAGACAATCAGAGATACTTGCATAAAAGGGCACACTCAACTGGAAAGCCAATCAGTGTATTTCAAAAAGTGAGTTGAAAATTTTAAATCCCTCCCACATGTGCAGTTTTAGAATAATTTTTAAAAAGGCATGTAAAACCTATACAGAGGCGAGCAGATTACAGAAGAGGAACAAACTACACGAAGTACCGTCACAAATGCACGCCATAAACTGACAGAAGTCTAACATCCACAATCTTCATTATTTGTAACAGCAGGTAGAACTTTAAGTCAGACATGAGATTTAAGTTGATGTTGTCCCTTTACGGTTTCACTAGCGAAACCTTATACCACAAAAGTGCATTGGTTCTAAATCATGATGACTCATTGCAATTTCTTGAAGGCTACCTCCAACTTATAGACCAAGTATAACAGTAAAGTGATCAGCTACAAGAAGCTTCATTTAAATAGGTTTCTGCTCATCTGTAGGAAAGGTTAGTTCCCTCCCCTCCCCGTCAGTGGGGAAAAGACGACTAATATCCCACTTATTAGGATTTAAATAAATATCAAGTGGGCATTGTGATGTTGCACCCCATAATGCTTTATGGAAATATGCTTATGAGTGTAAATATGACATAACTGGAATATGTTTTATGCTAGATATACCGTGTAACATCTCTGCAAGGTTATGATCTACTGAATATACACACATACAATTAGGATGAATATCATTTTTGTATTTGAAGTTATGAATATTGGCTATGTACTTTGATTTTAAGCAGCCTCAGTGAAGCATTTGGTCAGCTTTTTGAGAAAAAACTATTCTCACTAAGTGCCCAATCAAGAAACACTTAAGCTGACAATGGACTTGGATGTGGATTGGCGTCTTTCAGAGCTTTCCTGGGAAGGTTCAAACTAACATGTAAGCAATGGCATCTGCCTGTAAAGAACTGAGTCATGCATGGATATGTGACTTGCCATGTGACTCCAAAACTCCATCGTGTAGCTGTGATTCTGCATAGGAAAAAACACAAGGGGTTTCCCACACGAGAGACTATACAAGGCCCTGGGAAACCCCTCCATTTTGTCTTCAGCTGGCACAAAAGACAGTCTCTCCCCCCCAAAGAGAGGCCTGAAAGAAACTGGAACAAAGGACAGTAACTAAAGGGTTGTGAGTGATAGCTGGACCCAGACTACAAGGAAGTCTAGTCTGTAAAAGAATCTTATTGGAACATCTCTGAGAGTGATATTTACCTGCATTTAGTTTCTTACTGTATTAGGTTTAGACTTGTGTGTTTTATTTTATTTTGCTTGGTAACTTACTTCGTTCTGTTATTACTTGGAACCACTTAAATCCTACTGTTTATATTTAATAAGTAAAAAGTTATTTTTATTAATTAACCCAGAGAAAGCAATTAATTCATGGGGGAACAAACACCTGTGCATCGCTCTCTATCAGTGTTATAGAGGGTGAACAATTTATGAGTTTTCCCTGTATAAGCTTTACACAGAATAAAAACAGATTTATTTGGGGTTTGGATCCCATTGGGAACTCGGGTATCTGGATGTTGAAGACAGGAGCACTTAAGTCATCTTCAGTTAAGCCTGCAGCTTTTGGGGGACGTGGTTCAGACCTGGGTCTGTGTTTGTAGCAGGCTAACTTGTCGGTACTGAAGTCCCAAGCTGCCAGGGAAAACAGGCTCAGAGGTGATCCCAGCACATCAGGTGGCAGTTCCCAAGGCAGTTTCTGTGACCCAACCCGTCAAAGGCATAATTTTGTCTTGGTCACATATGCAGGTCTTAGAGCATTTCAGAATTGAAGAGCCAAGTAGTACAACCATCAAAACAGGAATCACTCATTACCAGTAGTGCAACTAGTCAAAGAAAAAGCTTTCCATAAAAAAAAAAAAAAAAAAAAAAAAAAAAAATTATCCTCCCCGAGGAGGGAGTTTCAGAGTTTATTGGAATGTATAAGCAATGAAATGCTCTACCTGCATCTTGTTACTATTTTCATTAGGCCAGAAGGTCTCTGTGTGAAAATGCCATGAGGAAGAAGAGAGTTGGAATGCACATCTTCCTAATCCATTTTAGGAAACTTTATTCACTCTTAAGAATAATCTGTGTGAGAGTAATCTGCAAATTGCTTGGTTACTAATCCTGTCTGAACTCTTACCAGAAGCGGCAACAGTGACATCCCATCCATCTGTGTCTTGTTTATGTCAAACCCTGCGATATCCAAAATAGTGGGACCCAAATCAATGTTTGCAACCAGCATCTGGATGGTGATGGGAAACAAAGTGTTACTGACTCACAAAAAGATTAATGTTCTTAAACTGTCAAGTTTTAGTGTCTGTCTGAACAAGAAAGTGAAGTCCCTTTATACTACAGAACACTAATGTGTTGCTAGACCCCTTTGCAGCATATATGTCAGACACTGTCTGATTACTACAAAAGAATATGAAGACCTATATTACTGCACCTTCACTTATAATCCTACCTTGTTTGTCTGGTTTGGTTTGATGCCTGGTCCTCGAACTAGCAATGGAACTTTAATGTCAAACTCATAGAGCTGCCGTTTGTCTATTGGCAAAGAAAATTGTCCTAGAAAACATTAAGAAAAGAATGAGACACCATTTAATTGTGGTTTAATTTATAAAAAAAAAAAAAAGAGGGCTGCACGACTCAGGATCTGGCCTTTGATGAACAATGACTTGTTCAATAATATAATATATGTGGCGATATACCTATCTCAGAGCTGGAAGAGACCCTGAAAGGTCATTGAGTCCAGCCCCCTGCCTTCACCAGCAGGACCAAATACTGATTTTGCCCCAGATCCCCAAGTGGCCCCCTCAAGGACTCACAACCCTGGATTTAGCAGGCCAATGCTCAAACCACTGAGCTATCCATCCCCCCTTAAATAGGTCCTTTATCTTGACCTTACATACACAGACCCTCAGTCCATATTCACCCACAGATTTCCTTTATTTCAGTCTATTACTGTAGTCAGATTCTGATGCTGTACAAGTTGGGCCACTTGTACAACTTCAAATCTACATACAAGACGACAGAGGGCAGCTCTAACACTGAGAAAGGAAAGAGATGCTATAATGAAATTCACCAGTAAAAATATCTTGGTATTTCAGAGCAGGAATGAAGGAAAAGTCTATATTTATACATATCATTATTACGTTTTAGGGACAGAACACCACTTTATAAAATCCAGAAGATGGATGGCACTGTAGGTTTGCAGTCAATTAGTTTAGCTTCATAGCACCAGAGAAATATAATTATTGTCTTCATTTCACAGATGAGTAAATAGGGGCAGAAGTTAGATAACTAAGATTTCACCAAAAGTTTGCAGCAGAATTGCAAAGGACAAGTATACATACCAGTATGGAAGCCATTGTCTGAGGTATAAAAAATGTAAGTATTATCTAGCTCTCCAAGCAATTCCAGTTTCTTCACCAGTTTCTCTATCAGATCATCTACTGACAGTAGTGTTTGCCATCTGTATGGGAGCAAAAAGTGTTCCAATTAGTATTAGTTGCAAATGGGCATTTATATTAGGCTACAAATTGATTTGGACTTCTGTTATGCACTGTAGGCATATCATGTCTATCATCACAAACTCTGGAAACAAACCAAACATATAGCGAGCTCCATTTTATAGTATGAGCTGCAGCCATTCTAAAAGAGACACAGACCTTTTGTTTTGTCTTATTCTCCTTTTGTTGGTTTTACTCTGTAGTGCCTGAAAGGTCAAAATGCAGATTGCATTTAATCTTATCTAGAAGTAGCCACAGACCATTTCTGAAGTAATGCAAACTAGCATGTTAGCGTCACAATGTTCTCCTGCAAGGTCACCATTTTATAAAAGCAGAACTAAAGTGTTCCTAAAAAGTATGTCATGTTTTAAAACAGTTTCTATATGAGGTGATCTTTTCTGCACAAAAGAGTAGCAAGGTCTATCCACTTCTTCATATTGCTCCTGCAATCCCCAGGATCCATTATTCGGATGCTACTAGCCATCTTCTCAGCAAGCAGACCTCGTGATTGACTACTCCTGTAACAAAACATATCATTTTTCTATCTCCACAAAGTGCTTAGATTCATTACTTCAGATTAACCAGTCAGATTTTATTATTGGGTTCTGATGTCTCCCAGCATGCACTCAGTGTTTGATTTAAGATTAAATTGAATAATTTTACCAGTATGCTTTATAAAGCAATGACCTGAAAACCAGCTCCAAGTTTTCCTTCTCCAAGATACCAAGCTCTACCCTCTCAACATGTACAAAATACAGTTCTACTATTTAAAGTAGTGTTAGCATTTGTTTGTAACCCTCTTTAGAATTAGAATTTAGCCTTACAGCAAAGATGGAGAATAAAGGGGAGACTAAAAAGCTTACTTAAACTTACACACAGTAGTTAGCTATGCCTTCATATTGTGCATTTCTTAGCTGCTGTTGCCATCTGTAATGTATCACAAGTAGTAACTGAAAAGTGCCCTAAAATATCACATCTCCCTCTATAGAGAGACTACCCAAGAATCCTATAAGGTTCACTCTATGCATCCGAAGAAGTGAGGTTTTTACTCACGAAAGCTTATGCCCAAATAAATCTGTTAGTCTTTAAGGTGCCACCAGACTCCTTGTTGTTTTTGTAGATACAGACTAACACGGCTACCCCCTGATACTTGACACTAGACAGATCAGCTCTGAAAACAGGTAAATTGCTTCATTAATTACCAGTGAATTTAAAGTAAGGTTTTACTCTGATTCTTTGCCAGTGAATTGTGGAAGAATTCTGAGTTCTTCTGAAACAGACCGAGAACTGTGGGAAGGCAGTGGAGGACTATTAGCATTTATCATCACTGCAAAGTGCACCAGTTACCAGGCCAAGTGAAAGCAGAACCCGGGCTCTAACTCACGGTCCCAGCTATGCCAGGTAGCCCCAGTTAAAAGCACCATTAAACTTGTGAGAGAGGTGTGTAGGTATGGGAACAATACCGAGATGCTAACTCTGCAGAGGAGATCTATGTATGGTATATCCAGGGGGCAGTTCTGCTGAGTAAGATACTCTTGCTTCCACCACCACTTGTTCATTTTTTACTTAGCACTACAGAGCCAGTACAGCTAAAAGGAGGATGGTTCCTAAGTTTCAATCATTCACACTTGTCTAAAAACTTACTGAATTCAATGGGACTGCTCAAGTGCAAAATCAGAACCTTTATTATTGACAGTATTATACAAAGAGGAGAGAACAGACTCAGATCCAAGGTTAGCTGGCAGGGGAGCTAAACGTTAAGATATTTTCTAACTTGTTAACTAAGTACATTTGATATGAAAGTCATTGAGAGAATGAATTCTCACACTGCCTTAAAAAAAAAAAAACCACAACCAAAAAACAGATTAGATCATATTAGTCTACTCATTTTGACAACGTGAATGCATTTTACTATCTCTCATGCACTAACATTCAGAGAAACAGTAAAGAGACCGAGCAGGACTTCCTATGTCTCTGTATGTTGAATGACAGTAGCAGTTAGATACAAGGGATTTGTATGGTCTAGCAGACTACTTATAAGTCTGCCTACCAAAAAAGGGGTGGGGGCATGACTCTACAGGCAGCACCCAGAAAATTACTGCAGGTAATTTAACTCTTATGATGAGACCTGTTACCCATTTTAAATTAGCTCATTTTTGTTTTCATCAGAATAGCCTCTGGGCTATTAGTCTTGCCAGGACACCTATTAAATGGTCTCAAGCAGCAGTTCCTACCTTTTTCTAAAAGCATCATCTAGAAACTGTATTGAAGAATTAGTCATTGGAGTCTTTGCTTGCCTGATTAGCCAATGCTTGTCCTAAAAAAGAACACATTAAGATTAGCACAGAAACAACATAAAATGAGCTTTTTTGTTAAGTGCTAAATCTTCAATGAATTGTTAATTGCAATAGTAATAATTTGAGTGAAGTATTTGCATTATGAAGTATTTACATTAAAATAGAGTAACCTGTCACTTTAATAATAGAATCATAGAACTGGAAGGGACCTTGAGAGGTCCCACCCCGATCTAGTCCAGTCCCTTGCACTCAAGGCAGGACTAAGTATTATCTAGCCAGGGGTGGGCAAACTCGGGCCACATCTGGGTGAGGAAATTGCATGCAGGGCCATGAATGTAGGGCTGGGGCAGAGGGTTGGGGGGCGGGAGGGAGTGTGGGGTGTTGGAGAGTTGGAGGCGTTGCAGTGTGCAGAAAGGGGCTCAGGGCAAGGGGTTGGGGTGCAGGAGGGGTGTGGGGTGTACAAGGGGGCTCAGGAGCTGCAGGGGACGGCGCCTGCAGGCGAGGGCAACACGTGGAGCCCTCTGCTCCCCACTCTCCCAAGGGCTGCAGGGATGTGGTGCCGGCCGCTTCCAGGAGCGGCGCGAGGCTAGGGCAGGCAGGGAACCTACCTTAGTCCCGCGGCGCCATGGGGTTGGCAATCCCGTGGGCCGGATCCACCCTATGGGCCATAGTTTGCCCACCCCTGATCTAGACCATTCCTGACAGGTGTTTGTCCAACCTACTCTTAAAAATCCCCAATGATGGAGATCCAACCACCTCCCTAGGCAATTTATTCCAGTGCTTAACCACTCTGACAGTTAGGAAGTTTTTCCTAATGTCCTCCCTTGCTGCAATTTAAGCCCACTGCTTCTTGTCCTATCCTCAGAGGTTAAGAAGAACAATTTTTCTCCCTCCTCCTTGTAACACCTTTTATGTACTTGAAAACGGTTATGTCCCCTCTCAGTCTTCTCTTCTCCAGACTAAGAACCCCCCGCCCGCCTTTTTTTTTTTTGTTTTTTTTTGTTTTTTTTTTTTAAATCTTCCCTCATAGGTCATGTTTTCTAGACCTTTAATCATTTTTGTTGCTTTTCTCTGGACTTTCTCCAATTTGTTCACATCTTTCCTGAAATGTGGCATGCAGAACTGGACACAATACACAAGCTGAGGCCTAATCCGTGCAGAGAAGAGTGGAAGAATTACTTCTCGTGTCTTCCTTACAATACTTCTGCTAATACATCCTGGAATGATGATTTTTTTTTTTTTTTTTTTTTTTGCAAAAGCGTTATACTGTTGACTCATACTTAGCTTGTGATCCACTATGACCCCCAGATCCCTTTCTGCAGTACTTCTTCCTAGGAGAGTCATTTCACATTTTGTACGTGTGCAACTGATTGTTCCTTCCTAAGTGGAGTACTTTGCATGTGTCCTTATTGAACTTCATCCTATTTACTTCAGACCATTTCTCCAGTTTGTCCAGATCATTTTGAATTTTAATCCTATCCCCCAAAGCATTTGCAATCCTCCCAGCTTGGTATCATCCGCAAAATTTATAAGTGTACTCTCTATGCCATTATTAAAATCACTGATGAAGATATCGAACAGAGCCAGACCCAGAACCAATCCTTGCGGGACCACGCTCATTATGCCCTTCCAGCATGACTGAACCACTGATAACTACTCTCTGGGAATGATTTTCCAACCAGTTATGCACCCACCTTATAGTAGCTCCAGCTAGGTTGTATTTCCCTATTTTGTTTATGAGAAGGTCATGCAAGACAGTATCAAAAGCCTTACTAAAGTAAAGATATATCACATCTACTGCTTCCCCATATCCACAAGGCTTGTTACCCTGTCAAAGAAAGCTGTCAGGTTGGTTTGACACAATTTGTTCTTGACAAAATCTATGCTGTCTTATTTATCACCTTATTATCTTCTAGGGGTTTGCAAATTGATTGCTTAATTATTTGCCCCATTAGCTTTCCAGGTACAGAAGTTAAGGTGACTGGTCTGTAATTCCCCAGGTTGTCCTTATTTCCCTTTTTATAGATGGGCACTACATTCTCCCTTTTCCAGTCTTCTGGAATGTCTTCCATCTTCCATGACTTTTCAAAGATAATTGCTAATGGCTCAGATATCTCCTCAGTCAGCTCCTTGAGTATTCTAGGATGCATTTCATCAGGCCCTGGTGATCTGAAGACAACTAACTTGTCTAAGTAATTTTTAACTTGTTCTTTCCCTATTTTAGACACTGATCCTATCTCATTTTCACCGGCATTCACTATTTAGACATCCAATCGTCACCAATCTTCTTGGTGAAAACCGAAACCAAGAAGTCATTAAGCACTTCTGCCATTTCCACATTTTCTGTTATGGTCTTTTCCCCCTCATTGAGTTCAAGTACAGGTGGGAGTTAGACACAATTTTCCTCTTAGATCATGTACCTCGAGAACTAGGACAGCAGGACTGTGTAAGTTTCTGCTCAGTTTGAGAGGGACCCTACAGTGTATGTTCACATGGCATCTAGCAGCAAGCCTCCCAGCTTGAATCCACTGATGTCTGGTAGCAGGGCTTGCACTAGCATGCGAAGAATAGCTGTGCAGACATTGTGGCTTAGGATGGAGCTTGGACTCTCAAGCCCAAACCCACCCCAGGCTATTTTTAGCACTAGCACAAGACTGAGGCTCACTACCAGATGCAGTGTAGACATACTCACAGGGAGCAGAAAGTGCCTGGTAATCACTTTAGTGGCCTAGGAAAGAGAACTGTGAAAAGAACTCTGCCTGGAGAGAGAGCTGGGAAGGATAGCCGTTGCCTGGGGAAGACTCTCTGGACTGACACCAGTGATGATTCTCTACCTGACAAGGAGACAGGAAGGAGTCCTGCAAGGGTGTAGTAGAGAACTGCTAGAAGAGGCCTAAGAGATTAGCAAGAGGATAAGAAACAACTTTAGGATAGTGGAGCAGAGTATTTTTGGGCTTAGAACCGATTGCTGCTAAGGCCTTTTGACACTACCTAGAGTGGTGGTGCACAAACCCCCTGCACTGAAGGAAAAAGACTACTGAGCCCCTGCAACAGGAACAGGAGGCAGACCCTGGTACAAGGAGAGAAGGTGAGCCCAGGCACTTAGGGCTGGAGACTATCAGGGCCCTGCCACAGGGTGAAAGGATTTTATAGCTTTTCATTTGGACTTTTAACACTAGAAGGAGAAGGCCTCTTGCTTTGACCAAAAGGCCAAATCATCCTCCCAGCCTGACCATTTTCAGAGGCGAGAAACTGAGGTAACAATCATGAACCTGACTAGGACAGGTAAGCCACACATTCAAGCAGCCAGAAACTCCAGTCAGAATTGTGCTTGTACACGCGCGCACACACACACACACACACACACACACACAAAATTGGCCCTGAAAAGCTTGCTATCCAAAACCAATCCTAATGAAAAGTGAAAGAAAGGGACAAAATCAAGTGTCTACAAGTTATGTAAATTTACACTTTCAGTTTCAAGGTATAAAGCAACTGAGATCAGCAGAGTTGATTACTTGTTATCCCAAACACCAGCCTGGATTTGGCTTGAGCAGGGTCTTCTCAGTGGTAGAACTTCACCTTTGCAAATTCCTCCCCTAGACGCAATCGGAGGCTGTAAGAACTCCTAAATCCTTTTTATGAGTCATGTAATTATGACCATTTAGATTCCCCATTTCTCTATTTTTGCCCAGACTGGGGAGGATTTGGTGTTGGAGCGTGGGGCAGAGCTAATGAATCCAATTTGTAACTGAGTTAAATTGCATGCAGCACCCATGTACCTTTTTGGCAATTGTTCTGTTTCTGTTATTTAAATTAAACACCTAAATGCTTGAGATTTAGCCAAGCAAGAAAGCCGATTTAGGATAAGTAAGACCAAGTACCTAGTCTGCAGTTACAGACTTGACCAAGAGAACTAAAGATTTATTGAGGAGCTGAAAGTCTTCCTCTTGTCCTGCAGTACTCTGCTCTTCTTAGTCTTACCCCTCCAACCTATTTATGAATTTAGGCCACATTTACAAGATTATTACTTAATTTAACTGAGCTTAGATTAACCAATAGTGAAGGTGAGGGAGTGGGAGGGTCCACAAGGCCTCATTACAACACCCTGTTGCAAATTAAAGGAATAGTCTCACCTATTACAGTTCTGTCAATATGCATTTGACTGTTGAGGACCATATGCAGCTGTTTCATTTCAGTCTCTAGCTGGGACTAGGGCTATGTCTACACTACAGCCTATGTTGGCAAAACTTATGTCCCTCAGGGATGTGAATATTCCACCTCCCCACCCCGAGCAACATAAGTTACACTGGCATAAGCGCTCATGTGTACAGTACTATGTCAGTGGGAGAACTTCTCCCGCTAGAATAGCTTATGCTGCTCACAGAAGTGGGTTTTTTATGCTGATGGGAGAGCTCTTCCCCATTGGCATAGTGTCTTCACCAGACACACTGCCGCGGCTCAGCCATACCGCTACAGCTGTGCCACTGCAGCGCTGTACGTATAGACATGGCCTAACATTTCCTTCTTCCCCTGTTGCGGAATCCTCAATATCTATAGATGGAGTAAGTGCTGTAAGCATCAAGAATTAAGAAAATCCCTATGGTTTTCCTTGTGCATTGCACTGCTATGCAGCCAAGTGCAGAGGTTTTTGCACTTAAGGGCAGCTCCCACACTATTAGCCAATCAGCATTGTATTTTTTAGCTGGTTATGACCAAATAACCGCTTCTAGCTTTCTATTTTTAAAGCACACAACCACTGTAGTACCTAAATCCCAAATAAAACTAAGGATCTTTTTATGGAAAAAAGGTGATTCTGCTTCCTACTGCCTGGTTTAGACACTGTTATTTAGCATAAGCCACTGTCTTCCCTCTTTCTATTCACGCCTCCATCATTATCAAAGGACTTGCAAAAAACTGGGTTGTACATCATGCTCTGATCAGTTAAGCTTGGAGTCATTTTAACCCCTTCTAGTAAAGAGTTCCATGATCTAGAGCCCTTTGCCTTTTGCCCTTGGGCTCCATCAGTCACAATAGCCCCAATGCACACAGATGTCACTGGGTTGCAAACAGTGAGAAAGTTTGAGATTCCATATAGCCCACTAAGGTTCTTCAAGATTTGGACTGGGATTTTGAACCAAATCACAGTTGAATGTATATCTTTGCCCAAAAAAGCCTCAAGAAGGCATCAACATGTCTTACTAACTGCCATTTATATGGCCTTCTCCTTCAGCCACAAGTAGAACAAACTGCAAACATCTAGTATGGAGCTGACCGTGATTACTGTGGCTGGCTTTTCAGATAGGAGATTGTAGCCATTCTCAGCTAAAGTGAAAGTATCTTGTCACACTCATTATCCATGTGTTTTATAAACAGATACTAATTCAGCAAGTCTGACCCAAGACTGCAAACTATCTTGACAACTGAAAGGCAAATATTAAAGGTCAGGTCATTGCCCAGTTACTTCCTTTGAGTGCTTTTGTCTTACCACTGGTTTAAATTCGACTCTACCAAGACAACTGTTCTCATTTACATTAACTTCATATGCTGACACCTGGATGGTGCCACCATGTCTACTGAAGAGATGATAAAACTTGATGTCAACAGCATTTGGTGGCATTGGGACCTATGATTCATGACTTAACCAAGAGGTCTTCTAAATAGTTTGGTAAAATTGATGACTGGTAACGTTTTCCATTAAAAAGGGAGTGATTTGAGTCTCTTTGGTAGAGACAACAGTGCTCATCAACACCCATATCCATTGGCCACTTGACAGAGCAACTTAAGGCATTTCCCTCTTCATTCTGTGTGAAATCTATTTAAGGTGGCACTCTAGCTGAACAAGTTTGCAGATTATGGAAGCACATCATTAGAGCTTATGCACGTGAGTGATGATTCTGGCAGAATAAAGTTCTTAATGGTTTGGAAGCTGAAGGTAAAATGTCAATAAACTTAGTAACAATCATAATTTCTATCCTATTGCATAAATTCACTCCAAAATTAAAGAAACATTAAGTTCTTGAATCTTAAAATACAAGTGTGTAGCAACAGGTGTTTATTATTGAAGGTCAGGATAGCCAGTCTCCTATCACCAATAGGGTTAGAAAAATCAAGTTTTTAAAAGGATTGTGATCTTAATCTCAGATGGCTACATCAGATGTTTCACATAAGAGTTGAAAGATGAAGATCACAATCCTTTAAAAAATGTGATGCTGAAATCAGATGAGCACCAGAACAACATTAACCCATTCTTCTCACCACTTAAACTTCAGTGTGTTACACATGTAAATCAGACCCACTGTCTAATTATTTCCACCAATTAATGTGGTAATATGTTTGGATTCTTGCAAATCATCTTACCTTTCCATGAATGTTAAAATTGCCATTTCTTGGTGCACTGACATTCTGGAAGCTCGTTTTATATTGAGGCGCAGGTATCCAGGGAGAGTGTGGTGCTGGAGTGGAGATCATCATGAAGAAGGGTTCAAAGTTAGATTTATATTCCAAGAAATCCAAGGACATATTAGCCTGCATACACAAAGATAGTTGTTTAAAAAACTCTCCAACAATAGTCATAACAAACCCTAATGTTAAGCTGTGAAAACTGTCCGAAAAAGTTAAGACTAGAAGTGTCTGAATACAAGAAGTGCTTGTAAACTATTTTATAATCTCGCTGATTGAACTTTTACAACTGTTTGAAGTAGAATGTGTGGTAAATCAATCCCAAATGTTCTGAGTTACTTATAAATCCTATTTCAACGTAAGATGTCTTTTGTCCTTCACCCCTCTAATTGCCTCAGACCTTCATGTCATTCAGAGCTGGAAAGCTTGATGTAAAGAATGACTCAAATCTCTCATCTCACTCAGTCCTTGTATTGACAGAGCTCCCTTTCAAACCCTGCCTTCACTTACATTTTTTTTTTTTTTTTTTTTCATACTGTCAAGTACAATTCCATTTCATGCACTTCCTAAATCTTTCTACATTTCAGGGGATATAGGATCCAGATCCTGAATGTATTTTTAGATGAGAATTTGACAGTTTGTTCTCCTCAGAAGGGAGTCATTCTGTTGGTCAATGTTTCATTCCCTGCTCTACTGCTGCCAACTTATTTGTTACATTCATCCTCCAAACACGCACTAGTTTGATGATCCACTTTTAAAAAAAAAAAAAAGAGAGAGAGGTGATTAGGGAAGAGGCACCAACAGGGTATAGCTTTAAGCTTCATTCACTTGTGCTGCTCCATTTGATCTCCCTCACCAAGCCACTCATTTTCAAGTCTTATCTTGAATACTTCCTGTTCACCTTAGCCTACATGTGACAGCAAATCTCACTTACTATTCCTTTCAGCCCATTACTGTAGCCTTCCCTTTGCCAATCATTAGAACTAATCTTCGTACGTGCACAGTTACCACTTCCATCTCAGTTCTTCCCTATTCTAGTCTCATGTTTTTCCTTTTCTGCCTGATTAGTCATCCAGCTCTGCAGCGCTCTCTATTCTGCCTCTGAAGCAATGGACTTTAAGAACTCTACATAAATAGATTGTCTATTGCCCATTTGACAGAAGCTATTAAAATCAATTCTGGATTTTGTGAGATTAGAGGCCTACAGGACCAATGAGAGACCAACTCCTGTCAAAGAGGCAAATACCGCCGCTATTGACAGAAGACTGGTATTTGGTAGTCTGGTGCTATACGTGACCACATTAATATATTCTCATCTTCCACGCAGTTCAGGATATGTCAATACATCCTCTGAAGTCTGTGTAGTGAAGCGCTGTTTTTGTCAGTCCAGAGTCCTCAATGCTTAATGGCCAAAAGCAACAAGCTAGCAGGCACCAACACTTAAGCCTTTTTCATAATCACTAACCCAGACAAGGTTAATTTGAAATATTTAACATTAAATCACATAGCATGTCAATACTGTTGTAAAATGCTCTATACCCTTTCAGTATCTTTGGTATACCTTTGGTATAGGTAGGAACTGAAGCATCAGTCAAATGAAAAAGTCCAATTCAATTACATCACATGAAGGCAGACAACTAAGTATTTTACAAAGGTATCGACAGAGAACTGTCCTGAGAATGTATAGCAGGGCAGGAGGGTTCTCTTCACATAGATAGTTAGTAATCCTATGTGATTTATTAGGCATCACAGAAACTTGATGGAATGATGACAATCAATGGGACACAGCAATAACACGGTATGAAATATATAGGAATGAAAGAGTAAGTTGTACTGGTGAGGGAGTGGCACTACATGTGAAAAAGCACAGAGTCAAATATAATAAAAAACTTAAATGAATCAAACTATCTCAATCTCCATGGATAGAAATTCCATGCTTGAATAATAAGAGTATAGCAGAAGGAATATACTACTGAGCACCTGACCAGGATGGTGATGGTCATTGTGAAATGCTCAGAGAGATTGGAGAGGCTATAAACATAGAAAACTCAATAATAATGGAGGATTTCAACTGTACCCAGTCAATATGGGGATGTGTCACCTCAGGATGGGATGCAGAGAAAAAGTTTCTAGACACCATTAATGACTGCTTCTTGGAGCAGCTAGTTCTGGAACCCACAAGGAGAGAGGCAATTCTTAATTTAGCCCTAAGTCGAACACAGGGTCTGGTCAAAGAGATGAAAATAACAGAACAGCTCAGTAATAGCGACCATAATATAATTAAATTTAATATCCTTGGGGGGGGAGGGGGAAGGAAAAATAGTAAAGAAGCCCACCACAGTAGCATTTAATTTCAGAAAGGAGAACTACACAAAAATGAGGAAGCTAATTAAATGGAAATTAAAATAAACAGTCACAAGAGTAAAATGTCTGCATGGAAAGTTTTAAAAACATCACAACAGAGGCTCAAATTAAATGTATACCCCAAATTAAAAAAAAACAAACAATACAAGGACCAAAACGTCACCATGGCTAAACAGAATAAAAGAGGCAGTTAGATGCAAAAAGGCATCCTTTAAAAAATTGGAAGTCAAATCCCAATGATGAAAATAGAAAGGAGCATAAACTCTGGCAAGTCAAGTGTAAAAGTATAATTTGGTATGCCAAAAAATTTGTCTTTTGCTAGTTTTCTCTTCAAACAGCAATTCCCCCCCCCGTACAGTAGAACCTCAAAGACACAAACACCAGAGTTATGGACTGAAAGGCCAACCAGACACCATGTGAAACCAGAAGTAACCAATCAGGCATCAGCAGAGATTAATAAAAAAGAGCAAGCACTGTACTGTGCCTGTATTTCATCTTAACGGTGGGCACATCTGGGCGGCTGCCCCCACCCCACCTCATGGACAACCACTTACAGCAAGACGCTGGAGCTGCCAGGGCAAGGCAGCCGGAGACAGCAGAGGAGGAGTAATGCTGGGGTCTGCGCAGCTCACACACACACACACCCCTTCCCCCCCCCCCCCCCCCCCCAGGAGGGGGACATGGTTTTTTACCTCCCCCTCTCCAGCCAGGAGGGGGACGCATTGTTTTTACCCCCCATTCTCCCGGCTGGGAAGGGACCACACTGTTTTCTCACACACACGCCCCCTGCTCCCCCCGTCGGGGCTGACTAGGTTGCTCAGCTGCTGCTGAATCCTAGCTTGGAGTGCGAGCTGCTGGATCTGGAGCCTGAACTGTGCTTTGTTCAGTGCTACAAACATTTCAGAGTTACGGACAACCTCCATTCCTGAGGTGTCCGTAACTCTGAGGTTCTACTGTACATCAGAAACAGGAAGCCTGTCAAACAGTCAGTGGAGCCACTGGATGATCAAAATGCTAAAGGAGCACTCAAGGAAGACAAGGCCATTACAGAAAAGCTAAAGGAGTTCTTTGTATTTGTCTTCACTGTAGAGGATATAAGGGAGATTCCCACAACTGAGTCATTCTTTTTAGGTGACAATCTGAGGAACTGTCCCAGATTGAGGTGTCAATAGAGGTGGCTTTGGATCAAATGGATACATTAAACCATAATAAGTCACCAGGACCAGATGGTATTCATCCAAGTGTTCTGAAGGAACTCAACTATGGAACTGCAGAACTACTAACTGTGGGATGTAACTTATTACTTAAACCAACCTCTGTACCAAATGACTGGAGGATAGCCAATGTGATGCCAATTTTTAAAAAAGGCTCCAGAGGCAATCCTGGCAATTTCAGGCTGGAAAGCCTAATTTCAGTACCAAGCAAATGGTTGAAACTACAGAAAGGAACAGAATTATCAGACACATAGATTAATACAATTTGTTGGGGGAAGAGTCAACAGGGCTTTTGTAAAGGGAAATCATGCCCCACCAATCTCTTAGAATTTTTTGAGGGGGTCAAACATGTGGACAAGAGTAATTCAGTGGAAATAGCCTTTCAGAAAGCCTTTGACAGGGTCCCTCACCAAAAGCTCTTAAGCCAACTAAGCACTTATGGGATAAGAGGGAAGGTCCTCTCAAGGATGAGTAACTGGTTAAAAGAAAGGAAATAGGGTAGGAATAAGTAGTCAGTTTTCAGAATGGAGAGAGGTAAATAGCAGTCTCCCTCAGAGATCTGTACTGGGACCAGTGCTGTTCAACATATTCATAAATGATCTGGAAAAAGGGGTAAACAGTGAGGTGTCAAAGATTGCAGATGATACAAAATTACTCAAGATAGTAAAGACCAAATCAGATTGCGAAGAGTTACAAAGAGATTTCAAAAACTGGGTGTCTGGGCAGCAAAATGGCAGATGAAATTCAGTGTTGATAAATGAGAAGTTACACATATTGGAAAACATAATCCCAGCTATACATACAAAAAGA
Source organism: Malaclemys terrapin pileata (assembly GCF_027887155.1). Classification (NCBI taxonomy): domain Eukaryota; kingdom Metazoa; phylum Chordata; order Testudines; family Emydidae; genus Malaclemys; species Malaclemys terrapin. The sequence continues at coordinate 62,172,179 of NC_071505.1, forward strand.
TGGAGTCTAAATTAGATGTTACCACTCAAGAAAGATCTTGGAGTCATTGTGGATTGTTCTCTGAAAACATCTGCTCAGTGCGCAGCAGCAGTCAAAAAAGCTAACAAAGTTAGGATCCATTAGGAAAGGGACAGATAATTAGATAGTAAATATCATAATGCCCTTATATAAATCCATGATACACCCACACTTTGAATATTCTGTGCAGTTCTGCTCACCCCATCTCAAAAAAAGATATTTAAGAAACAGAGAAGGTACAGAGAAGGGCAGCAAAAATGATTAAAGGTATGGGACAGCTTCCCTATGAGGAGAGATTAAAAAGATTGGGACTGTTCAACTTGGAAAAGAAACAACTAAGGGGGTGGGGAATATGATAGAGGTCTATAAAATCATAAATGGTGTGGAGAAAGTGAATAAGGAAGTATTGTTTACCCCTTCATACAACACAAGAACCAGGGGTCACCCATCAAATTAATAGGCAGAAGGTTTAAAACAAACAAAAGAAAGTACTTCTTCACACAATGCACAGTCAACCTGTGGAACTTGTTGCCAGGGGATGTTGTGAAGGCCAAAAGTATACCTGGGGCAAAAAAAGCATTAGATAAGTTCATGAAGAACAGGGTCATCAATGGCTATTAGCCAAGATGGTCAGGGATACAACTCCATGCTCTGGGTGTCCCAAAGCCTCTGACTGCCAGATGCTGGGACTATATGCCAGGAGATGGATCACTTGATTGTTGCCCTGTTCCAAGGTTCGCCAACCTGTGGCTCCGGAGCCACATGCGGCTCTTCAGATGTTAATATGCGGCTCCTTGTATAGGCACAGACACCAGGGATGGAGAGATGGGCGCCAACTTTCCAGTGTGCCGGGGGGTGCTCACAGCTCAACACCTGGCTCTGCCCCCACTCCACCCCTTCCCACCCCCTCCCCTGCTGTGCCCTCACTCTTCTCTCCCCTCTGCCCCCACCCCGATCCTCCTGCATGCCACGAAACCACTGATCGGCAGGGCTGGGAGGTGGGGCAGGGAGGGGAAAGCTGATTGGGGGGGGGGGGCTGCTGATGTATTACTGTGGCTTTTTGGCAGTGTACATAAGTAAATTCTGGCTCCTTCTCAGGCTCAGGTTGGCCACCCCTGCCCTGTTCTGTTCATTCCCTTTGAAGCATCTGGAATTGGCCACTGTCTGAAGACAGGATACTGGACTAGATGGACCATTGGTTTCACCCAGGATGGCCATTCTTAAGTTCTTATGTTAATAGAGGTCTCTTGAAATCACATATATAGACATACTGTAACATCTAAAACCAAATGAGAGCTAAGTTAGAACTCCGTTACAACAACAGTTGGCTGAAGTGAAGCATATTCTCTTAGGTCTTAAGCCAAATTGCCATTTCACAGGTTGGTACTTGTTCTAAATGGAAGTCTATGACCTACCAATCAGCAATATTTTGGTCAAGCACCCTGAACTACCACTGAAGTCAGTGTTCACCTCCAGATCTGGCCCTTGGCTAACAGCTATCTAACAATTTCATTTCCCTATATTTGAATATACAACCTTGCCCTCTTTAAATAGAGCTGGAATCTTGCTTCACTGGTTATGCCTGAAGTAAAGACAACACCAAGATTAGGCAATATCCATTCAGTAACACAGCCAGGCATAAAGTAGCGTTTGGTCAGAAATGGAACAGTAATGCAGCTGTTGTGATGTTTCTTACCAGTACATCTGTCAAGTAATCTGCACTGTAATTCTCACCATGCCTTCGTGCTTTTCCATTTACTGAAAGAGTGTAATTATAGTACTTTGAATTTTTTTCCTATGAGAAAAGAATATATCATTTAGATATAGAAAAAGACAAGAATCTACTATTTCATTGACCACTTTAAATAAAGTGAGTTGTCAACAAGTATTTGTTAAGCCTGATTTTATCAAACAATTTGTCCTATTGAAGTATTTGTAGTATGTGCACTGCAAAAGGCCTACAAGCTTTGCCTTTTGTAAAACCAAAGTGATTCTATACTATAATAATGGCAAGTTTTCCTTTGTTGAAATCAGGTTTTCAGATACTTCTTTAGAAATAACTCATCAACATCAACAGCCTCCTTACAAAGCTGAGAAAATGCAACACACTATGAAGGAAGGGAATTTCCTCTTTTAGTTAACAGAAGCATGCAAAAAGCAGACCGGTTCTTAGATTGAGCACAATTAAGCTAGATTTACTTTTGTAAAGTATCTACAACTAGGTATTTAATAGGAGCTGTCACATACCAAAGCATACCAAAAACTCCATCCAGGAGGAACATGGCCTATTCCCCCTGCATCTTCTGCTCCATACTGGAAAAAAAAAGGAAAAAAACAGAAAGTAACCAAGCACAGTCTCAGATGTGACTGAGATATAAGCTATATTTAGGGGGGGTTGTTTTCTTCCACAGCAGCCAGAAATGCAAAGGCCCAGTTCTAATCAGATAAACACACACTGACTTGTACGACATACAAATACTCCTACATTAAAAGGTTGCAAAGAAAGGCGATACCAGATTTACAGTTGCCCATGCAACATTAATTCTATTCCCTTGTACATCCAACCTGTGCACTGAACTATACAGGAGTCCTGCAGAAAAATATAGTATATCATATTAAAGACTATTAAATGCATACACATAGTGGGGCAACCTTAAATCTGTTATTGCCTAACTTTTGAATGCTCGACTTTGCAAAATGTTCTTTTAATTGTTTGTATGTAATTTTTTAAAGGGAAAAATTAAATTGTATACAATTAACAATTCCCTCTCCAACCCGCAGATGTATAATCAGTAGGGGATTTGAAATATTCTCTTTTCTCTCCCTTGCCAGAACCTCCTGGACCATGTGGTTTCTATGATATGGGGGGGGGGGGGGAAGGGGAACCCAGCACATGACCTAACCACAGAAGTCCTGTCCCACATCCCTTCCCCAAATATAATCCTCAAATTCTAGTACTCCTAAAGTGGAGGACTAAACTACTGACTCTCTCAACACGTCTGTTAGTCTATAACGTGCCACAGGACTCTGTCGCTTTTTACAGATCCAGACTAACATGGCTATCCCTCTGATATTTGACTCTCTCAAGACTACCTATTACATGGATGTGATACTTTGGCCAAACTAAGCTGAGAAAAGTTAGGTTGCATGTCTTATTTCCTCCATTCCTTTAACAATTCTGAGAAAGGATTTTTCATCTAAACAGTAGTATTTTAAATATTATGGGGGTTTATTTTATCTACAGAAATAAGGACTAAGACTTGATTTCACAAAGTTATTTTCAGTACAGGCAATTCACTTGTGTAACAGCAAATATGAGTAAGATATACCTCATTTAAATACTTCCCAGCAAAGAACGTTTGATAGCCACACATGGACTTGAGGAGAGCTGGGAAGGTATATGGTTCCTGTATTTTCTGCCATGATTTGCTGCTGCAGTTTCCCTCCAGAGTGTTATTGACAACATGATGATTATGTGGGTACTTCCCTGTTAAGATGCTGGCTCTGCTGGGACAGCACAATGCACTGGGCACATACTAGAACACAGGATGAAAAAATACAAATTGTAAATTGACTCGTTGAGGCAAAAAAAAAAAAAAAAAAAAATCTAGTTTTTAGCAAATAGCAAAAGACATTAAAAGATATGCAAATAAGTCACTCACATCACATAGATCAGATTACTCCCATTTATTTAGGCATATAGAACTACCACCCAAATATTTTTATCAATTAGAGGTTGCACGTGGGATTGGGTTTATATTTTCTGTAGAGTTTACAATTTAGAAAACGCATGTTATACACACAGCAGAAAGCACTAGTTATTTGAGAATGAACAGTTATTTAAATACTACTTATTGTAACAATTCCAGTAAACAAGAATGGGGAACCATTAGTCAATTTTCAAACCTGTACAAAGCCAAATCTTTGAAAGATTTCCTTATTAGTTTACAGCCAAAACTTTCATTTTCTAAAAATATTCATTAAATTAAGTGTTCTGAAATGGTCCATCCCAGGCACAGAAAGTGATCTTGGGTCCAATTCATACCTTACCACAGGAATTAATCTGCCCCCTTGTATTCTCCATATTTAAAAAATTGAAATTAAACCTACTTCAGAGCCAAATTAGAGATTACGTCTGTTATACCATTACCACCATAGGTATTTAAATTACAATAGCTTCAATAAATACATGCCACTGAAGTCAATGTCACCACTTACTGCATTTGAGAAGCTTATCCCCATATCTGCAATAAGGGCACTGGTCTTCTTTAGCGGTGTCTGTAACAGAGATAGTAATTAGTACAATGAGCTAAAAATATCTGGATACTGAGATGCTAGTGTGCTATCTAAACTGGCAACCTTAAGTTGATTTTCATGGGAGGTATTTATAGAGTACCAATCACCACAGTATTTAAACATTGGCTAGACCAAATCAATGCCTCCATTTCTTTGCAGTGAAACTTCAAACTCTACATCTAAAATGCAAGGCTAAAGTTATCAAAATTCTTAGTTTACTTTTTGCAAGTTTTGACAGAATTCTCCTTTTAAGTTATTACATTCTACCCAATGTTTCTTCATTCAAATGGATCAACCAGACATCATTTTCTAGACAGAAAACAGTGTTTTGTTTTTCTTAAAATGCCCCTTTTCATCCTGGAGCCAGACTGCTACAATCTCATAGTGTGAATTGATTCCTCATATGTCGTTAGTGAAACAATCTTTCAAAATGGTTATTAAAACACGTGTCTGACAAAGTGGGTATTCACCCACGAAAGCTTATGCTCCAATACATCTGTTAGTCTATAAGGTGCCAAAGGACTCTTTGTTGCTTTTTATTAACACTAAGTAGCCCAGGCACAAGGTTTACTTTCCCACCCTCACTGGAATGAAAACCCTAATATTTTACTCTATCAAAAACAGGTACTCACCCTGGGCAAGTAGAATTTAACGACTACAGTAAAATGAGCCTTTTGGGATCTTTGAAAGAAAAGTGCTCTAAGTAACATTCATTGTTTAATTTGTGGAATCTGTCAAGTCACAGGCCCTATTTCTGTTTTAATGTTGATTCCTTCAATGGACATCCTGAAGCACTCAACATCCCAAGTGAAGAACTACATACAGATAGGTTAATTAAGTGGTCCTGATGTAATAAACACTATGCATATAGCAAACCGTGTGTGTGTTGATGCTGGTCAGTTTAAGACAGTCAACTGCAAATCCTAACATTCTGGACTGATGAAGACCTGTTACTTCAGGGTGTGATGAAAAGTGAACACGTATACTAAAATAGAATAGAATCTCAGGGTTGGAAGGAGGTCATCTAGTCCAACCCCCTGCTCAAAGCAGGGCCAATCCCCAGACAGATTTTTGCCCTAGATTCCTAAATGGCCCCGGCAAGGATTGAACTCACAACCCCGGGGTTTAGCAGGCCAATGCTCAAACCACTGAGCTACCTCTGCCCCCGAGAGAGAGTAAAAACTAATGAATCCATGCTTGTCTCATGACAGGGTCAGGCTTACAGAACACTGTCAGTCTTGGTCAATAATTCATTCCCAGCACAATAAGGAAGATAAACTCATAATCGGTTAATATCTAGAACTGGGGACTAGGAAGAGGGAAATGATTTTCTTCATTGCTCAACTAGTGTGAAGAGCAAAAAACAGGAAAAATAAAATATGAAAAGACAGGGATTTTTTTAGAGTGTTTAATCCAAAGCATTGTGAGTGAGAATTTTCTCGTTACCTCTCTCTTTAATATGGATAACTAAGTGTGAAGTTCTGACTACACTAGTTCGCTTCCCAAAAGGCATATATATTCTTTTACCTCATGTTCTTGGGAACAGTGCAGAACTTGCACCCCAAAACGCAATATGTTGCCTTTCTGATAATTGTGTCTCAATATTTGCCCTACAAATTAAACCCCACGAAGTCACGCTTGCAATAACCCAACGAAACAGGGTCACAGAAAGGCACCGGCAGAATTAAGAGCTATTTCCATTTACACACCATCCTAGCTGATTCTATGGACTTTCTAGGGGAGAGCTGACGCTCCGCCTGTCTAATAAAGCCGCAAACAAGGCAAATCCCACCCGTTCTGTCAGGGACGCTGCGCTAACGACAAGCCCCCGGTCAGCCAGCGCACACGGGTTCCTTGAGTGGGAGGCGACATCCCGGCCCAGACACACACCAGAGGGAAGTTGCACGACAGCTTCCAAACACCTGTTATGCAGCCAGTTGCCCCCTTCAAACTGGTCTGGGCTCAAGGCGCTTTTCCCTCTCCCAAGATTCAGGGTCCCCACTGCCAAAGCGGAGATGAACGGCCCTGGCCACGGCAGAGCCCCTCCCGCCCCTCTGGCGAGGTACCTGTAAGGGGTGCGTCTGCCCCACCGAGCCCCCGCACAGCCTCACCCCTCACCGGGTCAGGCCAGGAGCAAACGCTGCCGCGCCCAGCGGGCTCGAGCGCGGGGCTGCCTGCGCCCGGGCGCCCAGCACCGCGAGGCCCACGCGTGACACAGCCGGGGGCAGGACCACAACGGGGACACAGGCCCCCCCAAGCCCAGGACTGGGGGCGGGCCCCCAGGACGTCCCGGGCGATAGGGAGAGCAGGTTACCATGCCGCCCAAGCAGACATCCTGGTCATCGGTGAGGATCAGCACCACGCTGGGCTTCCGCGCCCCGCTGGTCCCGGCCGCCTGCGCGCAGCCCCAGTGGCGGCTCAGCACCAGTAGCGCGGCCAGCGCCAGCCCCCGCACCGCGGGAAACATCGTGCGGGACCCGAGCGCAGCCCCGTAGCCTCCGTCCCGGCGCTATCCCAGGCGAGCGCAGAACGAAACCGACTCGAGCGGCGCCCCGCCCTCGGCATATGACCAGGGAGCGCAGCAGGCGCTGTCACGTGACCGTCCCGGCTTCAGCAGCGGCCTTGGCCGCGAGGGTTGCAGCCTACCCCACCCCCTCAGCCAGCTCCGCCCTCAGCCTCATTCCCATCCCCTCGGACAGTCCATTCGCCTCCCTCAACCTGCCTCGCGCCCGCCTCACTCCCAGGCCCTCAGCCAGCCCCGCCCCGACTCACTCCCATCTTCTCAGCCAGCCCCGCCCCCACCTCACTCCCACCGGACTGCCCCACTCCCACACCCCTCAGCCAGCCGCCGCGCCCCTGCTTCACGCCCACCTCCTCAACCTGCCGTGTCCTCTCCCACCTCACCCCCCCTCAACCTGGCCTACAGTGCCTCACTCCCACACCTCACTGCCCCCCTCGCAGGTGGCATCCAGCTGCAGCGCGTGGCCTGGGTTTTCTGACATATGCTCTCTCGGACCTAGGGTGTCCAGATGTCTTGATTTACAGGTTTCAGATTTATAGGGACTGCCCCGCTATTTGGGGCTTTGTCTTAGGTATGTGCCTCTTACCCCCACCCTGTCTTGATTTTTCACACTTGCTATCTGGTCATCCTACTCAGACCTGGCGCTGCTCCTGGAGCTTGGGACTCTGTTAGGCAGGCCTGTCAAGCCCCCACGTTTGGTGCCCCCTGCTGGGAGGCAGCCAGGTGAGGGATGGAGGTCCAGTGTGTCCACAGAGCCAGTGACTGCCCACAGCAGCACTATGTTTGGCATTGTTGGTACTCCACACTTCAGGCCATACAGTCACTGGTGCATGCTGGGTAAAGCTAGCAACTTGCCTGTGCTGAGCCGGTGGGTCTTTTTCACAAGGCACCATGACCACACGCCTGCTTGGGATGCTGGGATTGCTCCCCCTGGCTGCAGGTATTCACCTTGGGGCTCATTGTCAGATGTGCTGAGCTCCCATAGTTCCAATTCAAGTGAATAGCAGCTGTGGGTGTTCCCCTCCTCTTTAAAATCTTCCTGCCTGAGTACCTGGCTCAGTGTTTTATACTGCTGCCCATCACTGCAGTATCTGGAACCTTCCACTTAAAAACAATAACAATTGCAAAGTCCCTCATGGACATCATGGAACCTCTGGCTCTTCTCTTTTGAGGGTAAAAAAAATCTGTTTGTGGTAGGATTGTTATTTTTATTATTTGTTTTGGTTAATTGATTTTTGTTTCTTGGTTTTGGTCTTGTTTGGTTTTGTTGTTTTTAATTTTGTTTCAGAGTAGCAGCCGTGTTAGTCTGTATCCGCAAAAAGAAGAACAGGAGTACTTGTGGCACCTTAGAGACTAACAAATTTATTAGAGCATAAGCTTTCGTGGACTACAGCCCACTTCTTCGGATGCATATAGAATGGAACATATATTGAGGAGATATATATACACACATACAGAGAGCATTAACAGGTGGGAGTTGTCTTACCAACTCTGAGAGGCCAATTAATTAAGAGAAAAAAAAACTTTTGAAGTGATATCAGTTTGATATCAAACGGTCTGTACTGGGCTATCTTGATTATCACTTCAAAAGTTTTTTTTTTCTCTTAATTAATTGGCCTCTCAGAGTTGGTAAGACAACTCCCACCTGTTAATGCTCTCTGTATGTGTGTATATATATCTCCTCAATATATGTTCCATTCTATATGCATCCGAAGAAGTGGGCTGTAGTCCACGAAAGCTTATGCTCTAATAAATTTGTTAGTCTCTAAGGTGCCACAAGTACTCCTGTTCTTAATTTTGTTTGTTATACTACCAAAAGGTGTCCTTTTAAAAAAAAACAGCTCCACTAAATGAACTTCTAACATCATGATATTTATGAGGTTTGTGCTTGTTATTCTATTCTACTCTGGTTTTTATTTGGCTCTCATGACAGAAGAATCTGAACACTTTCCACTAGTGCATTAAGCAATATAACTAACATCTGTCACATGTGATACACAATGTAGTGTTTTGTCTTGGTAGCTCTTTTTTTTATTTTAAGGTGTACATGCCGCTGCAAAATTCCTTTTGGTAACAGGTAATGCTAACAACCCTCTTTTCAAAGATGATCCAGAGGGTTGTGATGTGTCAACAACTGCTTATCCTCCCTGAGGAATTCTAAATAGGATGCCATGTGAGATTCCCGCAGATAGAATGAGGTCTTATGATGATAGGTATTGTTTGAGGGTGAGGATGACTATTTGGGATCCCACTAAATGCAAGTGAGTTGAAAGGGCTGTTCATGATATCTAGTGATAGTGTTTTTTCAAAGTGAAGGTGGAAAAGTGGATGTATATAGCTCCCAATTCTGTCCCAACTGAAGGAAGAGATAAGATGGGTGAGGTAATATCTTTTATTGGACCAACTGCTGTTGGTGAAAGAGATAAGCTCTGTGTAGCTCTAAAGCTTGTCTCTTTCACCAACTTGAACTTGGTCCAATAACATTACCCACCCATCTTGTTTCTCTAATATCCTAGGACCAAGACTGCTACAACAGCACTACAAACAATCCATTGAAGGAAGTCACTGGCAAAAATCCCGTTGACTTCAATGGGAACTGGCATAGGTTCAAAGACTAAGGGCATGTCTACATGCAGAAATGTAACAGCATAATTATAGTGGTATCCTGGTATACCAGGATAATTATATCATTATAGATATACCAGTATAATTCTTCTTGTAGACGCTCTTATTTCAGAAAAAACATAACTACGGCTAAGATTATGTCATAGAAGTCACAGAATCTGCAGAGCCTCCATGACATTTTCTGCTTCAGCCCCGGGTGATACCAGTCAGCTCTGTGTTCTTGGGGAACCAGGGCGCAGTATCCAGCCTGTCTGACTCATGAAGAACACACACACACCCACCCTCTGCTTGAACAAAAACCGATCAGAGAAAAGACTTGCAGAGAGCAGTGAAGGGCAGCGGGAGACACACCTAGACCCCTCCTGACAAGGGTGACAGGATTAAGGCAACTCCCCTAGCCTCATCTGCATCAAAGATGGGACAGGGAGGCATCTCCATTAGCAGGGTGGCTCTACCATTTTTGCTGCCCCAAGCAAACAAACAAACAAACAAAAAGCTGCTCGGACTGCCGCCCGAACTGTCAAAGCAAAAAAAAAAAGCCGCCCGGGCTGTGCCGCCCCAAGACTAGATGGAATGCCGCCCCTTAGCATGTGCCGCCCCAGGCACATGCTTCCTCCGCTGGTGCCTGGAGCCCGGCCCTGTCCATTAGCAGAATGGAGAACAGAGATTCCAAGGCAAGAACCGCACTGAACTCTGGGACCAGAAAAGCAGGGAAGCATTGCATCATGGGGGATCTCTGCCCCAGATGTTAATGAACCTACGCTTGTACACACCCAGCTCAGCAGTTATCAGGCCAATTCTAGTGATGAATCCTTGATTGATATCCAAAATACTGAAGCTGCCTAATTACATTGTGAGCTCCCTGGAAGGAACACCACTCATAGCTAGGAATGATCAGCTCCTATTGTCTAGTCTAAAGAAAACCCTTGAGTCATCAGTTTACCCATAAACAAATCTAGTGTTCTCCCTTGAACCATTGTTGTTTCTCTACAGAAAAAAAAAACAAACCCTACACACGCTCAAGTAAGTGTTCTGATGCATGGATCCAAACTCTGCATCAGTTCCACTGGGATTTCATCTTCTCCTGACTGATCGTGCTGGGGGCTCTGCCTGTCGCCAGCACTCAGGACCCTGAGCTACCACCATCACCTGGGAACCCCGACCAGTCCAAGTTTCATGGAGTGGTGAGACCCCAGCTCTCTCTCTTTCTCTCTCTCTCTCTCTCTCTGTTTTCTTTTCTACATCAGGTATAACTTTCTAACCCTGACTTGTTTGATCAGGTATAGTTGTCTTATATATGACTTTTGTGATCTTTAATAATGTAACTATTATGTTTGTTTAGGCTCTCCTTGTGTAGTTATCACTATTATTCAATAAATAACTTTTATGGTTAAGCTGGTTGCTTCCCTCTCTCTCTGAACTTTACTCTTTTGTGTTTTTTGCTTCCCCAGAGCAGCAACACTCCTCTTACCTAAGCTAAAGATCCCTGTAGCCCCAAAAATACTGTGGGGTTTTCTCATCAAGTGGGCTACTACCAGTACAATTGTAACGTGAAAGTGGGGATAGAGACGTGCTAAGCCTGTGACATACCAGGGTGGCAGCTTGGAAATGCTGCTTGACCCAGACTACCAAGTCCAGGGGCATATAAGGGTGGCAGCCTGCTCAGGTTTACTCCATTCCAGTGCGGTACCTGTGGCATATAAGGGTGGCAGCTTGAAAGTGCTGCTTGACCCAGTCCGCTGAGTACAGGGACATATAAGGGGTCAGCTTGAGAGTGCTGATTGACCCGGTCCACTCAGACTTGCTCTGTTAATGTGTTTGTGTGTTCATCTGGTTCTGGGGCTGGAGGAACCCAGCCCTGGGGAACCTAAGTCCTGCAGGATAGCTCCATTGGAAGGGGACTTGCAGAAGGGAGAAGTAGAGCTCCATATGAAAACACAAGTGACACGAGCAGTACATTAATAGAATTACAGACACCCCCCAGAAAAGTCACCCTAATAAATGAGCGTACCCCAAAGTAACGGGCAAATCTGATAACATGGTGCAGTGGGGCTGGAGCTGTCAGCCAGTGGGGACCCTGGAGCTCTCAGCCACCGCAGGCAGCTGGGCCACCCGCAGCTCCCAACCGCTGGCCCCAGAGCTCCGAGCCATGGCGAGAGGCTCCTGCAGCTCCCAGTTGTTGCGGGCGTTGAGGAGACCCCTGAGTTCTGAGCTGCCATACACAGTGGGGAGATCCTGGTGCTCTCAGCCACTGTGGGCGGCGGGAGGACCCTGGATCTCCAAACCGCCACAGGCGCCTCGGGAACCCTGGAGCCGCAGCAGCAGTGGGTGCTTTACCCCCCTCCCCATTTTGTCATAGTTATTTTTAGTAAAAGTCACAGACCGGTCACGGGCTTCCGTGAATTTTTGTTTAATACCTGTGACCGGTCTGTGACTTTTACTAAAAATAACCGTGACAAAATCTTAAACTTAACCATAACTATAGTAGTATAAATATATTGGCATACTTTATGTCAGTAAATTTCCCTTTCTCTGGTCTGCCTTTGAGATAACTGACAACACTGAAGAAAGAAGTACACAAGAAATTCAGCAATGCACATAACAGTGAAGATATAACAAAGGTGGGAGACATCTTAATATAGAAACCTTCGTTAACCATTTGATATGGGACACAGAACTTACAGATGATGTCTGTGACAGGCAACTTAGGACATTTTGGGTTGCTGCACCGTATGTTGTAATTAATACATTAAACTGAACATAAAAACCATTTGGAAAAATACTGCATAGAGTGGGTGAACAGTATTTTGTTGTGAACAGCTGAGGCAAATGAGTGATCTCTGGTCATAAAAGACAGTTTCTTGCATTGTTTTCTATTACTGTGTTAGGCTTGGGATAGGTTGCTATTACAATGGCTCCCCCCTGGGGACAACTGTACAGTAGAACAGGTCATTTTCAGCAACTTTTGTTTTCTTTTGAAAATAAAATTGCCATGGTAACAGTGAAAAACAATAACCTGAATGAATGACTAGGCAGAGTTGAGGACGGGGGATGAAATTCAGGTGCAGTCTTGTGAGTCTGCAGCTTCTGAATTGAGAAAATTATACAGGAGCCTAGCCAAGAAATATACTACACAGAGAATTTTTAAAGTGACTTTGTTAGCGCTACGCTGAAGTCCAGGGTAGCGGAGCTAGTGAAAAGAATCACAATTCCTATTATAACAAAACTAAATATTACTTATTGTTATGTTCAAAAGGCCAATGCCATCTGTGCACCTGGCTACTGCTGAGTAAGGGAAAGAGAGAGTAGTGGACATGGCTTGCTGCTCTCCTCATGTCTAGCTCAGGTACAGTAGCACAAACATATACATCTGGCAGGCTCTTCAAAAAAGAAAGGTAATCAGGTGCTGTGTTGTCATGTCATATGTCAATGGCGAAAAGATCACAGAGACAACTGCTTCCTTCTAATATTGAACAGAGAACTGTATTAGAATAAAGAAATCAGTGTACTCTCTAACACTACTTACTCACTCTGCATTTTCTCTCCAACCAGGTCATTCATTCCTGGGAGAATTTAGCTGCACAGCCAGTACTGAAAGTTAGTGTGGTTTTTCTCCTGGTGCTTCAGTGATGAGTTTCCACTGCAGACCCAAATAACATTTCACTGGGCCCAAGCAAATTCATAACACGACCCCCACCCCATCCCTCACAGCTAGATACATAGGTACAAACCTACTCTCACCAGGTTTATATAAATAACATTTAATCAAATTCAAATATCCATAATTTAGTCTGCATGTTTTTTCTGACAGGTGATGGGCTTGTGGCCCTGTGGCCATGCCCCTCCTTTGGACCAGGCCCTGCGAAAGTCTCCCCCCCGCAGCAACTGCAGTGTTCTTGCAGGGGAGTCCGGGTCCCCACCCCTCTGCAGCAGGTGCAATGTCCCAGGACGAGGTCCCCCGAAGCAGGTGCAATGCCCCAACCCTGTACCAGGGTGGCGTGTACCACTCAGCGGGGGGTGTTGCGTCTGGCCGGCAGCTCCTGCAGGCAGACAGGTACAGAGTCTCCCCCCGCTGCCCGGTGTAGAATAGGCTGAACCCGGAACTCGGCCCGACGGCCGCAAGGCAGGGGCGGGAGCTGCGAGCCGTGCTGCATGGCTAGTCGGCAGCTGGGGCGCGGGGCAAGGCGAGGCTGTGCCCGGCCGGGGCTGAGGACACGGGCGGCGGCCCCGGGGGATGGAGCTGCTGGAGATAGACCTGGAGGGCGGGAACTCCTGGGAACCCGCGGCAGGAGCGGGAAGCCCCGGCCCGCAGCGCCAGGGCGCTAGGGGCAGGGGCGGCAGCAGCGCGGACAGCCTGGCCGAAGAGGAGGAAGAGGAGGATCCCGCGGGCAGGTACCGCAGAACCTCTTCCCTAGTGAGCGGCCTCCTGACCGAGCTGTATAGCTGTGGGGGCCGCGCCCGGCACCGGGACAGCGTGGACAGCTCCACCGAGGCGTCCGCGGGCTCCGATGTCTTTCCCGGGGGCAGAGGCAGCAGCGCCGAGTCCCGCTTCCTCCAGGAGCTGCAGCAGCGGCGGAGCCAGCGGCACCAGCTCGAGTATCTGGGCCAGAAAGGTAAAGGCACCGGACCGCCTGCACCCACCTCCGCCCTACCTAGCCACGCCATTGGCACCGGGAGTCTCCCGCCCCGTGCCCCCTTTCCGCCCTGCCTGACGACTGCGAGTCTCCTGCTCTTCAGGCCAACCTCAGCCTTGCCCAGCCACCCCACTAGCACCGGGAGCATCCTGGCCCTCACCCCAACCTTATTCTTACCCAGCCACTCCAACGGCACTGGCAGTACCCTGCCCTGGCTCGCATCTCCGCCCTGCCTGGCCACCCCAAGGCACCATGAGTCTCCCGCCTCATGCCTCCATCTCTGCCCTGCATGGCCACCCCAAGGCACTGGGTGTTTCTCGCCCCATGCCCCCATTTCAGCTCTGCTCGGCCACCTCATTGGCACTGGGTATACCCCATTCTGCACCCCCATCTCCACCCTGCCTGGCACCCCACCGCACTGGGAGTAAGTACCCTGCTCCACGGCCCCACCTCATGTTGCCCGGCCACCTAGGGCCGGATTAACCTTTTGTGGGCCCGGCACCAAACATATTTGTGGGCCTCCATGTAGTCATTATGGGCCCAGCACGATGGCGCCATTGGTGCCATAGTAAACGTGGTACTGCTGGTATGGGGATGAAAACATTTATTCAAAAACAAAATAAGATCTCTGAAGCCATGCTTGATTGAGACCTCCACTCAGCCCATAGAGAACAAACTAGGCTAGCATCAATATACCCAGAATATTCTTGAATTTGGTTTACTTGTTTGGGAGGGTGTTGTTTGTTAGTTTTGTCTTTTGTGTTTCAATACTGAGGGCCTGCTTGGCGACCTGAATACAAGTGTTTAATTTTCACATTTATGAGCCATATTAAGCCCTGATATAGCAGTCAATGGAGTTGCACCTACACCACCACCTCCTCCACCCAAAGTCATATTTCGTAAATACATTTTTTTAAAGCTGGATTTTCTATTTTGGTACAATAATGTTTAAAAACTTTTTTTAAAGTTAGTTTCTTTAGCCTATTTCTCCCTTTGCCTCACCATCCCTCATGACTTTAAGTGAAACAGTAAAGTTACTGGGGTGGAGTGTGGGGAGGAAAATTGTGGGGGAGAAGTTCCTGGGCATTCCCGCTGGTGGGAGAGCGGCAGCCAGCCCTGCTGTTACTGCCCCCTCTCCCCCCGGCCCTGAGGGCCACTGACAACCAGCCTCCCCCACGGCGGTCGAGAACATACACACACCTGGTGCAAAGCTGCAGGATCAAGATAGTGTCCAGGAGCCCACGGCTGGGCATCAGGGTTGCCAGGGGGCCGAACACCGGGAGTCACAGCACTGCTGCCACCCCAGGAGAGTGGAGGAGACTTGGGGGGGCGAAGGGGTCGAGCCAGGAGCCCCTACCCTATGCCCCATGGGCAGGGCCGGCTCCAGCTTTTTTGCCGCCCCAAGCGACGAAGCAAAAAAAGATAAAGCCGCGATCGGCGGCACTTCGGCGGCAGCTCTACCACGCTGCTTCATTCTTCGGTGGCAATTTGGCAGGGGGTCCTTCGCTCCGAGAGGGAGTGAGGGACCTGCCGGCGAAGACCCGGACGTGCCACCCCTTCCCATTGGCTGCCCCAAGCACCTGTTTCCTTCGCTGGTGCCTGGAGATGGCCCTGCCCATGGAGAGGATCAGTGCCCCGGCACTGGGAACCCTCTCCCTGCACCCTTTCCTTTTTTTTTTTTTGGTCCGCTTCGCTGCTACTCACTTCAGCTGGGGCAGAAGCTCACAGCACGGGGCGGGGCATTATGGGACTACTAGTGTAGCTGGCGGCACAGGTCCAAGGGCCCCAGTGGACGGCAACGGCACGCGAACTACAACTCCCCACACACCTTGCAGTGCACTGCTTGGCTGTGGCTAGGCTGGATTAACCGTTTGTGGGCCTCCAAGTTGTTATTATGGGCCCCTTCCAAGTGTGGGTCTGGTACCACTGGCGCCATTGTAAACCCAGTACTGTGGCCACCCCACAGCAGTAGGAGTCTCCTGCCCTGCAGCCCAACCTCAGCCCTGCCCAGCCACCCTGCCGGCACCGGCAGTATCCTGCTCTGGCCCCCACCTCATGTTGCCTGTTCCACCCCACTATCACTGGGGGTATCCTGCACCACACCCTCACCTCATCCCTGCCCTGCTACCCCATCAGCACTGAGTATCCTTATCCCCACCACCCATGCCAGCCTCATTCCTGCTCTCCCACTGCCATCTGCAGGCCAAACTCATCCCTGCAAACAGAATAAAGTCCAGACCAGCAACATGTATACATGACCCTATTAAAGCAGCAGTTTCATGAAGCTGAAAACAACTATGAGCCCAGTCAGCTGGGAGAGTGGATTTAATCAGAAAAATGTGAACGATAATTGGGAATCTTTTAAGAACATCTTACTATATGCTCCAAAAACCACACTCTCACAATTGAAGAAGAAGGCTGTGCTGGTGTTTTTTTTAAATCTGGTTTAGAGGGGAAGTGAAAGTAGCTATAATTTTTTTTTAATGTAACAAATGGAAGATAGGGGAAATTGATAATAATGGATATGAATCAGAACTTAGGAATTGTAGAAAATTGATAAGGGAAGCAAAGGAACACAAGGAGAAATATATGGCCATCTGAGTTAAGGACAATAAGAAGGAGTTTTTTAAATGTGTTAGGAACAAAGAGAACCTGGACACTGGTATTGATGAAAATGGTAGAATTATCATTAATAATGTAGAAAAGGCAGAAGTGTTCAGTAAATATTTCTGTTCTCTATTTGGAGAAAACACAGATGATATAGTCTCATCATATAGTGATAACACTCTTTCCATTCCACTAGTATTTCTGGAGGATGTTAAACAAAAGCTACTAAAATTAGACATTTTTAAATCAGCAGGTCCAGATATTTTGTATCCAAGACTTTAAAAAGAGCTGGCCGAGAAGCAAGCTGGACCAGTAATGCTGATTTTCAATAAGACTTTGAGTTTTGGGGAAGTTCTACGAGACTGGAAAAAAGCTAATTTTGTGCCACATTTTAAAAAGGGTAAACAAAAAGATCCAGGTAATTTTAGGTCTGTCAGCCTGATGTTGATTCTGGGCAAGATAATGGAGCAGCTTATACAGGTCTCGATTAATAAAGAATTAAAGGGGGGGTAAAGTAATTAATGAAAGTCAACATGGATTTATGGAAAATTGATTCTGTCAGACTAACTAGATATTTCTTTTGATGACATTACAAGTTTGATTGATAAAGGTACTGTTGATGTAATATACCTAGACTTCTGCAAGTCATTTGACTTGGTAGCACATGACATTTTGATTAAAAAAACTAGAATGATATAAAATTATGGTACACATAAAAACAGGCTAATTGATAGGTCTTAAAATGTGATTGTAAACAGGGAATCATCATCAAGCAGGTGTGTTTCTAATGGAGTCCTACAGGGATTGGTTCTTTGCTCTACACAATTTAACATTTTTTATCAGTGACCTGGAAGAAAACATTAAATCATCACTGATAAATTTTGCAAAAGACATGAAAATTGGGAGAGTGGTAAATAATGAAGAGGACAGGTCACTGATTCAGAATGATCTGAATCACTTAGTAAACTAGGTGCAAGCGAACACTATGTGTTTTTTAATGCAGCTGAATGTAAATGTATTGCATATAGAAACAAAGAATGTAGGCTATATTTACAGGATCGGGGATTTTATCCTGGGAAGCAGTGTGTCTGAAAAAAGATTTGAGGGTTGCAGTGGACAATAAGTTGAAGATGAGCTCCCAGTGTTACACTGTGGCCAAAATAGCTAATGTGATCCTTGGAGACATACAGGAGAATCTTGATTAGAAGTAGAGAGGTTATTTAACCTCTCTATTTGGTCCTGGTATGACTGCAGTTGGAATACTGTGTCAGTTCTGGTGTCCACAGTTCAAGAAGGATGTGATAAATTGGAGAGAGTTCAGAGAAGAGCTACAAGAATGTTTAAAGGATTAGAAAACCTGCCTTACAGTGATAGACTCAATGAGCTCAATCTGTTTAGCTTGAGGAGTGACTTGATTGCAATCTCGAAGTACCTATATGGGGAACAAATATTTAATAATGGGCTCTTCAGTCTAGCAGAGAAAGGTATAACATGATCTAATGGCTGGAAGTTGAAGCTAGACAAATTCAGAATTGGAAATAATGTGCAAAAATTAACCGTGAGGGTAATTAACTATTGGAACAATTTCCTCAGGGTTATGGTGGATTCTCCATCCCTGACCATTTTTAAATCAAGATTGGATGTTTTTTATGAAAACTATGCTCTAGGATAGTTAGGGGGCAGTTCTATGGCTTGGGTTATACAGGAGGTCAGACTAGAAGACCACAGTGGTCCCTTTGGCCTTCGAATCTATGAATTCCTGCCCGACTGATATGGGGAGCATCCTGCCCCACCACTCCACCGGCACAAGGAGTATCCTACTGTGCACCCCAACCTCAACCCTTGGGTCAGATTGGCAGAGACCCTGGGGGGGGTTTCACTTCCCCCTGCAGCACGGGTCACCTGCAGGTTTAAACTAGTGTAAATGGTGGATTCTCTGTAACTTGAAGTCTTTAAATCATGATTTGAGAACATCAGTAACTCATTTAGAGATTAGGGGTCTATTACAGGAGTGGGCGGATGAGGTCCTGTGGCCTTTAATGCGCAGGAGGTCAGACTAGATGGTTATGATCGTTTCTTCTGACCTTCAAGTCTATGAGTCTATCCCTATGTAGCCGCTCCACTGACACTGGGAGTGTCCTGATCTGCACTCATCCCTGGCCAGCCACTAACACGGGGGTTACATTCCTCCAAAATTATCCATGACTTCACAGGGAGTAACCTATTCTGTCCGTTTCCCCCAGCCTCTTTTCCCTGCCTACTGTAAATCCCTTCCCTGATCTGCGTCAAACTTCCTCGTACAGAGGCACGGTGATATCACTCAGATCCTTCACATTTGCTGATGAATGACACCTTCTTTGATCCTGTCTCCTTTCCCTGCACTCCCATCTCGTCCTCTCTATTATCCTGGACTTATTTCTCCACCCACCTCTTCACCTTCTCTGCCTGTGCAAGTGTTACCTTTTCCTCCGTCTGCACAAAAGTTATCTCTCCAGCCTCCCCCCGCCCTTGCCAAAACAAACAAATCAACAAGCCAGAGCTGTTTCTCCTCTCCCAGAAACTGCCCCTTCCTCCACCTGGGAAAGGAGGGTGGGATAATCAGGATTTTATCAAAATATTCAGTGCTTGGATGGTGATAATGTCAGGTGCAGCATGAGTGTGTTAGGCCTTTATTTTCAGTTACACGTGTTCATATTTTTCTGGAATCTGTCACACAGAACATGGGTTCCAGATTTTTTTCTTTATGAAATTACACAAATCTCAAATAGTGACCAGCTGTCACTTGTTCCTGAAAGATTTGTTGACCTTAGCATTGCCAGATAGAGGGCGCCTTCAGGAAACCGGTTTTGTGAATTTATTTAGTTCTGTGTGACCTTATGCACAATTTCTATAGTTTTAAACCAACGAAGCATAATAACTCTGTAAACTTGGTCATGCATTACAGATTCAATATTGTTAAAAGTAGTCAATATTTGGATCACCTTTTTTTATTTCTGATGAAGTTTTTGACATATTAGCTTGTTTGGAAATAAATTGAGTCTGAGGGGGGAAAACCAAAATTTTAAATGTAAAAAGTAAACAAAGCTGTTACACCATTTCCCTTACACTTTGGAAAACTTGAACTCAGACAATAGCAAAATGAATCTATCCAAGAATGTTCATGAAAACTAAGCAACTGTGGCACTAGATATTAAGAAAAGGAGGACTATACAAAGGCTGCTTGTCTCCCGATGTTAAATCAGTCTTGTTGTTGACATGGAAAAAACCAGGAAGTGAAACCTGCCAATTTCTTCAAATCCCTTGCAAAGAGCTTTTTGCTTCTGTATCTGGCCTGTTAAGGTGGTATTGCTCCATCTGATGTTATGGATGGTAACCTCAGTCTCTAGTGGAAACTTGCAATTTCAACATATGATTAGTTCAATCTAGAATGTGTTTAATGAACCAAAACTTGTCAGGGTTTGCATTAGCGTAACTATAACTTAGGGAACAGCTCTAGTGAACGCAAGAAAGAATAAAATCCAGCTCACTCCCTCTGTTGATTCTACATGGTAACCAGAGTAAAAAAGTAAATTCTTACTCTTAAGTCCATGAACATGATTCTGAATACATACAGGGATCAGATATACGAATAAGGACGTTCCAGTTTTCCATACATGGTTTTTAGAGAACCATATTTTAAGGCATACATGTAACAGCATAACTAGTACGTATTTTTGGCTACATCTGTCACAATAAACACAAATTTATAAATTAGAAAAATTAAAATTCTGCCCTTATACAGTATGTGCAAGTTAATTATTGACTTTGGCCCTGCTCCTAAAAGCACTTATGCATATGAATACTCCCATCCAATAAAGCTACTATCGTTAGAAAATCTACATATGTAAAAGTCTGCAGCAGTAGGTCCTTGGAGTGGCTGCTTTAGCAGTTACCCTAGATGACACACTGAACTCAAGTCATATGTCTTTCAGGCTGGACTGTAATAATTTTGTGTTCTGCTTATTGACAGATGCTGATGAACTGGCAACTATAGTACGAGAACTGAATTACAGAATTTGTGTTCAGTCAGCAAAGCTGCTTCGTCATCTGAAGCAGAAAGATAGGCTTTTACATAAAGTGCAGAAGAACTGTGATATTGTCACAGCATGTTTGCAGGCTGTTTCCCAGAAACGCCGTAAGTACTGTTTTGTGTATGTGTTTATTAGTTGTGAGTAGTTTATTTAATTAATATGGCAGTATTTCAATTAAACCCTTGAATTTCATAGTATGAGACTTCTGAACAAGTTCTAAAATCAAGAGGCTAGTTTATGCTATTAGATGCATATAACTAGCTCCCATTGAAGTCAATGGGAGTTGCATGTGAATCAGTTAAAAAGAATTGGTCCAAACAATTGATAAGATATGCTATAATAGTCCAAGATGGATGCATTGAAGAAGTTGTCTCTCTCACAAAGTACGCTCTGTAATGCTTTTTCAACTTAGCATAGGGGAAACATGTTGATTCTGCTTGCTGTGTTTAATTGTAAACTTTTGTATGGCTGGGGGGAGATAGTAAGTGCCATTATTTTCTCTTCATTAGTAACTGTGTGTTGTATGTATGTTTTTCATTCCAGAATAGTATTTCTAGTATGCCATTTCTTTACTAAGTGGATTCAGAACTATAGCTATTGTTAGGAAGCTTGAATATCAACATCTGTCATTTATGCAAGGGTTTCAAAATAGGAGTTGTGGGGAAGAAGAGAAATGTTGCGTTCTGAGTGTTAGTTTTCTTCTTTAACTAAACAGAATATTTTTGTATTTGATTTTTCATCATTGTCGAAAGGCACTAAAATACTTTCAGTAGGTTCTTGTACGGTGAAACTGTAAAATGTCATATCTAAAACCTTATCATAGCTTTAGAAACAATATATGAAAATTACCTAACATTCCGTCTTATTTTTTTATTAACACGCAGCGTGACAGGTACAGTAAATGTTCAGGTAAAGTAACTATAAGCATGACCACTTAAAAAAATGCCTGCAGCAACTTTGAGGTGCATGTAAAAGATTTATTTTAAAAACTTACTGTAGTGACATATATGCTAATGTGGTGTAGTTAAGGGTTTGTCTGGCCCTCTTGTAAAATTAAATCTTTGAGAGTTTATGAATGTTGATGTGCTCTACGTGAAATTTAGCAAACGAGTTCTCAGTCAACATATAGTACTTAACATACATGTTCTTCCTCTAATCTCTCCTTTTCCCCCAGAAAAATCTTTAAGGCCTCAATTCTGTAAATGCTTAAGCACAAACATAACTTTAACCTTGTGAGTAGTCCCAAGATTGGGTCCTAAATTCTGACAGTGAAATCCTGGCCACAGTGAAATCAATGGCAAAACTCCCATTGACTTTACTAGATTCAGGATTTTCCCCCATGAGTGTAAACGAACTGTGAATCTGAGTTTTAGATGTTTTTGTTTTTATTCATACTATTTGGAAAGTGGCACCGTTTTTTGAAAGACAACCAACTAGCTATCCCTGAGAAAGCAATTTCAGTTTTGAAATGTGCAGTTAGTGTTTAGCAGCTGTGTGTGTGTGTGTGTGTGTGTGTGTGTGTATGTTTGAAGTCTGGTTACTGGTATGCAGTATGTCTAGGGCCCTACCAAATTCACGGTGCATTTTGATCAATTTCACTGTCATAGGATTTTAAAAATCATAAATTTCATGATTTCAGCTATTTAAATCTGAAATTTCATGGTATTGTAATTGTAGGGGTCCTGACCCAAAAAGCAGTTGGGGGTGGGGTGGGGTTGCAAGATTATTGTAGGTGGGGGTTGTGGTACTGCTACTTTTACTTCTGCGGCTGCTGCAGGCGGTAGCGTTGTTTTCAGAGCTGGAGAGCTGCGGCTGCTGGCCAGGAGCCCAGCTTTGAATGCAGAGCTGCTGCCAGCAGCCGTGCAGAAGTAAGGATGGCAAGGTATAGTATTGCTATCCTTACTTCTGCACTGCTGCCTGCAGAGCTGGGCCCTCAGCCACCGCCACTCTGGCCGCCCAGCCCTGAAGGCAGCAGCGCAGAAATAACGGTGGCATGGTCTAGTATTGCCACCCTTCTGCATTGCTGCTGGCCGGGTGCTACTTTCAGAGCTGGGCACCTGGCCAACAGCTGCTGCTCTCTAGCCTCCAGCTCTGAAGGCAGCGCAGAAGTAAGGGTGGCAATACCATGATTCCCCTAAAATAACCTTGCAACCCCCTGCAACTCCCTTTTGGGTCAGGACCCTCAATTTGAGAAATGCTGGTCTCTCCTGTGAAATCTGTATAGTACAGAATAAAAGCACACAAAAGACCAGGTTTCATGGCGGGGGAGACCAGATTTCATGGTCCGTGACGTGTTTTTCATGGCCGTGAATTTGGTAGGGCCCTAAGTATATCTCTTTAAATTAGGCTTTTATATTTAGTAAAAGTTGTTTAACATCTAGATACACAAAAATCAGGAAGTTCAAAAGTGTATATCCCAAAGCAACTGTAATTTAGTCATCATGTACATTTAGGACGTAATCCAGTGCTCACTGAAGTCAGTGGAAAGATTTTTGTTGGCTTAAATGGGCTCTTGATCAGGTCCACACAGTGTTCATTTTTATGCCTTAATGTAAAAATACTAACACCATGTATGTACAGAATTATATTTGCTGTGGGAATATAACTTTAAATGTTCTGACATTTGTACATCTAAAATCTCATGACATTAGCATAGATTTTTCCGCTTGTCTTCAATTTTTAAAAAGACTTTTTAGAACACACAATTATTGTGATGACATTGAAATAAATGCATAATATGAAATAACCAAAATGAAACTGAATTTATTTTAGTGTATAGCACTCCAGCTATACACACGCTCATGAATGCATATTTTGTCTATATGCCTCAGTACCTATTAAAAATATTAGTAGAAATCACTGGACATAGTACATTATTGTACTAGAAGCATAACTTATTTTTGAAACTCATCAAAATTGTAATTGAAAGCCAAGTGCACAGCAAGTTCAAATGTTGTTTCTAATGGACACTGAATTTCTTTTTCAATTTAAGATTTTAAATATCCAGTTTCGGATAGAGGAGCCAATAATTATTTTAAAAGTATTTGAAGAAAAATGTTGGCAAGCATCACAAAAGATTTATAATAAAAATGTATTCTTGCAATGTTTTTGTTATAGGCAGTAAAGCTTTCTAATGTGCTGCTCCATATTAGTATTGCAGTATCTTGTATTACTAATGTTTGTGTCAAGAACTCATTAAGGAAAATTGGGCAAACCACATCGCGCTCTAAAAAACGTCTAAAAGATTTTCTTAGTGACAGGCTAAAAAAATGCTTGGAAACATAAGTTAAGTCATTTAAAATATTGCCTAAACCTATATATTTATATAATGGCTCCGTGTCTGGTGTACGAAGTTTCGCACTATGTTTGTGCTATATTTAAAAAAAAAAAAATGCACGCAACAGCACTGAAATTTGCATCTAAAGCTAAGAATCCAGTCTTAATTTGCCTGTGATGTTCAGTGGCCCCCTCCCACATATAATAATAGATCAAATTCAAACAAGTACTGTGGTGAAATAGTTAATGGTAGTGATTCTGCTCAAATCCGAGCTTTGTTTATGTGATATAATTCAGACCCTTAACTCAACATGGTAATCAAATTAATCCCTTATGCAACGCCACTTAATCAGTGGAGTTACATGACAGGGGTAAATTTGGCCCATTTTTTGTGGCTAACCATACCATACACTAATCTATTTCTCTGCAGTGAATAAACTGTCAAAACCCTTAACAATGATCATTTAAATTCTAAGTGATAACATAAGAATTTAAAATTTAAAACTTTTATTATACCATGCAGATAACTAATCATGGATCAAATACTGAGGGGGATTCACTCTCAGGCCTCTGCTGCAATTCATTAACTACTTAAATTATGGTCTTCTGGCAGCTTTAGAGGCCTATGACTGACTTTATTATTCCAGGGCCATCAAGAATCCAGTACATTGCACATAATAGTAACTTCTTTGGTAGTAAAAAGAACTAATAGAACAATTGTGGAGGAATGAACTGTCAACATGCATGTTGCAACATTAGATTCTAACAGAGTGCACTTCATACTCTTAGACATTTTGTGTGTTGATATAAACATTTGTCATTGGTAGATGAAATGCATTGTGGTCACAAGTAGACACTGCTTTAGAATATAAAATGCATTGCAGAATGAAATGCATTTTGATTAGAAGTATACATTGCCAGGGTTCTGTTAGACAATGGATAAATGCTAAGAACAGTACACCATGTTGGAGTTTTAATTTGAAATAATTAGTGGTTGACTACCTTTATTTCAATGGAACCTGTTTGAAAAAACTAAAAATAAAAAAATGTTAAGGGGTAAGTCAGTTGGATAGAATGTCATAGTGGTCTCCTGATGCCAGATATTTTTTCCAAGCAGACACTTACCTGTAATTTAGTAACTTTATCGTATTTATTTGATATAGTAAGAATGATGCTGAGTCATAATAGATGTCCATTAAGGTCCACATGCCTGAAAAGTAAATTGCCTAATATTATGTTGGCAGTTCTCATTCAGAGAATGTGTAAGGGTGACGCCTTTTTTTCTCTAATGAGATTACACAAACTTTTTGGTTGATTTCTTGGCAGTAAGCGTGTGTCACCTATTACATTTCCTTTGAGTGGCCAAAGTGTAAACCAGAGTTTTTTGAAACGACAAATTTTAACCCCATATTCTTTTTATTTTAAAAACATGTTTGAGTGGCTTAATTTTATTTCCATTTAACTTTTGTTTGTAAATAAAGGGTTAGCCATCCATCAGTTAGATTTCCACACATTTAATTTGGTTTCCTAATAGAGATGTTTAAAACTAAAATTGCATAAACTGGATTGAAATTGATGTCAAAGGAGTGAGTAGTAACATTTTTTTGTATTTTTTCCCCTTGAAGCAATACACTTTCTTAGCAGAACCAGATGAATTAAATTTCCTTTCTGTGAACATTTTTTATGAGATTTAATAGGGAATAAAATTATTCATGAAGTTACAAACTTTTCTTTTGATATGTTTTAAAAAAATATTAAATATTTTCTGTTGTAATGCCTTTTTAGAAAGTTAAAAATAAACTATTTTATCAGTGTTGCGAACATTGTTTTCCTGCAGAGTTCCATTAAAGACACAATAAATGTGTTAGTTTTTCAGGTTTCCCATCCAGCTTCCTCTGTCAAGTGACAGTATCAAACTGCAGAGCCAGCAGGGGGAGCTAGAATATTTTATTTCATGAAGAAGTGGGGACTTAAAGGTGGTGGTCTTTTTTGTTTGTTTGTTTGTTTTTCCCCAATTACAATGATGGCTATATTGTCCCTCGTTTTTGTTTTTAAAGGATGTAGAAATGACTTGCAATATGATATTTCTTAGATTGGTCTGAAATATGTGATCAGACAAGAACCTCATTGATAAGTATTAGGCATAGATTGACATTTTAAAATTGTATTCATGGAGAGAGTATTCGGCTCCAGAAATAAGGTATAAAACAGGTATAAAAATAATAGAAAAATGTCTTTAAATTTATAGCTGACACTGGTGAATTCACACTCATATAACCTTCCACCCCACACTTGTTCTCAGTACCAGTCTCCCCGCCCCAGCTCCTTATCCAGTGTCTGTTTTTCCCTCAGCGGCTCCCTGTCTCCTTCTCCCCACCACACCCTAGCTTCCAATCCTAGTCAGTCCCAGTCTTCACCTTCTAGCTGCCAGTCACAGTTTCTTTATCCCCTCTCTCCAGTCATCTCTTACCAAGCTGCATGTCCTAATCTACTCCTTTCGCATTCTCGTCATTCTGGCTCATGTCTTCTCTCCATTAGAGTCCGACAGATTTTTCCTCCATATTGCCCAGGTATCAGTAGGGAGGTCATTGAGAGCACTGGAGAGATGGGCTCCCTGCTCTCAGTTCTGGTGTCTGGCATCACCCTGCCCTGGGAAAGTCTGGCTTCACCCTACAGTCCTTGTTTGGAGCATGCTGAGTTGCTCTTTGGAGATGGCTGAGTTAGAAACCTTTGGGGATGGAAAAAAATCTGTTTGCACGTGCTTAGTACAGACTTCTTTGGGTTTAGCAGCTAAAAATCTCCAAAGAGTCCATCCCCACTGAGCATGCTCCATCCTCCACTGTTTCTAGTGTTGACTGGATTGTGCATGTTCAGCACGGCTGCTGACGTATTCAGAAGGTCTGGATTTCAGTGACTGAACAACTCAAACTATATGGTTACATAGTGGCTTGTTCATCTGCTGACTTGCAGTATTGGTAATCTCTTTGCATTTGATTTAAACTGATATAAAGCCACCATATACTGGAATCATCTTTGTGTATAGGAGTTTATTATGTGTTATTGCAGGAAACATTCGATACCATGAGTAGAGGAAAGGATTGTGCCTATGCTGCCTGTTTTCCACTAGTAAATTCTAAGAAAATTGTGAAAGTCCCACTTGAGGTTGTAATTGCATAGGTGCCTGGCTGGGTGGTTTTTAAAAGTACATCATCATCTTAGAAAGGACAATTCTATATGCATTTTTTTAAACCTACATTTACTATAAATGACAAAGCATGGACACTTTTTTTTTTTCTTTCCCAATTTTTTTTATCTTTCACACATAGCACCAGATGAGAGAAAAACACTTGGAAAAAAAAAAGATAAACATGATTTGTCAAATTAATAGATTTACAGAGACATTCAAAGGCAACTGTATTTTTTTTAATAGCTAGATTTAAATTGGAGTCTCTTGATGTTTTATCTGTTTTTAAATGTCAATCTTTGGTATTTATATATTTGCATACACAAAACGATCCTAAAAAAACATTATTAAGGTTGAAAGTCAAGCACTCACAATTATGACATGCCAGAATTAAGGTTTCCTGTACAACCTTAATTCAGCTCCTTTGTGTGTGTGTGTGCATTATGATACAGTCCTTTATTACATGATCACATACTGTTTCTTTCCACAGGCTCATACCTCATTCAGTGCACAGGACTGACATTTAATTAGCAGCTATTCAATATTTTGTTTTCTTCTCGTTGTTCAATGAGGCCACAGGCCTTGTTGACTGCACAATATTCAAACCTTCTCAGCATATAAACATATTAACTTTTTGGGGAGTTTTCTATGGCACTCATCCTATCTGAGTGTTTCATAAATATGAATGAATTTATTTTGACAACACCCTTGTGAAGTGAGGAGGTGGTACATTCCCCATTTTACAGATGGGAGCTGAAGCACAGAGAGATTAAGGTCAAGAGTATCCACTAATTTTATGTGCCCAATTTAAGACACTTAGTACTTGATTTTTTTCAGAGCACTTAGCATTATATAGTACAAAGCACAATTCCCATTTCCTTCCTTTCTCTGTGAGGAGGAACCTGTACTCAATGATTGTTGCTTCGTATGCAGGTTGGGCCTACAAGAAACCTTGGTCTCCATTCTGGTAGGCTAGTGACTGATTTTAAACCTTCATTTTATATCACACTCGTTTAAATATGTTCCTGCCTCTTCACTGAAGAAAGAGAAGTTTCTGTTAAAGGCCTGGTCTACACTACAGCATTAGGTTGACGTAAAACAGCTTACATCGACCTAATTATGCCAGTGTACACACTGCAGCCTTGCTCCTACTGATATAAGTGCCCAACTACACCAACATAATAGTTCCACCTCCACAGGAGGCAGGGGGCTTATGTCATTGTAGTTAGGGCGACACAGTGTCCCTATAGACACTGCATTACTTACATTTATGGGCTGTCATTCTGAGTCTTAGTCACCACTGGAGCTGTGAAATTGACAAGAAAGCTGGCTCCCGGCTCCCTAGTTGGGCTGCCACTCAGGCTTGGGATGTCACTCAGGCTTGATCTGCGCTGCCCAGGCTCCTCTCTCCCCACAGAGAGCCCTGCTGGCACCCCCCTCCCCCCAGGTCCTGGGTCCCTGCTTGCACCTGGGCTACAGTCTGGGCTCTCAGCTCCCTGCTCCCCACTGGGAGTATGGTAGCCGACTGGACTCTGGGCGCGGTTCTCCCCACCAGGAGCCTGGCTGTCCCCCCGGGCTCTCGGCTCCCCAATCCCTACTTGGAGCACAGCTGCACCCAGTGGGGAGCTCCGTGCCCAGAATCTGGTTGGCTGCTGGGAGCTGGGGGGGTGGGGAGGGGCGGGCCCTGTCCCATTTCCAGCAGGGAGGGGGAAGCCAGGTTTCCGGCAGGGAGCTGCATGCAGAGCTGGATGCCCTGGTTCTCAGCCTCCCATACTGTCCCTCTTAAGTTGGTGGAAACACTCCTGGTGAGGACAGACACTACCGACAGAAAGGCAATGTGGATGTGAATCACTGCAGTAATTTCTGCGGTGGCTGTCAGTCAACCTAACATAGGTCAACGTTAGTTAATAGTGTAGACAAGCCCTTAGAAAACTAAGATTACTCCTGGGGGAGTTCTTTGCCACTGCATGTGTGCAGAATTCATGTCCCCTGCAGATTTCTTTGCTTCCGTGCAGAAAAATGAGTTTCTGACAGGGAAGCAAAGGAAAGCTGCAAGAGCAGTCATGCACCACTCCCTAGCTGCGCAGGTACATCGTTTCAGGCATCTGGAGCAGCCAGTGGAGAGGTAAATCACCACAGTTCTGGGGATACCCCAGCCAGTGGCTCCTACCCTGAACTGATAGTCAGGATTAGCTAATAGTCTCAGCTGGGCTGGAGGCAGAAGGGGACGGGGCTTCCTCTTCACCTGCAGGGAGTGGCTGGGGCTGTGTCAGACCCACTCCCTCAGCTGCAGGGGGAGGGGTCACTGTATGGGGAGCTGCTCCCCCATCCATCCAACCCCTGTGCATCCGTACTTCCCATACCCAGATACTCCCACCAAGCCTCACACCATACACCCAGAAACCCTCTAGCCCTCTATACCCAAATCCCACCCCATTGAACCTCAACCCCTGCATTTGGAGCCCCCTGCATCCAAACCCCCTGCCTCCAGACTCCCCACCCCTGCACCCAGACCACCCCCCACTGAGCACCGTGCACTCAAACCCCCATCCTGATGAGCCCCACCCCTGTGCACCACCCTGAGTCCACACATCCCGATCCCCACACCACTGACCCCCAATTAGCTGTACCCAGATCCCCACCCCAACAAGTCCCACTTCTCCAGCACCCAGACCCCTCCACTGAGCCCCAAGCACTTTCATCTGGAAGCCCCTGCAGAGTTCCATTGCCCCTGCACCTGGAACCCCCCCAGTGAGCCTCTGTGCAACCAGATCCTCCTACACCTAGACCCTCCACTGAGTTGCCTGCACCCAGATTGTCTCACTCAGAATCCTCTCATCCCACACCTGGATTCCCCCACACTGAGCCCCTCCACACTTGGATCCTGCCTGGTTAAGCCTGCCTGCCCCGCACCTGGCGCAGAGGGGCAGGGCCCCAGGGTGTTTCTGGGGCAGGCCCAGGCCTTGTGCTGTATCAGGGTCGAGTGCAGCCTCTTTACTGAGTCCGTATTCCAGGGGAGGGGAGGCTGCAGGGTGATCTCCCACTTTCGTGCAGCCAGTGGCCTGTGTTCCCCACTGCCATGCTGGAGCCTCTGCATTTATTAATTGACAAATAAAACTTGCATAATTTTTATTTTTTTGTCAGAATGCCCTCAGGAGTATAAGATCATGATAAAAGAAGAACAGGAGTACTTGTGGCACCTTAGAGACTAACAAATTTATTAGAGCATAAGCTTTCGTGGACTACAGCCCACTTCTTCGGATGCATATAGAATGGAACATATATTGAGGAGATATATATACACACATACAGAGAGCATAAACAGGTGGGAGTTGTCTTACCAACTCTGAGAGGCCAATTAATTAAGAGAAAAAAAACTTGAAGTGATAATCAAGCTAGCCGAGTACAGACAGTTTGATAAGAAGTGTGAGAGTACTTACAAGGGGAGATAGAGTCAATGTTTGTAATGGCTCAGCCATTCCCAGTCCTTATTCAAACCGGAGTTGATTGTGTCTAGTTTGCATATCAATTCTAGCTCTGCAGTCTCTCTTTGGAGTCTGTTTTTGAAGTTTTTCTGTTGTAATATAGCCACCCGCAGGTCTGTCACTGAATGACCAGACAGGTTAAAGTGTTCTCCCACTGGTTTTTGAGTATTTTGATGATGAAGATCATGATGTCTTTCTCTTGCTGTTTCCTCCAGAAACGTGAATTAAAGATTAGTAGATGCATCTAACTCTTCTTTAGATGTCCACGTGAGTGAGAAGCAGATTACTCACTTTGAAAAACACCCCTTATTGTCTCGGGGTTTGATTAAAGAATTTCAAAATGAACACACGCAGTTCTGATGTGTGAAATAAAGCAAATTCTCTATAGTAACTTTTTACAGAAACAAATCAATTGAACTATTCAAAAATATATTCTCTTCTGATGCAATTATAGTAGACTGTTTGTTACAGAAACTGATCTCTGATGAGGCATCTTCAAATGATTCAGTTGGTTAAATGTGTCTGACCTTTCCATCTCTATCCATTTGTATCTGTCTATTCAGTTAAATTACAATCACCTGCGCGTCAAGGCATTATGAATTTCATATCTGAGATACTGTGTCCTTTAAAAATACAGACATAACTAATGTTGAGAGTGCTTGGTTCTCTTCCATTGCAATGGCTGGTTATTATTCAAATTCTTTTTGATCTTCTGTCCTGTATGTGGGTCTGTGAAGAATGGGGAATAGAAAGAATCATGCACCTCACATACAGAACAAATCATATTTAGTTGCTTTATTTGACTGGTATTGGTGATGGGCTATCATGATGGCTGTCTGCTCTTACTCTTTTTCCCCCTCTCCCTTGGGTGTCAGGATCGGTTGCCCGTTTGTAATAAAAAATGAAAATGGAATGTTGTTACACTCCTGTGCTTTGAATTACTCTCTCTCTCTCAATAGCAAACACTCAGTTTCTCTCCAAGGTGTGAAGGTAACTCTGGTACAGAGGGATGGTCAAAGCACTCAGCAGCACTTTAAGAGTTGCATTGGGGCTACTTGAAGGAGAGCTGGGGGAGTGGGGGACTTTAAGTAGGGCATCTGTGGCCACTACTGGGCTTCTGCATTCCCTGAATGCCATGGAGAGTGTTTCTGTAGCCCCACATGGGTTGACAAGGAGTGGAGTGCTGGGGCAGCCACAGAAAGGGGACCATAGAAATCTATATTTAAGCAGATCTAGTGGTCCCAAACATACTGCAATTGGCAACTGTAAGTACTGGCCTGTAGGCTGTAGTTCTGCTGTCTGTACCTGTATTGGGGATGGTAGATTTCATCTTTGGATCCAACCCCTGTATTGGGTCCAGTTACTCAAACTGTATGTGGTTAAAGTGAATATAACTGTGTGTGCAAAATATGTAATGAAGCTAATGTAACACCCAATGTTATCTAGCATAGAAACAAGTACTAAATTGTGCAGTAGTTAAAAATAGTAAGGAAAAACATTTGAAAAGAGACAACTACTATAACACACACAGTACTGTAAAATAAAATGCCATTGGAGTATTATATTTCCTTACGCCGTGGCTATAGCTATCCCAGACTTCAGGGAATTTGAAAGCATGTTTTGTTAACCAGTTCTATTGCGGTTAGAGCCTAGGCTCCTGGGATAAGAAGTGAGCTTTGTATATTATATTCCTTTGACACCAGGCAGAAGGTAATTGCAACACAAAATAGGTGTTATGGTGACTCTGTGGCCTAGGGGACTGTCAACAGCACTCTTACATCATTACTCCTTGCATAGCTGTTAATGGGGAAGTGTTGCAGTGAACAGCTGCTTGTTATATTTATAACACTTGACAATGTAAATTATGCTGGGAATGCTAAATATCTCTGTTAGTGGGAGAGGAAAGAGAAAGAAGAGTGAATACTATAAAATAACATAAGTCTAGAAGGAGGTATAGAATATTGAGCAACAAGATGGCCACTTGTGGGAACTATAAAACATAAAACTCTGCGTGACCAACAATTTTTGTTCATAAACCTCACTTTGCCTACAAATGCTGAAATCTGAGTACATTATAATAGTGCTTTAGGTGGTGCTAGAGCATTTTACAATTTCTGTGCACGCTACACCACTGAAATACAGCCACCTCTGTACTCAGGGGTGGTGGCCAGCTAGTATGCAGAACAGCATAGGGGAACGTTTAGGCAGCAGAGATGCCAGGGTTATTTCCTATTCTTATCAAAAATATCCTGAGATCTTTAGTGTGTACACAGTACAGGTAGGACTCTGAGAACTGAGGTGTA
Source organism: Malaclemys terrapin pileata (assembly GCF_027887155.1). Taxonomy (NCBI): domain Eukaryota; kingdom Metazoa; phylum Chordata; order Testudines; family Emydidae; genus Malaclemys; species Malaclemys terrapin. The sequence goes on from NC_071505.1 coordinate 62,205,198, forward strand.
TCCATTGCCTAGGAGGGAGTTATTTAACAGTCTCAAGTACAACTCCCTGACCAGCAAACGTAGTGGTGAATCGTCGTCCTATCTCCTGGGGGATTTCCCTGTAAGGATTTTCTGCTTTTTTTTTTCAGGACCTAACATTCCCATCAATGGTGCTAGAATGTGTGCACATTGCCTGGGGCATGTGCCCTGGGTATGTATTTTATGTGCTGTTCAGGTTGGCAATGAATCTTGTAGGTTTATTTTGTTCTGACTTTCAGTCCTCTAGCAAAGAGCAGTATTACTAATTCAGGTGAGGGAAGTATCATATCTGATTCCCTTGTGCTATTTCTCTGGGCTTACCTGTTGCTAGCCTTTTGTGCCAGCTGATGTCATTGTATAAGACATCCTGGCTGGCTAATTCAGAATATCCACTGGCTATCTATTCTTCTGCTATCTAATATTTTTCTTTTAAAGGAAGCAACATCAATAGAAATTTACTTTGACAATCTGTCCAACCTCTCTCACTTTGTTACATACTAATAAAATTCTGTAGTTGGGCAACGGTAGATCTGGAATTCTTCTGAGATCACTTTAGGTTCTGGATCTAATTTTCATTCCTTAGCTATCAAGAAGAAGAAAAGGTTCTTTGTGCTTTTGGAGCTAAATACTTTACTCTTTCCCTCTGTCTAGCCAAAAAGGAAAAGGCACCAATGTGTGCTATGCCTGGGTCATTCATATGAGACCTAAAACATTTCCTGTAGTCTCAGTACTTGCCAAGGTGGTCCTAACGCAAAAGGTGTCAGAAACCAGTGACTAGAGCTGCGTGGGAAACAGCATTCTTATTTTTGGGGGTGGGGAGAAGTTTTGCGATTTCAAAATTTCTTCCATTCTAGAACAAAACAAGACCATTTTTAGAAATTTCCTGCAAACCAGAATTCTGAAAAAAATCTGGTTTGGGTCAAGTGAAACATTTTTGTTTTGATAAAATATGAAAGATTTTGTTCTGATTATGGCTTTTTAAGTTTACATTTTATAATATCAAAATTTTTAAAAAATAGAGTAATTTCAAAATGGAAAATCAGAAAGTTTTGAAAAGGTAAAAGTGGAATGTTTTGACTTTATAAAACCACTTTTTAAAAATTGTTGTCAAAGGTGACCTGTTTCTGCAAAATGTTGCACTTTTGACAAATCAGCATTTTACAATGAAAAAGTGTTCCGTTGGAAAATTTAGGGCCAGGTCTACCAGTGGCCTTCCTGTGAGTAAAGAATCAGTTCCCTCTGCAGTTCATTTCCAGGAGTCTTTTAGGGTACGTCCACTCTGCAAAAAAAATAAAAATAAAAATAAAAAAAACCTCTAACCAACCAAACAAGAAAAGGTGGCAGCAAGTCTCATAGCTCTCAGGATTGCCAACTTTTGTAATGTTTGAAAACTGGATACTCCAACAGGAGTGCCGGAACCTCCTCTTCTTCCCACAAGGTCCCACCCCCCCATTCACTCTTCTGCCCCCCCCCCCCCATCACTCACTGCTTTTTCCCCGTCCCCTGGGTCAGGAGAGACTTGTCTGCAGAGGTGGGACTGGGAGCTGTAGTTGCCTGACACAAGTAGGAAGCGGCCCCAGCTGAGTAGCGGCTGGCACATGTGATGACCCAGCACCTCCCTGCCTGCCGTAACCAGACTTTGGGTGTCTAGTCAATAGCTCTGACTGGACACTTTCAGGTCCCCTTTTTGACTGGACTTTCTTGTTGAAAACTGGGCACCTGGCCGTCCTACTCATAGCCTGGATGTACAGACTCAGACTTGTGGGCTCATGCTATGATGCTAAAAATAGCAGTGTAAATATTACCGCTCAAGCTGGAACTCGGGCTCTCAGACCCACACCTCTTGCTGGGTTTTAGAGCCTAAGCATCTGCCCACACAGAAATGGCACTATTTTTAGTGCCATAGCACAAGCCCGAGTCTGTAGACCCTGGCTCTGAGGCTGTCTACATTACCGTGGTAAGTTGACCTAGGCTACGCAACTCCAGCTATGTGAATAACATAGCTGGAGTCGACGTACCTTAGGTTGAGTTACCGTGGGGTCTACACCGTGGGGGGTCGATGGCAGAAACTGTCCCGTTGACTTACCTTGCTCTTCTCATTGGGGGTAGAGTACAGCGGTTGACTGGAGAGCGATCTGCTGTCGATTTGGTGGGTCTTCACTAGACCTGCTAAATTGACCGCCGGTGGATCGATCTCAGAGCATCGATCCTGGCTGTAGTGCAGACATAGCCAGTGACTTGTTGCTGTGGTGTTGTTTTTTTCCCCCCAGTGTAGGAGTACCCTAAGTAATTCTGCACTGGGACTTCCTGGATGGTTCAGGTTGCTGAGGAACCAAACTTAGTTCCTTGAGCCAGCTGTGCTCCTGCTGCCTGTTTCAGGCTGTTGATGACCCTCCAAGTCTCCTGTGCAAGTGTTCCTTTCAACATCCCCCTGGGCTGCCCCCAAGTCCTGCTTCCTCATGTAAGCCCCAGCTCCCCCTGCTCCAAATCTCTCTTCCAAATCTCTCAGCATATGTCTACACTGCAAAGAAAAACCCACAGCTGGCCCATGCCAACTGATTTGGGCTTCCAGGGCTGGGGCTGTTTCACTGGAAGCCTGAAAATCTACATAGCAGTTAAATAGCCCCTTAGCCCGAGTCAGCTGGCACGCGCCACCCTCTTGGTGTCTAATTGCTGTGTAGGCATATCCTTAGACCCTGGAACCTCTCCTATTTCAACCTCTTCTACAGATATTCCCTGCTTCTGCTCCTTTGCCCCACCTTAATAAATCTCATCCCACCTACCCCTTCATCAGCACAGCCCTACATAAATCCCATATAAAGCGGAGACTTGCACAGGATTGTAACGTGGGATTTTTGTTGGGTTGTGTAGCTGAGGGGGACTGGACAGCATGCTCCTCACAGAGCTCCATTCCACCCTCTCCATGATCCCTGGCCCTTTGCTAAAGCCTCAGTCTACCCTGCCCTAAAGTGCACCTTGCACTACTGCCTGAGTGACTGTCAGCAATAACCCTACTTCTCACTATGAATGGCTTATGTCCTGCCCAGAGACCTGCTTCCCCAGGAAAATTTCCTGGATGTGCTTTAATTTCTAACTAAAATGTGTGCACTTACTTTACCTAGTTTGAAGAATAAATTGTTTCGGCTTAATGCAATAACACTACCCCTAACTCACCCAGCAATATCGTCAATCTATCCAGCTACACACTCAACCCAGCAGAAGAGTCTGCCCTATCTCGGGGACTCTTTTTGCCCCAGCACCCCCATGAACATGATACAGTTCTGCGGTGATCTGGAAGCCTACTTTCGCCGCCTCCGACTCAAAGAATACTTTCAAGATAACACTGAACAATGCACTGATCCACAGATACCCTCCCACCAACAACACAGGAAGAAGAACTCCACATGGACTCCTCCTGAGGGTCGAAATGACAGTCTGGACCTATACATAGAATGCTTCCGCCGACGTGCACAGGCAGAAATTGTGGAAAAACAACATTGCTTGCCTCATAACCTAAGTCGTGCAGAATGCAATGCCATCCACAGCCTCAGAAACCACCCTGACATTATCATCAAAGAGGCTGATAAAGGAGGTGCTGTTGTCATCATGAACAGGTCTGACTACCAGAAGGAGGCTGCAAGACAACTCTCCAATACCAAATTCTACAGGCCACTTTCCTCAGATCCCACTGAGGAATACACTAAGAAACTGCACCATCTATTCAGGACACTCCCTACACTAACACAGGAACAAATCAACATACCCTCAGAGCCCCGGCCGGGTTTATTCTATCTACTACCTAAGATCCACAAACCTGGAAATCCTGGATGCCCCATCATCTCGGGCATTGGCACTCTCACTGAAGAACTGTCTGGATATGTGGACTCCCTACTCAGACCCTACGCCACCAGCCATCCCAGCTGTCTCCGTGACACCACAGATTTCCTGAGAAAACTACAATGCATTGGTGACCTCCCAGAAAACACCATCCTAGCCACCATGGATGTAGAGGCTCTCTGCACAAACATCCCACACACAGATGGAATACAAGCTGTCAGGAACAGTATCCCTGATGATGACACAGCACAACTTATTGCTGATCTCTGTGACTTTATCTTCACACACAATTATTTCAAATTTGGTGACAATATATACCTCCAGACCAGTGGCATCGCTATGGGCACCCGCATGGCCCCACAATATGCCAACATTTTTATGGCTGACCTGGAACAGCGCTTCCTCAGCTCTCGTCCACTCATGCCCCTTCTCTACCTACGCTATATTGATGACATCTTCATCATCTGGACCCATGGGAAGGAGACCCTGGAAGAATTCCACCATGATTTCAACAGCTTCCACCCCACCATCAACCTCAGCCTGGACCAATCTACACGGGAGGTCCACTTCCAGGACACCACCGTACAAATAAGCGATGGCCACATTAACACCACCCTATACCGAAAACCCACCGACCGCTACGCCTACCTTCATGCCTCCAGTTTCCACCCCGGTCACACCACACGATCCATCGTCTACAGCCAAGCACTGAGGTACAATCGCATCTGCTCCAACCCCTCAGACAGAGACCAACACCTACAAGATCTTCACCAAGCATTCTCAAAACTACGATACCCACACAAGGAAATAAAGAAACAAATCAACAGAGCCAGACGTGTACCCAGAAGCCTCCTGCTACAAGACAGGCCCAAAAGAGAAACCAACAGAACTCCACTGGCCATCACCTACAGTCCTCCGCTTAAACCTCTCCAACGCTTCATCAGTGATCTACAACCCATCCTGGACAATGATCCCTCGCTTTCACAGACCTTGGGAGGCGTGTCCCCCTGTCCCCGCCCCTGTACCCCATCTCCACAGAGCAGGGGGATGATGACACGACAGGGCTCAGGGCGGACGGAGCTTGCTGGTAGCTGCTGTTGTGTCTGAATGTGCCTATCTACTTAAAAGGGCAGCATACTTAAAGAGGCAATGCGCCTCTCACACTCACCTCCCAACACATACTTATGGTGGTGGAGTTTCTTCATACTTCTTTCAAAGTGTGTTATTTTAGTTTTTGACTAGTCTATGCATTTCATAACTTTTATTACTCTCTTTTTTGCTTAAATTTAATTCTTTGAGTAGTGACTTCTAAAATGCCTAACCTGTCCTGGCTGGAGTAATTATCCCTGTGGTAACTTTTAAAAAATATATATTATATCTAGATTTTCGATTTCTACTGATGGCTCACATCCACCCATTACCTCGATATGGTGCATATAAAAAAATTCATTCCGCACATGGATGAAAAAAATTAGAGGGAACGCTGTGCAGGACCCCACACATTCTGAGATTCTATGGCTGTACAATTCATCCTTTGCTGCAAAACTGTGTTCCAGAGTCTAATATTTCTTTGTAGTCCTTATCGTTATAAAGAAAACCTCAACTTACATTTGTTTAACTCTTTTATGACCAAGTTGTCTTTATGAGTCTGCAGACTGCCCAAAACAATAGCTCTGGGAAGTGCAAATCACTCTAATCATGTCAATGGATTGTTAACTGTGGATCCTAGGCTTGGTCTACACTACCCCCCCTAATTCGAACTAAGGTACGCAACTTCAGCTACGTGAATAACGTAGCTGAAGTCGAAGTACCTTAGTTCAAACTTACCTTGGTCCACACGCGGCAGGCAGGCTCCCCCGTCGACTCCGCGGTACTCCTCTCGCCGAGCTGGAGTACCGCAGTCGACGGCAAGCACTTCCGGGTTCGACTTATCGCGTCCAGACTAGACGCGATAAGTCGAACCCAGAACTTCGATTTCCAGCCGTCGAACTAGCTGGTAAGTGTAGCCAAGGCCCTAGAGATGACTTAAATTTAACATTCCGGTGCTGATCACTTTACTAGAAACATCCAGGTTCTGTGCTTATTCCACAATCTCAAATTGCCTCCATCTCCTGAGGTGCTAAAGCATTAGCTATCCCCTACTCAGCTGTCACAATTTCCAGTTCTCCCTGAAAACATCTGCCGTGCTCTTATGCATTATACAAAAGTTGGCTGACTATCAAAAGCTGAATGCAGAAACACAGTAAAATAAATGGTATTTAATAACAAAATAAATAAGAGGCTATAGTGCTTGCTGTGTATTTGAATATTTAATTCAATAAAAACCTCCAGAATCTGGTATGTTTTTGCTGCAGAGTTTAGGCCCAACGTGTTGTGGAGTACCCCAGTCATTAAGTATATGTAAGTTTAGAATTCCTGGATCTCTGCCAAATTTATATCCTTGACCTTTTGGGACTGGCTGTCATGAACATTATTTTCTTTGACAGTCTGTTAGCTACCATGGTAACACTGAAATGGTAAATTCCGTTCTATTTTATCTATTCACTTTCTATCTTAGATGTCCATTTGTGGAATTACCACTCATGGTTTGACTGCTTAACTTCTGTTCCAGATTCCTCCATCTGAACACATTATTGGGCACGGGTACATGCTGGTGGTTGACTTCATTTTTTTTTTTATGATTATTCATCTGATTGCATGTGAATTTTGATATATTTGCGGTGAAACATATAAGTGAGTTTGTCTTAATAAACTGATATATAGTACTTGTTATATGATACATTTGTATTAATATTTAAGGGAGCAGACCCAGCATTTGGTTCAAATACTATTTCTACCTATTGGTTAGTTACCCAGATGCAGTGAGGCCTAACACTCAATTCAATGGCCTGTTTCAGCTCCTCAGTTCATCTTTTGAAAGTGTTGTGCAGGTTTTGAGGATGAGGACTGAGAGGTCAGACATAGAGTGATCACTTTGTGAAGTGTTCACCCACAGGTGAGGTGTTGTGTACCATTTTCCTGCGTGAGTTCATTCGAGAGCATACTGATTGTCTGGTTTCACCCACATAGTTGCACTAAATGCCACAATAGCACTGGATGAGGTACACCACATGTTGACAGTCATGTGTAGGACCCCTGGATCTTGAAAGATGTGTTGTGGGGAGTATTGATCATTGTAGCAGTGGAGGTACATCTACAGGTTTTGCATCTGTTGTTTTGGCGGGGTCTGGTGCTGCTTTGAGTTGGTGTGCCCTGATCTGTGGGGACTTGCTTCTGACGATGAGCTTGGAGAGGTTGGGGAGTTGTTTGAAGGCCAGAAGTGGGGATTCAGGAAATATTTCTTTCACGATGGGGTCCTCATCGAGTATATGTTGTTGGTGTTTGATGATTCCCCATATGGTTTCCATTGTTGGGTGGTAGGTGACAACTAGGGGTGTGCAGTCAGAGGGGTTTTTATTTCTGTATTGAAGCAGGTTCTCTTGGGGTATTTGGGTGGCCCATTCCATGATGTGATCTGCTTCTCTTCTGGAGCATCCTTGTTTGGTGAAGGCGATTTTGAGTGTGTGTTAAGGTGTATATCCCCCACAACGCATCTTTCAAGATCCATGTGTCCTACACGTGTGCTATCACACTATGTGATGTACCTCACCCAGTGCATTAAATGCCCCCATAGCAACTATGAGGGTGAAACCAGACAATCACTATGCTCTCGAATGAACTCACACAGGAAAATAAGACAAAAATACCATATCGCCTGTGGGTGAACACTTTTCACAAAGCAATCACTCTGTATCTGATCTCTTGTCCTCAAAGGAAACCTGCACAACACTTTCAAAAGATGAATCTAGGAGCTTAAATTCATAACTTTGCTAAACACGAAAAATCATGGACTGAATAGAGACACTGGACTTATGGCTTATTATTACAACCATCTGTAACCCACTAACAACCCCTGCAGCTGCTCCCCACCGACCTTCCTTTCCTCCTTATCACTGGAAGGGTGTTATCAGGCCACTTCACTTTGAATGGCCCCTTAAAATGTGTTAGCTACTTATACTAAACAATCTTGTATTTAGCAGTGACGTTCTGAGGGCATGTCTGCACTACAAAATTAAGTTGACTTAAGTTACGTCAATGTACAGTGACTGCAGTAATTAAATCAGTTTTCTGTGTCCACACTAGCTCCTTCTGTCGGCTGTGTTTGCACCAACCGTTATTGTGGGGCTCTGACTGCTGGAACCCCACCGCCTGGCTCTGGCTGTCAGCAGGAACAGTCAATGTAGTGTCTACTCTGACACTGCATCGACCTAACTACACCAGCCTAAGCGCTATGCCTTTTGCAGAGATGGAGTTACTAAATCGATGTAATGGGTGTCTGTAGCGGGGTGGTCACCCCGCTCCTGCCTGGAGGGGTTAAAAGCAGCCCTGGAGAGGGCTGTGGCTGGGGAAAGGCTGATTGGGAAAGCAGCCACAGCTGAGGCCACGCCCCAATCAGGCCACCGCTGGCCCTATAAAAGGGCTGTGAGCCAGGAACACAGAGACACACTCTCTCTCTAGCCTCTTGAGAGAGAAGGACCTGGCTGCCTGGGAAGCTGAGGGGGGTACCTAGGGTGGAGCAGTGCTGGAGAATGGCAGAGGGAGCTGCAGACCTCCAGCCTAGAAAAGCCCCAGGCTGCAGGCCGAGTTAAGGGCCCACAAAAGGGTACTAGGGCTGCAGAGTGGCAGCTCAGGAATAGGCAGAGGCAGCTGGTCCAAGTGAGCGGGGGCTAAATGGAGACTGGCAGTAGCCACTGAGGCAAGGTGGGAATAGGGGGATGGGGGAGACCCAGATTGTGGGTTGCTGTGGTGGGCGGAACCCTTGGGCAAAGGGCACCGGGATCCAGGAGGGACACAGGGACCAGTGGCAGGTGAGGCATCAGCCGGCAGAGGGCGCTCTAAAGCTGGAAAAGAGCTAATTCCCTGGACAACCAGCAGGAGGCACCGTGCCGGTGAGTCATCATCCTGCCACAGTGACTTGTATTGATGGGAGCAACATTGTAATGTAGACTCTTACAGTGTTAGGTTGACGTAAGCTGCCTTACGTTGACCTAACTCTGTACTGTAGACCAGGCCCGAGTTAGTTTCCAAGACCTGAAGAAGAGCTCTGCATAAACTTGAAAGCTTGTCTCTCTCACCAACAGAAGTGGGTCCAGTAAAAGATATGATCTCACTTACCTTGTCTTCAAGGAATGTTCAAGGCATCAATGAGCACAACCCTATTGATTTATGTGAAAACAGAAACACCTGATTTCCAGTAAAGTCACCATTTTGTCACTCAGTATCATACAGGGGTGAGGCACAGATCTGAGGGCTAGAGTTTAGGATTAATGTGAGGGTTAGAGTTATGTATACAAAGTAGAATAGCTCCAACAAGTGAGATCGAGACCCAATCCAGAATAGCCAGTAGCCCAGAGATTAGGTTCAAGTCCGTGCTCTAAATCAGGCAGTGCCGTATCCGGTAGACTGTTGGCTATTCTCTCTCTCTCGTTTTGACCAAGCATTCCTTCCTGAACCTAAGAAACCTTGCCAATGAAAAAATGTTTTATCAAAAACTCCTGACTAGCTCTATTTTTTTCCGTAGGTGAAATTTGAAGAGACTGTTGATGGAATAAAACTAAAAATGTCCAACAAACTATGTTGGGATATTAGGGCTTTAAATGATACTGAAGAATTTAATCTCAGAAAACTGCATATTCTTCTTTGAGTGCTTGCACATGTCCATTCCAGTGTAGGGGAGTGCACACCCTGACTGCACAATTGCTGGCATTTTTCCCCCTAGTAGTATATGTTGGGTCAGCTCCAGCACCCTCTGGTGCCACACACTCATAGCGCCAGTATAAAGGGCCCTGCTAACCCTGCACCCCTTCAGTTCTTTCTTACCACATGTGATGTGATGGACGGTTGCTGGAACTTCTCTCATTGCTTCAGGCAAACTTCACAGTGGTTTTCTGCTAATTCTCTTCTTTTTCAGTGTATGCAGTTGTTATAGTAGTGATAGTCAGGTTTTTTTAGTTATATATTTGTTGGACTACTTCACACTTAGTTAGCAAGGTTGGTCCACCCCCTGGTGCCAGGGTATGCCTCGGTCATCGGGCTTCAAGCCATGCACTTCTTGCGGCAAGTTGATGCCATTGAGTGACCCGGACTTGCATTGTCTCAAATTCTTGCGGGAGTCTCATAGAAAGGGATCACTGCCAGATCTGCAAGGATTTCAGACCTCCCACCAGAGAGGACCAGAAGGCGAGATTGAAAATCGTGCTCATGGAGACAGCCCTGAGACTCGCTTCAGAGCCGTGCTCAGACTTGGCACCAAGCACCTCAGCTTTGGTGCAGAGCACTTCCCTCACCAGTCATGAGTCTCAGCGCTGGTCCCCATCTTCAGTGCCTAAGAAGAAACATAGGAAGCAGCCAGAGAAGAGTCTATCCCTGGTGCTGAAGTCAAGCAGGTGTGGGGACCGGTTTAAAGTGAGACCTGCGTCAGGCACTGCAACAATCAGGACTGGTAGGCCCCAATGACTCCAGCGCTAGAGACGCCACCCTCAGGCAGACAACACACCAATCAGTTCACAGTGCTGTTGACTCCGGAGACGTTTGCAGTAGTCAGGGACCTTCTTGGTATACCGCCCTTGATTTAAAGGAGGCATACTTCCACATATCGATTTTCCAAAGCCACAGAAAGTTCCTAAGATTCACCGTGATCCAGGTACATTACCAGTCTGTGGGGCTTCTGTTTGGCCTGTTGGCTGCTCTGTGGGTTTTCACCAAATGTATAACAGTGGTGATGGCTTTTCTCAGGAAACGGGGACTGCATGTCTTCCTGTACCTTGATGACTGGCTAGTCAAAGGCTGGTCCAAAACTCAGGTGAAATCCAACATCCATCTCATCCAATTGACCTTCCAGGCCCTAGGCCTACTGATAAACACACAGAAATCCATTCTTGTCCCGAGGCAGAGTATAGTTAATTGGTGCAGTCCTCAACTCCATTCAGGCAAGAGCCTTGCTCCTGGAAAACTGGTTTTGGGCAATCATGGTCTTGGTAAGGTCCCTCCAGATCCACCCAGTCACAACAGCTCGAAAATGTCTGAGTCTTCTGGGCCACATGGCGTCATGAACTTATGTAGTGTGACACGGGAGGCTGTGTCTTCGACCTCTCCAAGTTTTGCTGGCCACAGTGTATTCACCTACCTGGCATCATCTGGATTCAGTGCTCACCGTGCCTGCTCAAGTCCTTGTTTCACTGACTCGGAGGCTAAACCACCACGTGGTCTATGGTGAGGGAGTGTCCTTTTTGCAGCCCCAACCATCATTGTCTCTGGTCTCAGATGCATCAGTGCTGGCCTGGGGAACCCACTTGGGGTCCCTCAAGACTCAAGGCCTATGGTCCCCAGAAAAGCTCTTCCTTCATATCAGTGTCAGGGAGCTCAGTGAGGTCTGTTTAGCCTGTAAAGCATTCCTGCCCCACGTTATGAACAAAGTCATTTTGGTTCTCATGGACAACATAACTGCCATGTTCTACATCAAGAGGAAGAGTGGAACTGACTCCTCCCTCCCTATGCCAAGAAGCAATCCAGCAGTGCGAGTTCTGCATAATGCATTCAATCCATCTCCGGATGTCGTACTTTCTGAGACTGCAGAACTAGCTGGCGGATCACGTCAGCAGGTCTTCCTTCTCTCACCATGAATGGTCCCTTCAGCTGGACATTGCAAGGGGCATTTTCCAACAGTGTGGGACTCTCCTTATAGACCTATTTTTCTACCTGTGATAACAGGAAATGCCACCAGTTCTGTTCCCTGCAAGACCACAGCCCGGGGTCTCTTAAGGACATCTTCCTGCCATCATGGATAGATCACTGTATTATGCATTTCTCCCATCCTGATGATGCACTAGGTTCTGATGAAGATCAAGCAGGACCAGACATGGGTCATTCTCATAGCCCCAGCATGGCCCAGGCAGCATTGATTTGCCACCCTATTAGGCCTCTTGGTGGAGACCCCGCTCCTGCTACACCCAGACCTGATCTCCTGAGATGACAGTCAGCTGCTCTACCCAAACCTCAGCTCTATTCATCTGATGGCCTGGAAGCTCCATAGCTGAATCTTGAGGAGCAAGCTTGCTCGGAGCAAGTCTGTAGAGTCCTGCTTTGCAGTAGAAAACCCTCCACCAGGACCACTTACCTTGCAAAATTGAAGCAATTCTCCACCTGGTCCTCCCAACACAGCATTCTGCCTATGCAATCCTCATTGCAACTCATATTGGAGTATCTGTTGCATCTGAAACAACAAGGTCTGGCTATTTCTTCAATCAAGGTCCACCTAGCAGCGATATCAGCCTTCCATCCCTGGGTCAACAACTAGTCTATCTTTTCACATGAGATGGTTATCTGTTTTCTTAAAGGCCTGGAGAGGTTATACACCCAGGTAAGAGAGCCTATTCATCCCTGGGTCCTAAACCTCATCTTGTCAAAGCTTACGGGTCCCCTGTTCAAGCTGCTGGGGACATGCTCGTTGGTTCATCTATCCTGGAAAGTGGCCTTCTTAGTGGCCATTATCTCAGCTAGAAAGGTTTCGATAATCTGTACCCTCACATTGGAGCCCCCATATATGATCTTTAAGGATAAGGTGCAGCTGTGTCTGCACCCGGTGTTCCTCCTGAAAGTGGTTTCACAATTCAGTGCAGTCAAACAATCTTCCTACCACTGTTCTTCCCAAAGCCGCATGTGAACAGGGAGGAGCAATGACTACACTCCTTGAATTTTAAACATGCCCTGGTGTTCTATATACCAGCGTTTCTCAAACTGGGGTCTGCGGACCCCCAGGGTCCACAGGCCCCACTGATCAACTCCTCCCCCTCTCTCCCTCCCTCCCTCCCAGTGCCTCCTGCACGCTGGGGAACAGCTGGGAGGGAGGGGGAGGAGCGGGGACTGGGCAAGTTCGGGGGAGAGGGTGGGAAGAGGAGGGGCAGGGCTAGAGCGGGGGCAGGGCCTGGAGCTGAGCAGGGTGGCTTGGAGTCCCCAAAACTTTTTAAATCAAAATGGGGGTCCGCAGGTTGCTAAAGTTTGAGAACCACTGCTATATACAAAGAACCAAGCTGCTTTGCAGATCAACCCAGCTGTTCATAGTGATAGCAGAGAGGATACGAGCCTTCCTATCTCCACCCAGAGGATTTCGTTCTGGATTACATGATGCATTTGTGTGTGTTACGAGTTTACTGGCAAGCAGCTAATCTGACTGCTCATTCTACAAGATCACAAGTCTCCTTAGCTGCTTTCCTTGTGCAAGTCCCTATTCAGGACATCTGCAGGGCAGTAACCTGGTCTTTGGTGTGTTCTCAATGCACTATGCCCTCAGCCAGCAGGCCAGAGATCATGCCAACTTCAGCCACGCAATCTTGTAGTCAGCTTGTTCTTGAACTCCGAGCCCAGCTCCTGTGCAATTGCTTGGAAGTCACCTGCGTTGGAATGGACATGTGCAAGCACTCAAATAAAAAATGGTTAACATTTCTGTAACAGTGCTTCGAGATGTGTTGCACATGTCCATTCCAAAACCCGCCCACTTTCCCCTCTTATTTATACTGGCGCTATGAGCGTGTGGCACCAGAGCGTGCTGGAGCTGAACCAATGGATACCACTAGGGAAAAAAATTCCAGCAACTGTGCTTAGGGCAAACCCCCCCCCACACACACACATTGGAATGGACATGTGCAACACATCTCAAAGAACAACAGTTACAGAAAGGTTAGTAACCGTTTTTTCTATAAATTGCTTGCTTGAGTTATTCTGTGAAAGAAAGATTTCCTGTATCCTGAAGACCAAATGGAAGAAACAGCTGTTGGGGTAATTAGCACTAGGAATATACTGATTTATTGAGAGTCAGGAAGTGCTAGCAGCTACTGAATTGCAGCTTTGCAAGATAGATTTGTCTTTAAAAACAAGGTGATGGAAAACTGAATATCAAATTATGCCACTCAGATCTGTTTCTTTTTATAACTTTTACTAAAGAAGCTCTGGAGATGATGAAAAATGTGACCATTAGATTTTAAAATATTATGATCACTGTAGTTGCATTATGACTCTGAGATTGGTCATTTTAACTGAGTCTGCTATGGACTTACAGAGTAGAGTGTGTATGCCTGAACACTGTTTGCCGTGGGTTGCATTCACAACTTGGTAGGAATGTGAAGGCCACATTTAGTTTGAAGATACATTTTATAGACTACTTATTTACAAACAAAAATCCATACAAGCACATTATTTTATTTATTTGTATCTTCTTTGTTGTGAGGCTGGAAACTGCATGTTGTGTTTGCCAGCGATCAAAACCTGTAGCTGATGGGCTTTGTTCCCTCTTTATGATGATTAAAGTAGGATTCTGTGAGCACTCTGATATATTGGATTCCACAGGCAGATGTAAATGGTATATCTTGTTGAGGCTAAAGCTTTTTCACTGTCCCTTTAAAGAAATCTGGCATCAGCTTTCAGCAAAGTATAGTAGCTTTTAGTAAAATTGCAGTATTGACTTTGTGTTTTTTTGACTGTCAAATATCTCCATCTCTCCCATTTCTGGAAGCAAGAAGAATTGAATTATCTGCATGTCCTCCATTTTGCTGTAGCAGTAGTTCTAGGTATGGTGTTGAGGGACATCCTTTCTTATAGAGAAACCTGATAAGAGTGTATAACAGTACTTTGAACATGTACAGTAGTACATAAAGTGCTAAGTTCTGTACAGACAACCCCAGTGGGTTGAATATAGTAAAACCTGTAGTTGATTAGCTTTTGAGCAACCATAAATTTAACAATTATTTAATTTTCAACATTTGGATTTCAGAATAGTCACATCTGTAAACTTGCCTTATAAAAGGAGAACATAAAACTTGCCTTATAAAAGGAGAACATAAGTCTGGTTTCATCTGCCCAGGAATTAGTCAGAATAAAAAGAGTAATCATAATAACCTATTATCCTATGCTATTCTTATACATAGACCAAGAATCTGTCTATTGGTCCAACTTGCTTTTGTTTCCAGCTGTTTACTATATTTATTGTTCTGATAGTTTCCACTAGCCATTAGGTACATATTTGTTCTTTGCCATGGTGTAAAAATCTAATCATCCTCATATTAGAAATGTACTTGGTTTATCTTGCTAAAGAAGATCTATTTTAGATTATGTTGACATTTAGATGTATAGCAGTCTATTCCTGTTAATTCAGGTCCTCCAAATTGCATATTTAAGACCACACAAAATCCTGTATCCGATCAATGCTGAATAATTGCTGGCTTTTATTTTACAGAAGAGAATAGTTGTCAATATGTTCTACCAATCCAATCTAATCCTGCAGAATTTGACTGCTGAACTGTAAGATTAATATACTGGAGAAGGACGTTTGATTATTTGAAGAGGCAGTTTCCCTTTTTAAAAAGGATCAGGGAAACCGTCACATATTTTCATTTCTGATTATGTGTAGTATATAATCCATTAGATTACTATCCTGCAAAGTCAGATAAAGGGTGAATCAATGTATCCTCTGGTATCATGACCTTTTTAAGATAAAAATGAGTGAACAAATTATTTTACTGTATAGTAATCTAGAGGCAAGCTGCCAAATTTTTATTCTGGCATCCCATTAAATTGTGGAATCTGACCCCAAAGTGAGAGAGATGCATTATATACAGTCGGAAGCGATTGTGAGAAACAGAGATGAATAGCAGGGATGGAGAGGTGAAGAGATTGCATTGGAATTTCTTTCAGTTACCAATCCAAAAGACTAAGAAAGCCACCCACCAAGAACCACCACCACTCTAACATGTATAAATGCATTTGTCCTGTAATGTTGTAAAACTCATTTGTAATCTAATGTTCCATGAGCACATTCCATCTGTGACTATTGTAAATATTTCAGTGGAAGTTCTCAGTGCAGCTCTGGGGTCATTACTTTGATATTTTCAAGAGAGTCATCCTAAAGCAAACCAGAGTGATTTTGAGTCAGACTGTAAGTTTATGTTGTCTTTATTTCTCCCCCTGGCTTCTGCCCCCTCCCCCAACAGCCAATAATGTCAGTTTCCTTTGCAGCTGGGGCTTTCAGCAGAACCCAAAGTTAAAACAGTTTATTGTAACCCAACTGGGCCTATCCAACATGGATTGGACTAACCTGTTTTTGGCCCCATCCACACTGACTAGTGAAATTGTTGGGGGATGGTTAGGTTGTGCTCCCTAGAACCAACCATGGATCTCCCCCCTTGCAAAGGGTGGGGGGTGGGGACTCAGCTTTTTCCATAGCAGTCACTTGCTCTTCCAAACAGTATAGAACAGGGGTAGGCAACCTATGGCACCCGTGCCAAAGGCGGCACGCGAGCTGATTTTCAGTGGCACTCACACTGCCCGGGTCCTGGCCACCGGTCCGGGGGGCTCTGCATTTTAATTTATTTTTTAAATGAAGTTCCTTAAACATTGTAAAAACCTTATTTACTTTACATACAACAATAGTTTAGTTATATATTATAGACTTATAGAACGAGACCTTCTAAAAACGATAAAATGTATTACTGGCACACGAAACCTTAAATTAGAGTGAATAAATGAAGACTCGGCACATCACTTCTGATAGGTTGCTGACCCCTACTATAGAATGTGCTTTGTAGGTCTGTGGCCCATATGGGGATGGGGGCAGTGACTAGGTAGGCTGATAGGACTTGGATTTCTCCTTTCAGGGGATCCTAGTGGCAGCCCTAGACAGAGAAGTTCCCCTGGGACCAGGGTGCCTGGAGCTTTGGGCTAGCATAGAGGTACAGAGCCTCCATGCTGATCCCTCTCCACTTGTGCAAGATTTCTCTTGGGGATCCCTGGGGCTTGTAGGTGGGTCCTGCAACCTATTGCACTGGGATGCACCCCTCTCCTATCTGGAACATAACATAAGAACGGCCGTACTGGGTCAGACCATAGGTCCATCTAGCCCAGTATCCTGTCTACCGACAGTGGCCAATGCCAGGTGCCCCAGAGGGAGTGAACCTAACAAGTAATGATCAAGTGATCTCTCTCCTGCCATCTTTCTCCACCCTCTGACAAACAGAGGCTAGGGATACCATTCCTTATCCATCCTGGCTAATAGCCATTAATGGACTTGACCTCCATGAATTTATCCAGTTCCCTTTAAACGCTGTTTATAGTCCTAACCTTCATTACCTCCTCAGGCAAGGAGTTCCATAAGTTGACTGTGCATTGTGTGAAGAAGAACTTCCTTTTATTTGTTTTAAACCTGCTGCCCATTAATTTCATTTGGTGGCCCCTAGTTCTTGTATTATGGGAATAAGTAAATAACTTTTCCTTATCTACTTTCTCCACATCACTCATGATTTTCTATACTTCTATCATATCCCCCCTTAGTCTCCTCTTTTCCAAGCTGAAAAGTCCTAGCCTCTTTAATCTCTCCTCATATGGGACCCGTTCCAAACCCCTGATCATTTTAGTTGCCCTTCTTTGAACCTTTTCTAGTGCCAGGAGTGATAGGTAAGTAAAAAACTGCACCAAAGGACTCTTGCAGAATTTTCCTTACTGCTCCCTCCCTTCCACGGGCTTACTGTGGAAAGGGATGATCTGGCTCCACGTTAGAAACTGGGTTCTCTTGGGCAGGAATTGTCTCTTCATTGTGTATCTGTATGGTGCCTAGCTTAATTTCATGCTGATCTTTGATTGGTGGCCCTGGAGCTACTGCAATACAAATAGTAAATAACATATGAAAACTTGCATGTTAAACAAGTTCCTTAACTTGTTTCCCAGCCCAGTGCAAAGGTGTCCTAACATTTCTATAGCTATGGCTGTTACTTTTTAATCAGAAGTCTAAAATGTACTGCTGGCTGCCTTTTGAAGTTGTGCTCTCTGTGGAGAGATCTTGTAATACGCTTTGGGGGACATGATTTGGTTTTGCTTTCATTTGTTATGTTTGGGGATTAAAGCCTCACTGTTTCTGCGATAGTAGTCCAGACTAATTAAATTAGCTGTAAAATTCAATTTCTACACCAGCTGCCAAGCAAATAATCAAATTAAAGGAATAGAAGAAGAGCTCGGTTTTAGAGCTGAGGGGTCTATAATGCATCATGTGACTATCATCTCAGTGCAAATATGTTTTTAAATTTATTTACAAATTGAAACTGTCAAAATGGTGGTTCTTTGTGGGGTTTTTTGCACATGTGGTGCTCCTTGTTCTGTTAATGTGGTGATAAAGACTGTATGACATTAGCTAAAGTAGTGTTCTGTGACCTGAACATTGGTCAAGACATCTCATTTGTCAAGACAAAGGGATGTTTCTTAATATTCATGCTCATGATTTTGAGCAAAAATTTGATTGCATACAGGGCTTCTTTCAGGATTTCTTCTCTTTAATGATCCCCCAGCAAAAAAATATTTGCATTTTGCAGCCCAGCATCTCCCACCGTTCTTGACATCTAGGCTGCTCTGCTCTGTTTGCAGCTCATAGAGGCAGATGAGTTTTGGAGCCACATGCTCTGGCCATGTACCCTCAGCATGTTTTCAGTTTCTCTGCATTTATGGCAATGTGCGGATGGTGGTTTTTACAGCTCCCACCTTCACATCTGCTGATGGTCAACATTTTTTTGTCAAAATTTGGGGCAGTGGTGAGCAGTGATTTCCCTCAGCCCCTTTTCTCCTGGCACAGTTTTTTAGCCAGGTGTTGTAACCCCCAGACCCTCAGTTGCAATGCCTTCCTGTTGGCTTCCAGGTTTGACAGCATAGCCTAAAAAGCACCAAATGAAATCCAAATGGTGCTCCATCATGACTGTCCTACCAGGCTCAGCACACACAGTGAGTTGTGCCCAGCCTGCACCCCGCATTCTGTCCCTAATTCTCTTAGGTCCAAGGGTTATGAGTTTGACAGGCATATCGGATCCTCTATCCAGCAGAGCAGCGTGACTTTGACATGGTAAATGTGGACCAGGAATCTCTGGGCAGAGCAGGGAGAGTCACCAAACATGAGGAGGTTCCCACTCAGCTGACTCAGGGGGTAAGCCCCAATGGACTTTTGGAGCTGACTTGCAGGGTCACAACTCCGTCCACCACAAGTCCTAATATGTGTCCTGAGCACCCTGGGAAGAGAAGCAGGGCTCATAAGCATCCTCCGCGCCTTCCAAATTTGTCCAGGAGGACTGTGGAAGGATTTCCCCTCCCTGAAGAAATGGGACCCAGCAGGTGAGGACTCAGAAGATCTTGCAAGAGGACTCCAGGCCTCAGGAAGGCTAGCCACAAAAGGCCTCACCAAAGCCATAATGGAGCTCATCCACTCTTTAAGTGAGCTTAAAAAAATCAAAGAAAGTGAAAAGGGAGAAGAAAAAGCATAAAAGATCTAGGAGGTATAAGTCCTGACTCCACTTCCTCTTCCACAGAGGGTGGTGAATTGTTGGGCTCTGACTCTGATCAGGACTGGAGAAAGACTCAAAGTTTGTTTGTTGTTGTTTTTTCCCCCACTCTCTGAGAAATTCAAGGCCACGTGCAGTAAAGTTTAATCTACTATTTCGATTCAACCTGAACAAAATCCAATGAGTAAATTTCTGAGCAAATTGAAAATCCTCTCCTGGAAGCCACAATTCCCCTATAGTCCTCCTTCAGGGATGAGTGGGATAAGCCAGACAAGGGCAAGCACATTAGCAGAAATGATCTTAGGTTCTATAGGATTCAGGAACTAAAAGTCCCTAATACTGAGATACCGAAGGCTGACATTGTTGTACTGTCCTTGGTTAAAGATATAATTATCCCCTCAGAAGGGGAGTTCTATCCTAAGAACCCCACAGAGAAAAATTGAAGCCACTCTCAAAGAACACTCTGAGGCTTCCTCAGCCTCCCTTGGGGTGTCCCTAGCAGCTACTTGCTTTGTGAGGTCGTCATTCTCCTTGCTGGAAGATCTCAGAGCCCTCAAGGATAGAGATCATGCTAACTTTGGCTCTATTTTAAAGAAAATTCCCCTAGCAACAGCGTTCATTGCTGACGCTTCAATGGACATGATGAGATTCTCAGCTAAAGGCATGGGCTCTGGCTCAGTGACTAGGCTCCACCTATGGCTTCGTCCCTGGAAGGTGGACTGGCACTCAAAGCAGGTGCTGTGCTCTGCTAAATTCACAGAAACCCTGCTTTTTGGAGAGAAACTAGATAAGATAGTAGAGGACAATGCTGCAATATCTAAACTGTCCCTCCCAACACCACATCAGCCCTTTAAGAGAGCATACAGGCTGGACTTCAGACAAAGGCATTTCTTTCGGCCTTCATCCTTGCAAAAATACCAGCAAAGAGACGGCAGGATCTCCTATGGAAAGCCATGGTACCATGGCTCAGGAGAAGAGTCCCAAGGCAACCCTGTCACTCCCAAAGCTGTTTTATAACAAAGCCTGCACAGGTTTTTACTCAGAGTGGAAGTTTGGGATCAGGATTTCTCATTTTCTGGAGGAATGGGTTGCTTGCTTCAACTTTGGATCAGTGGCTCAGGGAGGTGTGATTTAGGGATACTCCCTAGTGTTAGCAACAAAGAGTCCTGTGGCACCTTATAGACTAACAGATGTATAGGAGCATAAGCTTTCATGGGCGAATACCCACTTTGTCGGATGCAACTCTTTGCTGCTTGTACAGATCCAGAGTAACACGGCTACCCCTTTGATACTTGACTCCCTAGTGTTACAGGCTCCACCCCATCTGTTTTTCTTTGAGTCCCCCATCCCAAATGACCCCATAAAGCATAATCTAATCCAGAATGACATTTCTCACCTGCTGGATATCGGTGTAATAGAGTGTTCCCTCAGAAGAAAGATTCTCATGGTTCTACTCCATTTTATTTATTGTTCAGAAACATTCAGGGGGAAATCTGAGCCATTCTAGATCTTAAAAAGCTCAACAAGCAGATGAAGAAAATGAAGTTCTGGATGGAGACCCTAATCTCTACAGTGTCATTCTTGCCCCAGGGGTATTTTCTGACTTCAGTGGATCTGGTGGATACATACCTCCACATCCTGATCAGACCCTGCCATCTCAGATTCCTAAGGTTTGCCTATAGTAAGAAGCATTATCAATATCAGATGTTCCCATTTGGCTTGTCCTTCAAACCCCCCCTCCTACCCCTGTCCCTTCAGGTCTTTACAAAGATGTTGGTGGTAATCATACTCAGACTCAGGCCACAGAAGATCTTCCTTTACCCCTTCCACGATGAAATCTAAATCAGAGCTCCATCCCCAGCAAGGGCACGCAGAGCTACATCCCTGACCTTGAATCTCCTGCAGGTGGATAGCTTTATTATCAACCTCAAAAAAAGCTCCTTGATTCCATCCACCCAAATAACTCACTTGGAAGTGAACACAGGCATCTTGATAGCAAGGATATATCCAGCTCTAGAGAGGTTCCAGAAGATTCAAAACCTCCTTGTATTGATTTGAAACTGCTGGCACTGAGACTTCAACCTCCTAGTACTGTGCATAGGGATCACTCCATGGGCTCATTCACACATCAGGCACCTTCAAGACTTCATTTTAAAGGTATGGGACCACTTCCTGGAATGTGTGAGAGATCAAGTGAGAGTTCCGGCACAGGTGGTTAGCCCAGTGCAGTGTCCACAAGGGCATGCCCATATGCCTTCCAGACCCCCGATCATCACAACTGATGCCAGCCTAGAGGGCTGAGGAGCACACTTGGGGAGACCCAAACAGTTCAAGGCATCTGGAATTTAGAGGAAAGGACCCACAGCATAACCGTCCTTATAACTAAGAGCAATCAAGCTGGTGCTACGAAAGTTCCAGCCCAGGCTGAAGGGGAACCACGTCCTGAGTCAGTCAAACAACACGACCATGGGGGAAGAAGAAGCCCACAGCTACATGCTGAAGCAATGGAAATCATGCAGTGATTCTCCCTCAGGGCATTTGTCTAGGGCAGGTGGGCTCCAAGGACACAGAGTAACTTGGTGGCAGAACCAAGATTAACTAAGGCCTAATCTGCTAGCCCACAATGACCTTCTTCAAGCAAATCCCTAAACCTGTCTTTCAGTTTACTTGTTATAATGCCTGGTGGCTGAGGCAGCTAGGGGGCAGTCCAGAGCAGTAGTCAAGTGTGTGCGGATGGTCAGGTAGCCAGCAGGTAAATCTGTATTGGGGCAGTCTGGGGCAATGGTCAGCGTTCTCGCAGGGATCCATAGCTAGAAGATCCACTCCAAGGGACTGGGTCGGATGAGGCAGCACCTAACAAGGCAGAGTTAGGCAAAGCAGCTTGGCAAGGCAGTCTGGGGAGTAAGCACTGGTCTGTTACTCAGACAGCTTCTGCTTCCTGTTGGGGCCTTGATACAGTCCAGGTCCCCAGTGAGAGTGCTGACTGTCCATCCAATCGGGTTTGGGGTATGGCTCCTGTGGGCCTGTAGGCCTTTAGCACTAAGGCTATTGGTTGGGGTGGGGGTTCAGCTCATTACCATGGCACATTGGCTGTGTCTCTAGTCTCACCTGCAGACATGGGTTCAATACAAGAGTCCTGACATTTGTACAATGGAGATATCTACCTCATAGCAGAAGTAAGAAGATTAATTAGTATTGTTACCATGTCTTAAAACTATAAAGTATTATCAGATTCCCCTACAGCTTGTATGAGGAAGAAATATTACCTACACAGGGGAGAGCAAACATTGTTCCTTCTAGCCTCGCTTCCTGTCTTCCATAGAGCATGGACAGGTGAGAGGGAGGGAGGCTTTTAGGGTTGAGAAGAAGACGGAGTTCTGGGAAAGAGACATATTTGGCAGAAGTATCTATAGATCTCTGTATGGTAAACATTTTATGATCCAGTCAAGAGGATGGTTTAAATATCATGTCTGAAATAATGACAAGTTTCAGAGTAACAGCCGTGTTAGTCTGTATCCGCAAAAAGAAGAACAGGAGTACTTGTGGCACCTTAGAGACTAACAAATTTATTAGAGCATAAGCTTTCGTGGACTACAGCCCACTTCTTCGGATGCATATAGCTATATGCATCCGAAGAAGTGGGCTGTAGTCCACGAAAGCTTATGCTCTAATAAATTTGTTAGTCTCTAAGGTGCCACAAGTACTCCTGTTCTTCTTTTTATGTCTGAAATAGTTTGTCTCCTGGCAGCCTCAGATTGGCCTAGCCCTTCTTTCTTCTGGAAGAAAGATGTTGAGTTCCATTCAATCTGTTATGTAGAGTTCTCATACAAAACCACAAAAATTAGGTTGAAATCTTGGCCCTGTTGAAATCTGTATGAGTTTTGCCAATGACTTCAAAGGGCCTACGATTTCACCTTGAAATTCTGTCCATTCTCTGTGCACACCAAAGGGCCTATGGTGTATTTTGTACAAGCAGAGTTTGCTCCAGTGTTGTACAGAATTTCCCCTCCCTCCACTGTTGCACACCATCCTGTGTGTCCATTGTCTGTTCTTCTCCCGAAGGCAAGTGCAGTTCAGTGATGTGGTATGTATAGAATCTGTAAAATGCTTTGGGATGAAAGGTGCTATAGAAATGTAAAATATTATTACAGTATGCACCACTTGTGACAGCTGCTTTATAATGGCATCTCCCAGGAAACAAATAGTGACTGTTACTTAATTAAGAGGGAATCGGCATAAATCTCATTTGCTGCTTTTAGCCAGTGCCCAGCAATTAAATGTTCATAGATTTTTAAGGTGTGAAAGGACTTACCATTATTCTCTAGTTTGACCTCTGGCATAACGTGGGCCATGGAATTTCATCCAGTAATTCTTCAGTGTTTTCTCTCCTACATTCTATTTGTCTTGACTATTTAGATGTAAGCCCCTCAGAGCAGATGCTGTCTCTCACTATGTGTTTGTACAGTGCCTAGCACAAGGAGGCCCTGATCTTGGTTGGGGCTTTTAGATGCTACTATAATATAAAGAATAGGAAATGTATTCTTCCCCACCGTGTAAGTGAATGCTATCAAGCCCAATACTTATTTGGACAGCTTTCTAAAAGATGTACAAATCTCTATGTAAAATTATATGAATTTACCAATTTCCTTGGTTCCAATGGTTAATTGCCCCCATATTAAAAAGTTCCATCTTATTTCCAATTTGAATTTTTCTAACTTCAACTTCCAGACACTGGATCTTGCTATGCCTTTGGCCATTAGATTTAAGAACTCCTAATATCAGATATTTTCTCTATGTGTGGTATTTATAGGTGTTTTCATCAGATGTTTAAATGTGGGAGAGATTCTAAGTCAGGGATAGGCAACCTATGGCACGCATGCCTATTTTCAGTGGCACTCACGCTGCCCGGGTCCTGGTCACTGGTCTGGAGGGCTCTGCATTTTAATTTAATTTTTAAAATGTTTAAGAAGCTTCATTTAAAACCTTATTTACTTTACATACAACAATAGTTTAGTTATATATTATAGACCTTATAGAAAGAGACCTTCTAAAAACGTTAAAATGTATTACTAGCACGCAAAACTTTAAATTAGAGTGAATAAATAAAGACTTGGCACACCACTTCTGAAAGGTTGCCGACCACTGTTCTAGGTGCTGGTCTTCTAACCCAGAAATTGCCAAATAAAGATTAAGGGGTATATTTTTCTGAGTAGTTGCACCACCAGTGGGATCCAAAAGCATTGATAGGCGAGTCTCCCTCTCCTCCAAAGTTTTGTTACTTATCCCCTCACTGGGATGCTGCAGTGTGTGTGCAAAGCAGCAAAGTCTCAAACACAGGAAATCTGTATGCCTTGGTGTGGAACAGGCCAGCAGATTTATATGCTCTATTGCAGAAGTGTACCAGGTTCAAAGTGTCTGCAACCACAAGGATCCTGATTAAGGCTAAGATTTAGTCACAGGTATTTTTGGTAACAGTCATGGACAGGTCACTGGCAATAAATAAAATAAAAATTTCCAGTCCCTGACCTGTCCATGATTTTTACCAAAAATACCTCTGACTAAATCTCTGCTTCTGCGGCCCTGCTGCTCCAGGGGTCCCTGGCTTTGGGGGCGGGGGGCCTGCTCCATTGCTGGGGGTTGACTACCCCAGCCACTGCTCCTGGGGACTGCTCTCTGGGTGGCCTCTAAGCATCCCTGGGGCCACTGCTCTATTGCCCCGGGACCACTGCTGCTCAGGTGGACCCTAGGGCGCCCCAGGACCACTGCTTGGGCACTCTCCGGATCTAGCTGCGCCGGCTGCTGCTCAAGCAGTTCCCGGAGCCAGCAGCCAGTGCGACTGGCCCTGGGGGGCCACCCGAGACCACTGCTCGGGCACTCCCCGGGTCTGCCCCCAGGACTGCTGCTTGGGCACTGCGCAGGACCAGCGGCAGCAGCCACTGCTCGGGTGGTCCCCAGGGCCTCCCGAGCAGCAGCTGGAGTGGCTGGTACACTCCAGCAGTGGCTGGTATGGCTGGCCACGGGGAGCCCGAGCAGCTGACGCCAGGGTCAGCTGCTCAGGTGGCCTTGGAGTCAGCCACACCAGCCGCTGCGGAAGTCACGGAGGTTGTGGAAAGTCACAGAATCTGTGATTTCTGCGACCTCCGTGAGAGAATCACAGCCTTAATCCTGATCAGGGAACAGTAAAGAGCGGGCCTAGCCACTGGGAAGTAAGAAGCTTTGCCTGGTGTGTGGGAAAGGGACCAGTGCCATCTACTCCTGTAGAATCTAAGCTTCATTTAAAATAAATTTTATGCTTGGCGAGAGGCTTAACTGAATCACTATAATGCATTTTGTTTACTGGTCCACCGAGTCATCAAACCCATTAAGTATGACAATTCTTCATCTTAGCTGTCTGCTGCCTAGGGCTAAAGGCTGCTGTTGTTTTTCTCTGGGGAGCAGGGAAGAGAAGTGGGCTGGCAGACATTAGTGGAATGGCTTCCTCATCCTTAGAAGTGGCCAAGTCCTGAGCCACAGAATACATGCCCTGTTTTGGTCCCAGTCTTCATGGAGGCCAACTTTCCATGGTTGTTAGTGACAGACCCAGAGAATAAATATGAGTTAAAATGACACTGTCTGAGTTAGTTGGCAAAATGATTGACTAGCCTAGAAAAATTAAATATTGATACTTTTAGGGGATGCAGTTTGTAATTGTTTGAAAAATGAACGTTACGTATATATATTTTCAGTTTTATAGGGCGACTAATTCCCCCTACAGATTAGCCAGGTTATCCGCCCAAGCCAGGTCCCATAAATTTTGGCCAAGGATGTCCTAGTAATACTAAATGGTCTTTAATTTACCTACTTTGGAAGGATGAAAGGCTGACCCTGATATGATGTTCCAGGGATAGTAGGAGGAAAGGAAGCAAGTGAGAGATTTTTAGTTATTTCTATTTTTAAAAAAGCAACAGAGAATCCTGTGGCACCTTTAAGACTAACAGATGTATTGGAGCATAAGCTTTCGTGGGTGAACGCCCACTTGGCATTCACCCACGAAAGCTTATGCTCCAATACATCTATTAGTCTTAAAGGTGCCACAGGACTCTCAGTCTGGATCTGTAAAAAGCAACAAACACGGCTACCCCTCTGATACTTCTATTTTTGAGACATTCCTAGCGGTACCATCTCTGTGGTATCTGAGTTGCTAGTTAGAGTGATAAATTTAAGACCTGATAGTTTGACCATTAAATCATCTCCTCCGGCTGGCACTGAAATAAAAAGCAACTCTGAGTCATCGATTATATCAGTAGGCAAGGGTCACCTTTTAAAAAGAACTGCCAATGTATACATTTAATTACCTGCTTAATGTATAAGCTTGTAGCACAGATGTAGCATTCTTTTAAATACAAAACCAAACAATTTAAAGGAACATGATGAAAAATCACTTCTCTGAAATTTTAATAGTAACACCTAGAATGACTAGACTGAAAATTTAGAAAAATATCCGTTGTTTTAGTTTGTTTGCTTTGACAGCATTTTATGTATAATTGGCTTCACTTTTTAACTACATTGTGGTATGCAGTGGTGTTGTAGCTGTGTCGGTCCTGGGATATTTACACCTGAGGGAATTC
Source organism: Malaclemys terrapin pileata (assembly GCF_027887155.1). Taxonomy (NCBI): domain Eukaryota; kingdom Metazoa; phylum Chordata; order Testudines; family Emydidae; genus Malaclemys; species Malaclemys terrapin. The sequence continues at coordinate 62,232,061 of NC_071505.1, forward strand.
TGCGTCACTGCGCATGTGCAGAATTCATGTCCCCCCTCAGATTTCTTTGCTTCCCTGCAGAAAAATGACTTCTGATGGGGAATCAAAGGGAAGCTGCAAGAGCAGTCATGCGCCTCTACCTGGCAGCACAGGCAGGTTGGTTCGGGCACCCAGAGCAGTCAGTAGAGACGTAAATCATCACCCGAGGTGGGGGGATGGTGCAGTCTTGGATGTGGGTGAGAGAGAGAAACTCTGTCCCTCTCATTTGCTGTTGCAGCATGCTTGGCATGGAGGAGCAGGGCTTCAGGGTGTTTCTGAGGAGGTAGGTGTGGGACAGGCACTGTCCCCTCAGGAAGAGCAGAATGTAGCAGCCTGCCTGCTTAGTGAATTGTTCCCATTTTTTTTTTTTTTTTTTTGTGAATTCCCTCAGGAGTATAAAACAGGTGTAAAAGTTTTAAGGCTCCTTTACATTGCCAGAGTGGTGTAAAGGACAGTATGGCCTTATAAATTCTTATGGTGCTTTAGTGATTAGAACTGGTCTAAATTTTTGGACTGAAATAATTTCCTATCAGAATGTGCTCCATGAACTGTTTGCTATTGACCTTTCTGGAAATGGTCAGTAGCCAATATAAATTCTGAGTTTGATTCTCCAGCCCTCACTTGCTCTTCAGTTGTCTATAATTAAGGCTGTTTTAATCACAGGTATTTTTAGTAAAAGTAACGGACAGGTCATGGGCAGTAAACAAAAATTCACCACTTGTGACCTGTCCATGACTTTTACTAAAAATACCTGTGATTAAAACGTGGAGGGGGGGCTACCTGGGGGCGAGCGGGTGCTGAGGGAGTGTGGCCTGGATGCTGCGGGGGGAGGGAGGGGCATCATCGTGCGGTCCGGGACCCCCGCTGGTGCTGCGGGCGGGGTGGTGGTGGCAGGGCCGGCAGGCTCCCTACCTGGCTCCGCATCTCTCCCCTCCCCCCTCAGCAGCAGCAGCAGAGTTTGGTTGTGGGAAGGAGCAAGGGCTTGGGGCACGGAACAGGGTGAGGCGGCTCTAGGCGGCGCTTACTGGGAGGGCTCCCCAGAAACCGCGACATCCCCCTCACTCAGCTGCTAGGCAGAGGCGTGGCCAGGCAGCTCTGTGTGCTGTCTCTGCCCAGAGCGCTGGCTTTGTAGCTCCCATTGGCAAACTCGCAGCCTTACCTATAATGTAACATGGAGCATATGGCTGCATATATTTGTTGACTAATAACTGGAAATAGATGGTCAAACCTCGTTATATTACTGTTAGGCAAGGGGGGTTGGGAATTTCCTTCAATGCTCCCCACTCCCATTCTCCATCCATTGTATTGCCATTTAACTAAATTACCAAAATAATTGAAACCAGAGGGATTTTGTGTTATTTTGACAAAATAGGCAGAATTTTATAATATTGTAGAATATCTGCAGAATTTTTATGTTTTTGGCACAGTATTCGCCCAGGAGTAGATATTAGAGAAACAAAGTGGGTGAGGTAATATATTTTATTGGACTAACTTCTGTTGGTGAGGGAGACTAGATTTTGAGCTTACACAGAGCTCTTCTTCAGGTCTGGGAAGAACTGAAGAAGACCTCTATGTATGCTCAAAAGCTTATGCTTTCTTACCAACAGAAGTTGGTCCACTGCAAGATATTATCTCACCCACCTTGTGTGTTTAACTGGCGTCAGTTTGCCTGTTGTTTGTATGTCTTTCACAAAGAAACAAGGGAGATAAAAATGTATTTTAAAAAATAGCAAACTTAAGTTTTTCAACAACAAAAATTGGCAGGTGCAATCAGAAGCAGGTGTTAGTATCTGGAACGACTTGTAACTCAATTTTTGAGATTGACTCAATTAAACTGACATAAATCCGTTAACCTTTCACTGAATAATAGAACAGCAAGAATTGTAAAAACTACCCTTGTTTGAAGTGCTTTTTCCCTATACATTATATCAAAATCTGGTTTGAAGTGAAATTCTGTAGTTACTCCTTATGTGTGTAACAAGCCCTCTTAAAATGTTGTTGGAAATAGCTAAATTTTCAAATTTAAATTTTAACAACTCTTACAGGGTAGAGTACAGTTTTTGAATTTAGCATATGATGTACCACTGTAGAAGTAAACTTTGTTCCAATTCAGATACACGGAGGTTGCTATTATAAAGATGATCTTCTCCCTGAAACAAAATATCTGTGTTAAACAAAGAAAGGCAAAGAAATGGAGCTGAGCCTTTTCAAGCTGACATTCTGGGCATGTTCCCTACCTCCGGGGTTGGACTGCAGTACTTGGTGTCAGACTATCTTAGTGAAAGGAGTAAGCTGTAGCATCCTTCTTCCTCTCATTGCTTCAGGGTATTGCAGCACATATGGGCCTCTTTCTCAGGAGGGCTGTCATCAGTGGGTGATGATACAGTACATACCATATGTATTTCTATGCATTTAGGTTGGAATTTAATGCTGAGAGTGATTTTAAAACACATTCTAATCTGGGCTTGTAAGGGTGTAACTGCTATTAATCCTTTGCAGAAATATCAGTCTTGACCATTGTTGGAAAATAATAGGCATATAGGTTCTTCGACATGTCATTATGGCTTGTGCTGGCTTATCTGTTTACAAAGCAGAGACAGTAGCAGCTGCTTTCCTGCACTATTAAAGTGCTGTATGCAGAGCACACAGAATGTACCCAAGTGTTTAGTGGCGCTGCTCCTCCCAACCCTTCCTGTGTTGCGGTGACAAGCTCTTTGATAGATGCTGCAATCCAGTTACTCTTGAGATTCATTTTATTTTTAAACCAAGCTCCTGCTTCCTTTAGATTGCTGCCTGCTTGTTCCCAGGTGGTGCTGGAGGAGGCGGAGGGAACTCTGCTGGGTTTTCAGTCAGTGATGCTGGGAGGGATTGTGGGCGGACTCCGCTTCCCCCCCCCCCCTTCTCTTTGGCACCTCGATTTTGCTGTCTCTGCACTGCAGATGTCCTCCAGCAATGAGAGCTTCTGCAACATACTCCAACGTCTTGCACCCTGTCTCGGTATAGTGCCTCGGAAACCCGCCCGCCTGCTGCCCTACGGCCTTGTGTGGGAGAGATTTCGGCCTGAGAGGAAAGCCTTGCAAAGCTGTAAATAAAGCAGAACTCCAGCTGAATTTGCGTCACGGGGGGAGCTGGGCTGCACCTGCCGGGGAGAGGCCGCTGCTGGCACAGCGTGGATGGTTTGTCTCAGCCCCGTGGGCACCCATGAGACAGGACAAGCTGACGGGCTCCCTGAGACGTGGGGGAAGATGTTTAAAGAGGCAAAACACAGGTGGCGGCGTGGGCACCATCCTGAGCAATGTGTTGAAGAAGAGGAGCTGTATTTCCAGGACGGCTCCTCGCCTGCTCTGCACCTTGGAGCCAGGTAGCGTGGGCGTGGGCAAGGGGCGGGTGAAGGACCTCGGAGGGCTTTGCTCCCCGGGCCCCTCCGCTGGCCCGGCCGGCCTGGGCTTGGGTTTAAAAGTGGCGCTTCTGTGCCGCGGCTGCTTCCCTAATGCTCTTAGCCAGGCTTACCCCGGCCGGGGAGCGGTGTGGGGCGGCGGAGAGGAGGGCGGGCGGCCGCTGCCCGTCACGGACACGCGCTTCTCCCGGGCGGGGAGCGGGACGGAGATGAAATCCCTGGGTAGGCGCCGCTCGCGGGGCGGGGGGGGGGAAATGGGACCGGAGGTACCTCGGGCGTGTCTGCCAAGGACGTGCCCAAGGCAAATGGCCGCTCCCTGTCAGCCGCAGCCTCTCCAGCGCCGTGCTGCAGGGCTGTGCCGGGAGAGGCGGCGGCCCCTTGCCGGGATGCAGCGATTGCCCTCGGCATCTGCATGAAAATCCTCCTCGTGCCGCTTGCGTCGGGCTGCCGAGAGGGGACTGTCCCTTCCCCGCCCTCTCAGTGTAACCCCCCAGGCGCGGGCTCTGGGCAGCGGACACGCAGCTCCTGCCCTGCTGCGGGCTCGCTCCGGGCGGCCTGTTACACGCCAGCGAATCGCCGTGTCCTGCCGAGGCTGCTCGGCGGGGCGAGGGTGAGGCCAGGCCGGGTCCTGCCCGCACTGTCAGCGCTTTGCCGCTGAATGAGAGTCCTCATCTCTGTGCGGAATGGCTGAGGGCACTTTGCCATCCCTGCGTGACAGGCCCTGGCGGGCAACCCAGTAGGACAGGGAGAAACACTACGTATGAACGTGGCTCTCGGGGGTGCCTTTGGAGCCGTGGGGCCATGGCAGCTGGGGTGGTACCTGAGGACTGGCCTCACCGCGGGAGCAGTGGCAGGACCCACTGGCCAATGAGCCCTCCCAGAAGGGAAGATCGCCACTCCTCTCTCGGGAGTGGATGGGTGGAAGCAGCCCCACCAGCAATGATGTGCAGTCTATCGGGAGGCCTGCCCCAGTGGGACAGGCCACCCGCAGTTCTGCTTGCTCATTTCCCGACCTTCTCTGGGAATGGTTCTTGGCCCAGCTGGCCTGCCCTTGCTCTTCTCCAATCTGGCTTGTGCCTGCTCTCCCTCCCCCTAGTCTTTTCTTTCTTCTTTGCGTTGCACTGCTTTGCTACCCCCTTTCCCTCTTTGTGAAAGCAGTTCAGCCACACTGTAGCTGGGTGGGTCTTTTTGCATCACTCATCCTCATCTGTATGGCAGAGCTCCCTGCAGTTGAGCAATCTCTTCTTCTCCCTCCCTTCCACTTTCTGTACCACTCAGCCATGCTCTCAGAGCCCTGCTCTCCACATTTCCCCACCATTACTGGGAGCACTTGACCTGGGGAAATTCCCTTGGCCTATCCGCTCTTTGAAGAAGTATATTGTCTAAATACACAAAGAAGACGGTTTTCTTAAAGGGGCAGTCATCAATTTTGCATCTTTTTTTTCTTAGAAACTACTTCAGTTTCAAATAGAGTGAAACCTTTATTAAGTGGCTGCTCAGGGGACCAGCAAAATGAGGTCTCTTAAGAAGGTGGCCTTTAACAAAGGTGGATCTGCAGCTTACTAGAAAGCCAAGTGGACTCAGTTATTTGATTCCAAAATTTATAAAACACTGAAAATATAAATATTTAAATCATTTTATTTTTATAAAATACTAGAAATACATATACTTAATAATAGATGTTTAATGTATAAACAACCATTTGTAGCTGAGACATTAATTTGTGTGCGGGTTATGATGAGCATAAAGGAAGTAAAACTGTAACATAATTCTTTTTAATTAATGTCTCATGAATGAGTATTAAAATTTAAAGCAATACAACAGCACTATGCAAAGTGCAGTTTCCCATTGTGTGTATACAATGTGCCTTATGAGCACTCAAGTGCAAAGTGAGTAAGCTGATAATTTAAGCAAGATTTCTTCTGTATTTGAGAGCAATTCTGGGTGGTCTCTGGTTATGTTGGAGAAGTGGTTGCTTAATATATTTACATTATAAAGTTCTTGTGGATAGCCTGTTTCTTAGGGCTGCTGGTTACCAAAAATAGGGTTCTTTAACACAGACTTCATTGCATTCTTTTTAATATGCCCCAGGGTCCCAACTGCTCTGTGAGTCCTTCCCCCAGCTGACACCAGCTCATGCAGTAGCCTCCTAATATTGGAGACACTGCCATTATTCTGTCAAGCTTTATAGATAAATTGCACAGAGATTCCTGCCTGCAGCTGTGACACCCATCCTTCATCCCCAGGAAAAGGGTAGGGGAGCTGATACCAGAAGCACATCACCATCTCACATCCAGCAGTGGATTAAGTGGTGGTGTGGGGTTTCTGTAGTCCCAAAGTGAGCTGCTAGCAGGAAGCACAGTGATGGCATAGCTGGAGTTACCTGCTACCACATCAAGTATCAGGGGGTAGCCGTGTTAGTCTGTATCTACACAAACAACAAGGAGTCTGGTGGCACCTTAAAGACTAACAGATTTATTTGGGCATAAGCTTTCGTGAGTAAAAACCTCACTTCTTCGGATGCATAGAGTGAAAGTTACAGATGCAGGCATTATATACTGACACATGGAGAGCAGGGAGTTACTTCACAAGTGGAGAACCAGTGTTGACAGGGCCAATTCAATCAGGGTGGATGTAGTCCACTCCCAATAATAGATGAGGAGGTGTCAATTCCAGGAGAGGAAAAGCTGCTTCTGTAGTGAGCCAGCCACTCCCAGTCCCTATTCAAGCCCAGATTAATGGTGTTGAATTTGCAAATGAATTTTAGTTCTGCTGTTTCTCTTTGAAGTCTGTTTCTGAAGTTTTTTTGTTCAATGATAGTGACTTTTAAATCTGTAATAGAATGACCAGGGAGATTGAAGTGTTCACTTACTGGCTTATGTATGTTACCATTCCTGATGTCCGATTTGTGTCCATTTATTCTTTTGCGGAGGGACTGTCCGGTTTGGCCAATGTACATGGCAGAGGGGCATTGCTGGCACATGATGGCATATATGACATTAGTGGATGTGCAGGTGAATGAGCCCCTGATGGTGTGGCTGATGTTGTTGGGTCCTCTGATGCTGTTGCCAGAGTAGATGTGGGGACAGAGTAGGCAACGAGGTTTGCTACAGGGATAGGTTCCTGGGTTGGTGTTTCTGTGGTGTGGTGTGTAGTTGCTGGTGAGTATTTGCTTCAGGTTGGGGGGTTGTCTGTAAGCGAGGACTGGCCTGCCTCCCAAGGTCTGTGAGAGTGAGGGATCATTTTCCAGGATAGGTTGTAGATCGTGGATAATGCGCTGGAGAGGTTTTAGCTGGGGGCTGTATGTGATGGCCAGTGGTGTTCTGTTATTGTCCTTGTTGGGCCTGACCTGCAGTAGGTGATTTCTGGGTACCCGTCTTGCTCTGTCAATCTGTTTCCTCACTTCCCCAGGTGGGTATTGTAGTTTTACGAATGCTTGATAAAGATCTTGTAGGTGTTTGTCTCTGTCTGAGGGGTTGGAGCAAATTCGGTTGTATCTTAGGGCTTGGCTGTAGACAATGGATCGTGTGATGTGTCTTGGATGGAAGCTGGAGGCATGTAGGTACGTATAGCGGTCAGTAGGTTTCCGGTATAGGGTGGTGTTTATGTGACCATCAATTATTTGTACTGTAGTGTCCAGGAAGTGGATCTCTTGTGTGGACTGGTCCAGGCTGAGGTTGATGGTGGGGTGGAAATTGTTGAAGTCCAGGTGGAATTCTTCAAGGGCCTCCTTTCCTGTGAGCGTTGTTCTAAGTCAGCCATAAAAATGTTGGCATACTGTGGGGCCATGCGAGTACCCATAGCAGTGCCACTGACTTGAAGGTATAAGTTGTCCCCAAATCTGAAGTGGTCGTGGGTGAGGACAAAGTCACAAAGCTCAGCCACCAGGCTTGCTGTGGCCTCATCAGGGATACTGTTCCTGACAGCTTGTAGTCCATCCTCATGTGGAATATTGGTGTAAAGTGCTTCTACATCCATGGTGGCCAGGATGGTATTTTCAGGAAGAACATCAATGCATTGTAGTTTCCTCAGGAAGTCGGTGGTGTCTCGAAGATAGCTGGGAGTGCTGGTAGCATAGGGTCTGAGGAGAGAGTCCAAATAGCCAGATAATCCTGCTGTCAGAGTGCCAATGCCTGAGATGATGGGGCGTCCAGGGTTTCCGGGTTTATGGATCTTGGGTAGCAGATAGAATACCCCTGGTCGGGGTTCTGCGGGTGTGTCCATGTAGATTTGTTCCCGTACTGTAGCTGGGAGTTTCTTGAGCAGATGGTGTAGTTTCTTTTGGTATTCCTCAGTGGGATCAGAGGATAGTGGCCTGTAGAATGTGGTCTTGGAGAGTTGCCTGGCAGCCTCCTGTTCATAATCTGACCTGTTCATTATGACTACAGCACCTCCTTTGTCAGCCCCTTTGATGATAATGTCAGAGTTGTTTCTGAGGCTGTGGATGGCATTGCGTTCTGTACGGCTGAGGTTATGGGACAAGTGATGTTGTTTGTCCACAATTTCAGCCTGTGCACGTCTGTGGAAACACTCTATGTAGAGGTCCAGTCTGTCATTTCGACCGTCAGGAGGAGTCCACGCAGAGTTCTTCTTCTTGTAGTGTTGGTAGGAGGGTTCCTGTGGGTCAGTGCTACCACATCATCATCCTGGAGATCAGGGAGGATTTGAACATTTTGTGCCTCATTGTTGAATAAACTTAAGGGGTCTCATTCTGGCTTTGTATGTATCTGCTGATATCCATATGTGTTGGGAAGCCTCTGGGGGCCAGTTTCATTGCATACTTCATTATGTCCTGGTGTGCCTGGTGATTGCTAGGGTAGTGGATTGCACGGAGGATTGCTCTGGACACTGCTTTCACTATCCCTTACATGGGTGAATATAAGTTATAAAACAAGTTGTGGGACAAAACTGCATGGCTTTTTTTGTTTTTGAACCAACAATTAGACTGAAGTTTGCATCACTAAATTTTGAGAGCCCAGCTGCTGTAGGGCTTTTCCTCCTTTGTTTAGGACACCACATCAGTTTCTGGTTAGGTACAGCCTAGGCGTTGATACCAGCATTGCTCACTTTCAGTCACTGTCAGTGGAAGAGGTTTCAGCAGCTGCTCTGAAGGTACAGTCAGAGCCTGTGGTGATTGGATTGGAAATGTTTGGGTGAGTTAGAGCTAGTTGACTAATCCATGCCGCCAAGAACATGGGAGTCATAGCATACAACCTTCCTGTGCATCCTTCCTTTGGAGCTACTGAAGAGTACCCAAACTTTTGGTGCAATATGCCTGTCCCCGTGAAGTAGTTCATTGCTGAAATTGAGGAATGGGGTTTTGATTATTCCACCAAGACTTCTTACTTGGCTACCATATCTTTCTGTGCTCAAGTAGCTAATGACCCTGATGTGTGTCAGATGCTCATGAGACAGAAAATGGAGGGCTGTACTAGGTTTTGTGACTCCTGAAAGGATGGATATCATTCCAGTAATATTCCATTGTTAGGACATGTGGCGGCAGCTTTCCTCTGGTTGACTAACTTGGACGGGGCGGAAGGGGAGAAGGGGAGATTCTCCTATGTCAAATGGCTTCTCTACAGCAATTTTTGGTGTGCTGTGGATTAGTAAGCGGATTGCTAGGGTTCCTGGTAGGCCTCATTCTGGCACTCACCTTGGAGATGATGCCTTCTCTATGCCTCCACATTTTGATCTGTGGCTCTTTTATATAAGGCAAAACAATATGGTAAGGAGTTATTAATTAATCTTAGAGAGATGCCCCGTCAATTGGTCTAACTCAGGGTGGCCATGTCAGCGTATCTCCCTGGGCAATCTGCAGACAGCTCTCTCTCTTTTCTGCCTAGTGACATCACACCTTTATTAATTCAATGTCATCATCTGGAAGACATTTGTGAATTGAAATCTGGGAGTCCTTAGATCTCATTTATTCGGAACAAGTCTCCACTGTATCTGCTTCCATGTCTGGGGTCTTTGATCTTGAGGTTCAGACACCAGGTGGATAACATTCTGCCTGTTTTCAAGATTATATTTGTCCAGACACACCCTTCACTATTCCCGGCTGGCTTTGCTAGTGGTGTTTTCCTTGTGTAAATTGCAGGAATACAGAGGCCTTGGTATTAGGTGGGTCTTTAAGCTCTGGAAAGCTGGAATGCTCTCTGTATTTGAGTACTAAGTTGAGGGGAAGTGCCTGACTATTCTGGAGGGCTATTGCTTGCATCTACCTTTTGCTGATACCAGAACATGTTACCTTAAGGTGTCATCTGGAGTTACACTTCAACAAAAGTGCAGCTAGCTATTCGCCTGAATTTACATAAATTGCTGTATTGTTTCCTTATTGTTTCCTGTACTCAGTAATAGACAGTTTAGGGATGAGACATGGTTTTGTTGTACTGACACATGTTTGCAGCAAATGTGCTCTGGCTCCTTTTGCGTGCCGGGGGGTGGGAGGTGAATCCTAATAAGTAATTATTGCCAGGTATAAGCGCCAAAATGTTCAAAAAACATCTCCTTTTTTTTTAAGGTATTGAAAATATTAATGTAGACAAATGCTTTAATATCCCCAAACCTGTTGTTAGCTGAACAGTGCAGATAAAAGCATCCAAATGATAAATTCCCTGGTACAATTTTAAAATGACCAAATCTAGGGTAGAGATTTGTTTGCTGTTTTTTTTTTTTTAAACTTTGCTTTCAGTCTAAACCTTTGTATACCACCTTCGCCCCCCAAGTCATGTTCTAAACATCTCATAATCAGTTTCATATGGAAATACTGTCAAAGCTTAACTACCAAGCATTAGCAAATGGCACTACATTTTTTTCCAAACACACAAGGCCTAATCCAGTAAAATGTGGCATGTTTCTGATGAATTACCTTACATTTAAGGCATTTGGCAGCTTGCAGCACTGAACTCTTTACGTTGATATAAAAAATTATATACAAAGTGTTGATCCATGAATCTGTATCTTAGGAAAGACCACCTTAAAATGTTTCCATATGAAATACAAAGCACACATGGTGCCATTAATCAAATGTTACTGGAAAAATGTCTTTAAGAAGGGCTTTATTCTTTTGTATGCATTCCTCTGATAACAGTGCAAGAGAATGTGAAGAATGAAATATTGGACTGTTCAGCACCTTGGTTTTGGACAGCGACATTCTGAATGATTGAGGACTAATTTAATCTAACATGCATGACATAAATCAGATTATATGTATTTTATATATATTATGGTGTGTCCAGATGCCATAATCAGAATCTATTACAGGCCAAGCCTGAGATCCTAGTCTCACGCCTGAGTTTGCATTTGAAAAATGTGTCATCTATATTAAAAAGATTAATTAACATTAATAGCCAGAAGAAATTCTTAAGTTTAAATGGGAGTACTAGCCAAAGTTAAACAGAATATGGATAAATGATACGATATTAAATATTACATACTGAGCAATATACTGATTTTATTAATGTAACAAAATAAAAATGAGCATCCAGTGTTTTAATATCCATAAATTGAAGCACATGGAAAGAAAAGGTATTTTATATTTTTATAAATAGATATCATGCTTTAAAAATGGAATGATCCCCTGTTCAGTATATTACTGTGGTTTAGCATAAGATACTTTAAGGGTCATGCAGCTCACTGCATACCGAGGAATCCTTACATGGACATTGTACACTGTGCACACATTATGAAAAAGTCAGAGCTCTTTACCTTCCCTGTCTTCTCTGGTGGACTTTTCCATTGCAACAAGTTTTTATTTTATTTATATAACATTCCATTACAACAGGTTATTTATTATAAAACCTATGGTAATGGAAAAGTCCACTGGAGAAGAGAGGGAAGGTAAAGAGCTCTAACTTTCTCATAATATGCACACAGTGTTCAATGCCCATGTAGGGGATTCCTCAGTATGCAGTGATCTTAGCAAAATATGTTATGCTGAACCACAGTAATATACTGAACAGGGGATTATTCCATTTTAAAGTGTTATATGTATACTTTTTAACATACACCTTCAGTTTACTTTGAAAACAGGAATTGATGGAAAAAAGGAATAGAATGCAGTCATTCAGAATTACATACAGTAGTTCAATTTAGAGTTCTGTATTTTCTTTTGACTTAATTTAATTTTTTTCCTTTTCTAAATAGTGATCATGATTGTGGTTTGTCTTTTTCCCCCTTTGTTTTACTATTGTCTCTAGGGGTTGATACAAAGTTGAAGTTTACTCTTGAACCATCTTTAGGTCAAAATGGTTTTCAGCAGGTAACTTCATTTATTTTCACTTGTTTTTAAAAGACTGAAATTTCCTTTTCACTGTACTTGTGTTACTTACAAAACAAAGCAATGCACGTTTCATCTTAATGTGGGTATATTAGTTGCCACTACATAAAGATTTGTTCCAACTAACATTTTGGAAATTGTAATGCAATTTCTTTGTTTTCCCTGACATCTCAGAATTCTCATAATGTCACAGTCTTATATTTTTTGTTATATACATAAATTATTAGTCTTCTAAGATTATATTTTGCTTTTAATTAGGGTTTATTTATTAACTCTAGGCACTGGTCCATTTTATAGCTAAGCATGTAATTTCTTAAACATGGGAAATAAAATGAATGTTTCTTACCTGCAATATTGCACATATTCACATATTTCTGAATTAAACTAATTCCATATGTTTTCTGTGCTGGATGTTTTTGCTTTTAGTGGTATGATGCTCTCAAAGCAGTGGCCAGACTGCCAACAGGAATACCAAAGGAGTGGAGGAGGAAGGTAGGTAGATCTGTACACTTCACAAGATAATTGCAGTCACATGTGGTTTAGAGACGGTATGAATTTGAGAGTCTTAAGCTTTGTATGCACTGGGGATTTTTGTTGGTTCAAAAATATCAAGGACCAGCCGCTTGTGGAGCTGCACTGTTGCATAGACAGGCAAAGCTGCTGTTTACACTAGTGGTGTTGCTCATTCTTGAAACTCAGGTAAGCTGTACTAGCGCAGATTTTGGCTTTTACCACTTTACTCCGTCTACACCAAGAGTTTGCGCTGATGAATCTTTCCCAATAGCTGAACATTAATGCCTGAAATCAGGGCAACCCTCCAGGGAAGACAAGCCTTTACGTTTATGAAGTTGAAGTTGATAACTGCTGTCACCAAGGCATAGTGCTGACAAGAATTCCCACATAAACATTTGGTCAGGGAAAGGCAGAGTGCTGGAATAATAGGGGAGCTGAGGGTAAGGAATGATGTGCATTAGAGACTGCTATTAATGTGAAACAGCACTGGGTTAGTGCTGTAGAAATGTACCCACTGGGAATTACATTGAGATCACTAAATCCACCTTAATGCTTCCTTAAATAAGATTTGAAGCCATATCCCCAACATTTAAAACCTTGTACAATAGACTTTTGTACGGACTAAATGTGGGACATATTCTGGCCTCAGTTTCATCCAAGCAACCCTACAGAAGGATTAAAACATACGTAATATATATACATGGTTTAATATAACATTGTGTGTTGGGATCTTTCTCTTTTTCCTTTCTTACTCCCTGTTGGAATTATTATTATTTATGCAGGGTATTACCATGACACTAATTTAACCATAAATTCCTTTATTAAATCCAAAGGGCAAACAATTACTCTAAACATGCCTACAAAGCCTAAATAATAGCAATTTACTCCAGCCAAACCGTAACAAAATATTTATAGGCATATGATCAAGATTCCTTACAAATGGGCTAAGGATGCTTAGACCCATATTGGTTGACTCCCAACATGGTCAGGCAGGTATTGGCAATGAACCCTTAAGAGTTTACTTTTTTTATACCCTTTAACAAACAAGTGATGTCACTGCAAATTATCGCACCTTAGCTAAGGCCGTATGAAGTAGTTTCTCATACAGCCAATTATTTACTGCACATGTTATTTACTGTTGTTTACAATTAATTACTGCACATGCCCAGTTAACTGTGTTTTATTTCTATTATTTCAACCCAAACCTTAAGTAAGATAAGACGGGTATTTCACAGGGTCACTAGAGGTTTAACACAACAACTCTTCTTTCTCATGATCTCATTCTTTTTGGTCACAGGCTTTGGGCCTATTGCACCTGCTAATATCCTAACTCAGTTTAAAACCATAGTTCACCTAGGTCTCACTTGAGCCTATAGTCCCGCACTCCCTGTCCCCAACCCAAACCATTTCCTCTTTCAGATTAAGAGAGAATAAAATAAACAATCATAGGGGTATCATTCCCCCCTAATTCTTTTAATAAGTAATCCATTTGCATCACATTGGAGTCTTTCAGCTGCCATTTTCTTCCCTATTATGAAGTCTTTCTCCCTGCTCCCCTCTAATAACCTGTCTGCTATTGCTCCGTCACTTCTTCTGTGAAGCTTTGCAAAGAGTGACACAATGTACAGACTCTTTTTCCTCCCCCTCATCAAGACCATATCTGTGCTGTTGCTCATGCACTCATTGTTTAGCTAGCCGGAGGAGCAAGTGGAATGAAACTGGCATTGCCTCCCCCACACTCTTTCGCATTTCTGCTGAACTAGGAAGAAGCATTCTATATGGCTGCAGCCCAGTGAGAGATCCTCCTCAGCTGGTAGGGGTGGGTAGGGGCAGGGCAAAGGTTTAACTTCCTCCAGCACAGGTGGAGGACAGTATCCGTGCTGCTCCTTTTGTACAGGACACTTTTCCTCTTGACCCAGCAGAAATGGAGTATGAAAACAGCAAGCATTACTGGAGTTTCATTTTACTGCTCTCCCTACCAGCAATTGCTGTGTGACGGTGCAGCAGCAGCACAAGTCGTTCCTCTGCACAAGAGACCTGTACTGTGTGGGAAAGGGGAAATGCAGGAAATCTATGATTCTGCAAGCTGTAGGTGACTATTTAACTGTTTATTACTGTGGGAAGTGTGCGAATAGCTTTTCTCATTTAGAATATGTAGATCAACTCCCCTTCCCTTTCACCATTTCTTCCACCCTCCTGCAAAGCAATCCTTTGTCATTATTAACCATTGTTATGTTGTGGCCTACCACCCTGCCTTGAATTAGGTAAAATTATATACCAATGCTCTTTACTAAATTGTTATCTGTTAGCCTATTAATAATCGACAAAAAGTCTATTTGGAATGGGAGTTCAAAACTTACTTAGCAAATAGGTTCTGAATCTGCATTGTACCTGTGTGCTCTTCTGATATGTGCCACCATTTTAAGCACTGATTTTATTTTCCTAGTGTGGATGTAGAAATCTCCCATTTAAAGATGGGCTCATCCGGTTATTTAGAGATAATGACATTTGCCATGATATCCCTATCTCTAAGGTTCCTTGTATCTTTGTTTAAAGTCCAGCATTTCTTTACGGAATCCAATATTTTCTGCCTAACTTCATAGGCTGTATACTAGCCTAGAGTCACAGATGCGCCTCAGAGCATAAGAACATAACATAAGAACATAAGAAAGGCCGTACCGGGTCAGACCAAAGGTCCATCTAGCCCAGTATCCTGTCTACCAACAGTGGCCAATGCCAGGTGCCCCAGAGGGAGTGAACCTAACAGGCAATGATCAAGTGATCTCTCTCCTGCCATCCATCTCCATCCTCTGACAGACAGAGGCTAGGGACACCATTCCTTACCCGTCCTGGCTAATAGCCATTTATGGACTTAACCACCATGAATTTATCCAGTTCTCTTTTAAACTCTGTTATAGTCCTAGCCTTCACAACCTACATAGCATGCTATGTATGTAGTCCCTGTGCTTGAAACCAGGCTAATGTTTCAAAAATACACCTGAATGCCAGCAGTTCATGAAGCCACAGTCACAGTAGCTTAGTATAAACCAAATAATTCTTTGGATCCAACTCTGAAGTCCCTCCTCCGGGCCAAATCACCTGCTCCTTTGTATTGAAAAACAAACAGAACAAAAACAGAACCCTCCCTCCTCCGAAGAGAGCTAGTAGAGAGAGAACTTGTACAAGGTTTCTCTTGCAGGTTTTCCAGCAGATCATTCCATCACAAAGTTTGTGGAATGTGCAGCTTGGGGCTGTGTTATCTTTTCAACAGATTCCCTGTTGATTACCGTGTGGTGGAAGGGATGATGTGAGCAGAACATCGGGCCCTACCTTTACCAGTCTTGCAGATCAGACTCTCCCTTACATTTGGATTCCTGACCCCTATGTCTGTGGGGGATAGTGCTGTGAAGATAGCTAGCACCCCCAGTTCTTCTCAGGCACAGAAGACAGTCACATGGAGGATCTGCAGGAAATGATTCATAGATTCATAGATTCTAGGACTGGAAGGGACCTCGAGAGGTCATCGAGTCCAGTCCCCTGCCCGCATGGCAGGACCAAATACCGTCTAGACCATCCCTGATAGACATTTATCTAACCTACTCTTAAATATCTCCAGAGATGGAGATTCCACAACCTCCCTAGGCAATTTATTCCAGTGATTAACCACCCTGACAGTTAGGAACTTTTTCCTAATGTCCAACCTAGACCTCCCTTGCTGCAGTTTAAACCCATTGCTTCTGGTTCTATCCTTAGAGGCTAAGGTGAACAAGTTTTCTCCCTCCTCCTTATGACACCCTTTTAAATACCTGAAAACTGCTATCATGTCCCCTCTCAGTCTTCTCTTTTCCAAACTAAACAAACCCAATTCTTTCAGCCTTCCTTCATAGGTCATGTTCTCAAGACCTTTAATCATTCTTGTTGCTCTTCTCTGGACCCTTTCCAATTTCTCCACATCTTTTTTAAAATGCGGTGCCCAGAACTGGACACAATACACCAGCTGAGGCCTAACCAGAGCAGAGTAGAGCGGAAGAATGACTTCTCGTGTCTTGCTCACAACACACCTGTTAATACATCCCAGAATCATGTTTGCTTTTTTTGCAACAGCATCACACTGTTGACTCATATTTAGCTTGTGGTCCACTATAACCCCTAGATCCCTTTCTGCCGTACTCCTTCCTAGACAGTCTCTTCCCATTCTGTATGTGTGAAACTGATTTTTTCTTCCTAAGTGGAGCACTTTGCATTTGTCTTTGTTAAACTTCATCCTGTTTACCTCAGCCCATTTCTCCAATTTGTCCAGATCATTTTGAATTATGACCCTGTCCTCCAAAGCAGTTGCAATCCCTCCCAGTTTGGTATCATCCGCAAACTTAATAAGCGTACTTTCTATGCCAATATCTAAGTTGTTGATGAAGATATTGAACAGCGCCGGTCCCAAAACAGAACCCTGCGGTACCCCACTCGTTATGCCTTTCCAGCAGGATTGGGAACCATTAATAACAACTCTCTGAGTACGGTTATCCAGCCAGTTATGCACCCACCTTATAGTAGCCCCATCTAAATTGTATTTGCCTAGTTTATCGATAAGAATATCATGCGAGACCGTATCAAATGCCTTACTAAAGTCTAGGTATACCACATCCACAGCCTCACCCTTATCCACAAGGCTCGTTATCCTATCAAAGAAAGCTATCAGATTGGTTTGACATGATTTGTTCTTCACAAATCCATGCTGGCTGTTCCCTATCACCTTACCACCTTCCAAGTATTTGCAGATGATTTCCTTAATTACTTGCTCCATTATCTTCCCTGGCACAGAAGTTAAACTAACTGGTCTGTAGTTTCCTGGGTTGTTTTTATTTCCCTTTTTATAGATGGGCACTATATTTGCCCTTTTCCAGTCTTCTGGAATCTCTCCCGTCTC
The DNA here is from genome assembly GCF_027887155.1 of Malaclemys terrapin pileata. Lineage (NCBI taxonomy): Eukaryota > Metazoa > Chordata > Testudines > Emydidae > Malaclemys > Malaclemys terrapin. Next base: position 62,249,191 of record NC_071505.1, read on the forward strand.
CCATGATTTTCCAAAGATAATAGCTAGAGGCTCAGATACCTCCTCTATTAGCTCCTTGAGTATTCTAGGATGCATTTCATCAGGCCCTGGTGACTTGCAGGCATCTAACTTTTCTAAGTGATTTTTAACTTGTTCTTTTTTTATTTTATCTGCTAAACCTACCCCCTTCCCATTAGCATTCACTATGTTAGGCATTCCTTCAGACTTCTCGGTGAAGACCGAAACAAAGAAGTCATTAAGCATCTCTGCCATTTCCAAGTTTTCTGTTACTGTTTCTCCCTCTTCACTAAGCAGTGGGCCTACCCTGTCTTTGGTTTTCCTCTTGCTTCTACTGTATTGATAAAAAGTCTTCTTGTTTCCCTTTATTCCCGTAGCTAGTTTGAGCTCATTTTGTGCCTTTGCCTTTCTAATCTTGCCCCTGCATTCCTGTGTTGTTTGCCTATATTCATCCTTTGTAATCTGTCCCAGTTTCCATTTTTTATATGACTCCTTTTTATTTTTTAGATCATGCAAGATCTCATGGTTAAGCCAAGGTGGTCTTTTGCCACATTTTCTATCTTTCCTAACCAGCGGAATAGCTTGCTTTTGGGCTCTTAATAGTGTCTCTTTGAAAAACTGCCAACTCTCCTCAGTTGTTTTTCCCCTCAGTCTTGATTCCCATGGGACCTTACCTATCAGCTCTCTGAGCTTACCAAAATCTGCCTTCCTGAAATCCATTGTCTCTACTTTGCTGTTCTCCCTTCTACCCTTCCTTAGAATTGCAAACTCTATGATTTCATGATCACTTTCACCCAGGCTGCCTTCTACTTTCAAATTCTCAACGAGTTCCTCCCTATTTGTTAAAATCAAGTCTAGAACAGCTTCCCCCCTAGTAGCTTTTTCAACCTTCTGAAATAAAAAGTTGTCTCCAATGCAGTCCAGGAATTTGTTGGATAGTCTGTGCCCCGCTGTGTTATTTTCCCAACATATATCCGGATAGTTGAAGTCCCCCATCACCACCAAATCTTGGGCTTTGGATGATTTTGTTAGTTGCTTAATAAAAGCCTCATCCACCTCTTCCACCTGGTTAGGTGGCCTGTAGTAGACTCCTAGCATGACATCTCCCTTGTTTTTTACCCCTTTTAGCCTAACCCAGAGACTCTCAACACTTCCGTCTCCTATGTCCATCTCTACCTCAATCCAAGTGTGTACATTTTTAATATATAAGGCAACACCTCCTCCCTTTTTCCCCTGTCTATCCTTCCTGAGCAAGCTGTACCCATCCACACCAACATTCCAATCATGTGTATTATCCCACCAAGTTTCAGTGATGCCAACAATGTCATAGTTGTATTTATTTATTAGCACTTCCAGTTCTTCCTGCTTATTGCCCATACTTCTCGCATTTGTATATAGGCATCTAAGATACTGGTTTGATCTTTCCTCCCAGTTTTGTCCTGACCCTCCTTTCTCTCTGACAATATAGCCCACACTCCCTCTCGTTTCCGACCCATCTCCCCGGTCTCCATGTTCCCCACTTACCTGTGGGCTTTGCTCACCTGTCCCCGTCAAACCTAGTTTAAAGCGTACTTTAAGTACGCTTTGGGGCCTTGGTTTTTATTCACACAAAGTTTCCCTGGAAGTCGGTAGGAGTTCTACCTGAGTAACACCTTCAAGACTGGGCCCTCTATTTGCATTTTAGAAAGCAGGGATATTGCTTTTATTGTATTTAAATTGTTTAGATACAGAAAAGATTTACATCCTTCTTTTCCTCCTTCTGCATTTGTTGTATCTAAAGGAAAATCAGAACTGGTGAGATTCATAGAATTACATACCAGTATGTATAAACTGCTCTTATTTTAAAGTAGGAATGGAATAATGCATCTTATTGTCATGTTGTATGTATCTTTAGGTTTGGCTGACCCTAGCAGATCACTATCTACATAGTATAGCAATTGACTGGGATAAAACTATGCGCTTCACTTTCAATGACAGAAGTAATCCTGATGATGACTCCATGGGCATTCAGATTGTAAAGGTAATTGGCATTTCAGCTGATATGTTTGTGTGCATAAAATATAATTTTTTAAAGATTTCTCCATGGAAAATAAATAAATGTTTTTTGGGAGGTGTTGAATTTGTCTAATTTTCTGCTACTGCATTCCTAAAATGTACTTCTCCTTGTTACTGTTCCTCTGGGCATTCTTGCCTATTCTTGCATATTAATTGTTGAAATTCAAGAAAATAATTTGTTTCAGTGCTGTTGGTAGAAAATTCTTTTTGCCTGATTTCCACCTCCAGCGTTCCTGTTATTCAGAGAGAAGTAATGGAGAGAGAGGTTAATGAAAGGCACATTTTACTCTTGCTTTGCCAGTGATGCCATCTGCTCAGTTTGTCCCCTCCCAACACTCAGAGTTGGGCCGGGGGAGGAAATCTCCGTGGGGATCTCTTTGTGGAGGTCCTCAGACATAGTCCTATTTGGAGAGGCTCATTTGCTTCTTTCGACATCTTGTAGAAATGGTCACATCACCTGTCCCTAAACCTTGCAGATCTCTAGGCACGTCCATGCAGAAATCCTGGACCTTTACAACTCAGTCCCTTAAAGGTCTCCTGCCTCTGGTCCTGTGCTACCCTGGCAGAAGTTGGGAGGGCTACATGGAAAAGACAGTATATCCTGGGGCTCGATAATATTTTTACTGAAAGTCTGTGGAGCTGGTTGGGAGACAGCCCCTCTGGCCCACTCAGTCTCCAGTCCTTCCCCAGTTCATATCTCTGGCTCTGTGAAGAAGCCTGAGGGGAGTGGTGCCAGGGAGGAAGTTGAGTCCTCTCTTCCACTTGGGAGAGTGGGGAGATCTGTGTATGGGGGGGACCCTCTATGCACAGATGTAGAGGGCACAATATGAGCCTGTATTGGAAAGAGATTTTTTGCAAAATACTTGTTTGTTAGCATCTATTAGCAGAGAGACAACCAGTTGTTATAGGGTAGTTCATCTTTTCCTTCAGTATATTGTATTTGTCTACATTCTCTCAATTGTCCACTGTACTGTCGCTCATGTAAAGTTTGTAGCCCAGAGTTGTTTTTGTTGTGTTTGTAAAGAAACGTTCTAGACCTCCTAGAGATGATGTAATGTTCTGGTATGTAAAGTGATGTTTGTTTGCTCGTTTGAGGATCATACTTGCTGAATTAATAATGGTCTAGCAAATTTCTGATTAAGGTTTTGGTGGACCTTGTATAATATAAAGAAACTATTTGCTGGTATCCACCGGTGCTGTGATGTAATAAGTTGACCGTATTGTCACATAGACTACAGTAGTGAAATATCCTTCACTCTGTATGTGTTTCAGTTGTTTTCATTTCTTTTTAAAATAAGAGCCAGTTTTGGGAAGAGAACATCATAGTTCAAATTATGGTTTACATAGCTCTAGTGTCTTGCAGCTTAGTCTGTTTTACATTGATCATTTCATGAAAATAACATCTTCCAAATTCCATCTTTGCTTTAGCACCAGTATACCTAAGTGATGATGCTTACATTTCTGAATATTTGTTTGAAAAACACTACCCAGACTTGGTAACTCTAAATTATAGATATTGCCTGTACAGTGCCTTATTAAACATTAAAAGTGCTGTACAAGTTTGTGCCTTTCACTCACAAATGAGTTACAACCTCCAGAACAATGTGTTTTTTGCTGGCATAAAAAATAAGGAGTCTGGCAATATTTTTGCAATTTGATGTAAATGATTCCTATTTGCTCTTTGCATGTCAAAAAGGATGTTGGCTTTATTCAGTTGCTAACACAAAGTGCAATTACAAAGAATGCACTGTTAACGTCTAAAGGACTAATGGTTTGCTCAAGCACAGTGTTAAAAAGAGTCTTTAGAAAATAGTATGTATAACAGCATACAATTTATATTCAGCTCTAGAACTGAACTTGAAATTGCAGCTGCTAATTTTAATGTTAGTCGCCTACAACCACCCACTCTAGTACCTTGTTCCATACTTTATAGTGGCAACAAATCACGATATTCCATTCACTAAGATTCACATTGTAATTCTTTCTCTATGCAGAGAAGTGTTTGAAAAAAGGAGATATGTAATATTTCTCTTTTAGGCTTCTGGTTAAGATATGGGTACAACTTTCTTTTAACACTTTTTTCTGGATTTGATAATTTTTCAGAAGTAAACAGCACTTTACAAATGAGAATGTTTTAAAAATAATTTTGCAGCTATTTATATTTTATCTCTTTAAAGATAGCTTGTAACCTTATTGATATTTCAGGGACAGTCAGATACCGGCATACTTTTGGTAATTTATTTATCTAGGACAGTTCAGATGCACCATCTGGTTTAGAGTGGTCTTCTTTACACCCAATTTTCGTGCTCTGTTGATCGGGAACAAGGAGGTCAAGAGAGCTGGTGGCTCAGTTCCTGCTAGAAATCACGGCTTTCCGGGATTCTAGCCCTTTGCTCAAACTACATCATTCCTTCAATAAGCTAAACATTTTAAAATAAAAATTAATCTCTTCAAACAGTGGGAACATAATTGGATGTGCGTGTGTGTGTGTGTGTGTGTGTGTGTGTGTGTTTGGCAGGATGGGGGAGACAAGAAGTAAGGGAGTGGAATAGAAGAACATCTCAAATATCTTTTCTATTTTAGGATCTTCACCGAACTGGTTGCAGTTCTTACTGTGGCCAGGAGGCAGAGCAGGACCGAGTCGTGTTGAAACGAGTTCTGCTGGCTTATGCTAGATGGAACAAATCAGTTGGATATTGCCAAGGCTTTAATATACTAGCTGCACTCATCTTAGAAGTAATGGAAGGCAATGAAGGGGATGCCCTGAAAGTGAGTAAAACCACATGCTGTGTTTCTAACTCTTGTGATAGTGAGGATTACCTTTAAAAGGTGAACTTAGTGTAAACAATGCATAAGTTTGCAGACAGCCTAAATCAGCAGCTCACAGAGAACTGATCCATCTCAATGGATCTTTTTAAATGTCACCCCTGTTAACATCCACTGATGACCATTTTTGCAAAAATACCCAGATAATGGGTAAAATCCTGGCCCCAGTGAAGTCAATGGCAAAATTTCCATTGGCTTCAATTATCAGAGGGGTAGCCGTGTTAGTTAGCCACACAATAGCAGATGTAAAGGTAGCTATCTTACAGCAAAAAAACTTCAGGACCAGACTCCAAAGAGAAACTGCTGAGCTCCAGTTCATTTGCAAATTTGACACCATCAGATCAGGATTAAACAAAGACTGTGAATGGCTATCCAACTACAAAAACAACAAAGAGTCTGGTGGCACCTTAAAGACTAACAGATTTATTTGGGCATAAGCTTTCGTGAGTAAAAACCTCACTTCTTCGGATGCATCCGAGAGAGTCATGATCTTTAACAATTCAACCCCCTTGGTAAACTCCTCATTTACATGACTGTACTTTAGGAAGATCATGCATAACACTGGCAAATCTTGGTCCTGGTGCCCTGTAGCAAGGCAGGCCTCAGTTCTGTGGCTTAGACTTTGGATTCTGTGGCACTCTGGAAATATAGCAGCAGCAGCTTTAAATTAAAATGGGAGGGTTCTAAACAATTAAACATGAAAATGAGTAAAACACTCAGTACAACAGCACCCAGGATAATTATTTTGATATTCAATTCTACTTACTTCATGCTGATCTCACACTTTGTTTCAAAGTGCTGAAGATTTTTGGACTGACAACACACAAATTTGTCACGCTAGTTGTCAAGGAAAGTCGGAAGCTTGGGTTGCTAGGAAAAGGGCCAGTTGGTGCTTTGGGGGCAGTTTGGGATTGGCTGAAATTCTGGCTCCATTGAAGCCAATAAGCAACAGAGGGTCCTGTGGCACCTTTGAGACTAACAGAAGTACTGGGAGCATAAGCTTTCGTGGGTAAGAACCTCACTTCTTCAGATGCATCCGAAGAAGTGAGGTTTTTACTCACGAAAGCTTATGCCCAAATAAATCTGTTAGTCTTTAAGGTGCCACCAGACTCTTTGTTGTTTTTGTAGATACAGACTAACACGGCTACCCCCTGATACTATCCAACTACAGAAACAGTTTCTCCTCCCTTGGTGTTCACACCTCAACTGCTTGCATCTGAAGAAGTGAGGTTCTTACCCACGAAAGCTTATGCTCCCAGTACTTCTGTTAGTCTCAAAGGTGCCACAGGACCCTCTGTTGCTTATTGGCTTCAATGGAGCCAGAATTTCAGCCAATCCCAAACTGCCCCCAAAGCACCAACTGGCCCTTTTCCTAGCAACCCAAGCTTCCGACTTTCCTTGACAACTAGCGTGACAAATTTGTGTGTTGTCAGTCCAAAAATCTTCAGCACTTTGAAACAAAGTGTGAGATCAGCATGAAGTAAGTAGAATTGAATATCAAAATAATTATCCTGGGTGCTGTTGTACTGAGTGTTTTACTCATTTTCATGTTTAATTGTTTAGAACCCTCCCATTTTAATTTAAAGCTGCTGCTGCTATATTTCCAGAGTGCCACAGAATCCAAAGTCTAAGCCACAGAACTGAGGCCTGCCTTGCTACAGGGCACCAGGACCAAGATTTGCCAGTGTTATGCATGATCTTCCTAAAGTACAGTCATGTAAATGAGGAGTTTACCAAGGGGGTTGAATTGTTAAAGATCATGACTCTCTCGGATACTGAGAGATATTTACCTTGCTCTAGATATTATTATATATATATTTAAGTCTTAGAAACTATGGGCAAAATAACAGCTCTCAGAGTCAAAGTCCAGCACATATAAATTTCTAGATAGATATCTGATATGTTGCTTTATTATAGAGAGAGAGTTGTAACATTAGGAAAATATTATAATAGTTCCACTATATATCATGGAGTAAAATTTGCCTTGTATAATTTTCTCCCCACATAATTGCCTTGTGTGATTGCCTAAATAATTTACAATTATAATTTTTATTTTTTGACAACCACATGTTCTCCAGTTTATTAAAGGAGCAGTTCCTAAGACCCTTCACTAGTTAAAGTAAGCACGTTAATGTTAAATCTCCAGTTCAATACAGATAGAAACTGCTTATAAATTCAGTAAATGAAATTAACCTAACTGAAGTAGAAGTGGATATGGTAGATAAGAGTGCCATAGTTTTTTTTTTTTTTTTTTTCACACAATCACACATGTGATTCATCTAGTTTAAAAAAAATACTAAAGAGATTTTATAAAAACAGATTAAACAACAGATTGGCATGGGGAAGAAATTACAGAATTGAACACCAGTGAGAAATATCCCAGTTGCTGGAAAATGTACCACAGGATGCTAATAAAGTACATCACTATTTTAAAAAAATCCCACCCCTAGACACTTTTGATGGCAATGAAGTAGGCAGAAGTGAATATTTAAGTCTTATAAAAAGCTTTGTTTTCTTTCTAGCTATCTATTTCATGTCTGGAGTATTTAAAGCAAAATCCATTATGGAAATAGAACGCATTGCGCATGTGGCTTTGTTAAATATAGTGCTTTACAACTGAAGTAATAAGAAATTAGCAGAACTGCAAGGATATATATTACAGTTCTAATTAAGATTAGATTACTTGTTCCAAAGGCTTGGGAACAGGATAAAGAAATAAGGCACAATTTTTTTTCACAAGGGAGAAAAAAATCCTAATGCAAACAGAAGACTGATAAATGTATTTTGAGAAATAAAGGACTCTTAATTATATTGCAAAGAAAGAGTAGAGGTTCTGAGAATCATGCAGACAAAAATAATGTATTGCTGCAAAATAAATGTCATGCTTATTTGCATATAACACTTTTTTCTGCTAATTCTATGAAATCCGTAGAAGTGTAAAAATTTCTAATAAATGCTTAAAAAGTCACAGGCAGGGAAGACAGATATTCAGTGCAAAAACATCTTGTATGTAAATTGCAGGGGCAGGTGGTATATCAGTGCTCTAAATACTGGCATATAACAATTTCCATCGAGATGGTAGCAATCATATTTGTCTCATTTTATGATCCTTAAATATTTCACCATAATCAGTTGGTAAATTATTGTCAATATAGTGGCCTTCTTTGTATAATTAAACATATTTGTTGAGCTGTGCATTGTTATATTGCTCAGTTTATTACCATGTATAAGGACAAGATGAAGTGCAATGTACAATAACACATCACACCAGCTAAAATGCAGGAAGAGCATTCTAAAGAGCAGCATCACATACATTGCCAGTAATTTAGATGCTGACTTGGATAGCAAGTCTTCCATTTGTGACATTTAAACAGCACAGACTTAATGGATTTAAGAATTTCCTAAATAATTCAGAGCATCTCACTAGCACATACAACAACAGAAGTATCAAAAATTGGCTTTGATTAACAGAATATTACTTCAATTATTGTGTGGTGTGGCTTCTATTAGTCTTTTACATCCTGTTATTTTTTTTTTTTTGAAGTTATCCAGACTCGTCCATTAGCAGTGCAAGCTGCTGTTGAAGAGTTGACACTTAGGACCCAATCCTACAGGTGCTCTGCACCTGGAATGTCTACGGATGCTTAAAGCAGGGCCAGCTCTAGGCACCAGCGTTCCAAGCATGTGCTTGAGATGGCACTTCTAAAGGGGCGGCATTCCGGGTCTTTGGGGTGGCACTTTTCAAGGGGCAGCACTCCGCATTTTTTTTTTTTTTTTGCTTGGGGCGGCAAAAAACCTGGAGCCAGTCCTGGCTTAAAATAATGTTGCCTTCTTGAATTAAACATCAGACACCTAAGGCACATTTTGCCAAAGTGTCTAAGCTATAGCTCAGTGGAATAGAACATTTTAGTGCATTTTATATTTTATAATTGGAGTTTTTGCTATTCTTGGAAGATCATTTGTTCTCTCCTTATCAATCCTAAATGATTGACTGATCTTTTTCTCATTTTCTTACAGATCATGATTTACCTAATCGACAAAGTACTGCCTGATAGCTATTTTGTCAATAATCTTCGTGCATTGTCTGTGGATATGGCTGTTTTCCGAGATCTTTTAAGAATGAAACTTCCTGAACTGTCCCAGTATTTGGATACGCTTCAGAGAGCTGCAAACAGGGAAAGTAGAGGTGGGTTCAACAAAAATGGTGTTGAATTATTTTCACATTTGCCTCATTGAGCATAATTTTTAAAAACACAGCGGTTTAAAGATGTATATACGCCTCTACCTCGATATAACGCTGTCCCCGGGAGCCAAAAAATCTTACCGCATTATAAGTGAAACTGCGTTATATCGAACTTGCTTTGATCCACTGGAGTGCGCAGCCCCGCCCGCCCGGAGCACTGCTTTACTGTGTTCTATCCGAATTCGTATTATATCAGGTCGTGTTATATTGGGATAGAGGTGTATTATAACTTTGAGAGCAACTACATTTTTTAAAATTGTGTAAGGATACAGTTGACCTTTTACTAATTGACTAACATAGTTAACATGACAGGAGATTGTTCTTATACTGGTAACTGTATCTTGAACCAACAGCTCTTTCAGGTGAAGCAAATGAGGAGATACTTTAGCCCCATAAGTAGCTGTGGACAGAATTGGGTTGACAGTGCCATAAATTATGTATCTGACAATACTACATCACATAGCATAGTACAGTGGATGTCCTGGAAAGTTCTCTGCCTAATTGCATGGCCTTTGATGTCCTCTTCAGTTTCTTGGTGGAATCTGTATTTGAATTGTTATTCTGTGGGAAGACTGATTCATGGCAGTAGATCATGTCTGGTTGCATAGGTGTGCGCACGGGGTGTGCCCAGGCACACCCTAATGCAGGGGTGGGCAAATAGCCCCCCTCTCCTGGCGCGGCAAGCTGCGGGGTCTACGCTCCTGGGCCGGAGCACCCGGCCGAGCGCAGCAAGCCGCTGGCCCCTCCCCTGCCTTCCCCCCTCCCCTGGAGCCATGCTGCCGTGCGCACAGCGCTCCAGGGGCCGGGGCTGCGTACTCCCGCGGGGCAGTGTTTAGCTCCACGGGGAGGCTAGGAACCTCATCTCATCATGGTAAGGAGTCCGGGGCCAGGGGGGTTGGATAAGGGGTGGGATCCCAGGGGGGTGGTTAGGGGTGCGGGGTCTCTGGAGGGGGCAGTCAGGGAGCAGGGGGGGTTGGATGGGGCATGGGAGTCCCGGGGTCTGTCAGGGGGCGGGGGGTGGATAGGGGTCAGGGCAGTCGGGGACAGGGAGCAAGGAGGGTCCTGGGCAGTTAGGGTGGGGGGGGTCTCTGGAGGGGTGGTCAGGGGACAAGGAGCTGGGGGGGTTGGATGAGTCGGGAGTTCTGGGGGGGCTGTCAGGAGGCAGGGGTGTGGAGAGGGGTTGGGGCAGGCAGGGAGCAGGGGAGGTTGTATGGGTTGGGAGTTCTGGGGGTCCTGTCAGGGGGCGGGGAGCGGTTGGATAGGCATGGGAGTCCCGGGGGTCTGTCTGGGGGCGGGGGTGTGGATAAGGGTTGGGGCAGTTAGGGGACAGGTAGGGGGTAGGGTCCTAGGGGGGCAGTCAGAGGGCAAGGAGCAGAGGGGGTTGGGAGTTCTGAGGGGGGAAGTCAGGGGGCGGGAAGTAAGAGGGAGTGGATGGAGGCAGGGTGGGGGCGGGGCTAAGGTGGGGCTCCCTGGGTGCACACCCTAATGAAATGGGCTGCGCACGCCTATGTCTGGTTGTTATTTTTCTGGTTAGATGCCTAGTGACACAGGTGTAAAATGTCCTTGAATCTGAGAGCTGATCTTTGTTGTCTGAAAATGGCTGTGCACCCTGAGCTCTGAGACATAACACTCCTCAGAACGTTCTTTCCTTAACAAGATATAGTTTTTTGTTTATTCTACAATTTAATGTCCCTGAACATTACGAAGACCCCTGTAAAGAATGAGTCTTCTAGGAGATAGTCTTGTGAATAGCTGCCTGAATAGTATAAAAACAGATAAACAAAAAGCCTTTAATTCATGTTTGCTGGCTTGGTGATCAAGTAATTTTGGAGGGTGATGGGGAGCATTGCTGACCCTCTATGAATCAATCCACACTACCAAAATTCATGAAACATGCTCCAAGCACCAGAAAGTGAAACTTCAGAATTCTAAACTGAAGGATTAAATCTTTTATGAAAGTGCTAACAAACCAAAAGGAAAACCAAATACATTACAGCTGTGTCTGCTGAGTCAGGACACTAGGATTTTAATACAATAGACAGGACTTAAAAGAACGATTCCCCATAGGGCAAGTAGGAGAATTTTTTTTGGACAATTGTCATTAACTTCTGCAGAATTTGAGTTTTATTTTAAAAAAAATTTAGCTGTTGTACCCTACAATCACAATAAAAACCTTCCTTCCAAATATGAAATGGGTATTAACTAAGTGATGCTACTTTCTGGGACCTACAGACATCACCAGCACCTCTGCTGCTGCTCAGGTCATGTCTACACTACCACATACGTCAGCAAAACTTATGTTGCTCAGGGGTGTGGAAAAACATAGCTACCACTGCTTGTTGGAGCTGGTTTAATTATGTCAATGGGAGAGCTCTCTCCTGTCAGCATAGAGTGGCCACATGGGAGATCTTACAGCGACACAACTGCATCGGTACAGCTGTGCCACTGTAAGGTCTCTAGTGTAGGCATAGTCTCAGTTTTCCTACACTGCAGCAGAGTGATTCGACATGTTACTTTTCACTGCTGTTATTCAGAACCCTGTAGACAGCTGTAGACTGGGAAAGCTTTGAGCAGCAGCAGAGGCCCTGGAACTGTTGGCAGTCTTCAGAATGCAGCACTGCACCAGTTCGCACAACATTTATAAAGTAACTTTGGGGAATAATGAGTTGTGAATGACTTGCTATCTTAATTTTTCCATTTTAGGAGGCTATGAACCCCCACTTACCAATGTCTTCACAATGCAGTGGTTCCTGACCCTCTTTGCTACATGCCTTCCTAATCATACAGTTTTAAAGATCTGGGATTCAGTATTCTTTGAAGGTTCTGAAGTTATACTGAGAGTAGCACTGGCTATCTGGGCAAAGTTAGGCGAGTAAGTGACTTTTCTTTCTTTTTGTGCAATGCATGCAACATATATGGTTTTAATACGTGTTATTTTTCTGAAGTGAAATTCCAGGTAAAACAAGACATGGCCTTGCAGGAAACTATTACTTTTAAAATAGATGTACAAGGTTGCAATATAGCATTCTATAAAATGTACTCTAGGGAACCGTCTGGCAATGGCAGAAAGAAGGGTGGGATGACTTATTGGTCTTCACTATCAAATTTCTATATTTAATTACCTAGCATATATAATATATGTTTAAATGTTGGGTCTGATTCTGTAAGCCCACTGCACACACAATTCTAGGTGAAATCAATGGGAGTTCTGTGCATAGAGGCTCCTTGTCTGTACTAGATGAAAGGCACATTAGATTCACAGGCCGTAGGACTTCTCTGAATTAATTCTTGTTTATTTAGAGCATATCTTTTAGAAAAAAACATTCAATCTTTATTTTTAAAGTTGCCAGTGATGGAGAATTCACCACAATTCTTGGTAAATTGTAAATTGTTCCAGTGGTTAATTACCCTCACTGTTAAAATTTGTGCTTCTTTTCAGGAAGAAACATATGTTGCTAAAGTGTGGTTACAGTAGTGCTCAGCTCATTACAAGCCTCAATCTGTTCCTCTATACAGTGCGTTGCCTGGTGAATGGGTGTTAACCAACAAGTTTTCTAGAAACTATTTGTGGAAGCAATTCCTTTAAAGAACATTTTTAACCAAGATTTTATTAAGGGTAATGTATAGGTGCTAAGAAATCTGCAACATGCAAGCTGTCTCATTTTGTAAGGGAACAATCATGAATACAAATCTAGGTGTTTTTTTTAAAAAAAGGATACTTGTAATGGAATAATTTTTCTGAACTACTACTTTCGTCACTGCAAATATTTACATTCCAAACAGAGGGCCAAATCCCTTTGGAGTTAATGAGAGTTTTGTCACTGACTTCATTGGGAAATGTGAGCAGGAGCAGGCCAAGTATCTACTAGTGTCAGCTGGAAAAGTCTGTTGGATTCAGCAGCTGCATCCAATCTTTTTCTTTGATACTCAGCAACGCCTACCTTCCTGGCAACAAACCTTTTCCTTTCATTTAAAATTAAAATATTAAAGATATGCAGCAGTATCCCAAGAGGTCTTCTAAATTTGCAAAATAAATTACCACTTAAAACTTCAGCACCACAGGGAAGTGCTTTTACATTATATTTGGTTTTGTATCTTGCATGTTTAATCTGAAAAATAATTACTCTTTTTTTTTGTAACTGGCAAATGGTGAATAATTAGCTAAGAACTGTTCTTACTCAGGCTTTATTCATGAATTGAGCTGTTTACATTCAGAATAAACTAGACATAGCATTATTATTATTTTGTATTATGTTATCTACAGACAATGGGCCCAGTCCCACAGGACCTCTGTGCACAGACTTCCCACTTCACCTGGAATTCTAGAGGCCTCAGTCAGGATCAGAGCCCACTCTTGCTAGGTATTATCCAAACATAGAATAAATGAAGTTCTCTGATGTGAAGAGTTTACCATACAATCTAAATAAGACAAGACTTACAAAGTGGAAATAACAAACAATTGGAAGGAATGGCAGCAGGCGGTTGAGGGAAACATTAACAAGAACATGTTTTACAAAGGCCAAATAAATAAGATAAACACCAGAAATCATACAGGGCATCTTTATAGTCATTGTTAGCTGGCATCCTGGTGGAAGTAGGTTGTGATGAGGGACTTGGAGAAGAGGGTAGGATTTATGGGCTAGTTTGGGCAGGGTGTTCCAAACGTAAGGGGCAGCATGGAACAAAGCTCAACAGTACTTGCGGGAGAAACAGTCAGATAGGCAAGAGATGCTGGCTAAATAGGAGTAGAAAGGATTGGGAGGATAAGATACTAATAGACTCATAGATTCTAAGGTCAGAAGGGACCATTATGATCATCTAGTCTGACCTCCCGCATGATGCAGGCCACAAAAGCTGACCCACCCACTCCTGGAAGAATTCTCTCCCTTGACTCAGCTGTTGAAGTCCCCAAATCATGATTTAAAGACTTCAAATCGCTGAGAATCCTCCAGCAAGTGAGGAGCTATGTTGTGAAAGGCCTTAAAGGTAAGGACCAGAAGCTCGTATTTGATGTACTGGAGGAGGAGCCAGTGAAAGACTCAAAGACAGAAGTGACATAGTCAGAATGCTGGACAAAGAAAATGATATTAACAGCAACATTTTGAATGGACATAAGGAAAATGAAGTGGGTGTCATGAAGGCCCAAAGAGGGGAGTATGCAGTAGTTGAGACAGGAGATGATGAGGACTTGGGTGAGTTCTCTTTGGGTAGACAAAGAGATGGAGGAACAAACAGTAAGATTTTGGCCTGGCCTGGACATTAAGTTACAGTTGCCAGCCAGGAAGAGATGTCAGAGTGGTAGGCTGCAATGCAGGACTGAAAGTCAGGTAGTTGAAAAGCAGATTTGAGAGTCATCAGCACAGATGTGGTAGTTGAAGCTGTTTGAGAAAATGAGGTCACCCAGAGAAGAGGCATGAGGGAGAAGAGGAGTGGGCTAAGGACGGAATTCTGTGGGACTGCCACAGAAATAGATACCGAAGTGACCAGAGATGTAAAAGGAGAAGCAGGAAAGGACAGAGTCACAGAAGCCAAATGACCAGATTTCAAGAAGGAGATTCTGAGCATCCATGTCAAATGCAGCCAAGAGGTGAAAGAGGGTGAGGTTCTGAGATTTGGCGGAGGAGGGATTGTTCGTGATTTTTATTTCAGTAGCATGTAGAGAGAGAGGAAATTAGATTGTAATAGATCAGGGTTGGAGCTGGGGGAAGAGGAACTTGAGGCAACGATTGTAGATGTGTCACATTCGGTGAATCTAGAGGTGAAGGGGAGAAAAGAGCTGGGGTGTTAGTTGGAGAAGGAGGTGCTTTTACTTAGGATGGGGGAGACCATAACACATTTGTGTTCAGAGGGAAAGGAACCTAATGAGAGTGAGAGGTTAAGGAGAAAGGGGTGGTATGGAGAGTGGGCAAAAGGAATATCATGAGGCAGGAGGAGATGGGTTGACTGGAGCAGGTGAAGGGTTAGAGGAGGAAGGGAGGCAAGAAACTTCAGTGTCACTGATAAGGGAGGAGGATAAAACACATGCAGTTTTCCTTGGAAGAAGAGAACATATTTTTTTCCCTTCACATGAGGTAGGTGTTATCTGGAAGGCAATTTTTAATAGATTACCACTCTCAGTAACAGTATACTATAGTCACAATTCTATTTATGGTCTTATCTTTGACAGTTTTAGCCCACCTCTGCAATCTAGTTTCAAATGATCTTTCACAAATGAATTTCTTTTGAAATAATGCAGAGACTCATGATGTTCTGCTTTTGTCTAAAATGAATTAATTTGTAAATGCGTAGGACTGCTGCCCTAAGCTCTGTCATGGATTGCAGACATTGGTGCTTCTCATGAGAAGTATAATTATATATTTAACTCATAGTTGTACTTATTATAGTAAGAATTGGTCAATTCTCACAACAACCCTGTAAGGTAGGCAGGTGATGTCTTATCCCCACTTTATAGATTGGGAAACTGAAATAAGTGAAATGACTTTTTCCCAAGAGCACAGGCAGATTTCCAATCTTGTATTTAATCCCTTAGCCTATAACTGTCTCTCTCCTTTCTCTTTGAGAATTTTTCAATCTCTAGTAGTAGTAGTAGTAGTAACAACAAAAGAAATGTCTGGAAATAAAAGTAGAATAATGTCAGCCTTTTGCACTCAAGTCTTCAGTAGCTCATGGAGGTGCTGTTTTGGAGGAAATGGAGCACTGCTTTTCTGGCCTCTGATCTTGTACATACATAGACCGACGTCAGATATAAACTGTCAGAATCAAGTATCTGGAAACCGAAGTAGCTGTTAAGCCTTGCTGTAATATCACATGCATGTAATGAACGTGTACTTTTGAACACTGTATGAAAAACTTACTGTCTTTATTCTTTTGCACTGATCGGCCTTCATTTCAGCTAACATGTCCTGACATTTCAGTTAGAAGTAGCAGCTCCAGATTCCTAGGACAACTCCTAAACTTAGACACCCACAGTAGGTGACTCAGGTTTTCTTTCTATACTCATTCTCCTTTATAGGAGGCAGGCTATAATGTTTTCAGTGGCTGCTGGACGTCACAGATGATCTGGAAAGATTAATTTGTTGTAATTCCAGGAATACCACTCCATAATTGATTTCTTCCTCCCTGCTCAACAATGTAGAGAGAAAAATTGTGAAGGTCAAGGCAGTAAAGATTCTCCTTCATATCAGAAGCAGCTCTACATAGAACTCCTATGTAAACAAAATAAGAAGACACCTGGAGTTCTTTGCTGAGCCAGGAGGCAGAAAAAGTCTTATTGTTGTTAGAGATCAAAAGGAGTCATTCAAAGCGGGATCTATTGTCAGTGAACTGAATTCCTAGACAGACTGGCTCAGTAGGAAGTCTGTCACTGACCAAATGGAGCTGGATCAGCAGATGTTCAATATCATGTTATCCAGATGGGCACTTTCTCAAATTAGACCCCTTTGCCTCGAGACACAACATGCAACTTCTATTCTGCTTGAAAGTGTGGCTACGTTGCACCTCTTGTCAAAATCCCTGGTGCGTGTCAGGACCCTAGAGCTTACTCTCCCCTGGATCTCCTCGTTGTCCTTGGCCAATTCTCTTCCTCTCAAGGGAGTGACTGAAGAGCTCCTCCTTGCAGCCTCTTCCTGCTCTCACTTCCTGGCTTTATACTCTTCTCCCAGCTCTTCTCCCCTCCCCCCCCTCACTGGGCTTCATCTGCAATCAGTGCTTATCAAGCTCTGGTTTCCCTCCAGGTGCAGCATATAAGATTAATTGGCCCCTTCTGGCCCACATTAACCCACTCCAGACTTGTGTGGGGTGGACACCCCACCACACCTTTTCTGTCAAGAGTTGCCAGAAAGATACTACTTATTCCATGCTGGCCCAGGAGACCTTGATTCTACCGACCAATGGAAGTCACTTTCTGCAGGGTTGGAAGCCTTCCATTGACACAATTCTTCTCAAACAGTACCATCTCTGTGCCCCTCAATGTCAGTAGATTTAAATTGGTAGCATGGAGGCTAAGGCCAGGTCTACACAACGACCTGTATCGGTATAACTATGTTGCTCCGGGGTGTCAGAAATCCACACGTCTGAGTGACGTTATACCAACCTAGTCCCCCAGTGTAGACAGTGCTATGTCGGCGGGAGAGCTTCTACTGCCGACATAGCTACCACCTCTTGGGGAGGTGGATTCACTTTGCCGAGGGGAGAAGCTCTCCCGTCGGCTTAGGAGCATCTTCACTAAAGTGCTACAGTGGCGCAGCTGCACCGGCGTAGCTGCGCTGCGATAGCGCTGTTCATGAAGACGAGCCCTATAAGATTGCAATTTAGTGAGTGTGTCTATAGTCTTTAGAAATCCAGGAAAGTCTCTCTATAGCCAGCTTGTAAGGGGATTTGTAAAGTCCTCTTTGTTTGTTTTGTTTTGTTTGTTTGTTTAACTTTGACATGGTTGAAGGTAATATAAACTAGACTTGGTAGAAACAGTGCCTAAGTTTTTCAAAAATGACTAGTATTTGGGGTGTCCAATTTGAGATACCTAACAAAGGGCCTGCATTCCAGAAAGCGTTGTGCACCTGCCCTTAGAAAATCAGGCCCTTTCAAGGTGTGTCAAGTTGGGCACCCAAAATCATTGGTCACTTCAGAAAATATTCACCTGTAACTATTTCTCGCATGTCGTCTTGGTGACTTAAATCCACATATTCATTTTCTTTTCTCTTTATATCTTCATTAAGTGTATTTCTACCTTTCTTTCCACATAATTTCTTTCACACAGGAAGAATACATCTCCCATTTACACAACAGGTATATAATGTTTGGGAGAGCTTCTGTCTCTGCAGGGGACTTACCCTGCTTAAGGTGATTTGCTCCTGACTGCATATACTAAATGAGCCTGAAAATCTGCTCCCTGGCACCTTTAGTTTCTACTTCTGTAATTACAGCAACACTAGGGTCTAGTCAGAGGCCTGACTCATCTTCAGCCATTAAAAAATAAAGCTTTCTATACCGTATGTGCTGCTGTGCTAACAAAGTGCAATTCTGTGGAACTTTTAAAATTAAAAATGTAATCCTTATAGCCTTCACAACTGTAATGTTCAACAACTTTCCATATAGCATGTGTAAGGTCCTACCAAATTCAGGGCCATGAAAAACACATCACGGACCATGAAATCTGGTTTCCCCCTGTGAAAACTCATCTCTTGTGTGCTTTTACCCTATACTATACAGATTTCACAGGGGAGATGCGTGTTTCTCAAATTGGGGGTCCTGACCCAAAAGGGAGTTGCAGTGGGGGGGGTCATAAAGTTATTTTAGGGGGTCACGGTATTGCCACCCTCATTTCAGCGCTACCTTAAGAGCTCCGCGGCTGGAGAGTGGCAACTGTTGGCTGGGCACCCAGCTCTGAAGGAAGCATCCCTCTAGCAGCAGGGCAGAAGTAAGGGTGGCAATACCATACCATGCCACCCTTACTTCTGCATTGCTGCCTTCAGAGCAGGGCGGCCAGAGAGTGGAGGCTGCTGACTGAGGGCCCAGCTCTGCAGGCAGCAGCACAGAAGTAAGGGTGGCGATATCATACCATGACATCCTTATTTCTGTGCTGCTGCTGCTGGTGGCTCTGCCTTCAGAGATGGGCTCCCTCCCAGCCAGCCGCCGCCTCTTTCCAGCTGCCCAGCTCTGAAGGCAGCACTGCCGCCAGCAGCAGCACAGAAGTAAGGGTAGCAGTACCACAACTCCCTCTACAATAACCTTGCGACACCCCCCCTTCCCCAACTCCTTGTTGGGTCAGGATCCCTACAATTACAACACCATTAAATTTCAGATTTAAATAGCTGAAATCATGAAATTTATTATTTTTAAAATCCTATGACTGTGAAATTGATCAAAATGGACTATGAATTTGATAGGGCCCGAAGAGTGCGTAACACTAGTGACGGGCAGATTACGGCACTGCAGATTTTTCTTTTTCACTCCATACTATCCACAGTGTTCAGACTGAATTTACAAAAATAATCTGCCTACCAAAAATACCCTCTTTCTTTCCTCTGCTACTAGACTCTGGCAGCCATTCCTAGCATATCAAGGGTTTCATGTGTTAATCCGTATTTGAATTCCTGACATGCACTAACACAGAGTGAGAGTGGCCTACTCTCTCAGTACAGTGAACTGTGCATATTCATCCCCCTTATCGTATAAAACTTCTTGTGATCTGCTAGTTTTTATAATGGTGGCTTTCTTTGCAATAAACTGAAGGGTTTAAGTCAGTAATATAGGGGATATTTTGTATGATTACCCTAGAGAGAATACAGTTCACTTTGAAATGTATAATTAGTTTAGATCACAGAAAAATTTGTGTTGATACAGACAGATTGAATGCTGTGAAACTGCAGATGAATTCTACAGTACTATGGGCAAACTAACCCAGGAGATGCTGGAAGACAATCTGATTGACAGCAATGAACTCATGCAGGTTAGTAAGCAGTGCTTAATGATGTAATTCTTGTTTGTGTATTTGTATATTGTCAACAGTCTTTAGCTTCCTGTGGCTAAAGGATGAGATTTTTGTTAAAATGTTGTTTCAAGAAGAAAAATTAAGATAACTCCCTACTGTCAAACTAACCTGTTAGTGGAGCAGATACATAAACATTATCAGCGGTCAAAGCTAAAATACCGCTCAATTATAAGTTAGATGTAGAAAACAGCTAGACCTCATTTGACGAGGTGCCAGTCAATTGCTTTCTGCAATGTCAACAATTAAATATTTGTGCGTTACACTCAATGGGTTTGTCTAAATTGTAAGCTATATAATGCTCTGTATTTTATTTCTAATTTTTCTGTCTTACATTATATTCATTACAATGTAATCTTTGTATTCAGTAGACTTTGTGGGTGGTTGACTAGCTCGACTGAAAAATCCCTCTATTTAAAAAAAATAAAAAATAAAATCCATTGAACTGTTAGTTGTGAATTACGCCTCTACTCCGATATAACGCGACCCGATATAACATGAATTCAGATATAACGTGGTAAAGCAGCGCTCGGGGGAGGGGGGCTGCACGCTCCGGTGGATCAAAGCAAGTTTGATATAACGCGGTTTCACCTATAACACGGTAAGATTTTTTGGCTCCTGAGGACAGCGTTATATCGGGGTAGAGGTGTATAAACAAAATGTAGATGATTGCTCTAATTACCTTCTTAAACCCCAAGTCATTGAATAATAAACAGAAACCTAAAGTGTGTTTTTTAAAAAAGGCCTTCAGTATTGCAGATGCAGTTTTACACTTGCAGTTCAAGTACTAAATTGCAGACACATTTTTTCTTACCCCTGCAGTTGCACTCATTTAGAAGCCTAAGTACCTGGGTGCACTCATAAACTTGGGAGCTCGGGCCTTGATCCTACACTCATTTAACTCAGTGGCAAAGTTCCCATTGACTTTAATGATACTGGATCAGGGCCTCAGTGACTAAATAGGTGCAGTTATGGGACTGAATAATTCAACTGTAGTACTGGAGGCTGTGTTGAGGCTTAACTTAAAAGTTCTGGTTCTAAATACCTTAAATTAGATTGTCTCAAAATAAAAAGCCTATGGTAAGTTTTTGGCACTCATTCGGAGAGTTCTTGTTGACTATACAGTAGAATCATCTTTCAAACTCCAATTTAGTGTTGAAGCAGAGAATCACTGTAACAATATGTAATCTTGGACAATTTACCTTCCTTTTTTCCTTGTGAAAGTGTTAGGGATGGAGGAGTTGAATAATTTGGCTTTAGTGTCCTTTTAAAAAAAATAGTGATAATTTACTATCTGAATTGCCCACATATATTTCTAAATAGATTTTACAGATCCTCTCAACATAAGTCAAATACTGAAGAGGAAATGATGAATGCCAGTTCAAGCTGTTGCCTTCTCTGTATTCATTATGTCTCAATTCTGGGCTTGATGCACAGTACAAATCGAGATGTGGCATGTGTCACAAAAATAACGTTGGTGGACCTGAAGTGGGTAAAGTGACTCAGAGTGACAGATTTTTCTTTTCCTTTCTGTTAGTTCATAATAGAAGACAAACCACAGGTAACTGTAGGCTTAAGGGAAAGGAAGGGATGGAATAGTCTTTTAACTGTTGTAATTATTAATGGTACTCTCCCTTTATATTTAACTTACTTAATAATTTCTTCTGATCTCAGCCAAAGTGGTAAACAGTGTAAAGTGTATACTTGTGTAGCTGATAACCATTAGGAGAGGCTAATGTTGTAACCTTTCCCAGCAAGGCTCTGATACTTTTGAAGGGAAAAGTGTAAATAGCATGTTTAATTTTCCCATGACCTCTTTGTTAAAGAAAACACACCTGATCTGATGTCTTAATGCACTTCTTGAACTAATTTTTCTCTAAACAGAAGAAGAAATGAAAAACAATAGTAAAACAGTGCACTGGCACCTGTGTGGTGCATACCATTGGCATGGGTGCCAAATCATCAGCGTTGAGCCCTCCCAATGGCAGCAGTGAGGAGGAGCAGTGCTGGCTGCCTCACCTCCTGCTCAGGTTTGGCCCCGTGGCCCCTCCATCATGACAGGGGGACCATGGGACCAAAGTTGAGTGAGTGGTGGTGTGACCTGGTACAAGGGGTTGCAGCACCACTCAGCTTTGGTCCCAGGGCCCCTCCATCAGGATGGGGTTGGGGTTTACAGTGCCAGAACTGAGTGGCATTGCAACTTGCTCAGTGCTGCTCAGGTTTGGACAGAGGGCTGCAGGGCCAAACCTGAGTGGGCAGTGAAGTGGCCAGCACTGCCCTTCCTTGCTGTTGCTATAAGGCCTGTTCTCGCAACAGGGGCTCCCCCTCTCCCTCTGGGGCCTGCCCAGCTTCACTCCTCTTCCAGTAGCTAGTGTCCCCTCTGCTCTGCCCACAGAACTCGCTCTGTGACAGCTTCAGGAGGGGTGGTATATGCCCACAAGGGGGAGCTTGCCAGGAGAGAGGTGGTGGGAGTCCTGGGCCATTCTCTGTGGAAAATTTTTTGCAGGCGTTCCTGAACCAGTGTATGGAAAGGACCAAGATTGTTAACTAGAATCAGTGTTGCAGATTGTTTTCAGCATCTTCAGAGGAGTCAGCCAGAAATGTGTTTGGGAGTGATGCTCCTACATTCTTGAAAGGCGTTTTACCAAATTGGAAATCTAGTGAACACTTGTCTAACAAATGTTGAGGGTTGTTTTTTTGATGGGGGGAGAAGGGAAAGGTTGGGCTATAGTACTGTAATCTGTTTGGTTTTCCCAATCATTTCAATAAGGACAGTTAGTCTCTGCACCTACTATTCCAGTGGCTCTCAACCTTTCCAGTCTACTGTACCCCTATCAGGCGTCTGATTTATCTTGCGTGCCCCCAAGTTTCACCTTAAAAATGACTTGCTTACAAAATCAGACATAAAAATACAAAAGTGTCAGAGCACACTATTACTGAAAAATTTCTTTTACTTTCTCATTTTTACCATATAATTATAAAATAAATCAATGCTAATATAACTAGTGTACTTAGATTTCAGTGTATAGTATATAGAGCACTATAAACAAGTAATTGTATGAAATTTTAGTTTGTACTGGTTTCACTAGTGCTTTTTATGTAGTCTGTTGTAAAACTAGGCAAATATCTAGATGAGTTGATGTACCCCCTGGAAGACCTCTGTGAACCCTGGTTGAGAATCACTGTACTCTTCCACCTATTTCCATATGCACATATTCTGTGTACACCCAGCCACTCCTTTAAAAAAAACCCTATTTCTCTTGCATGGAGAATATGCATACACATAGGGCTCAGCAAGTAAGCAAGTTTTTGGAAATTTGACTCTTCAGTGGTGAGGTTTTTGTCTGATGGTGGTAGGAGGAGCTAGACTGGAGGAGCAAACAAGTCCCAAAGTAAACTCCTTTTTCAGATTAAACAATTTAGGAAAGTGAGCATCAGTTCCACAAATTTTAAATAATAGACAAAATAGCATTTTTAGGACTAGAAGCTAAACAAATACAATATTATTGGTCTGTTAATAAACACCTTAGTTCTGAGGTTGGGCACAAGGCTGCATGCCAAGTATCTGCAACAATTTGTGTTAGCCTGCCAAGTTGTCTTAATACCTTTATAACAACGCTTGCTTCTTGAAAGTAGTGAAATTCATACAAAAGTCTGGGGTATTTTTTAAACATTTTATTCTGGAAGGAGAAGAGATAATAGAAAAAAGGGAGAGGGAGTGGCGAGTGTGTATCATGGGGTGTAAATTAAAACTTTGGAAACTAGGAGCAAATGGAAGAGTTGAGCAGAACTGTTTCACATAAAGGATAACAAGCATATGGAATATGTTGCCTGGAAAGGCTACTGACATAAAGAATAGAGATGAATTCCAGACAGATCTAGAATTCTTTCTTCATGGGGAGGGAATTGAGGGATATAGTGAAAAAGCAGGAAGGTGTGATTGTGATCAAACAAAAATGGGTAGATATGTTGGGCTGGAGATGATTTCCCCCCTCACCCCACAACCACAAAATTTCTAGGCTATGTCTACACTACTGCGGTAAGTCGACCTAAGTTACGCAACTCCAGCTACGTGAATAACGTAGCTGGAGTTAACGTAACTTAGATCGACTTATACAGTGTCTATACCGTGCTGGGTCAACGGGAGACACTCTCCCGTCGACTTACCTTACTCTTCTTGTTCCCGGTGGAGTATCGGTGTCGACCAGAGAACACTCTGCCATCAATTTAGCGGGTCTTCACTGGACATGCTAAATCGACCCCTGGTGCATCAATCACCAGAGCATCGATCCAGTGGTAGTGCAGACATAGCCTTAGTCTAGTAGATTTGAGCAGTATCACTGTTTGGGGCCCAGAGAACATTTCTTTTTCACAGTTGCAGGAAGGTTCTATAGTTTCATCTAATGGGAAAGCTTCACTTCATGCTGTGGGATTTTGGGGTCATTCTTCTGACCTGAGGTATGTGCACATACCTCAAGGTATAAAAGTTTCTTAATGCCAAAATCTGGTCTACTGCACCACTTGTCCTCTTTTTCTAATCCAGCTATGAATGTTCCAACTCCTGCTTCTAATTGCTTGCATCAGCGCATCTGGACAAACATATTTTTCCTCCTCTGTCAGGAAGGACTTGGCATTGAATCAATTTTGTGACATTCTTTGTGCATTAAGCACAGAGTCATGAACAGATATTTAGAAACCATTCAGAATTTACTTTTATCTTAATTGAGACCATTTTGCCTTCAGATCAAAATGTCACTGACTATAGCACAGGAAAAACATACAAACCAAGAGTTCCTCCCAGAGCTAATGAGAAATTTCAAAATTCCTGGCTTTGAGAAGCCACTTATTTTCAAAATGGGTAAAAGTCATACTTTTAAAAATGCTCTGAAACAGTGTTTCATTTACAGTCTTTTACTCTTAATATCAGTTTCTAATGGAGTGTGGAAGTTCTGAATAATTGTACAAAATGAAAGCAGAGAAACTTTAGCCGCTGCTGAATTAGGTAGTTACAAGCTGAGCAATATCATTGCAAAGGATGATGTACTGATGCTGTGACCAAATGCAACTCTGTATTCACACTCTACACACTATTGTAATAATCTTTGTGCAAAATATGCCTTGTGAGGTATCATTTGAAAACTAATAACTCACTGGCCAATAATATCATGGTGGAATGTATGTAGTAACATTATATATAAAGTTATGAATTCCCCTGTATGATGTTGGTAGCACATGTTCAGACCCAGGTAGCCCTGACTAGGCAGACATTGCTAAACAGGTCTATCCTAAACAAAGGAATGTATAAAGCAACAGAGGGTCCTGTGGCACCTTTAAGACTAACAGAAGTATTGGGAGCATAAGCTTTCGTGGGTAAGAACCTCACTTCTTCAGATGCCAGTACTTACAAAAACATACAAACCAAGTACTGGCATCTGAAGAAGTGAGGTTCTTACCCACGAAAGCTTATGCTCCCAATACTTCTGTTAGTCTTAAAGGTGCCACAGGACGCTCTGTTGCTTTTTACAGATTCAGACTAACACGGCTACCCCTCTGATAAAGGAATGTATGTTTACCTCAGTTTACATGTAAGTAGGAAACAGGGTCCTCAGGACAGCAAGAGGATGTAAACCAGTTTCTCAAAGACGAAGGACAAGCTAACGCCTCTAGCCAGGTATCATCAAAGTTGATTGGCAATACCCTGGAATGTGATAAATACTTTCGAGTAGCTAAACTTAATAGGCTAGACTTGGTTCAAGGTAAAATCCTCAGCACATATTCAGTGACGTAGCCAGGTGGAGTGAACAGGGGGAGCGATCACAAAAAAAGGCGCCACCCACTGTGGTGCTTTTACTCACCCGGCGGTGCTTTTACTGATGGGGCGGCGCTCCGGGTCTTCGGCGGCATTTCGGCAGCAGGTCCTTCATTTGCTTCGCGGGTCTTTGGTGACATTTCAGCAGCGGGTCCTTCAGTGCCGCCGAACACACCCGGAGCGAGTGAAGGACCCGAAGCCGAAGTGCTGCCAAAGACCCGGAGCGCCGCCCGATGAGTTAAAATTAAAAAGGCGTCAAGAAATTGAAAAGGTGCCACTTGTGCTCAGTGGGAGAGCGGCCGCTGCCCCGCTCCCCCCGCAGCTACTCTACTGCACATATCCTCAGAAACACTGCTGACCAAATTATCAGATTGGGACTTCCCCCCGTGAAGTCAAAGGGCTGGTTCCTTTGTTGTCTTCAGTGAAAGGATGGGGGGAAGATAGAGAGACCCTGGGGTGTTTTTGCCTTCCACTTTTATAGTTGAGTCACCCTTTGAAATGCACTTTCCTGAGGGTTACCTTTAAATCAGCGGTTTTCAACATGTGGTCTGCAGACCCCTGGAGGGTCCGTGGACTATGTTTAAGAAGCAAGGGTGGCTCCAGGCACCAGCGCAGCAAGCGCGTGCCTGGGGCGGCAAGCCATGGGGGACGGCCTGCCGGTTGCTGTGAGGGCGGCAGGCAGGCGGCTTTCAGCTGCATGCCACCGGTCCCGTGGCTTCAGCGGCGGGGTTGCCGATGGTGCGGCACCGGTGAACCTCCCGCAGGCATGCCTCCAAATCCGTGTGACCAGTGGACCACGCGCAGGCATGCCGCCGAAAGCCGTCTGCCAGCCATGCTTGGGGCAACAAAAAACATAGAGCCGCCCCGGTAAGAAGTCTGCAAAAGGTTGTCATTACCATAGAACAATAGTTTTCAACCTGGGGTCCACAGATTATATCTAAGATTTCCAAATGGGTCCGCACCTCCATTTGCATTTTTAGGGGTCCGCAAATGAATGATAATTGAAAACCACTGCCCTAGATAAAGTTCCTTCCTGCTGTGAGAATGGAGACATGAAGTCTCGTGGTGAAAGAGGTTCCACGTGGTTGCTTGCTAAAATGCAGATTTATTTGTTTCTGCCCCCCTTCGTTGCCAAAGAATGGCCACTTGACAGGTGATTTCCCATCAGCTTTGATGACACCTGACTAGAGTGTCAGCTTGTCCCTTGTCTTTGAGACAGTGATTCACCCACTCCCCAGACTTGGCTAGTAAACACATTGAGTCATAATTTCAGCTTATGTTCATAACTTTTAATAGGCATTTTGTACATACATTTCACCATGAGATTGTTGACCAGCGAGTTATTAGTTTTCAAATGATACCCCACAAAGCATGTTTTGTAGAAAGCTGGTTACAATAGTGTGTAGGGTGTGAATACAGGGGTGCATTCGGTCACAGCGTTTTATCTTTATTTCTCTTGTAAGCATTTCTGAGTTCAGTGTCTTATACTCACTTAAAATCTATCTCTTTGTAGTTAAATAAACTTTTTATTTTTCAAGCTAAACTAATCCAATGTTGTATTTAAACCAAGCTATTTGGTAACTCCATTCAAAGTAGTTGGTGGTTGAATATTGACCCCATACAGGGGCAATGAACCTCTAATATCTGGACTGTCCAGAAGGGGGCTGGAGATTGCAGAACACATGTTTTGGGGGAAATTTGGGACTGTGCTGAGGTCACCCTGCAGGTAGTAACCAAGGCTGGTGGAAGCCAGAGTGTGGCTGGTGTGTTGCTGACAGGCTGCTGGAGTCATTGTTGCTGGACCAGGACTGCAGCTATACACAGACACTCAGGGCGTGACTTGCATGCTTTTTAGCTCTTTGTGAGCGGCCCAGGAGGGTAGCTACAACAGCAGAGAATTGTGAGACGCCCAAGGTTGTAGGGCATGTGGTGACACAACCTCTCAGTGGTCTGGGTTGCACCCCAGAATGTGACAGATGCCAGCACACAATGTGTCTACCACAAATTCCATTGATCAGAAAATGATTAAAAGTGAAAGAATTTTAAAATTCAGTACATTTGTCATTATGTTTTGTTTACTTGCATTTATCTCCATTTGGGCAACAAAATCAATAAAATCCATTTCACTTTGATTTATATTCATCTTTATTTCAAATCTTAAGGGCTGTTCTGTTTGGATATCAGACACTTAAGGGGATTATTGGTTTTACTAAAAACAAGTGTTTACTGGATTTTTTTTTTTAATTGCAGAAACATTTTTATTATTCTGATAATGGACAGAATAATGCTAGCTTGCCAAATAACCTTATTTCAAATTTTATATAGAAGTGCAGTACCATTCTTTCGTATCTGCTATGCATGCCAAACATACTTGCAGATCCAACATTACTATTAATAAGACCTTGAGTAGAGGATGTTCAGCAACTTACAGGAATTTCTCAGTATCCTGCAGGATCAGGCACTTAGGGCCTGTTCCAAAACCCTTTGAAGTCACTGGAAAAATTTCCATTGATTTCAATGGGTTTTGGATCAGGTCCTTAGTTACTGTCAAAGATAACTTAATGGCTGCCAATTTGTCATCAGTCCACACTGCAACCATATTCTTTTATCACCCTTGAGAAGCAGTTACCTTTCAAAGTAGAATTCCTACTAATGTGATTCCTTGTCTGTTTTAAAAATCTATATTCTTTCAGCCTGTCTCTGGTCACTACGCAGGGCCGGCTCTAACTTTTTTGCCGCCCTAAGCAAAAAAAAAAGGAGTGCCGCCCTCCATAGCGTCGCCATAACACACCCCCTCAGCACTGCGCTGCCAACCCCCCCAACCCCCCCGCGCGGAGTGCCGCACCGCCGAACCCCCCCACCGCCGCGCCGCCAACCTCCCCTAGCCCCCCGTGGAGTGCCGTGCCACCGAACATGCCAGCCCCCCGCAGAGCCCTGCCGAACCCCCCAGCCCCCCGCGGAGCGCTGCTGAGTGCCGCTGAACATCCCCTCCCCCCCAACCGCGGAGCGCTGCGCCGCCGAACCCTCCGCCACCACCCACGCCTCCCGCCGCTAAACACCCCCACCGCCGAGTTGCGCTGCCGAACACCCTCCCACCCCCCGCGGAGCGCCCCGCCACCCCTCCCCCCCGGAGCACCGCTGCTGAATCCCCCCCCAGCCACCAAAACAAAAATAACCCACCCCCAGCGCCGCCCGACCGAACACCCCCCCCAAAAAAAAACCCTGAGCGCCCCCTGCCACCCCAAGATTGGCCGTCCCTTACCAGGTGCCGCCCCAAGCACGTGCTTGGTCAGCTGGTGCCTGGAGCCGGCCCTGTCACTACGTAGTAGAACTCTATCAAGCTTCACTTAATGTTAATGTTGAGAAGTTTTATGCTATGCAACAAGATCAGAGTTTGTCTGGACTCTGATAAAACTTGTGTTGCCAAAGATCTTCCTGCTTGGCTATGATTTTTATGGCTGAGGAAGTGTTGGGATTTCCTTCTCTGAGACTCATGGGGGCAGATCCTCAGCTGGGGTAAACTGTCATAACTCCATTTATGTCAATGGGCCTGTGACAGTTTACACCAGCTGAGGATAGGGTTGCCAGTTTTGGCTGGACGTATTCATGGTGGTTTCATCACATGACCTATTTATTTAAACATTAATCTTTAATTCCTGGAGACTCTAGGACAATCCTGGAGGGCTGGCAACCTTAGCTGAGGATCTACCTTATGGTGTTTCTGTTGGGGTCAGCCCTTGTTTGTCACTTGAGCAGAGCAGTACTGGAAGAGCAGGGAAAACCTGATACTCACTTCCATCCGCAGTAGTTATAGTTGGAATCCATTTTTCTTCTTAGAATGTGCCCAACTTGCCTCAGGTGGCACATGACCAGGATTCATCCACCACTGGTTAGAGCTGGGTACTGATGGGGCACACGACATGAATGTTGATCCATGCTCCCCTTTGGAATCCATTAATAATAAATAGGGGTAAAATCTTGGTCCCATTGAAGTCAATGGCAAAACTCGTATTGACTTGAGTGGAGGCAGAATTTCACCCCCAGGGATTGAGAAACTGTAATTATCTAGGCAGGTGGAGAAAACACAAATTAAAGAGGAGCACTGAAAACTAATTAACTATTCAGTGTCTTTCTCAGCCTCAATATAGATAATGAATTCGATGCTTTTACAAGCGGAATTTCTGTTGTGGGTAACTTTCCCTAAGTTTTGTTTTCCAGTCTTTTACTATTGTGCCATCAGTTAAAATGCATTATAAATGTTCCATTGTATTTATTCTCCACTGCCTCTGCAAACAACATCTGTAAGTCTGCTATAACTATTATTTGTATTACAAAAGCACCTAGAGGCTCTTGCTATTTGTGTGACCTGCCATATGTTTTGTTTGCTTTTTGTTTTAATGACAATTTTTTTTAGTAATTTCTAATGTAAATCAGTGTTTGAGGTTTTTGTAAGTTGCTGGCAGTGAGTGGATTAGAAGTGATGCTAAATAAATACAGTAGTTGAAAGGATCTGACCTTCTTGTATTAGGGCAAGTGAACAATCATGTCAGAAACCACATTTTCATAAACTTTCTCTTTCAAAATATCCTATATACGCAGGAGGTATTTTTTGAGACACATAAACCATTGTAGAGGCATATGCTTATACACTCATGTTACCAGTTATGTATGTTTCTTCTTTGGACTATGTATTTTTCTAGTGAGTCATTCTTTGTTTTTCCTTGAGGAAGTGTCGATTGCATCATAAAATCAGACTTTCACGTTTCCTTTTCTACATGTGAATGTGCAGTGTTTAATCCTGCAAGCCTATGAAATTTGTACAGTGCTGCAGTTTTTAGTGGGACCATTGTTAACAGCACAATTTTAAAAGGTGCATTTTTTTTTCTAGACCGTTTATTCCATGGCTCAGTTTCCTTTTCCACAACTGGCAGAATTAAGGGAGAAATATACATACAATATTACTCCATTCCCTGCAGCAGTAAAATCAACTTCAGTTTCAGGGTAAGTCTGTAATACATCCAGAAAAGTCTTTTATTCCCTGTAGTCTAATATAGCCACTATTCGTCTGTACAGCAGAGAGGCTAATACAGTTGCTTTTTCCATTGCACATCTAAAATAGATGAAGGCATTTAGTAATGATCAATTAGTAATTAATGCACGGATGTATCTAAGATCTGCTTTCTTTTCCATTTGTTTCCATTTGGCAGAAGGCTAGGCAGAACCAGAGACAGTGATGAGGAAAATGACCTGGATGATGAAGATTCAGTTGCCAATGCAGTTGGCTGCCTTGGACCATTCAGTGGGCTCTTGGCACCAGAGCTACAGAAGTACCAAAAACAAATCAAAGGTAAATGCAACTTCAGTTCGTTCTGAATTATGCAGTCCAATTTGTGTGAGCTTGATTCACCTGCAGGTTAATTGAAATTATGAAAGTTGTAGTTTGAATTGTATGCAGAGACCATTATGGATCTTCTGTAACTTGCTGTGCAATCTTTGGATACTCTGTCTACTAAATTGAATGTCTATGTGTACAATACGTGATGGTGTGGAATAAAGATTTTAGCCACGATTATTACCCAAAAAATCCTAAAACTAAGCTGACTAGGAGCTGTTAGGTGCTTAGCACTTTTGAGAATCCCAAAGATAATGAAATATGGCCTTAAGAGTCTAACTTAAAAAAAAAATCCTGTTTTTTGTTACCATGTGTTTATATAGCATCAGAATCCACGAGTGAGTTATGCAGGTCATCCCCACCCCACTCTCGTAAAACCTTTATACCATTCCACACCATCATTTATTCTGTAAATAACAAATTTTATAGAAAACTATTTTGATATGTTCCAGAATATTATACAAAAATTCATTGATTCTATTTTCATATCCCTCAATCTTTCACTCAGTACCTCATAAGGACAGCAAAATTCTAATACATTTTAGAAACCTATCATTTTACCTAAAATAGCTTTCCTAGATGTGATATAATAGCTTTAGAGTCTGATTTTTGTGATCCCCACTGGAGGATTCTCTCTGAACATTTTCTCTCAAAGATACAACTTTCTCAGGTTTTATATCATTTTCTTTCAATAGTTCTTGAGATGCACAGGAGTGGTTACAAGAAAAACCTTCTTGGTGTCCCTGATTGGCAGCCAATAATATTGTTAATTTTTATTATTGTTCAGGTAACACCAAAAATCTTCCTTGGATCTCTCAGGCCTTTGGAATGGTTACAGTTATGCTGTCTGCCTCTTTACCAGAAACTATTTCTGTTGGATTTAATTTCACCATTCCTTCTGCTTGTATTTGCCGAGATCTGTATGCTAGAATTCTCTGTTTGATGATGTTTTCTTTCTTTTCTTGGAGGACGGCAAGTCTCCAGCTGCTGCCTCAGACTGACACTTACTCAGAATGTTAAACCATTATTTCAAACTAGACCTAATCCAAACAAACATCCTATGAAATAAGTTATCCCTTTGATTCTGAATTGCCATTTTAGCGGCACATCAGAAACAGCTGGGAAAATAAGTTGTGCTGCTCCTGTTGCTCTGCCACTCTTTGATCATACAAACTCCCTAGCAGCCTGCCTCTTCCACTTCCCCTCATTCCTGATGATTCTGCTGCTCACTCCCTCCTTGCTGATCTCTGTCAGATAGTCACATTTGACCAAATGACTAGTTTCACTGTAACAGAGTTGCATATCAGTTCATGGAGTGGTGGCCTCAACTTCTAATCACTTTGTAACTGAGAATCTTTGTTTACTACTTGGTCATGTGAAATGCCCACTTTAGTGACTGTGCTGTATGTTTTTTATGCAAACAAGAAATTCAGTTTATATGTTTAAGGTATATTGCAAGGTTTAATAAATTATACTAAGTTAAATATTTAGACTTATATTATAATACAGTTATAATAGCTGTTTTTATTACACAGTGTAGTTAAAATAACAGGAGTTGCACATGTAATTTCCTCGTGCATTTCCTTGGTTAATGATTAGTAGAGCACAGAAAATTCTGATGTATTCTTCCCCCTCCCTTTTTCCGACTGTGTACAGATCAGAATGAAGAACAGAGTTTGGGGTCTAGTAACATTGCAGAACTAAGTCCAGGGGCAATAGACTCCTGTAGAAGTGAATACCATGCTGCTTTTAACAGTATGATGATGGAGCGTATGACCACTGACATTAATGCATTGAAAAGGCAGTATTCCCGAATAAAGAAGAAGCAGCAGCAGCAGGTTCATCAGGTGTATATCAGAGCAGGTAATGTATCAGAACATGCTCTTCCCCTTTATTCTTTACAAGTCAACTTCACTATCTGAAAAGAGAGGTATAAGTGTTTTTTGTGTCTTTAAATTATTCATATGTAGAGAAAGGACAAAAGAGAATGAATGAACTTGCAATACAATACATTAGTGATATGGCAGAAGCAATTTCGTACAAACAAATCGTATATAAGATGATTTCTTTGTTTTTCTTTTATCAGGGTCTGAAGATGACGACCCTGGGATCTTGTTAGGTCCCAGGGACCAGCTGAATAATGGTATCTAAAAATGTCTTTGCTATCTGGGTATATCACATTGGTTTCACTGCTGAACGTGTTAAAATCTGCGGCATCCTTGGACTTGACAATACTTATACATTGTTAAAGAAATGACAGTAATATACTTTAAGAACCAAGGGGTAGATCCTCAGCTGGTGTAAATTGCCATAGCTCCATTTAAATCAGTTTGTTGAAGTCAAGGGAACTGCGTCACCAAATAGTCAATTGTAGCTCCAAGACTGACAGTTCAAATCCAGTCCAGGTTGGTAGTGAGTATGTGGGAAATGAGTTTGTTCCCAGTCCATTTCCTCATGGAGAGAGATCCACATGATAAAAACTACTACCACAATTGGCACTGATTGGCAACCTTGGGGGCAGCATCAGCAGACAGGCTGAGGATTTTAATAGGCCTGGAGACGGAACTCCCATCTCACTGCTAGAGGTGGTCCCTCCAAGTCACAGTTGAAACACATTGATGGGCCACTGTGGGAAAGTTTGTTCCATTAGTGCTATACCTATTCTGTACATGGAGGATTTTAGTCCCCAGAACAGTCAGTCTAGCAGGTTTCGTGATCATTACATTCACATGAAAGGAAAAAAAATACTTAGTTTTTAAAATACTGGTGATGCATCGAGTGCAAACAGAAGCTCTGGCCAAACTGAAACAATGCAATAGTAAGAGCCTCATTTCCAACGATTGCCAAACCCTTTCTGATTTTGCTAATCATGATTAATGGGCTAATTTATAGTTTTAACACACTAATTCTGAGTCTGTCACTCTGGTAAAATCGGAAGTTCTGATGGAAATAATAAGCTAGTTTGTCCTGGTTCCGGTTCAGCATGGACAGATGTCTATTAAAAATAAATTGGTGCATTTTCCAGACCTCTGCTCAAGGAGAGCCCTGTGTGACTGAATTGCCTCTCACTATTGAAGGAAGAATCTAAGAGATGAGGGACTCGCTAAGGCCAAGGTTAATATTAACCTTTGTATTGTAGCAGGTATAGGTACCCTATAAGAGTAAAAAGCCCTGTGCAGGGCTATGCTCAGCTCTAAACAAATACAAAGCAAAATCATATTGGCAATACTTTCCACATTTTCACAGTGTCCCACCTCCTGTCATGCTCCCACGTGCAATTCCTAAAATGATAGAACCAGTTTCCAGATATCTATTATCTTAGCAGTAGTTACTGGTTTAGGAATTAACAATAAGAAAGGAAGTGGGACGAGGGAAAGCTTTTACCATACTTTTCCTCTCTGTTTTTGACTTGAAGATACAATATAGTGTTAGAGGAATTCAGTTTCCACTAGGGTCGGTCCTACAAATCATCACAAGAAACAGCATCAAGACTGTTTGATTGGTGGGTGATCACTGATGTAATGATTTGTTTTTGTTCTTTAACACTGTAATTTTTTAACTTTTTCTTTCAGACAAAGGGCCAGTTACCAGTCTTCTCCCCTCTCAGGTAAACCATTCTCCAGTGATAAACCACCTTCTTTTAGGAAAGAAGATGAGGGCGACCAATAGAGCTGCCAAGAATGCGGTCATTCATATCCCAAGTCACACAGGGGGCAAAATGTCACCCATTCCCCATGAAGATCTTAAAACGAAACTCAACTCTCCCTGGCGCACTCACATCAGAGTACATCGAAAGAACATAGCTAGAGCCAAATGCCAGCTGGGATATGGGGATACCATAGGACTCATAGAAGAGCAGAGTGAAGGCTGCAAACCAAATAGCTGCAGTGCAAAGGAGGACCCTCCAAGCAATTCTGATTTGGGGGAAAGAGAGGGAAGTGGCTTGGATAACAGGACTATTCGGAAAGCTGATGGACAGTCAGCTGAGGCACTTTACAAGGACACCAATGCAAATATGTCAGTGGTTCAGCTGAAATTAGAAGCACTGGAACTAACCCAAAATGACAAACCTGATGTTGAGCCAATGTCCAATCAGTCCTGCCCAACACACTTATCAGAATCACCTAGTTTATCCAGTGACAGTGGAACATTGGCTAAATCTTCCCAAGCCAGCAATCCTAAATTACAAGTGTTTAGCCCTTTCCCCAGCGTCAAACCCCTTCGGAAGTCAACTGCAGCCCGCAATTTAGGTTTATATGGCCCCACTGAAAGAACTCCAACCGTGCACTTTCCACAAATGAGTAAAAGTTTCAACAAGTCCGCCAACGGGAACAGCGGGACTAAAAAACGATGATGTACCATCAGCACTTTATATTTCTGGAAAAAATATGTATTGATTGTTGTGTGTGTATATGTGTCCAAAAGAGTTTCTAAATAGTTTAATTATTTAAATGAAATAATGGGGACAAAGTGGTTAACAGATGTATAAATATGTATCCTTGAAAATTGTGCTCTTGTAATGTATGGATAGATTAGGGAAGATGCACTGTGGCTCACCACGTAGATTATAATGGTTCTATGGTAAAATAAACATTGATTTGCAATGTGAAGCATGCTTCTACTTTTTAAATCTAATTTAGGAGAAACTGTAGGGCTGCCTCCTTCCCCCCTTCAAAGGGTGCTCCATGTCCCTGTCAGGGCCCTGAAGATAACTTTTCCATCTTAGTCACCTATACCCATCTACAAAGCATTCTGTATGACTACCTGCCTTATGGTTAAGTGGAACTGCCTTTAGATCTCATCAACATGGCTCCCTAACTAGCTAGCGGAACTGCAATTAAACAACAATAAATCAGGCAGATGCAGAAATTAAAAGCATCTCTTGCAGTGCAGAAAATTACCACTAATATATGGGATGAGCTGGATGGTGATTCAAAAACTATTCAGCAGCATCTAATGTTTCTGTTCCTGTGGCAGGTCTTGTCTGCTGGTGTTACTTCTTTTCAATTTTCAGTTTGAAGTTGGTCAGCTAAGCTAAAATAAGAAAAACATACCCCCTTTCATGACATGGCAAATTGCTACTAAAAAGAAAAAATCTGTGGAGAGTCATAAAGTAAGAAGATTAAGGATATATAGAGAGAGTTGTTGATTTATTGGTAAACTTCTTGGCTACAGTGGATTTAAAAAATAAAATCTGTCGTTTTTTGCCATTGTAAGGAAAGTCAAATTTAACATTAACTGTTGACAGTGGGCAGAATTTTCAAGTGTTCAAGTGACTTAGGAATTTAAGCCCCACTTGCAAAAGTGATTTAGGAACCTAGGTCTCATTGGAAGTCAACCCACCCCTTTAAGCAAGTGGATCCACTCCAATTGACTAAAATGGATTCAGAAATAGGCCTGTGTATAGGGTATGGAAATTTAAGATTAATTATTAATTCCATTCTAATTTCTTTTGCCAGTTGCTCATAATTTTTTCTCAAATGCCCAGAATACTGTTTCTCTTTTCCACAGTTGTGAAACTTTCAAAGCTTGTAAGTTCCTTACGCCAAATAACTCTGGATTTCTTTCCATATATATTCAAACAGGGAAACTAAATGTAAAACCCTAGGGATAATTCAACTTCAAGGTTGAAAACTCAAGCACTCAACTTCCAAAAAATTCAGATTGCTCCTATAATGTTGACTCTACCATTATGAACATATTGGCCCTGGTTCCCCACTATGTTGCTTCAGAGTTCCACAGGCATACGGAAGTAATGCAGCAATGAATCCGCTCCAATGTGCCTAGTATTTGTCTCTTCCTATATTCTTTAAATGTAAACTTTAATATATCATTGTTTTGATTAATGTATCCCATAAAATACATAGGATGTACTATAGTAATTAATGTATACCATAAATTTATATAGGCTGTACAGTATGCCCTGTTGGTTGTTGTGAGGACAACTTTATCTTGTTCTTGTATTTTATATAAGTGTATGGGTGTAATATAAATATACAAATATGTATATTATAAATTTTAAACAGATGGAGATCAGTCCTTGCCCCCTGCCTCATTTTCAGGGCTATGTAGGATACTTACTAATGCTTATCTATGAGGTTGAATAAATTTTTAAAATATGCAGAATTTAGTCGTTGATCAGGGACTGTACTTGGAAGTTTTTAAAAGAAATATAAACCAAGAAGGAAACCTTACTGTGAATCAAACTCCCAGTGAATCAAACTCCTAGTATTAGTGTACTGTGTACGTACACACAGACACAGAGATATAGATAGACCCAGTAAAAAAGAAAAGGACTGACATTCTAAAGCACAATGATAAAATGTCAAAAGTGTGTGCATTTTCGGCACATAATATGACTTTAAAAGATTTAACAGCTGGTCAACTGTAGCTAGATGGCAGTAAGAGTAAGAAATGCCATCAAAGAAAACTAATGCCAGAGAGTCGCATGTAACCAGTATTGGATAAAGTTGGGGCACCTGTTCCTTCAATAATGGAGCACTTTACTCTTCTGAATATGAAGATTTTGAGTAATCAAAGTAACTAAACACGTTTAGTTCTGCTGCAGCCTGAAACATTCTACCCATAATCCTGGCACAGATTCCTCACTTCCTGCCATGCCTTCTGCCACCTTATCGAACAGTTATTAGCTGAGAAGCAGTTCAGTGATTCAAAGGACCTTTGGCACTGTAACCTTAAATTCAACTTCCAGAATGCTACACTAGTGGCATCAAATTTAAGTATCATTCTGTCCTGAAAAGTGCTCAGAAGAGGGCCAGAGAAATTCCATAAGATATCTATCCTGGGGTTTCCAATATAGAATCTGTTAAGGGGAGTACTGTGGAGTCCTGCAGTGTTTGGAGATGAGTCCTTATAGCAATGGACCTTGGGATTCATAATGGCAGGAGTTATCCACGTGGACAGCTGTGTGTCTGGTCCCACAAGAACTCTGACAACTTGGTATCTGCAGGAGATGTGCTATTTGCAGGGTTTGGCTGTGTGCAGTAAGAGCCACAAAGAGGACCTAGGTAGAGATAACTGTAAACTATTCATTCCAGGATGCACTGCATGGAACACCAGCATCTCCGCAGGTTCATTTCTGTCCCTGCTCTGTACATAGAAATTGCAAATACTGATAAAATGCTATGCACTTCACAGTCCATCAGGCTTCCTCTTACTAATGCTTTTTTTCCCCAGTAGACAATTCGATCAGGTTTTTTTTCTAGATCTTACAGTTTTTTTATTAGAATACAACATATCCAGAGTGTCATTAAGGTCAGACTAATCATTACTACTGTGATTGCTTTTAAAAGTACAGGAGACTTGAAATTTACTAAATAGAAGCTCCCCAGAGATGGGTCAGTGGATTAAATTTGAGGAGATATACAGTGTCCATTCATTTCCACTAGGAGCTGTTGATCATTCGAAAGAGCTCAGCCCTTTGTTGATGAGAGAAATCTATTTTCACACTTGCTTGTTGGAAGCAATTGATTTTTGTTCTCAGAGTTAGAAAATTGTGCATCATCAACAGAAAACTAAAATGCATTCAAAATAATGAATACGAATGGCAATGAACTGGACTTCTTTCTTGATGTCTGATACATGGGTAGCAGAAACTCAGGGGGAAAAATACATTCACCTGCGGTGATATTTTCATTGGAACTATTTCCTTTTCAGATACAAGTTAATAAAATGTGTTCTTAAAAGCAATTTTAAAATGAACATTTCAATATAAACTTGCCTTTATTGAACTCTTAACATTAATAAAATGAAATAATTCTGATAATGAGAATTCGATGCTTTCACCAAAATGCAGAATTACTTGAAGTCTGTTACTGTAGTGAGTTGTCTCATGCTCTTTTAAGGATAACAATCACCTGGTTTAATCGGAAGAGGCCAAACTCATCCTGGGTGTGAATTCATTGGCTTAAATGGCGTTACAGCACCGATGAATGTGCTCCAAGATGTCTTCACTATCTAACAAAGATAAATCACTGCATATTGTGCCATGTGATCATAATAATAAGTAGCAGCACTCCAGGTACTTAATATAGTGCTGTCACTGTACCACCCAGGATTAAAACTCAGCCCAAAAAGCATCCTGCTCTTGCCAACCCTTAGCTCGTTTTTGTTCTTCACGCTTCTCTTGTTGTAGGAAGGTTTATGCAAAGAGCTGGGTCTTACACCGAGCTCTGAAAGTGATCTGGTTTGAGCTCTTTCTGATCTCCCAACCTAGCTCCACACCACTGTAAATACTCTGCCTCTGGCTCCCTCTGGTTTCTCCCTCAGCATTCTCTAGCTTTCTTGTTAGGCCATGAATGGGAAAGGCAGTTACTAAGAGAGCCTGCTTCCAGCTGCTGAAGGCCTCAGAGTGACCGTAAGACTTCGAAGTAGACCGGACGTGAACAGGGACCTAACATTGGGAATGGGGTTAATGATGTTACCCCCCAAAATAGATCCAGGGTACCTTAGAGTAGCTCATCTATCGCCCCTTTCTGGGTTTATCATAGGTTCCCTTTAGTTGACTCCTTTAACTGTTTTTGTAAGGTGAAGGAGGCCCACCCTAGAGAAATTGTCAGGGTTTTACAGGAAACACTTTTAGGAAAAACTTCCCAGTACAGTTTAGACCTGCTACCTTTGGGAGGACACCGATACAGCCTTCCGATATAATTGATTGACATCTTGGGAGTATTCTTCCAAACCAAAGTATTTTCTTTACTTAGTGTAACCAATCTTCCCTGATACAATTAATCTAACCGTAAGTCAAACATAAATGTAAATCCCTTAGCACAATTCTTGAGTACAGGTTAAAAGTACCTGAACCATAAACATAAATAGAGCAATACTAAAACGGCTGTGTTCTGCATGCGGTGATCAGTTGCCTCCAGTCGCTGACAGCAATCTTAACTTTATACATGTGAAACAATGTAACATTCACAACCCAAACATACATCTTTATTACCCAAACCTACAGACACTCCTCATTAATCCTATTTCTATCTATATTTTACTATAGCTAGCATGCTTACTCGCCGTAGGCTTCTCTCTGCTCGGTCTAAGGCTCCTTCTGCTCTGTCACTTCAGCTGCTGTAGCTACTGCTGCTTCTTTGCTCTTTTAGATTTCTTTCTTCTGATCTGATAGTCCCCTGGCTCCTTATCTTGACTGACTTTTGCCTGCTGACTGCCTGTCTTTTATTCAGTTTTACCGGCCACTAGACCAGGGGTAGGCAACCTATGGCACGCGTGCCAAAGGCAGCACACGAGCTGATTTTCAGTGGCGCTCACACTGCCTGGGTCCTGGCCACCGGTCCGGGGGGCTCTGCATTTTAATTTAATTTTAAATGAAGCGTCTTAAACATTTTAAAAACCTTATTTACTTTACATACAACAATAGTTTAGTTATATATTATAGACTTATAGAACAAGACCTTCTAAAAGCGTTAAAATATATTACTGGCACACGAAACCTTAAATTAGAATGAATAAATGAAAGGTTGTCGATCCCTGCACTAGACCCTTTCAGATTGGATTGTTTCCCAATCCTATATTAGCATACTTTATCTTCCGATCTCCTTTAAGCCCCCTCCTGATCAGTCCATACTTGTAGTTCAATCACAACTGCTAAATCTGGCTGTCAATCAAAATCATTGCGTAACAAGTGCTAGTATTATGGTCTGTTTACTATTATTGTCTGGTGACTCTCACCTAGTTTTGAACTGAGGATGCCTGACTGACCCCTCACTGCAGTGTTGGAGCTACCAGCTTTAGAGAGAATTACAGTAGTTCTGGCCCAAGGGGCCTTC
The DNA here is from genome assembly GCF_027887155.1 of Malaclemys terrapin pileata. Lineage (NCBI taxonomy): Eukaryota > Metazoa > Chordata > Testudines > Emydidae > Malaclemys > Malaclemys terrapin. Next base: position 62,289,802 of record NC_071505.1, read on the forward strand.
AGTGAGTGCATTAATACCCATACTCATGCTAAAATACTGTACAAAAGAAGGCAGTGCTGCTGCTTTTCATATGTACCTTGATAATACAGTCCTACCTCAGTCCATTTGATATATTATCTCATCCAAGTAAATTATGCAGGGACAGAGGAGGAGGATGTGTGGATCCCAGATTATTTAAGAGGACATCACCAAGGGGGCAAATGTCATGGATGTTGAGAATGTCCTATGCAGAATGGGGGGGGGGGGGAAGGGCAAGGACACAATCTGGCATTATTTTTTATGTGGATTCCAGGCCAACGCCAATCAGAACCATTGTATACACTACCTTCTTAGAGGGCTTCCTGTCTTGAAATAGTTTGGATTCCAACATAAAGATGCCTGGAATCAGCATCCATTGCTGGGGAGAAGCCTTGTAAATTTCTCAGAGTCCTGACACCTGAAGAGATCCATAATCCCTCTTTCATGTCACACATAAAAACAGGATTAATGGCAGGAAAGTCAGATAAGGGGAAGATTAGGCTGAGTATCTGGAAGACTTTTTGACTAAGTTTTATCAAGCTATGGAATCTCCCTTGAAACTCTTAAAGAAACTAGAAAACAGCCTGTGCTCGACAGGGGAGAGATGAAATGGTCTATGCGATTTTTCCTCCATCACTTATTTCAGTAATTCAAGGAGCCTGTAGACTCCTCATAGTCTCTGTTGTCCTGCTACGGCAGGGGTCGACAACCTTTCAGAAGTGGTGTGCCGAGCCTTCATTTATTCACTCTAATTTAAGGTTTCGCGTGCCAGTAATACATTTTAACGTTTTTAGAAGGTCTCGTTCTATAAGTCTATAATATATAACTAAACTATTGTATGTAAAGTAAATAAGGTTTTTAAAATGTTTAAGACGCTTCATTTAAAATTAAATTAAAATGCAGAGCCCCCCGGACCGGTGGCCAGGACCCAGGCAGTGTGAGCGCCACTGAAAATCACTCGTGTGCTGCCTTTGGCACGCGTGCCATAGGTTGCCTACCCCTGGTCTAGTGGCCGGTAAAACTGAATAAAAGACAGGCAGTCAGCAGGCAAAAGTCAGTCAAGATAAGGAGCCAGGGGACTATCAGATCAGAAGAAAGAAATCTAAAAGAGCAAAGAAGCAGCAGTAGCTACAGCAGCTGAAGTGACAGAGCAGAAGGAGCCTTAGACCATAGGTTGCCTACCCCTGTGCTACAGTCACTTCTGCTTTACCTGACTCAATCTGTGCCATAGAATTAGTGAGACTTTCCTCGCCTTTATTTTCTTTCACCTCCTCAGTAATGGAATTAGGTACACTTTATGTAGTCATAAACCAAATGCTTGTTCTGAACAGTTGCTTGCTCTGAATTCTTATGAAGTCAGGCTTTTAAGTCTGTGGAACTGTGTTTTGTGCAGACAAGGCTTTGTCTTTCTAGTTGGTTTTAAGATTGCAATTTTCAGTCTTCTATGGCAAATAAATTCCCAAGCAATCTGTACAAAAAACATCTATGTTAACTCAAAATGCTTTATTCTGAAGAGGTGACCCCAATGAAAAGTGAACTCTTTTTCATGAAACATCTTTACAAATGTGAGTGGCTAATAAATGTTAAGACCAGGGCTACTTGAATGCAGAGTTTGCAACATGAGCGAAAATGATTCGGTATGTTGTGTCTCCCCTGCTCCTTCGTCAGAGAGATGCTGTTTCAGCTTCAGCTAGAGCAACAGCAACATCCAATGGTCACAGGGTTCACCGCTGGTTTTAAAAAATATTTGTCACCTTTCGAAATAGCTTTTTGATAAATCTATATTTGTTTCCATAAATAAGCAGGGAGTGTGTGGAAGGGGAGGTGTCCATTAAGGTGAGAAAGATTTTTGAAGGGCAAAGTAAATCTCCTGCTTATTTGTGTTTCCCTCTTGGATGAAACTTCTATAGGCAGAAAATAGAAGGACCAAAAAGATCAGCTGATTCTGTGGGCTGCTCACTTCAGTGTGTGATCATCTCAAGAGAGCCTAGTGCCACCAGAGTTGCACCCTCAGCCAATTTTCAGCAGTGAGTAAAGTTCACGCTGTATCTGACTCAAAAGTCTACCCCAGCGATGGCTTTGTTGCATAATCCCTGTTTTTCCTTTGCTGGATGAGGAGGGCTCAAGTCTTTTTTCTTGAATCAGTATAGTCAAGTAGTGGAACAACTTAGATGGACGCCAAGTAGATTTGTTCAAGCAGTAAAGGCCTTGAACGGGCAATAAAAATGACTCTGAGAAAGTGAAATGACACTAAAAAGTCTAGATTACACTGTACTAAACAGCTCTTGCACAATTAATGTATATAGTATAATAAGCAGTTTTATTACTACATGGTGCAAAGGCATTGCTTCCTTTCTCCTATAGCTCTTAAACAGAAGTCTTAACATAGGAAAGGACTCTCTTCAAATGTCCCATTTTCCTACTATGCTACATGTTTTAAAGAAAATCCTTTACTTGCCTAGATGTTGCCCAAATTTCAGGATGTTGCCATTTTGTGATATAATTTCCTGACTATTTAGCCATATGGTCACTCCCAGAACACTACAGCAAAAGAGGAGAGGACAATTTAAAATGGTATGATTCAATTATGAGACTTCGCTGCCATGACAAACCAAAAACATAAGCTTTCCTGGGTGAATACCCACTTCATCAGACGCAGTGGGTATTCACCCACGAAAGTTTATGCTCCAATACTTCTGTTAGTCTATAAGGTGCCACAGGACTCGCTGTTGCTTTTTACAGATCCAGACTAACATGGCTACCCCTCTGATACAAAAAGAGACAGAGCATCCAGATATTGATCAGAATGAGGCATGATCCATCCAGAATAGGTCTTGAGTTTGATCCTCGTGTCCATTTCTCAGTAGTAGCTTTTTCTTACCCCGTGCTTGGCTGCAACACAGGATATTGCCATCTCTTTCCTTTCTCCCAGATAGATTTTCCTTCTTGCTCATTAATGAGACATCTGTTATGATTCCTGATCATTTGAGATATTATTTTTCTCACAATCTCTCACTTTTCAGACACTGAAGAAGTCTCTGTTTCACTCTGCCCTCTGTCGCACACTTGTCCCTCTTTAGGTTTGGACTATGCTTTGTGTCCCACCAATGTCCACCTCTAATTTATATTAACTGATAATATATTTGCTGAGAGTTTTCCTTAGTTATGCACATTTCACTGTGTGTGGGGCGGGGGGAAAGTGGGTCTGCTAATTTGATAGCTCATTGCAGGAATCTAGAACAGTCTAGCTTGATGGTGGTGATAGCTTCATTCACAGCAGCTCAGTAGCAGTACTTCCTATTTCACTCAATGAAAAATAAATAAAATGGAGACACAGACAAGTGAAGGGTAAAAAGCACAATAAACACATTAAGATGAAAGACACTGAAATGGTAAATGTCAGGATTCACTCAGGCCTTTGCTTCCTCATTCCCACTGAATTGTCGTTTTGTTGCAAGGTGCTGTACAGGAAACCCCCTGTCTTTGTAATTCAGTACCTCCACCTGGATTCCACAGTTACCCTGTTAGTGTCAATAAGCACAGCAGGATTGAAGTGGTGTTCCTGATACAAAGCCACACGTCTCAAACCTCCATTGTCTTCCTTCCTTTGATCTCTCACCTGTAATATAGGTGCAACTCAATGGTCATAATTTGCTTTCACTCTTATGAATTATTTGTCAAGTGTCAGAAATGTTGATTTCCAGGACAGGACCCTGCCTAGAGGAGTTTACACTCTGATTCAGACATAGCACAGCAAAGGATGGTAACATCCAAAGTGTTGTGCAGGTCTGAGAAAGGATGAAAGTTACAACAGTGAGATAATGTTTTGTGTATATTCCACACACACACATCTGGTTAGTTCCTGTTTTGTTCTTAAATACCAATGCACTGTGTAAACCGTGAAAAGATATTGTCAGTTATGTTGTTGTAATTAGGGCCCTACCAAATTCATGGCCATGAAAAATGTCTCACAGACCGTGAAATCTGGTCTCACACTGTGAAATCTGGTCTTTTGTGGGCTTTTACCGTATGCTATACAGATTTCACCGGAGAGACCAGAGTTTCTCAAATTGGGGGTCCTGACCCAAAAGAGAGTTGGAGGGGGGGCCATGAGGTTATTTTAGGGGGGTTGTGGTAGTCCCACCCTTATGTCTGTGCTCCTTTCAGATCTGGGCGTCTGGAGAGCAGCAGCTGTTAGCCAGGCACCCAGCTTTGAAGGCAGTGTCCTGCCAGCAGCAGTGCAGAAGGATGGCAATACCATACCATGCCACCCTTACTTCTGCGCTGCTACCTTCAGAGCTGGGCGGCCAGAGAGTGGTGGCTGCTGACTGAGGGCGCAGCTCTGCAGGCAGCAGCGCAGAAGTAAGGGTGGCAATGCCATACCATGCCATCCTTACTTCTGTGCTGCTGCTGGCGGGTGGCGCTGCCTTCAGAGCTGGGCAGCTGGAGAGTCGTGGCTGCTGGCCGGGAGCCCAGCTCTGAAGGCAGAGTTGCCGCCAGCAGCAGTGCAGAAGTAAGGGTAGCAGCACTGCAACCCTCCCTATTATAACCTTGCAACCTCCCTACAACTCCTTTTTGGGACAGGACCCCTAAAATTACAACGCCCACCATGAAATTTGAGATTTAAATAGCTGAAATCATAAAATTTACAATTTTAAAAATCCTATGACCGTGAAATTGACGAAAATGGACCATGAATTTGGTAGGGCCCTAGTTATAATAGATTTAGGATCAAGGGAACAAAGTCGGACAAAGATTGCAGAAGTGGAAGCCAAAGATGGGAATGCTAATCACGAGCAGTGACTCTTGAGGGTGGTATAAAATGTCAAGGAAGTTATTATGGTAGGAGAGGGCAGTGTGAACAAAATTTGGAATTGCTTGTAGGAGAAGACTAGGAGCCCAATCTGATTGCATTAAAATCAGTGGAAAAACTCATTATCTCCATTAGGAGTTGGATGGGACCCCTGAAGAGCACAGTAGGCCGAAAGCTGGGGAGTAAGAGAAGACTAGCGATAAGGTGTAGATAGTGGCAGAAGGGAGAGATAGGTGTAGATAGGGACTTCAGGGGGAGAACAAAGAGTCTGAATCTCATACAGTTAGGAGATAGGAATACAGTGGAGGAAGTACTATCCCCGTGTTTTGACCCTCTGTGCACTATGCTGGAACTCTGACCTGCACTGCAAACACTCTCACAGGTTCACTGGCTTCTGAACGTTCCTTGCTTTGGATCTGCTCATGGACATGATATTAGTCTTTGAAGAATCCCGCTTGAGACACTAATGAGTGGAGGAAGGATTGTGTCTCTGAATCCCACTGTGATGAAGTGTTGATCATGAGTTTATGCTTGCATCAAGTGTTGATCCATGCTTCAGCTGACACTATGGCTGCAGAAATGTCAGCAATCATTCAAAAACATTCTTTCAACCCTGAGAAGAAATCTACTCATCTGCTGCCCTCTGCCCATAATAGTTTATATATTATAATTAAATGAAGAAAGAGGAAGGGGGAGAGAGAGAGAAAGCGAGAGTTCCTTTTATTCCAAAAGATCCTGAAGCACGTCACAGGGATGGAGGGCATCCTATACACTTCTAGCACAGCACATCTCAGGGATGGAAGGCAGCAACAAATCAGCACACAATATGCTACACAACAGTAGTTTTGGTGGAGCAATTCTGGCTAAGGACACTGACGCTCAGAATTCATCAGCAGCATTTCTGGCCCAGGTCCTGATCCAAGACATCCACAGAGCTGCAACCTGGTCATCAGTGCATACTTTCTTCTCGCAGTACAACATCACTCAGCAGGCGCGAGATGATGCCAGGTTTGGGAGAGCAGTGTTGCAATCCGCATGTCCCAGAACTCCAAGCCCACCTCCTTGGGTACTGCTTGAGGGTCACCTAATGTGGAATAGACATGAGCAAGCACTAAAAAAAGAAAAGTAAAAAAAACGGTTACTAACCTTTCCGTATCTTTTGTTCTTCAAGATGTGTTGCTCATGTTCATTCCATGATCCACCCTCTTGCCCATCTATCGGAGTTAGCTGGCAAGAAGGAATTGAGATGGTGAGGTGCCGGCCAGGCCTCTTATACTGGTGCATGAGTGCATGGCACCAGAGGGCGCTAGAGCCAGCCTGACAGATACCACTGAGAGAAAAAAAATCTCTGGCGATGGGTCCATGCAGCACGCACACACCTAACAAGGACGAGCAACACATCTCAAAGAACAACAGGTACTGAAAGAGTAGTTTTTTAAATTGTAAATAATGGTAATTTTCCTGCCTTATCACTAGATGCCACTGTTGCTCTACACACAAATTGCTGAACGGGCAGCTCCATCCAAGAGTAACACTGTGCCACAAGTACTCCTGTTCTTACTGTGATTCTTGGCGAAGGAAGTATGCAAATAACACAGGTGGTTGGGACATTTCTCCCTAGATCCTCAACTCTGCAGGGAACAGCTTTCAAAACAATCATAGTCTCTTTTTTTCAAGTTGCAACCTCTGAGGCCTATGTGAGTCTTTCTATTGAAAAGGGCCTTAAACCTGAGCATTCTGGGGATGACAGGATGAAGACAGTCTAACAGCTTACATACCAGAGAAGGATGTCTTCAGTGCTTTACATTTTATACTGGGTAGAAAGATAACCAGATGTCCCCAAAGGGTAGAAGACCCAAAGCAGCTTTTTATCTTTGGAGGATTAGTTTGCAAACCTGATTTAGGGCACAGGTAAAATAAGCTTGGTACACCTCTACCCCGATATAACGCTTAGCCAAAAATTCTTACCGTGTTATAGGTGAAACCACGTTATATCGAACTTGCTTTGATCCGCCAGAGTGTGCAGCGCCCCCCCCCCCCCCTCCCCAGAGCGCTGCTTTACTGCGTTACATCTGAATTCGTGTTATATCGGGTCAGGTTATATTGGGGTGGAGGTGTAGATTCAACTGGATGCCCAGTGAATACTCATGTTGTCTTTTACTTAAGAGGGGCTCAGCTATGGAATAGCTGGTATACTGCAGGAGATGAGTCAATTAAGGGGTACTGACAGGTACATAGCGACACACAGTGCCTGCTTACAGCTTGCCTGACTCAAGTCTCTATGACGAGCATTAAAACTGACCAACTTCACTCTGAAGGGTAAAAGAATTAAAAAAAAAGTTCTATGAACGCTAAATGTTGCTTAAATAATACCTAAGCTTATATATTTGTCCAGACAGTGCTTCCATGAGAAAACCTGGGACTTTGCTTTCCCCCCCTCTACCCCCCCCCCCCAAAGAGGCTGGATCCTTGTTATCCCACCCTGCTTCTTATTATTTATTATTTGTATTGCAGTAGCCCAATGGAGCCCCAGTCAAGGACCAGGACCCCATTGCGATAGGTGCTGTGTAAACAGACCAAAATGACCTGCCCCATAGAGCTTAGAACAGGGAAAGTCAGTCCTAAGGATGGGTGATGTGGGCAACTGCCTGGAGCTCCGTGGCCAAGAGGCAAGGAGCGGGGTGGGCCTGGGGTGTGAGGCCATGGAAGGGAGATCAGGACAATGGGGGTGGGAGGAGGCAGTGGTGCCCAGGGGTGATGCAGGGGAGGCAGCGGGGGCCAGGAGGAATGGGGGTTAGATAGGAGGCTGGGGGACGCAGCAGGGCCAGGGGTGCCAAAATATAAGTTTGCCCATGGTGCCATTTTTCCTAAATCCAGCCCTGGCTTACAATCTAAGTAAACTGGTTACATGGCATGAGTTCCTGAAGATTTGGCTCTTGTTATACAGAATTTTTTAATGGTTTTAAACTATCAGTTGATATTATAGAATTGTTTAAAACATTTTAATTGTATAATAAAGGGGATTTTATTTTTCTGGGTCTATGAGGCAAATCAAAAACCAGAAGTATGATGGAGTTACTTTGCACCATTATCTTAGAACCATTCGTACGTTCTTGCTGAGCACACCAAGCTTTATCTCGATTCGTCCTTTGGGCCAAATTACTCTCTTGTGTTTTCCTGAGCAATCCTGCTAACGTCAATGGGGCTGCTTGGAAATAAATAGGAAAGATCTTGGCCCTCTGTTTCTAATACTGTGAGCTTCAGCCAGGGCCGGCTCTAAAATTTTTGCCGCCCCAAGCAAAAAAAAAAGAGTGCCGCCCTCCATAGCGCCGCCATAACACACCCCCTCAGCACCGCGCTGCTACCCCCCCCACGCGGAGCGCTACACCACCGAACCCCCCCAGAGCCGCGCCGCCAAACCCCCTCAGCCTCCCACGGAGCGCTACGCCGCAGAACACGCCAGGCCCCCACGGAGCGCCGCCGAACCCCCCCCCGCCAAACCTCCCAGTCCCCCCGCGGAGCGCCGCCGAACCCCCCCCCCAGCCCCGTGTGGAGCGCCGCCGAGCGCCGCTGAACACGCCCCCCCACCGCGGAGCGCCGCACCGCCGAACCCTCCTGCCACCACACACACCTCCCGCCGAGCGCCGCTAAACACCCCCACCGCCGAGCCGCGCTGCCGAACACCCCTCCCCCTGCGGAGCGCCCTGCCGCGCCGCCATACCCCCCCCCGAGCGCCGCTGCCAAATCCCTCCCCCAGCCGCCAAAACAAAAAAAACCCATCCCCAGCACCGCCCAACTGAATCCTCCCCCCCCCCAAAAAACAAAAAACCCTGAGCGCCCCCCGCCACCCCAAGATTGGCCGCCCCTTACCAGGTGCCGCCCCAAGCATGTGCTTGGTTGGCTGGTGTCTGGAGCCGGCCCTGGCTTCAGCAGAGATGACAACTAAATACAAAAGTGAACTTTAAGGTTAAGGTTGCAGTGTTCAATCATAGCAATAACATTCAAACTACTGATGTGCAGTGCAGAGAGCCCAGCAGAGCAGTATGCGCAGCTGCTCATATTGTATCAGGCAAGCAAGCCTTCCATTTTGTATTTCCTAGGTAACCAACAACCATACAGCTCAGAAGGAGCCAGGATTGTAAGGGTAAAGATTTCTACAGCTGGAGCCAGTGAGGTAATGGCAATTTCTGCAGTGCATATGTACAGTGAGGAGCAGGGTTATGGCCTTGGTCCCCTTTCCACTGCACTCAATTGATTGATGGAAAGTGAACCATTTTCTGCCTGGCTAGTCCAGATGGATACTCATGCTTATTTGCTGAAAAGTGAGCACTGTAATTGAAAGGCTTAGAACCCTGAAACCATCAGCTTAGTTTGTGACTGCAGTCAGAATAACAAACAGGTTATTGGGCCATAAGCAATACGTTAGAAATAATGACAGCACTTACATGGGATTTTTCAACTTCAGCATGCTTTAGATGGATGAAATCTTAAATATTGTTACTAGTATTGATTAGTTAATCTAAAAATCTGTGAAAGCTTTGAGATCACATTTTGATTCAATCTGGGGCATAAAACCACAAAAAGCCATTGAGAGGAGAGAGTCTGAACAGTCCAGAGGAGGTTGACCAAAGGATTAAGAGCATTAGCTTTCTGGAACGTCTGAAGAAAGGAAGGAGGGAAAGGATAATGCATAATGTGGGGCAGAAGATACTCTTTAAAATGAGGTAAGTGATGGGGGAGGCCATGGTGCTTGTCTGTTCATGTGGCTTTTCTGTGAAATATCATGGGCTTGAGTCATCAAAATGGAGCTTGTGACAATTAGTTTTCCCTCCTTCTATCTGGTGGCGAGTCTGGAAATGCAGGGCACTGGAAGAGGGAGAGAGAGGCTGTGTGTGTGTGGGGGGGTAACTTTAGCCTGGGGGTTATTTATTTATTGAGATTTATTAGGAAGGGTGGCCACCTAAATTCTCTAGGTGCCAATGATACAACCTACTGCTTACCAATATAGAGAGTTAGTGCGTGGCATGTTGGGAATTAAATTTACAGCACTGTAGCCTGCAGCACACTAAGGGCTTGTCTATACTTACCGCGCTGGTTCGGCGGCAGGCAATCGAACTTCTGGGTTCGATTTATTGCGTCTAGTCTGGACGCGATAAATCGAACTCAGAAGTGCTCCCCGTCGACTCCGGTAATCCTGCTCGCCGCGAGGAGTACGTGGAGTCGACGGGGGAGCCTGCCTGCCGGGTCTGGACGGGGGTAAGTTCGAACTAAGGTATGTCGACTTCAGCTACGTTATTCACGTAGCTGAAGTTGCGTACCTTAGTTCGATTTGGGGGTTTAGTGTAGACCAAGCCTTAGTTACCATGCACACTCTGCTTCTGCACACTGAAAGTTCAATAGTGAGACAGCAGTAGGTCAAAGCACACCACAGAATTTTAGTGTGCAGTAGCGGTGTCCTCACAGCCAATTAGCGTGCAGCATGCGAGAGTGCTGTATATTTACACCTCAACTTGCTGCATGTTAACTCTTCAGGTACACTTGCCCTAAAACTCACACCTTAAGTGTCAGCAGTTTAAAACGATCTACCACAAATCTCCCTCCCACTGGAATAAATCCTCAGCCCTGCAATGAACAATTTTTTCCTCCACCCCATTTTCAAATGTCTGAGGGCGGGGGGGAGAAAGGTGATCCTTGCAACGGGTCCTGAAAGACAAGAGGTTTGGGCTATTTTGGACCAAGGAAAAGATTGAATTTGTTGTTTTGTTTTGGGTGAGCTACAGTGGTTGCTGCCTGCGGTGTGAGGTTTGCTAGGAGTAATTGCAGGGTGAAGTAGACAGGAAATTTCTGTTCTAATCTGTTTTGAATATACTGACTTTTGCAATGGTGCCGTTTTCCTTCAAGAACTTAATATGTATGGCATTTAACTGTTATGTTTATTATCTTAAAGTAAGTATTGTTGATCTGTACTGCACATGTTGTTCTTTACATTATAATGGGAGCTGTTCAACCATTACATTATTTTGATTCAGACACTGCACAACACAAACAATGAAAGCCTGTAACAAGCTACAGTCTGCCATAGTGTGGTCTGCTCCTTGAAGTCCAGAACCCCGCCTTCCAAAATGGAGGATGACCTTTTGTCTCTGAAGCCACACCCCAACATCCTTGCTGCCCAATGGCAGCTGCTCCCCACACATGAGTTCCGTATTCACTGAATATTGGAAACAAATAATTTCAATCGTTCGTACAAAAAATAAATGGTAAAAGGACAGTTCTAATGTGCCCAGTGCTTGTTTTGTTTCAGTGCTCACACGAGGTGGTGCTTATACTCATGCAGGACAGATCTTAGCACCCATTTTCCCTAAGAAAAATCAAGTAAGGGGTTAGATATGTGCAACTTTCATTCCACTTAAGCCCTCAAATAGGCCTTAAGGAGCAAAGAGCCCTTGTGCTGTCAGTATTACAGCTAATGAAAACAATTTTGACCAAATTTTGGTGGCATAGGCTGTTTTCTCAAAGCCAAAATATTTTGCAGAGACATTTTGGTTTCAACTAAGACTTCATCGAAAAGGCTTATATGTTTGGGTGACGAGGGGTAAGAGAGAAAAATAAAATGACAGAGAAAGCTTGAAAGGTTTTGTTTTGTTTTCTATGTGGATCAAAAACAATTTTAAAAACCTTGAGTTATCACTAAACAGAATTGCTGTTCTCAGGTCAATTCTATTCAGTATAGAACTTCAAAAGGATTCTCTGCAGATGGGTGAATTTCACCCACACAAAGTAAGATTTTGGATCTAACGTTGGACTCAGTGGACAAAATCTAAAGGTAAATTAGCAGCAGGGAAAATGTGACTTTAAAATCAGCGGTGAATTGCACAAGCCCTTGTCAAGAGCAGCAGTGGAGACTAACTAGTACACTGTGTTCAAAAAGAACTAGTTAAAAGTACTAGCTAGCTAGCTTCTTAGCAGGAAATATTATACAGCTGTTATGGATAAAGCGCTGTACTTGTTAGGCTGGTGGGCTTCTTTCCAGCCTATAGTACTCCTGTGGTTCTTTCTTAGTTCCTCTTGTATTTGTTGAACTTGTTAAGTTTTGAAAACTCTGCAATCTACCAAAAGAAAAACTTCATAGAGAAAATTCAGTGGTCTACTGGGGGGTTGTCCTGGAACTGTGCAAGTGGGCTGAGCCCACTAGTGGGATGTTGCAGGCCCTAAACATAATTTGTTACAAAGTTAGGTTTTGTGTGCTGTGTTGCACACTGAGTGATACTCTTAGTGACAATTCAGAAAATATAAACTATCAAGTTTAAGCAGTGCAGTGTCTAAGTCTACTTGTTTTCGCAGTTTCCCATGATGTGTCAGCAATCAGCATCTGTTTCGATGATCTACATTGAAATGGAAGCCTTTGCAACCACTATCTGACTGGTGTATATCAAAACTGACAAAAACCAGAATACCTTCTTCATTGCTGTGATGCATCATAAAATAAAATCTAATATTCAGCTCACTCCCTCACACACACTAAGATGAGAAGTGACTGCTCACCTGCCCCACCCCACACAAACATAAATGAAAACTGCTATTAGTATTTTAATTTTTAACACATGTGACTGTGTTTCCCTGCGGTGTGTGCTATTGCCATCTGTGAAGTCTGAGGACAAGAATGCACACTCTTTTATGTTACATGATTGAAAAATTATGGGGAAGGAAAAAATGAAGGTGGTTAATCTCTATATCCATAGGCATATATTCTATATTCTGTAGATATTAACCCTTTATTTCCCTCTCTACATCTATATCTATAGATGATTTGCACTGTAAATAATATCACTAAGCCTTTTTGTTTTTTCTCATGATGGGTTTTCAGTCACATCATACACCTTGTATGCTTGCCCTCAAAATCACACTCAGAAAGCCATCACCCTTTATACTAAGGTTCCTTTTGTATATCGTTTATAAAGAGTTACGAGATGATTAACAGATGCTTTTAAAAAATTGTTAATTAATTGCATATGACCATGGCTTATAATGATCAATATATGAACACCTTCTACTGGTGTGTTTATAACTGTCTATAACACATACTACTCTTGTTTGTAACATGCTTCTAACAACTTCTAACCATTTATTAACCATTTATAAGTGGAATGTTAATATAAAGAGTTATCCAGAAGGCAATAGAACGTACTGTGATGAACTAGACTTGAATGCCCATTTGCACATGCAGTTTAGATGGTTTCTTTGCCCACCTCCTCAGTGTGTCCTGTTTATTTTGTTTAATTGTTTTCAGGCCCTTATGTCCTATTTCTTGTGTTTAGCCATCTTCCTCTGTGAGACCAACTTCTCAATCAGGTATTTGAACAATTCATCTATTATAATGCTACTTAGTTCATATCAAACTCAAAGCAGAGCAGAGATGTTAAGTATTAAAGCTGCCTGATCACCTGCCTTTACCTTTTCTCAATCTCCATCCTCTTAATCCTGCCCTCACTTACACCTATTGAAATTAGATATAATTTCCCCCTTTTTATGTGAGGGTAAAAAAATGCAAAAGCTACAGAGACTGTTTCAGTCTTTTGGATCTCAAGAGTTGGAAAAGTTTTTGGTAAAGGCATGAAAGGGAACTCAGTGGATTCTTCAACTCAATTTTTACATAAAATACCATACTCTGGAGTGTTATTTACCAAGAAGAGCATTACGACTATTCACTATTTCACAGTGGTAGCTGTCACAGAGTAAATCTGCTTTACCTAGCTGTGCATTTCATGGCTGCTGCTTGTTCTTGCACAGAAGTATGAGATTTGTGATATGCCTCTAGGGCCCCAAAGGCAATGAGGGGTCCAAGCAAATGGCCATATAATTTTGCTTTATTCCAAAATTCTACAAGAATCTGTTTGCATTGTATATGTTATTGTGTACAAACCAGGCCATTTGCCTGCCACTGGCCTTCTCCTCGGCTGGGACAGTCACCATTTTACATTCCTTCTCCATGACTGTTTATTTCCTCCACCATATTTCCTGGGCCTGCTCCCACGTTACAAACTCTCCCAATCAGATTGTGAGTACTGCAATTTTGAGTGTTTTTCTTGGAGTACTGAAATTAGGTTATTACCTGAAAATCTCAGCTTTAATTTTAAAATAAATAGCAAGTTTCTAGCTCTCCTGGCTGTGGAGAAAGATATGTGTATGTGTCCCCTAAATGGTCCGACACCGGAAGGGAAAAAGAACCAAAAATGGATTTTTTTAGATCCCATGATTTTAAGCTAATCTCATGATTTTTGAATGCCTGACTTTTGAACATTTGGGGTTGGCAGTACTATACTGCTGTCCTTGAAAGGTTGGAGGTGGAGGTCATTCATAATTCAGGGCAGCAAGGAAGTAACCAGCCTCACAGATGAGGCAGAAAGTATCAAAGTTCCAAAGTATACAGGAATAAACCTCAACTTTTGCAAATTTTAGGAGCTTTGTGTAGCTGGTGCCTTCCCTTTCCATGCAGCAACCAGTGCTCTATATTCTTCTGCTAGAATGCAAGTGAACAATATGCATAGTTCTATATTTTCACACTCTGGTACAGTTTTAAAATTATTTTAGTAAAATCAAAGACTATTTAATGGATTTGTAATCAGTTAACGTGGCTGCAGAATTCATTGCAGTTTTGCCTTTTAAATCAGAGGTGAGAGCACTTCTGACATAATTTAGGTCTATTTCACTACATAGTGCACAAGGCTTGCCATCTAATAGAGGAGGTCTGGTGTTGTGAATTTAATGCAATAAAGATTAACTAGATGAATAGTAAAATGAGCACAAAATGCAAATATAGATTTTTCAAGGAAGTATTTTTCAGGGAATTCTCAGATCCTGATGGAAAGTCCACTGAAAGCTGCGGTAATTAAAATTGCATGGTTCCGTGGGTACTTTTAAGATGATGGAAATCGCCACCATGTGGATTTAGAAGGAAAAAAAGCCCTTCTTTCATCTTCGTGTTTTCTAGCACTTTGGAAGAACTGATTGTCAACCTGCACCTGTTCCTGATCTTGATTCTTAACCAGCTTTTAAACCCCACATAGCATTACAGGATAATGGATAATTCCTTGCTGCTGCTGGGCTCCACTCACACAGTACACATACCTACACAGTTTCAAATCTGTGCCATACACATATGCAGATAGTTATGGATGAAATATATCCTTGGTGATGACTTGATAAATTACACCCAGACAGAGATGGACCACACTGGGTCAAAGATCATCTTGTACTCTGGAACACTGAAGTTACATTAAAAACAAAAATGGCACCAGGTGAGGATGGAGGCTCAGCTGGATTTCTAGTCTTACAACTTCTTTGTTTTGTGGCTTGAAATCAGATGGAACCCTCCTTTAATGCTCTCTGAACCCTCCCTGCAGCACAGAGACATTTAGTGGCCAAGCAGAATCAGAAAGTTAACTACTATTGTACTAGGGAGCCTAGGAAACGTGTCAGTGTGGTAAGACTCCTCCTCCTCCATTCTGTTAAAAAGGACTTCAGCAAAAATGGACTTTTCATGGGTTCACGGGTTATAACTGATTGCAAAGGTACAGCAAAAAATGTAAAGAAACGAGCAGGTTACTCAGCTACTTAGCCAGCTGACAAAAAAAGGGATTAGTTCATCTCTAGCCATGGAACAGAGAATGAAGCAGCTAACTTTTCTCAGGGACTAGAGCTCCTAGGTACTACAATAATATAAATACATAAATTCTGCTATTGTCACCTTGGTCTTCCTCTCCCTGGGCACTTGATCATGAGCTTTCTTTACGTCACCTGGGACTAAAACTGGTGAATGAAGGTCAGAAAATAAGGCACATTTAACTAAAAAACACAAGGAAAAACACAAAGTCAAGGTGACCTTTGTTACAAAACATTTAACAATACAGAATGCTACAGCAATGCTCCAAACCCCTCCACTACTGAAAGCTGTAGCATGTTTTGGACCATACAGTAGAATCCTGCTGTATTTTTTTTAACTAACAAGTTAAAACAGAAGTAATCTCTCCAGGCGAGAACCTTTGGAGATATGTAAGACGGATGCTAATGGCAAGAATTTTAGACTCAGGTAACGCAAGTAAGGAAGTAGCTGTGTGTGGGGGAGAGCAGGGAGCTCTTGAAGGGCGAGAAGTGCTTTTGGGCTTAGCGTGTGTAAAAGAACAAGCTCCTATTCTGCCCGCTCTTTCCCTAGTAAGCTGTTGTGAAAGAAACATCTTCTGTCCACTGCTTGCCATGACTTCAACACAAAGCAATCTGTTTCCTTTCTTTTAGGCTCACAGGCTTCTAGTATTCAATAGATTATTTTTTTGACTTGAATCCAAGTATTTGTGCAGTTTACTACAAATTCTTGATGTGATTTAATGTTTCACAATGGCACCAAAGGGAAATCCATCATTCCAGTGATTCTGCTTAATTAAAAGGCAGCCAATGACTGCATTTAAACACAGTGGCGCTGGAACATTTTTAGTAGTGGGGGCGCTGAAAGCCAGCCCCCTTACCCTTGTCCACTCCCCCCCACCCGAGCTGAGGCTGGGAGAAGGGTTGTATCTCTGGGAGGGGGGGATCCGGACAGGGGTAAAGGGCCCAGGCTGTGGCCACAGCTGGGGGTGGGTTTGGGGCCAGGAGCAGAGCCCCGGGCAGGGGCCGGCAACCAGGACCCCATGTGCGAGGCCAGGAGCAGAGCTCCGGCCATGGGGCTGGGCGCGGGGCCCTGGGAGCGGAGACCTAGGAGCAGGGGGTGGGGCCAGGTGCAGGGCCCTGGGCCAGAAGTCAGGGAGTGGGGCCAGTGGCCGGGCCTCAGGAGCAGAGCCTCAGGTGCAGGGCTGGGAGTGGAGCCCTGGGCATGGGCCAGCGGTCAGGGAGTGGGGCCAGCGGCTGGGACCCAAGCCCTAGGTACGGGGTTGGGGAGCGGAGTGCGAGGCACAGGGCTAGCAGCCGGGGACCAGGGCTGGTGGCAGGGACCCAAGCCCCAGGCGCAGGACCAGGGAGGGGAGTCCTGGGCGCGGAGCCAGTGGGCTGGGGATCAGGGTGCATGGCTGGCCTCCGGGACCCAAGCTGTGTGGAGCCGGCGGTCCCACATAAAACCTGGGGATGCTGCAGCACCTCCATACTCCTACTTCCTGCACCTATGTTTAAACAAGAGAGAAAAAAGGTTATTGCAAGACTTGGATGAAGTATGGGTAGGAGAGCTGGAGGAAGTTTTTATCAGTGGACGTTGCATTGGGAGTACTGGGATGAAAGAAAAATGTAGCATAACTATCAAAAAATAACATTAAAAGTTTCTGAAGTCTTCCTCCTATACACCCCCCACCCAATTTGTCTGCTTTGTCCAACTGCTGCATCCTGTCTAATACCTACTGCTTGTCTACATTGGCCCGCTAAATTGGTGCCGCTGTGATTGATGCAGCGGTGTCAGTTTAGTGAAGACGCAATAAGTCGATGAGAGAGCGCTCTCCCGTCGACTTCAGTACTCTGCCTCCCAAGAGGCAGAAGTAGGCAGTAGACACCACGTTAGGTCAATTTGTCCACACCCCTGAGCGACGTAACTTACATCGAATTAAGTGGCAGGATAGATCAGGCCCTAGACTGTAAACTGTCTCGGGCAGGGACTGTCTTCTTTTTTACTTTGTATAGTACTTGGCACAATGGGGCCCTGCTTCTTGATTAGAGCTGCTCCGCACTGCTATAATATAACAGATCGATTACACTGTGGAATAGTTTTCCCAAGAGGTCAGTTGGAAACCCCATTATTTCAGATAAAAGCACTAGACTGTAAGGAGCAATAACAATAGCAGCAATGGCTGATGGACAAGCTAGATCAGCAGTTCCCAAACTGTGGCCCAGAGACAACTTGTGGTTCATGGAGGTCTAGCAGGCCACATGATGTTGGCCCCTCCTTGTTTTCAAGTGCTTCTACGGGCCTCCATGAACTTTTGCACGATCACACTGAGTAAAATCTTCGGGTATCAAATTCACTGCACCGGCAGAATCTAGAGTGCTTTCTCTTGAGTCCTCTCCTTTTCCATCCTTCTTTTTCTATGAATGCAAAGGAGCCTGGATTTTATATTAGTAATTATTGTGTAACAACAGTATCATAGTCACAAAGAGTGAGTGAGGCCTCGATCTTTTAAAGAACTTAGCTACAGGCTGCTTTTTTGAAAAGGTCTTATCTTTTCTGCAGTTAGGGTGAAATCCACAAAGCTCTCTGCACCTCATAAGCCTCTGGCAGGACTGCATGTGGGATGCAGGTGGACAGGCCATATGATGGGGCTGGCCTCTGTCACAAAGAATGGCCCAGAAGATTGCTTTTTGAAGCACCACTCAACCAGGGACATTTCCTACCAGTTTGAAATCAACATCCACTGTATGTGATTCACTTGAATACCAGGAAGGATTTTCAGGCCTCTCAGGAAAGAATATCAGCTTATTAACCAGTGAGCAAAATAATAATCATATGTTTTCTGTTAGATTAATCTCTTAGGGCACCAAAGGCTCCTTCCACACCACATCAAAAGGGGTCCTGTTTCATATGGGGAAGAACCTGATATGAAACAGTAGATCTAACAGTAGACGTTTTTCAACATACTGGAAATGAATTCCTGATGTGTTCCACGTTGTTTAAGTGCCACCGTTGCACACTGGAGTGATAAAAGGTTGACAGGTGCAGCAATTTTCTAATCTCTTAGAACTTCCCGTGGGAATCAGGGTTTGGGAGATTAATCCCAATAGTTGGGAAGAGGGAAGGGAGCAGAAAGGGTTGGGACATATCTCTATGTATTTATGACTGAAAATCTTTTTAACCTAACATCATCGGACTGGTTTATATTTTTAACCCTTATCTAAGTAAGAACAAATGTAATCATACCCACTTACACAATATCGTTTATCAGGGCGCTGTATACTCCATGGCTCAATGGGGCCCGATTCTATGGCAAAAATCCCTAATTTATTCTGTGTCCCTGAAACATCCCTTATTTTGCAGCAACCAGGTGCCTGAGACATTTTGTTTTCTGTCTTCCTGCCCTGCCAGGACCCTCCCCCACCCCCGTGGCTGGCTCTTGCTCTCCTGATTTCATCATAAGGGGCTGTTAATTGGCTTACAGCACATGCTTCCTGCACTGTTCCATGAAGCTAGATAGGAACCAATATAATAATATTTTTCACTTACACACTATCATTTATCAGGGCCCCATATACCCCATGATTCAATAGGACTAGATTCTGTGGCAAAAGCCCCTATTTTATTCTCTTCTCCCAGTAGCAGGGTGGCAAGGAGCCAGAGCTAGATTGCAGCTTGCAGCCAGGGAGTGAGGGGAGCTCGGAAGCCCAGACTGGCCAGCTGGGCTGTCTGGGGAACTGCACAGCAGCTAAGGCCCAAAGAGAAATAAGCTGTGGAGATTTGTTACAAGCTCCTCCCTTCTTGGCCACACATGGAAGGAGACTGGGAGCTGGGCCATTTGGACAGCGTGGCAGGAGCTGGAGGCCCTGAAGCTGAGTTGCCTGGAGACCGTGGGGTGGGGTGGGGTGAGGTGGGGTGGAGGGGGAACACTCACTGAAAATATGCACTGACAAATTTTACATCAATGAGTACTTCAGCTCTAGCCAGAAGGGGGTATGTGAGTTTTGTGAGGAGAGGGCAATGGGAATGGGAAATTCCCAGCAAAAACATTAAAATCTGAGGCATCATGGAAAAATGCCAAAATGCCTTGGCTGCAGAATGACAGAGCCCTCATTGATACAAAAGGGGCATTTCTCAGAGATGGTGTTTTAGGCTCCTTGCAGGCTGAGGAAGTCATCACTGCACTGTTACACTTGGGTCACATTTTCAAGGTGACCTCTACCACTATAAGGGCTAGAAACACTTCTTTATTTTGAAATCAAAGCTGAGATTCTGGAGCACATTTCACCAAGGGGTGAACTCTGCAGCAAATTCCACAGGTGCAGAATACATGGGGCCCTGCACTTTATTATTAATGTATGTTATGGTAGCACCTGGAGGTCTCAACGAAGTTACAATGACATTATGCTAAGCACTGTACACACATATAATAAATTTCAGTCACAGTTTACAGTGTAGTCTGAAGATCACAAAGGCCTTTACAAAGAAAGAAATGATTATCCATAGTATATAAGTGGGGAGACTGAAGTGCAAAGAAGTTCATTGACTTGCTCAGGATCACACCATGAGTCATTGGCAATTAGGAACAGAACCCTGGCTTTCGCACTCCCAGCCTTTACGCACAATTTTATTTCAATATTTCTTTGTTTTAAACACACCCTGATCCAAAACAAAATGTTCCTCTTGGACCTTACCCGGTGTGACAGGGCACACTTGCCTGCAGGGGCAGCTCCAGCGCACCAAGCGCGTGCCTGGGGCAGCAAGCCGCGGGGGGCGTCCTGCCGGTCACCGTGAGGGCGGCAGTCAGGCTGCCTTCGACGGCATGCCTGCGGGAGGTCCATTGGTCCCGCGGCTTCGGCGGCAATTTTGCAGCGGGTACGCCAAAGGCGCGGGACCGACCGACCGACCTCCCGCAGGCATGCCACCGAATCCACGTTATCAGCGGACCTCCCACAAGCATGCTGCTGTAGGCTGCCTCACTGCCGTCCACATTGTGGAATGAAGAAGCCACGCCCCCTCAACTCTACTGAGCATGCTCCAAATGCACTAGTACAAAAGGGGGCAGTTCAGCTCAGTTGGGGCTGACTGCTGGAAAGGAAGGATGTAAGCTGCATCTGCCAGCTGAGGATCAGCCAAAGTCTGAGGCTGTGGGAGCCAGAGGTGCTGCAACCCAGGCAGATACCAGGGTACCCACAGAGTATCTCCTCACAGAGTCTGGAGTTGCTGGGGACAGCAGAGATGCCCAGACTGCAGCAGTGGGAATCATGGTAGGAAGCAAACCAGGGGAATTAGATAGTGGCCTGGTTAGTGAACCAGAACTTTGAGTCAGTGTGTTTCAGTTGGACACTGCTGCTGACTCAGTGGCACACACTCTTGCTGCTACTAGTGCCCTGGGCTGGTGAAGAGGGAGGGCCTGGGCCTCCCTACCTGGGTTGCCATCACCCCCCTTTTTGTGTGTGGTGGCTCCCTTCCCTGATTGTGGCCACTTGGCTGTTAGTCCTTACTGCCCTGGTAAGAGGGGCGAATCGACGGACTTTGGCTGCTAAACCTTACTACCCTGCTAAGAGGGGTGACCCTATTGACTCTGGCCGCGAGGCCTTACTGCCCTGCTGACTGAGCAAATTGATTGACTCTGGCCATTAGACCTCATTACCCTGCTAACAGGGGTGAGTACATTGACTCTGGCTATGGAGGCATAGATGCTGGTTATGGACACCCTGCCCCTATACCCTAAGGGAGACAGGGTGCACTTGCCCTGCACTGGATGGGGTCCCCCCCAGTCCTGACCCACCTGGTAACCTCTAAACTGTTCTTTCATGTGTAGTACTGTCTGATGTAGATTACCCAGTCTATGGTAATTGGGTTTTCTTCTTTCTAATGTCTATTTAATTATATTTTGCAACTACTGATGCTAGAACTACCATTTTTGGATGTTTATTTACTTTAAGGGATAGCACATCGTTTTATAAAGACAGTGCTGGATTTCGGAGACTTTTGCATTCAGACATGGTTTCTGGCATTTCTTAGTCTTCCACTGTTTCATAATATCTGGACAGTCCCATATCACATGCCAATAAACTCATTTCTCCTGTGCACATCTTCAGCATAAATCCGTTGCTCTAATCCTTTGTAATGTAAGTGGTGCTCAGAGTATGCTGCTCAGGTTTATCTCTCTTATATATCATTTCCATTAAGTTGGACCATTTCTCATTGCCATATTTCTTTTCTGTAGCATGTTTCCAGTTTTTATTTTAAATGCAGTTAAACTTATGAAGATCCTTGCTGACCATAAAACTATAAGAAAAGGATACTTGGTTACATAAGGGCAAAATTCTCCTTTCTGAGTTTTACGACAGACCTCAGCTCTGATATTTTACTCTACCAATTATGCATATTTCCTATTGATGTCAAGGGGAGTGAGATGCATATTAGGAAAGCTGAATACAGGCATCACCATATGAATCTGCCAAGAAAATTTTGCTCTTTGTTTTTACTGCCTTTAAAATTGTAGCTAGGATTACCTGTTGGTGATAAATGTATTCACTCTGATTGTTTTAGTAGTAATGTGCAGTGTAGGTGCAGTACAGCTGTGAAAATTCTATTCTATACAGTTTATATATGTACAGAAGCAATATGATTGTGTTATGCAGGTTAGTAATAGTTTTGTCACATTTGTCCCTAGTTACAAAATACAGCCTGGTCCTGCATTCTTTGAGTACATGCACAACTGTAGCTGACTTCAGTCGAAGTTGTATGTGCCAGGAATGCAGGATCAGGTCCATTAAAAAGTTACCTTATTTGCAAAAGCACAGTATATATTTCCACCCATATGTTTCTCTGGGTATATTCTCCATTAAGCATGGTGAGCAGATCCTATTTTCCATGTAAAAAAACGAGGCATCTGATGGCACCTTAAAGATTAACATTTGTTTGGGCATAAGCTTTCACGGGTAAAAAACCCCACTTCTCTAGTCTTTAAGGTGCCACCGGACTCCTTTTTTGTTTTTGTGGAGACAGACTAACACGGCTACCCCTCTGATATTTTCCATGTAGTTGCTCTATTATTGGGATCATGCTTATCACCTTCTGAGATTATTTTATTTGGGTTATATCTGAAAATCATAGGAAAGATATTTGCCAACTGAAAGGCTTGTTTGTATTTTTAGTCTAGGTTTGGTACTTCTAATCTTCTCTCTTATAGAGGAGTAAATAACTTGCTTATTTTCCTGCATAGCTTTCCCCCTAGCCCATAAGAATTCTAAAAATGCTTTATTTAATCATTTGGGGACTTATAAATGCAGCATGAAAAGGGGTCTGAATAGCAGAGATAGCAGCTTCATGATATTTACCCTTCCTGACATATTGAGCCTCCAATTATCTTAGTTCTTTAAATTGTCCAAAATGTTTGGTATAGCTCTGTCCCATTTATCTACTGACTTTAATTTAAAACCAAAGTAATAGCTTTATCTATCCATTTCCAAATTCAAAGCTTTAAATAATGGATGAGGGACAACATTTTATTGGGTAGCAGCGGGAGTTTGGCTCAGTATAAGAAGGAGAGCTAGTAATGCTTCTGATTTGATCTAAATTATACTGAACCCCAAGGTCCCATTAAAGTCTGACACAAACATAGAAGAGATTTTTATGGAGCTACTTGGATGACAGGTATGTGAACCTTATTTATGAAACCCTAAACCATAAACTGCTTTTGCCACAGAAATAAAACTAGCTAGTTTTCAGACCAAACTTTTTAGGACCCATCAACCTTTTATTGAAACAGGAAATGAGGGTTTTTTGCTGTAGTGGACACAGCATGATTTTTTTTTAGCCTTTTGGATTGGTACATGTGGGGCAAAACTGCATGCCAGAAGTCACATAATAGGCCTTCAGTCTCCAGGGTTCCCAATTGACTGAAACGGTCCAAGGAGGTTAGGCGGGACAACCACAATGTCACTTGAAGTTAGACTCTCTAGAGTATTGTGCTTGTATTCTCATTTGGGTATTGTAAGTGCATTTTCCAATCACTGCCCCCAGTTATGACTGAAAATAAGTTTCCGTTCTCACCCAGCAAATCACAGCCTTTGTATAGGTGGGAAACAGCCAATGAGCATGGGATTGATGGGAGAGGTTTTGTTTTATCTTTTCCCTTGGTGAAAATTCCAAACACTAAATCACTCATATTTGCAAAGGAGTTGCAGATCCTTGGATGAAAGGTGCTCTATTAGTGCATAGCAGGGTGCAGTCTGGGCACAACCCTGCACAGCATGGCATGCTACTGCCTTAGTTTCTCTCCTGGTTTTTCAGCAATCTGCAAAGCTTTCTGCACATTTAATGGCTGAGGTTAATCAGCCCTCTAGCTGACTTGTGTAAGAGTCCACGCCTCCAGGCTTGACCAAACAAACAAAATCAAAAGAAAAATCTTCCACCCTAGCCCTTCCTAGGCTCTACTCCATATCTCCCATTCTTGTAGAGTACTGTCTCTCAAAGCAACTTTCCCTGCACTCCATAGGCTCCATCTTGCCTAACCAAGGGGTTTCCATTGGGCCCTTTTTGAAGCTTCCCCCCCCCCCCGGTTCTCCCACTCAGTTGAGCTCTTTGTGGCTTTTATGAACACCTGCTGCTCCTCAGGCTATTACCAGATTTAGTCACCTGGCCCTTCAGCAACCCTTCCACCTTGGGAAGATGAGTTAGGTCTGCCACAGGTGCAGCTATGACCCAGTGCAAAGCACAAGATTATTGTAAATTTTTTAAAATTACATAAATATAATCTTAAAGTTACAACTTCAAACTCTAGAAAGTCAAGAATTACAACCATGACTCTCCTGGTAATTGTAATTTGCCCACTTTGCATATACAGAACATTTTGAATTTTTATTTTTGCATGTTCTAGTCTACAGAGCCTACCGAAGCATACCCCAGTCATTCTCTTAATACAGAACCCATATGTTGGGGTTCCCCTGAGACCTCATCCACTCGGTTCCCCAAGAATTCAGTCCAACTCCAGTCTCGTCACTCAGGCTGCTTTATTTGGCACTCAGCAAAGCTACACAGAGTTGATCAGGCTCAAGCATAGAGGATGGGTATAGAGTGTACCACACATCCAAAGTTACACAGCAAACCTCTTCCTTTATACATATTTACACATTACATTGCATTTACTATACATTGCATCTAACGTTTTGGGATTGGCTTGGTTACTCTGTAGGAAACAATCACTGTACAGCATGCTCTGTCCATGCACGACTTATTCTTTATCTCCCAGACTTATCCATTGTAATCTTGTCCTTTATAAATGAGTCCGAGTGTTCCCCCTTATTTTAGCTCAGCAGAATGTCTGTACTAGCTATTTACCTCCCTAATCCTGTCTCCCAAGAAATGAGCTCTTACCCATGTCCAATTACTCATGTCAAGCCAGGCCTATACGTGGTTGCATTTTATTGTTTATAACGATTTGCACTAATAGATCCCTCCAGCCAAGGATCTGAAATCAGTTAATATTTTAATTCTCACAATCTGCTTGGAGGTCTAACTTGCACTTGGCTTCCTACAGCCATAAGGGGCTATTGCAACAGCTGGGAAAGATGGAGTGCAGGAGCATTCCAGACACATCCCTTTTTTGATGGGAACACCCTTCACACCAGGAAGCTAGGACAGAGGTGGAGTAGAGCCACCATGCCATCTCCATGGTACTCATTGATTTCCCCAGCACTCCAGGAATCCCTGAAACTCAGTTCTCCTGGGTTTAGATTATTAGTTTAAGGCCAGAGGGGACCATAACTCAGGCCTACAGACCCTTACATTTTACCATGTTACCCCTGTACTGAGTCCAAAAACTAGTATTTGGCCAAAGCATATCTTACAGAAAGGCATCCAGTCTTCAATTCAAGACATCAAGTGATGGAAATTCCACTGCTTCCCGTAGTAATTTATTCCAACAGTTAATCACCCTCACCATTAAAAATTTGTGCCTTATTTCCACTTTGAATTTGTCGGGCTTCAGCTTCCAGCCATTGGTTCTTGTTCTGCCTTTCTTCGCTAGATTAAAGAGCCCTTTAGTACCTGGTATATTCTCCCCATGGAGGTACTTGTACACTGTAACACTGCTCTACAGCCAAAATGCTTCTGAAATAAATGTAGTCAAACTTTACTAATTCTGGGTCCCTGAGAACGAAAATGATGCTTAAAATTGTTGATCGGCTCTAGTTTTCAAGATATGCTATTGGGTCAGTATATACGACCCTTGACTTGGGAATGGCAGAGGATAAGTGAGTTATAAAGGGAAGGGATCTCAATTTAAACCTGAAATGACTAAAATACATCTTTGACTGGATCTATGAATAAATCTATGACTGGGCTTGGACAGTACTTGCTTTTTAGGCAAAACAATGAATGATGCAATCTGAAGCTGTTATTGCATCATACATGATATGAATTGCATCATGTTATTCCTAGAAGTCATGGATGATGCAATCATAACGAAGCTTACATCACTCTGCTGAACAAATTGCCCTATATCAGCTCTAGAAATCAAACAGTGTCATGCTCTCTATTTGTCAGTGTTTGATTTTGCAAAGGGACACATTTCTGTTTAGCCAAAGTGAGCAGAGATGCCTCGTATTTGTGTGAACAGTGCAGATAACTTCTGCTGTGTTTGTGGTGAAGTGACTTTTGCATCACAAAAGCACAGTATAACCACTATGGTTCAGAAAGCCTATCACCTTTATTTTGGCTGCAAAATTGGAGATCTGGACAAGAGGTGGGCCCCACACATGCTGCAACACTTGTGCAACAAATCTTCGCCAGTGGTTGAACAGGAAAAGGAAATCTATGCCTTTTGCAGTGCCAAAGATTTGGAGAGAGCCAACAGATCATACCAGCAATTGTTACTTCTGCATGGTGCCTCCAATTGGGAAAGGTGTGCCAAAGAAGAAAAAGTGGACTGTGCATTATCCAAACATTCCATCAGCTATACGCCCAGTACCCAACGGAGAAGGACTGCTGGTGCCTGATGCACCAGAATCATTCTCACTTGAGTCAGACAAGGAAGAAGATGAAACTTCTGGTCCTGAACCATCAGTGTCACAGGACCCACATTTTCTCCCATCCTCCTCCTCTGAACCACACCTCATAACACAAGGTGAACTGAATGACCTTGTCAGAGATTTGGAACTACCCAAGAGTAAGGCAGAGCTGTTGGGCTCCAGACTACAGCAGTGGAATCTACTGGCAGGTGGTGTTAGGGTTTCCATGTTCCGTGACCGTCAAAAGGATCTTGTCCCATTCTTCTTCATGGAAGGTGATCTTGTAGCCTGCAACAACATTGATGGTGTGATGGCAGCCCTCAACATCGTTCACAATCCAGATGAGTGGAGACTGTTCATTGATTCATGGAAGACGAGTCTTAAAGCTGTTTTACTGCATAATGGCAATGTTTTGCCATCAATTCCAGTTGGTCATGCAGTCCATATGAAGGAAACCTATGACAACATGAAACAACTTTTGAGGTGCATAAACTATGACCAACATCAGTGGCAGCTTTGTGGCGATTTGAAGGTTGTTGCTCTCTTGCTTGGTCTGCAGACTGGATACACAAAGTACTGCTGTTTTCTCTGCGAATGGGATAGTCGTGCAAGAGATTCCCACTACATCAAGAAAGATTGGCCACTCCGACAGTCATTGGAGCCTGGGAGGAAAAGTGTTCAGCATCCACCACTTGTTGAATCAAGGAAGATTTTGTTACCACCCTTACACATCAGGCTGGGTCTGATGAAGAACTTTGTCAAGGCCATTGACAAAATACAAGCAGCTTTCAAGTACCTCCGTGGAAAATTTCCAAGGTTAAGTGAAGCTAAGATAAAGGAAGGTGTCTTTGTTGGTCCTCAGATTCATGAACTTCTTCGAGATGATGCATTTGACCATGCACTGCGTGGCAAGGAAAAGACAGCATTGAAAGCCTTCCAGTTAGTGGCAATAAATTTTCTCAGAAACAACAAGGCAGACAACTACAGGTTGCTGGTGGAAAACCTCCTCAAGGCGTACAAAAGCCTTTGTTGCAACATGTCACTAAAGATACATTTTTTTGCACTCTCATCTAGATTTTTTTCCACTGAACTGCGGAGCAGTGAGCGACGAGCACGGCGAGCGATTTCACCATGACGTTGCAACAATGGAGAAATGCTGTCAGGGCAAATGGAGCCCATCAATGCTTGCAGACTATTGCTGGACAGTGACAAGAGATGTTCCATTTAATGAATACAAGAGACAAGCCAAGAAGCGCCGAGTAGACACTGAATAGGACTAAACTATGTACATAATAGTTTTTTGCCTTTTGTTTCATAATAAATTTTATTTATATAACCCTTTTGCTGATTTTTAAAGTGTTCCATAAACAGGACAGGTGAAATATTATCATGTAAAGCAACCATAAACACATGGAAAGACCTAGGTTTACAATTTATGATTAAAATTCTATTATCTACAGAATATACATAGACATAAAATGTAAAAACTTAAATATCTTAGAAACAGTAGCCAATCAGTTGTTTTAATTGTCATATTTGAATTCAGCACTTCAAAATACATAGTAAATAGCACATTTTATCTCTGAAGCGGACGACTTCTCAAAAAATGTAGACCAGTGTAATCAATCATCTTTTTGATAAGCTAAACAGATGGAGTTCTTTAAGTCTGTCACTGAAAGGCATTTTCTCCAGCCCTCCAATGATGTTTGTGGCTTTTTTGTATCCTCTCCAAATTTTCAACATGCTTTTAAAAGCACGAAGGTCTCAATTATATACAGCATTCTAATATCAGTATCATCAATGCCATATCACCTATTTACACCAACTCATTCATCTCCTGATTATTCATTCAGGGATTGCATTTCCCTATTTTCATGCCATCAGAACACTAACAAAAGACTGTAGTGGAATGAAGAATCCGCTCCAAAGTCATTGACCCAAGAGGCATCTGATCTAAAAATATAAAGATGAAACAAACGAAAGCTTGGGGAAAGGAACATGCCATTCAAAACTAGCTCATGCTCTCGTTGCTGGTCTCAAACTTTTTTTTTCTGCAGACCATTTGAAAATTGCTGAGGGTCTCAGTGGACCACTTAATGATTTTTCCAAATGTTGTTTGTACCGTTAGCTAACTATTGTAAGGTGCTTTGGATAAAAAGCTCTATTAAAAAAAACCTTAACAATAATAAAAAACGTTTTTTGTTCTACAAATAAAAGCACACAACTCATATTTTAATATCAGTAGTCTTACCTTTCTAATGCGATGGATGTGCCCTCTCTCCCCCACCACAGCAGCTCCCGAGCTGGAGCTGGGAAGGAGGGGTGTGTGTCTCTCTCCCGCCGTGGCAGCTCCCAAGCTGGGGCTGGGGAAAGTCACCTCTTTCTCTGGTTGCCGCAGCTCTGCACGTCCCAAATTCTCCCCCAACCCCTTTTCTCTCCCCGCTGCCCTCTCCCACCTACCTGCTATTTTCTCCCCCCCCCCCCAAAAAGCCACCACCTCATCTTACATGTGCATCTTCTCCAGGGTCCAGACACCTAATTAGTGAAGCCACACCTGCATGGCTCAACTAATTAGGTGGGTGGCCCTTCATTCTCTTGTGTGTGGCCGCCCAGGCATGCATCTTAGAGGGAACTATCTGCAGATCACATGAATGGAGCTTGCGGACCACTGGTGGTCCACGGACCACAGTCTGAGAACTTCCACTGAATGTGAAAGAGCTGGCAACAAATTAATTGTATTTAAATTGTGTAATAGTTATATGCAAGGTGTGTGTGTGTGTGTGTGTGTTAGGGAGGGACGGGGACGGATCTTGTATTTTTCCTAGCTTCACGTACCTGAGATTTCCTGTCACAAATATAGTACATTCTGTAGTAACTCATCGATTTATTGCTTCTATAGTTAAGGGCTTGCGATCTGTGTGAAACCACTGCGCAAAGCTCCCTTGACCTCAGTAGGCTTTGCAGACTCGAGGCTCTGTCTGCACTCACCTTATTGAAGGATCAGGGGCTTTATCTTTTGTTACTGGTTCCTTTTCCCCCCTCAATTTATTCTCTGCTAACCCCCAAACATTCTCCAGTTTCACTTTAACTCTAGCTTTTATTATTTCATTATTTTTACAGTAATGTTTGTATATCACAACTTCTGGTAGTAGGGAATGGAGAATCTGCTAAAGAACCTATTCTGGGTAGACCTTTCTTTCTAATTAATCTGTTAATTAAAAGGAAATGCCTTGTATCATGCAGGGCTAATTTCTGATCTGCTGGATGAATTCCATCGGTTAACAAAGAATTTCTGTTAAAATTTAAAAATAATAATGTTGTAGGGCAGATGGGATTTTAAGGCTACAAGTCTTGTATGAGTGCACTTCTTACTTTAAAGGGAGTAAGCATATGTGTGACTTCTAGTGAAAAGTCTGTCTAGATTTACAGTATGTACTTTAAAAGTGTTTTAGGGACTTGTGTGGCTGATAGACTTTCAGGGTTTGCATAACTGAAATTGTTGCTTCCTATGCTGAGAGTTTGCTGAGCTCATGTAGGCTATGATGTTTTTTTTATGATAGAAATGTATGTTGATTTCTGTTTTAGAGAAACAAACACTTCCAGAGCTAATGAAATGAGGATTTTTTTCCTTAATTTTTTTTCCCCAACAGTTGCAAAGTTTGATCGCCATTCAAGACACTACCACCACCACAGGGAAATATTTTCTAATACCATGTGCAAACACCAGTCCTTAACTTTATTTATTTTGATTTCAGCATGTTGTCATAAAGGCTATGGACACCTCACCAGATAACTAAAAATGCTATCAAAGTTAGACAGTGACAGCAGTAACAAAACAGTGGCATTTTTTAGCTAACCTTCAAAAACTACTTAAACTCCCCTACCTATCCCCAAAGTCTGCAATATATCAATTCTCTGCCCCCTTATAAAAACCTCAACCTTGTTGCATAGGTTATTCCAAGTCCAGAGTACTAGCTGCTGTCAAAAATGTATTTGTTTCCAGAGGAGTATATCTCAGAAATGAATGTTGGTGAACATCAATTGAACGTAAGGATAGAACAAAAACAATTGTCAACTTGTTAAGTAAGTTTCCTATGCAAAAGGTGGTTTTCTTGTCAGCCTTGTTTTAATATTATTGACCAGCAAGAAAAAGGAATGGTATTGGAGTACTGCATTCCTTGTCAGTATGCAATGTTGCAATGAGTTGATTGAATGCCTCAGATCCTCTACTTGTAGTTTTGACTTTGACTGCCAAAGATGTGTTTATTTTCTTTACATTTCCAATCCTGTTCATTCTATCTGAATTGCAAACATGATGCCAAGAGCTCAAATAGCAAACAAGTCAACTCCTTTAGTCTCTAACTGTGTCATTGTTTTTGAAATCAAAGAAAGTTTCTTTAAAAAAAAAAAAAAAACTAAAAAAGCCAAACAAATCACCAATTTCAGACTGTCCTAAACTTGTTCTGCTTCACTTAAAGCAAGATGTAGCACAAGTTAAAGTATGTTACGAAACAAGGGGAAAATGGGGAGTAATCTACTCAAGAGCTCCTAAAACAAAAGCTGCAACCTTTAGTGTTTGTATCTGGGCTTCCTTGAAATCTGTCTGACCTAGCCCCACAGAACAATGAACCTTCTCTCAAAGAGAGTGCCAAGTGTCCATCTAAAGTGAACTTCATCCAACTTGAAAAGAAAGGGAAACAAGAAATTCCATTTAAAATTAGTGTGTCTTGTATTTGTGATTGACAGCTTGTGGCATTCCAGATGGTTTAATGCATCCTTTTGAACCTATCTTTTGATCTCATTTACATTTCCTTCTTGTTTCACCTGTTGTATGTTGTTGACTGGAGAATAAGTAGATGGACTTACTAACCCTGCCATGGGGCACAACTGGGCTACAGGAAACTTATTTTCAGGGAAAATCATATGACAAACTAGAATAGTTAAGATTTATGGACAAGGGAAGCAAAGTGGAATTTTATTCTGTGATTTATTATGCAAAAACCTCAGTATACTTAGCAACAGACAGACCAAACAAACAGGCTCTGAGGCTCAGTGCCATTGGGTTTTTATTGCTGTGAAGATGTGCCCACAGCATCTAAATGACTTACTCATAGAGGAAGTCTGTGGTAGAATTAAACCCAAGTCTCACCAGTCCCAAGGGCCAGGACTGAATGAGGGCTAGCAGAGGGGCCAGCTGTGGTAGACATTGGGTATCGTCAAACCTCCTTGTGTTGCAGAGCAATTGCAGAAAAGATGGTGAATGTGCAGGCTCACCTAAACTAGTATGTACTTAGCAGTGGGAATGAGAACACAAGGTCCATGTGGTGAAGAGCTAGTGACCTTGGGCTAGGGATTTCCTAGCACAAGCAGGAGAGGCACAGACAGTTTGCTGAAAGCAAAGGGACAGAAACCAAAGATGAGAGCAAAAACTGTTTCTTGGCAACAGGGATTGACTCGCCATGTATTACAATAGCTGTAATTTTACTATCGAATACTGGTGTTTTTATTTCCACAGGCCCCAGTGAATGAGGCTGATATCCATAGAGCCTATGCCTCATTCACTGTTGGAGATGTGTAGTGAGGGGAATACAAGTAAAAATGGGCTTGTGGTTAAGGGAATGACAGCCAGGAAAACTGAATTCAATCCTGGCTGTGCCCCATATTTCCTATGTGGTGGTAAAGTCATTTAGACCAAGATTTTCAGAAATAGCTACTAATTATGTGCTCCCCAAATTCTTTGCACCCAGCTTGATACTGATTTTTTTCAGAAGTCCTTAATTCCCCTGATCTTGAGCCAAGCCACGGGCCAATGCAGTCCACAGCATGACTCTGAGAAGCCTGAAGGCTGCTCTAATTTAAACTTTGAAGCAGGGTCTGCATGAGCTCTCCCCTGACATCTTGTGATAAGCTGGGGAAGAAGACTTCATGAACTGACCTTGTTTGCATAGACAGTTGCCCACCTAGGCCGAGTGGGCGTGATTAAGACTCAATGGAGTCTTTTGTTGCAGACCAATAGAGCCGAAATCACCAATAATCGGGTCTAAGCATTAGACCTGCTTTGGGACAGTGTCCCTGATGAAAGAGACTGCCCAGCCTGCACTAGCAGTGAGGCTCCCCCACTAACAGCTGAAATCACTGAGAGCTGTGTTAAGTGGTGGGACCTAAGACATCTTAGGGTGCACAGTAGCAAGTGGCTGGTGGAGTGGCCTGTGGCCAGCAGAGAAGCTAATGCCAGAGCAAGCACCCAGACAGTGGTGTGAGCAAGGTGCCTTCCCCCTGCCTCAGAATGGGAGGTGAATTTATGCAGATGTACCTCTGAACTCTGGGTCTTCACTGACCAAGAACAACAACTGTGAGTGGGGTGCAGTGAAGGCAGGAGGGAGGGGTACATTAAAGGAACTTTTGGTTATTGGACATAAGAAGCTGAGGCAAAACAAACCACTGCACAACATACTCTGGGGTGCAGACATTTCTCATGGTTTTATGCTCCTGAATCCTGCTTGTGGCATTTTCCCAAGTTAATGCCGGGTTACTTTCCTCCTTTTTAGTAAAAATTTCTTTTCAACGCTCCCTCCTCACAGGCACAGAGTCTAAGTGTTCTCTCTTAGAGGCGCCCATGGGGTGGTGTGTAACTTTCCCAGGTTACTGGGTGGGGTCTCGAGCCAGTTCTGTGTTGTATCGTTGTATTGAACCCGGCCGTGGTTGCTGCCAACTCCACCTGGCAGAAGGGTGACACACCCAACTGCCAATGGCCCTCAGTGGTTAAGGATTCCAGTGGTTAAGGATGCTGTAATCATACTCTGTTCCCCATGAATGTCCTTTGCTTAAATCTGTGGTACTAATACCATATTTATACCGATTCCATTTAATAGTTTGCATATTTTTGTTTTAGTTTCATAATGGTTTTTCCAATTTATTTTTGCTGAGTTACTATGGGTGAATGGATGGGAAGGCATTTTTAGAAGGTTTGTTAGCTACATCTGGAAACTGTTAACATAGCTATAAAGAAAAAAGGGGGACAAAAACTGCCCCAGAAGGCATACCATAAAAATTTGCCTTAGACTTCAGGAACAGTCTATCTGATAAAAATTGAGACTTATTTCTGTCCTATATTCCATTGTTTTCCACGTATGTCAGTGAAGCCTGTGGCTAGATTTTTTCAAAAGGGCTGGGCATCCACAGCTGCTATTGACGTTAGTGGGAACTGCAGGTACTCAGCCCCTCAGAAAATCAGACTGGTGTTGTCTGGATGTTTATAAACCATTCTAAGTATCAAGCACTTTTGTTTTGCGGGAGATCAGTCACGTTTTACCTTTGAGAAGAGCAAGGCCTGAAAAATCTATCTGAACTGGCACTGAGTATCCTCTAGGGAGGAGAAATTAGCAGGAATATCCAGGGGATAAGACAAATGTTTTCAGAGCTGCCTGTGTTTTCCTCGTGTTACTTTGAATCAGATACTCTACTGATGTGGTGAAAAGCTAAAATGGAAGCTATTAATACATGTGAAACATTTTATGTGAAGGGGGGGGGGAAATGTTCTGAAAACAAATTCAGATTTTTGTTTATTTTGGAACAAACACAAAACAAATCGTGATGAAAGGCTCTGTCTTCGTATGGACTAAATGCCTCTTGAGGAACCAAGGGGTTTATTTAACACGGGGAAACTTGTATATCCTCCTTTTCCCAAAAGGATGTGTTGGTGGCAGTATTACTATTTAATTACTGTTGTATAGTTTCTTTCTTTAAGGATGTTGCAGATGGAATAGAACATTCTCTCATTATTTTGTTCACTAATTAGGCCTAAGACCTGACACACCAATTTTGGATCATTAATTTCAGGTTCCACATGTTCTGTTTTTATCAAGCGTGATTTTAACATAGTCCTTGAATTATATCAGTGTGGCCTTTTTGTTTGAACTAATTCAGTCTGTCTGCCTAGTTCTCTTGCACCTGTTTAATACATTCATTCCTGAAAGCAACTTGACCTACTTTCCAGCAATATTTGTTAGCGTAGATTATTATAACATCTGAACTTCCATTTTATATATGTGTGTACACACACACACACACACACACACACACACACACACACACAAAATTGAGCTTACAATTAGGATAAATTTGTAGTCCCAAATATTATAACACCTCCCTCTCTAGCATCATACCCCATCTTCCCCTGTGTCCTATCTCCTCAACCAATCAGCCCCAGGATCTGCTCCCTGTTTTCCTAGTCCCCTCCTTCCCCCCATATCCTAGCTCCCCATACCACATCCTGAATTCAATCCCATTTATCTCCTGTGTCCTGGTCTCCTCCTGCATCCTGGCCCTCCCATCACCCAATGTCCAGTCTCCAGTTCTCCTGTATTGTCCCCCTCATTGTTCCACCCATATATTGCACGGAGACCCTCCTCCCAGCTTCATGTCAGGGACACTCCACACAACCTGGTGCAACCAAGGTTGTAACCAGGTTTTGCAACATACCCTGTTTCCCCGAAAATAAGACAGTGTCTTATATTAATTTTTGCTCCCAAAGATGCGCTAGGTCTTATTTTCAGGGGATGTCTTATTTTTCAGAAATGAAAAATGCCTTATTATCGGTGGATGCCTTATTATCAGGGAGGTCTTATTATCGGGGGGATGCCTTATATTACAACGAGAGGCAAAACTGTAAGTAGGCCTTATTTTCGGAGGATGTCTTATTTTCGGGGAAACAGGGTAGTTCGTTCCAGTCTGTGTGGACCAGACTTTGCCTGGTGCTCTTATTTTCAAAATTTTCTCCTACGTGGAGGGCTTCACACACAGACCCCAGGCCTCCCAGTATAGGGGCTCTCCACCTTCCTGGGACCTTCACCCCCTGACTCCTGGTGGCAGATTGTTTTGAGCAACCCATGCAAACTGGGCCTTGGGATCCCTCCATGAGTGGCAGGAAGCTGAGGAAAACTCATTGAAACTCAGGGGGTGCTAGTGCCCGGGGTGTGCTATGTGGAGGGAAGCAGAAGTTCTGGTGTCCTGCCTCAGCTCTGCTGAAGCTTCTCTCTCCTCCTGTCTAGCCACCTGGCGCAGCCCACTTTGCTGTGCCCAGACTGCTCTGCTCCAGGGAAGGCAAGGAGGAGCCAGCTGCCTTGACTGCATGGCTCTCTCTCCCTGCTGTGTGAAAGCAGAACTTTACTGCAGCAGAATGTGGTGTAGGCAAGAGGAAGCAGCCCCTCCATTCTGAGCCCTCGCCCAGCAGCACCCTATGTCCTCCCCAGTCATCCCTTAGCTTGCACTGCCACAAATGCCACAGAGTTTGAGAACCTCTGTGTTGAATAATGTCTTTTGGGGGTGGGGGTGGGGCCAGGAGAAAAGAGAACCCACAGGTTCTCTGCCAGAAATCTTTGAGCCCCCACTGAGGTGATGTAGGTGTTTTCCTACCTTCTGGGAAAACAGTCCCAACTTAGTTATCTGAACTCGGAGTTTTCACTCACTCCCCTCTCTTCACTGTAATTATGAAGACTGCTCAGTACTGGTGTTCACCAAACCCTTGAGGTGCCTTAAACAGTTAGTTTGAAGTTAGCAATAGCGGTTCCTGGCTGGGCTTCTCAGGGCAGTGCAATCAAGAGCCAGGGCTGTTGAGACCCAGTGCTTGAAGTGTCCACTCTAGTCTCTATGGAAGCAAGTCAGAGCATGCAGATTTCCAGGCCAGGGACACTTGGTGGCATGTCCTTGGGGGCCCTGCTGCATGCCCTGTTACTGCTGCTCCCCCATATGTCCCATACAGACCTGCACCTGGCTGCAGGGTTGCCAACTCTCCAGGAATAAAAGATTAATCTTTAATTAAAGCTTATGTCATGTGATGGAACCTCCAGGAATACATCCAACCAAAATTGGTAACCCTACCTGGCTGTGATGTCTGGCAGTTGCAGCCTGTTCCACACATGGTTCTGCCTACAGTTCCTGGGGGCTCCTCTCTGCATCTGGCTTCTTGGGGGCTCAATCTTAGTGCTGCTATAGCTGCTTCCCAAAAGCGTCTCGTCTCTTCCTGAATCAGGGTTCTTCCTCCTAACTAGTCAAGGGAAAGGGAAGTACAGTGGAAACAGGGGCTGATGGGGAAACTTAGGGCCTGGTTATTTCCTGCATCAGGTCCTTTCTCTTACCTGGCCAGGAGGAAGTGGATGTGCAGTGGGGAGGGGTTTGATACACAGTCTTCTGTTTAGCAGGTTCATCACAGCACATTCCCATATCTCTTCTCCCAGTGCATTCCTCCTCCTTGACAAACTGGCACTTGCTCTGTGCTCTCTCTGTGGGGACAAGCAAGAGCAGGCCTCACTTCCTCCTTATTCTGATTCAGCGCTGAGGTCAAGCTCCGTCTGACTCAGAGTCCAGATTCCAAGGGATTTGCCCGCAGCTATCTCTGTGGCTGAGGACTAGAAGGGTCTCTCTTCAGCAGCTCTTTAATCAGCCATTGGAATCACTGGTAAGAAATGTGAGGCACTTCCTCTTCCCATGAGGACTGAACATGTTGCTTTTGAAATGGTCCCAGGTCTTGCTGATTCAGAGAATTGACAGACTGGTGTTGGGAATTGAGTGCAGGTTTCCTCCCTGACAGCACAGAGTGTTAGCGCTACTCCACCAATGCAGGCTGAATGTGGTTAGGAAATATTTCCGATGACTGATTTGCCAAAAGTTCTGGTTTGTTTTAAAGCTGTGCTTATACCACAATTACACAACTTGCCCCAAACCAAAGAACTTAGGAGTCCCTCAGCTGAATAACACTTGCACCCAAAGTAATGCCCTTTTACTTGGCTTTTGATTAATCTACCAAGATTCAGTGGGACTAATCACAGGACTACAAGCTGCATGTTGGACCCATGCCCCTGGTGAGGGGGAGACAAAGAACATTAGGAAATATGGACATTTATTCTTCAAATTATAAATGCCTTTCACCAATTACAAATCTCCTGCCACAACCTCTTTGGCATTTTTTTGGGGGGGAAAGGGGGTTGTATTGGCTGCAACCAATTTTTAAAATTCATTGTTCAATCCAAAGTGGTTCATCAGGTTTGAATGTGAATTTTCAACTTGACAGGCGTGGGTTTGGAAAAAGCGAATGTCTGCTGAATGTCCTTTTTCCACAGTAGACAGTAGTCCAAAAGTTACATGGAATTTGGTATGGTTTAAATAATAGGCTTTTGAAATGTGAACACGGAAATGAAGTTTTATTTATCTTTGCTGTGGGTGGCCTCTACGTTCTGGGGTACATTATTAGTAGTAAAACAATCTGAATGTTGCTGTGCAGCCCCCATAAAATATATACACATGGAATTTATGTAACCCTTCTGCCAGGCAGTGTCAGCAGCAACAAGGGCTGGGTTCAATATCTGGGTTCCTCTTAACATTACAAAAGGGAACTGGCTTGAGGCCCCACCCAGAAGTCCATGAAAACTAAACACCACCCAAGCACCTCTCAGAGGCAATGATTCCCCACTGGCAAGCACTGAGTCTGTGTATCACAAAAGAAAACATTTATTAAAAGGGAGAGGGGAACTCGGCATTAATTTGGGAAAACACAGCATCAACAATTCAAAACTATGCAAACCATAAGTAAACTCCTGCCCCACTGTGTCTTTGGCAGTGACCTGTGTCTCAGTTTCCCACTTTGCAGTGGGAAAGTCCAATGGATGAATATCCCTTGAACACACCACTCCACTTTCCCTCTGCTGTACCCCAGGTTGTCTGAATTCAGCAAAGTCCCAGAATTCAGGGGTGCATTCACATGGGTTCAGGTCCTACTCCTGAAGGGGAGGAGGGGCATTGAAGAATGCTGCTGACACCTTTGCTACCACTTCTGCTCTAGCTGTGATGTATTGTGAGGTTCCATCCCTTATCCCCATTCTTAGTGATTTCACCAGAAAGCAGGTAACCTCATTGCTACATCCTCTGCATTACTTTTTACTACACTGCTAGCTCCATGCTGCAGCTAAGGGTCAGCCCTCTAGACATACTCATCAGTGATTTCAGCTCTTATAATTGCTGATTAGCAGAAACAAGGACACTAACTTGAAGCTGGTCAGCTATAGCTTTAAATATTGAAATAGAAGTACCAAATAGTATCCAGAACTCATTAAACAGCCTCCAGGCCAAAGTCTAGATCTTTACTTCTGAGTTCCAGTTGAAGTTGGCATCACTACTCCCTGCTTAGCAAGTGAGGTGCAAGTTAGGGTGACCTCCCTTAATTAGGGCATGCTACATAGTTCTTTTGCCCCCAAAAGATAACATTTCATTGTCCCTGCATTCAAGAATAAAGTGAATTTTAAAACAGCCAAAATTGGTCACTTGGGCAAAGCAGATTTGTCTGCTGATCACCTACACAAAGTAGGTGTCTCTATGCAAATATGGTTTGCTCTTGAGGTCTTTTACCCAGTTCATCAAAAGATGGCAGGGGAGAGCTCATCTAGACATTGGCTTTCAGTTTTACATGCATGGAAGTTCCACATGGAATAGGGTTTTTTCATTACTCAACTTTCAAAGGAACTTTTTTAAAAAGAAAAATATATAATATATATATAAAGAATAAACAGATGCTTGCTGTTAAATTTTAGGATGTTGTGCAATCAAGTTTACATTAACTCAGTTTATACCTAAAAAGTTGTGACCAATGTTTTCCAAGGTACTGTGAAGTCTTCACATGTAAAAAACAAGAAGAATAAGATGAACACACATATGGAGTATTTTACAGTTTTAAAGCATAAAAATGGTCTCATACATGAGATGCTACTTTGGTTTTCATCGTATAGTAAATCAATATGCCCATAGCTTTTTGCTGCCCTTATTCACAATTGAGAAACCTTTCATCAGCTTGACTGCTCTGATCTCATTCCATTAAATACTCTCGGGAGTAGCTAACAATTGTGAGATAGATATATATACTTTTAACTATAGTTTTTCTCCCTCTGGCCTGAGCAGATAGGGGAGATTGGCTTCAGCAGCCAGAAAAGCCCTATATCCTGAAAGCCCTACAGTACTAAAACCCACAAAAACAACTGTAATGATCAATCTTTACAAATAAGCCAACCAAGTGGGTGCATATTGTTAGGCACAGTGGCACTGAAAACAACAACATGCTTGCTTACTATGTGGAGCCACCAACAGTGGCTATGAACCCCTCCCCCCAAAAAAAAGGTAGAAGGTAGAAAGAAACCCTTCTTTTTGCCAGTTAGCATTAGCGCTCCCCCCCTTCCAAGAAAGGAGAACTATTTTTGGTAGGAAGTAGTCGCTGGCAGTAACAGCATTTGTTTTTACATCATTGTTCAACATTACTCTACATGAGGAAAACAGTTTCTGGATCTACGACAGACTAACAGCAACAGAGAAAGACCTTCCTCTGCCCTTCAGCAATAAAAATGTCCTGATCACACAAAGAATCTGATCACACCTGACTTCGATTAAAAAAAACTGATCACAAAAAAGTATTTTTAAGGTACAGGGACTGATTTGATTGTGACTCAGCTGTGCATAAATTCACCAGGATGTGCATTTGCCTAGTTTGAAATAGAATTGAGCCTATTAAAGTTTGAATAATCTCTAGTTAGCTCATAATTCTCATACATTCTGAATCCTCCTCATGTCTGTTGCTCTTATACACCCCTATTCCCTAGCCCTGATTCTGCAAAGACTTAAGCATGAGACTAAACTGGGACACAGGTTTCATTAGCTTCAAAGTGAAGTCTGCAGGATCTCTGTAGGATTGGGACCAAGTATTTCCTCCCATCCAAACAAATACACACTCCCCCAAGCCAATAATTCAAGCCAAGGTTGAGGTTTATTACTCTACACTTTTTACTGAAGAATGAGGTTGATTTCAGGATAACTCATTTAACTAAGCAGGACAGAAACACGTTATACAAATAACTGCCTATGATGCCTGCATTTGGCTAACTGCACAATGGTTTGAGGAACACTCTGTGGCTCCTGTTGTCTCATTTTCAGGATGAGGCTGCTTGAGCAATATTTCAACTTCCCACTAAACTTAAACAGGAGTCCTTGTGGCACCTTAGAGACTAACAAATTTATTAGAGCATAAGCTTTCGTGGACTACAGCCCACTTCTTCGGATGCATATAGAGTGGAATAAATATTGAGGAGAGATATATATACACACATACAGAGAGCATAAACAGGTGGGAGTTGTCTTACTAACTCTGAGAGGCCAATTAAGTAAGAGAAAAAAACTTTTGAAGTGATAATCAAGATAGCTCAGTACAGACAGTTTGATAAGAAGTGTGAGAATACTTACAAGGGGAGATAGATTCAATGTTTGTAATGGCTCAGCCATTCCCAGTCCTTATTCAAACCGGAGTTGATTGTGTCTAGTTTGCATATCAATTCCAGCTCAGCAGTCTCTCGTTGGAGTCTGTTTTTGAAGTTTTTCTGTTGTAAGATAGCCACCCGCAGGTCTGTCACTGAATGACCAGACAGGTTAAAGTGTTCTCCCACTGGTTTTTGAGTATTATGAGTCCTGATGTCAGATTTGTGTCCATTCATTCTTTTGCGTAGAGACTGTCTGGTTTGGCCAATGTACATGGCAGAGGGGCATTGCTGGCACATGATGGCATATATCACATCGGTAGATGTGCAGGTGAACGAGCCCCTGATGGTATGGCTGATGTGATTAGGTCCTATGATGTCACTTGAATAGATATGTGGACAGAGTTGGCATCGGGCTTTGTTACAAG
The DNA here is from genome assembly GCF_027887155.1 of Malaclemys terrapin pileata. Taxonomy (NCBI): domain Eukaryota; kingdom Metazoa; phylum Chordata; order Testudines; family Emydidae; genus Malaclemys; species Malaclemys terrapin. Next base: position 62,331,006 of record NC_071505.1, read on the forward strand.
GATAGGTTCCTGGGTCAGTGGTTTTGTTCAGTGATGTGTGGTTGCTGGTGAGTATTTGCTTTAGGTTGGGGGGTTGTCTGTAAGCGAGGACAGGTGTCTCCCAAGATCTGTGAGAGTAAAGGATCATCTTTCAGGATAGGTTGTAGATCTCTGATGATGCGCTGGAGAGGTTTTAGTTGGGGGCTGAAGGTGACGGCTAGTGGTGTTCTGTTATTTTCTTTGTTGGGCCTGTCTTGTAGAAGGTGACTTCTGGGTACAGGTCTGTACTGGGCTATCTTGATTATCACTTCAAAAGTTTTTTTTCTCTTACTTAATTGGCCTCTCAGAGTTGGTAAGATAACTCCCACCTGTTTATGCTCTCTGTATGTGTGTGTGTGTATATATATATCTCCTCAATATTTATTCCACTCTATATGCATCCGATGAAGTGGGCTGTAGTCCACGAAAGCTTATGCTCTAATAAATTTGTTAGTCTCTAAGGTGCCACAAGGACTCCTGTTCTTTTTGTGGATACAGACTAACATGGCTGCTACTCTGAAACCACTAAACTTAATTTTTTTACGCTGAAGAGCACCTTTTGCTGATTGACAAACATGTTGAAAAGTGATGACTCAAAGTGAGAGCAAAGGAAAAAGGTACAAAACAGAGCAACAATGTGTAACTGCCAACATGTCAAATACATCCAGACTCGGGAACAATTTCTTTCCTTGCTTATACCTGTGCAATCACCTGAGGGCAGAATTTGACCCACTTTAGCTCATGGAATTTTTACTGTTGCATTATGCCAAAACAGCCTGCCTTATTGGAATAGGGTCCTCCTGGGTCTGCTATTCAGCAAAATACCCATGAACAAAGTCCTGACACCTGTCTTATTTCTGCTGATTATTAGGCCTTAAATCAGCCACAGTTGGACCTTATGGAAGGTAAGTTGTTAGGAAGTAGCTGACAGTGCCTGTGTCAGGCTGGAAAGAGGAAACAACTCGTATTTACTATTTGAATGAGTGAAAGCCAGCTCTTACCTAAGTACTGATCATTATCATGTATTGAGGAAAAAAAAGTCCAGAGTGTAGCAGGCTTTTTCCTTTCTCCTTCTAATGGGAAACACAAAAAAGTCTGTTTTCCTAAACTTCTGCTATGCTGTAGCCATATGACATCTAACTAGTCTGCTTGCTGTTGTAAATAGGAAAGAAAAAAAAAACTCCTCTCTGTTCTAGGGAAAAGTTGGCAAGACAGGGATTTAGGAAAAAGGAGTGCTAACTGCTTTCCTTCCCCCCTCCATATGTTGCTCACATGCATATGTGCACCATGAAAGAAACACTTCCCACTACAGTGAAGGAGCTAAAAAAATTAATTAGAAATCACCATGAACTTGTTACTTGTTGAAGGGAAGAACTGGAGCCCAGAGTCCTAACTTTTCTCTCTATCCTCAGGATTTCTAAACATCCAAGAAAAGGATGGTAAGAAACCCCATTCTCTGCCATTAATTCTCCACAGGTCCCAAATCACTTATCCAGAAACTCTTTTTTTTTGCTTTTTTTATCTCCTGGTCACAGATTGACTTTAGCATTTAACATAACTGCATTATAACCTCGGGAACATTCAGTCCTGGTCCATAGGAAGACTGTGGCAACCTATATTTATCATTGTCCTAAGCACTGTACATGTACTGCCCCCAAGTAATTTCCAATCTAAAGCCCTGACTAGGATTGCCAACCTTCTAATTGCACAAAACCAAAGAGACTTGCCCCTTTCCCAAGGCCCCCCCCACTCACTCTATCCCCTTCCCTCCCTCATTTTCACCAGGCTGGGGCAGGGGGTTGGGGTGCAAGAGGTTGTCAGGGCTCCAGCTGGGGGTGCAGGCTCCAGGGTGGGCCAGAAATGGGGGGTTCAGGGAGCAGGCTCAGGGCTGGGGCAGGTGGTTGGGGTATGGAAGGGGGTGTGGGCTCTGGCTGGAGGTTTGGGCTTTGGAGTGGAGCCAGGGATGAGGGGTTTGGGGTACAGGCTCTGGGAGGGAGTTTGTGTGGGAGGGGGCTTGGGGCTGGGGCAGGGCAATGGGGTGTAGGAGGGTGTGTGGCATGTGGGCTCTGGGAGGGGGTTCAAGGCTGGGATCTAGGTAAGGGAGGGGGTGAGCACTGTGGGCTCTGGGAGGGAGTTAGCATTTGGGAGAGGGTTCTGACCTGGGACAGGGGGTTGGGTTGCGGGCTCCAGCCAGGCAGCGCTTAACTCCGGCAGTTCCCAGTCGGTGGCACAGCGGGGCTAAGGCAGGCTCCCTGGCTCCACATGGCTCCTGGAAGTGGCTGGCATGTTTGGGTCCCAGGCGAAGGGAACAGGAGGCTCTGTGCACTGCTGGCACCCACAAGCGCCATCTCCGCAGCTCCCATGGACTGCTGTTCTCCACCAATGGGAGCTGCGGAGCCAGCACTTGGGGTGGGGGCAGTGTCCGGAGCCCCTGTGGCTGCCCCTGCACCTACGAGCTGGCCATGTTGGCCACCTCTGGGAGCCACACAGAGCCAGGGCAGGCAGGGAGCCTGCCTTAACCCCCTTTGCACCATTAACTGGACTTTTAGTGGCCTGGTCAGCAGTGCTGAACGGAACCGCCACAGTCCCTGTTTGACCAGGCGTTCCGGTCAAAAAACAGATATCTGGCAACCCTAGCCCTGACCCTGCAACCATTTGGTCACAAAGGGACTACTCACATGTGTAAAGTTACATGTCTGTCACTTTTTGCAGTGTCAGAGCCTAAATAGGTAGGTCAGAGAATGTGAGAAAAGAAGTAGTATTGCCTCATTATGCATGGAGAACTACTGATTAAGTGCCTTGTCCAAAGTCACACGAGAAGGCTGTGACAGAGCCAGGAATTGCACTGAGTGTTTTTGAGTCCAGTGCCTTAACCACGAAGTCCGGTCTTCCTTTCCAGCAGGAATTGTGGCAGCGTTTAATTTCCTGAAGAACTTAGTTCTTTATAGCACACTTTCTCTTTTATAGTTTCTTCTCAATTCTCTGAGCAGATTAAATGTACTGTTAGGCCAACCTCTGGCAAGATTTTTGTGGTTCCTACTTTTCATGTTAATGTAAAATTTATGTTACGTAGCAAAGTAGTCTTGGATATTTTCTTGTTGTGCTGTAAGGAAACTTACTCATTTTAACCTATGAACCTCATTTAGCTCATATGATGATTTTTCTTTAGTTTGGGGGAAATGACAAATCAGAAGTTTTTAGCCCTTTATTATCAAGTAGTTTAGAATACCAACGTGTTTGGGATTTGGGACTTGCCATTGATAAGGAGTCACAAGGTTACAACCTAATATTCAAATCCTGCAAGCTTAATTTTGTGCACTGTAAGTAGTCCCACTGAAGCCAACCAGACTGTTTGCAGTTTTTAAACTTAAGCATATACATAAGTCTTTGCTAGATTGGGGCCTAAAGCTATAAAGGAGGCCTTAAATAGTATGATTTTAAAAAGTATACAACTCTTCTGCTCTTTCAAAATCTACACAAAGCCATAAAAGGAAACCTTTGACTTTACAAACACAAATTCATGTGTTTCAGCATTAAGGCACTCATTGTGTTCATGCTACACACAGAATCTAAGTTATTATGTAGACCAGGTCCTTTCCTGGGGTTTAGATTTATTGATCTCTCAAAAACAATAACACAACATCAATGTCCGCTTAAGAAGCTTCCTGTAGGGTTTCTTTCAAAGACCTCTGGCTCAGAAAGCCACCACCGACTTTTCAAATGTGTTGGAACAAATTGGGTCCACATGCAAACATGACTCAACCATAAGTAATTGTCTTCTATTTTTTTATGCAGAATTCTAGTAGGTGAGCTGAGGGTGACTCAGCAGACATTCAGACACAATTTTAGGCCATGTCTATGCTACAGCCACACAGCTATGGCATTGCTGGTGCGCTGCTGTAGCGTCATAATGTAGACACTTCTTACTTTGATGGAAGGGATTTTTCTGTTGATGGAGTTAATCCACTCTGAGAGGCACTAGCTAGTTTGCGGAAGAATTCTTCCAGCAACCTAGTCATGCCTACACCAGGGGTTAGGGCAACCTAACTACAGCTCTTGGGGCATGATATTTTTCATAGCCCTGAGTGATGTAGCTAGGTCAATCTAATTTTTAAGTGGAGATTAGGCCTGAATCGGCTACTCCTGTTAAAGGGATCATTTGGATACCACTGAAGACTTGCTTTTAAATTATATTCTTCCTATAATTCACTGGTTCTTTTATCTGTATTACCCTTATTGTAAAGTGCAACTTTTACATGCCTAAAAACAATGTTTGAATGATTTTTCTTAAACCTGAATTTTTTAGTCCCCATCTATAGTGATTTGTGGACTGTATTTTGTGTCAGTATGTTTCACTATTGATGTAAAATTATGGAAATAAAACCAGAATAAAAAAGTTAACAAATTAATCTAACAAATAAGGTGACCGCTTGTCACCACCTTCCATGTCATTATAGAATAAATGTAACTGTCTCTTAGGACACTTCTGTCAAGAAAAATATCGTTAGATATATTCATGTCTTTTAGTAGACAGTTTACTCTCTCCCCCAGTGAGTAAAGGGATCAGCCTATAAACTTTGTCAGTATTTTCTTTCGCTTCATTATTAACTGCTGACACTCCTGTCTCCTCTGTACTCTTGGGTATCTTGAGCAAGTATTTGTGATTTCTCTAAAAAACTGTTTGTCTTTTTTGATCTGTTGTTGTCCTGTGTATTTCACAATGTGCTAACATGGATTTAATGTGCCTGATCAGTTGAAGCTATGATAGTTTAAAGCTTCCTGAAAACTGGAAGGTGAGAGCAGGTGACCCTGTCTTCCTAAGGCTAAGGAGTCAATTCTAAGCATATATGGAAATAAAGGCTGTTTCCTTCTAATGCATATCTTGAACTTTCCTTTTCTCCATTTTTTTGTCCATTTCCCTGAATCTTTCTTTCCCTGCTTTGTGCTGTTCCAATCTCTCTTTCCTTCCTTGTCTTCCCAAATCACTCAACTCTTCCCACCATCTTATTCTTCTCTTTTGTAACCTAATCAGCGCACTCTCCCTTCTTTCTTTCTACTCATCTACTCTAAAACTTTTTTTCTCTTCTCCCACCTCTATTCCCTTTTTCCTGGGTAATGAACCCAGCAGCAAATCCCCAATTGCCAGGCAGCCCACTTGGGGTGGTAACATCAGTAAAGTATGAGGCTTGTTTTAAAAGGGCTGGACTAATCATTGCAGTGGGTCACACATTCTTAGCTGGAATCATTTGGGAGTAAATCTCAGTAACTCATAATCTGGCACTGAAATAAGCACTTTGTTTAGTCTAGAGCACTAAGCAAACTGGGCCCAACATCCTTGGCTTTCAAGCAGCTGTTGAGCCTTGTTGTAGAACTGCAGTTTGCATGCCAGAAGGATTGCGTAGAGGTGCTCTGTAGATCAAAGTTGCATTCATTAGGGCTTGGCTGTATCAGCTTTAATTAGCAATGTAATTTTAGAAGACAATACCTCATTTGTAAGATGGAGTGAAACTAGAGCAGCACCACAGCCAAAAGCAACGTAGCGGCAGTATGTTTTCTCCCTTAGTAGCAGTAACTAATCACACTTTTTACAAAAGAAAGGACTTAATTCTAAGTTAGCACAACATACTAAGTTATTTAGGTGAAGGTAAAGGCAAAGATACCATTCAAAGGCTGATACTCTGTTTTGTGTGCTCTGGGGGAGACACAAGAGGCAACAATGGCCAATAGTCTCAGTGAAAGATGGAATATTCACTTTTATTTTGAATTTCCTGGCTGTCCTCTGGCTCCTTTGCTTCCAAACACAATCAAGCTTGGGTCTCCACTCAAAAAATGTACCTTGACCCAACCTGCCTACCTCATCTCACTTCTAGCCTTCATCTCCAAACAAATTGAATGTGCCATCTGCAACAGTTGTCTCGCGTTCCTGTTCTAGTGATCAATGGCTCCATGTCTAGTTGGCAGCTGGTATCAAGCGGAGTGCCCCAAGGGTCGGTCCTGGGGCCGGTTTTGTTCAATGTCTTCATTAATGATCTGGAGGATGGCGTGGACTGCACCCTCAGCAAGTTTGCAGATGACACTAAACTGGGAGGAGTGGTAGATACGCTGGAGGGTAGGGATAGGATACAGAGAGATCTAGATAAATTAGAGGATCGGGCCAAAAGAAATCTGAGGTTCAACAAGGACAAGTGCAGAGTCCTGCACTTAAGACGGAAGAATCCCATGCACTGCTACAGACTAGGGACCGAATGGCTAGGCAGCAGTTCTGCAGAAAAGGACCTACGGTTTACAGTGGACAAGAAGCTGGATATGAGTCAACAGTGTGCCCTTGTTGCCAAGAAGACTAACGGCATTTTGGGCTGTATAAATAGGGGCACTGCCAGTAGATCATTCCCCTCTATTTGACATTGGTGAGGCTTCATCTGGAGTACGGTGTCCAGTTTTGGGTCCCACACTACAAGAAGGATGTGGAAAAATTGGAAAGAGTCCAGCCGAGGGCAACAAAAATGATTAGGAGGCTGGAGCACATGACTTATGAGGAGAGGCTGAAGGAACTGGGCTTGTTTAGTCTGCAGAAAAGAAGAATGAGGGAGGATTTGATAGCTGCTTTCAACTACCTGAAATGGAGTTCCAAAGAGGATCGATCTGGACTGTTCTCAGTGGTAGCAGATGACAGAACAAAGAGTAATGGTCTCAAGTTGCAGTGGGGGAGGTTTAGGTTGGATATTAGGAAAAACTTTTTCACTAGGAGGGTGGTGAAGCACTGGAATGGGTTACCTAGGGAGATGGTGGAATCTCCTTCCTTAGAAGTTTTTAAGGTCAGGCTTGACAAAGCTCTGGCTGGGATGATTTAGTTAGGGATTGGTCCTGCTTTGAGCAGGGGGTTGGACTAGATGACCTCCTGAGGTCCCTTCCAACCCTGTTATTCTATGATTCTACCATTCCAGCCTGGCTGGATCCTCTCCCATCTGGCTTCCTCCCTCTCCACTTGACTGCAACTGTTCTCATTAAGGTTTCCAGGAACCTGTTCCTGGGCATCCAGCTGAAGTCAGTGAGAGCCGTGGCAGCTCAGAACCTCAGAAAATCAGGCCCTAGGTCTCCACAGGCTTGGTTACATCACACAGTGTTACTGTTTGGATACATCTGTGAACCATGGAATTAGATGTCAGAATCATGTCAATGATCACTGTAAAACTTGACAGATTGTGTTCAGCATTGTGGCGGCTGGTGTGTTAACGCTAAAGTTGAGCACCAAAAAGGGAGGTACCCAGAACTAGAGGCTATTCTCTCCCATGAGAGATGAACCAATACAGTCCAAGAGCATAACTTCAGATCAAGACTACCAAAAAGAGAGTGAGTCATCTTAGGGTATGTCTACACTACGAAATTAGGTCGAATTTATAGAAGTTGGTTGTTTAGAAATCATTTTTATAAGGTTGATTGTGTGTGTCCCCACACAAAATGATCTAAGTGCATTAAGTCAGCGGACTGCGTCCACAGTACCGAGGCTAACGTCGACTTCCGGAGCGTTGCACTGTGGTAGCTATCCCACAGTTCCACAGTCTCTGCCGCCCATTGGAATTCTGGGTTGAGATCCCAATGCCTGATGGGGCAAAAACAGTGTCGTGGGTGATTCTGGGTACATGTCAGGCCCCACCCTCCTGCCCTCCCTGCCGTGAAAGCAACAGCAGACAATCATTTTGCACCTTTTTTCAGCCCAGACGCAATAGCACTGGGATCATGGAGCCCGCTCAGATCACCAGGGCAATTATGAGCACTTTAAACACCACGTGCATTATCCTGGAGTATATGCAGGACCAGAACCTGCCAAGGCAAAACCAGGCGAGGAGGTGACAGCAGCATGGCGACGAGAGTGATGAGGAAATAGACATGGATATAGACCTCTCACAAAGTACGGGCCCCAGCAATGTGCAAATCGTGGTGTTAATGGGCCAGGTTCATGCCGTGGAACGCCGATTCTGGGCCAGGGAAACAAGCGCAGACTGGTGGAACCGCATAGTGTTGCAGGTGTGGGATGATTCCCAGTGGCTGCGAAACTTTTGCATGCACCAGAATACCAAGATGAGAGCAGCCCTCACAGTTGAGAAGCGAGTGGCGATAGCCCTGTGGAAGCTTGCAACACCAGACAGCTACCGGTCAGTCAGGAATCAATTTGGAGTGGATAAATCTACTTTGGGGGCTGCTGTGATCCAAGTATCCAACGCAATCAAAGAGCTGCTGGTATCAAGGAAACGTGCAGGTCATAGTGGATGGCTTTGCTGCAATGGGATTCCCTAACTCTGGTGGGGCGATAGACAGAACCCATATCCCTATCTTGGCACTGGAGCACCAAGCCAGTGAGTACATAAACTGCAAGGGGTACTTTCCAATGCTGCTGCAAGCACTGGTGGATCACAAGGGACGTTTCACTAACATCAATGTGGGATGGCCGGGAAAGGTACATGATGCTGGCGTCTTCAGGAACTCTGGTCTGTTTCAAAAGCTGCAGGAAGGGACTTTCTTCCCAGACCAAAAAATAACCGTTGGGGATGTTGAAATGCCTATAGTGATCCTTGGGGACCCAGCCTACCCCTTAATGCCATGGCTCATGAAGCCATACACAGGCAGCCTGGACAGTAGTCAGGACCTGTTCAACTATAGGCTGAGCAAGTGCAGAATGGTGGTAGAATGTGCATTTGGATGTTTAAAAGCACGCTGGCGCAGTTTACTGACTCGGATAGACTCAGTGAAACCAATATTCCCATTGTTATTACTGCTTGCTGTGCGCTCCACAATATCTGTGAGAGTAAGGGGGAGACATTTATGGTGGGGTGGGAGGTTGAGGCAAATTACCTGGCTGCTGATTATGTGCAGCCAGATACCAGGGTGGTTAGAAGAGCACAGCAGGGCGTGGTGCACATCAGAAGCTTTGAAAACCAGTTTCATGACTGGCCAGGCTACGGTGTGAAAGTTGTTTGTTTCTCCCTCCTCCCTTCGATCACTGCTTGCAGAGGCAATAAAGTCATTGTTACTTCACATTCATGCATTCTTTATTAATTCATCACACAACTAGGGGGATAATTGCCAAGGTAGCCTGGGAGTGGTGGAGGAGGAGGGAAGCGCTGGCTGGGGTGGGGAAGGAGATAAGGACAAGGACACACTGCACTTTAAAACTTATTGAAGGCCAGCCTTCTGTTGCTTGGGCAATCCTCTGGGGTGGAGTGGCTGGGTGGCTGGAGGCCCCCCCACCACGTTCTTGGGTGTCTGGGTGAACTTGGGGAGGAGGGCTGTTGGTTACACAGGGGCTGTAGCGGCGGTCTGTGCTCCTGCTGCCTTTCCTGCAGCTCAACCATACGCTGGAGCATATCAGTTTGATGCTCCGGCTGCTGGAGCATCGACTTTTGCCTTCTGTCAGCAAGCTGACGCCACCTATCCTTTCCAGCCCCCTACTTGCTCTCTTCAGCCCACCACCTCTCCTTGTGTTCATATTGTGCTTTTTCTGCACTCTGACATCGTCTGCCTCCACACATTCCGCTGTGCTCTGTCAGCATGGGAGGACATCTGGAGCTCCGAGAACATGTCATCCCGAGTGCGCCTTTTTCGCCTTCTAATCTTCACTAGCCTCTGCGAAGGAGACACATTTGCAGCTGGTGGAGGAGAAGGGAGAGGTGGTAGTTAAAAAGACCCATTTTAGAGAACAATGGGTACACTCTTTCATGTTAAATCTTGCTGTTCACATTAAACAGTACATGTGCTTTCATTACAAGGTCGCATTTTTCCTCTTATATTGAGGGCCTGCTGGTTTGGTGTGAGATCACTCACACAGTGCCAGGCAACAGAATTGGGTTTGCAGGCAACTGTGGTAAGCCAGTCTTTTTTGGCTTCTTTAACCTTCATAACATGTGGGAATGGTTTCAAACAGCAGCGCCCTCATTTCCCATACCAAGCGGCCGTTGGGTTGGCCATTTAAAATGGGTTTGCAATTTAAAAGGAGGGGCTGCGGTTTCTGGGTTAACATGCAGCACAAACCCAACTAACCCCCCTCCCCTGACCACCCGCCCCCAGTTCTCTGGGATGATCACTAACAGCGGGGAACATTTCTGTTCAGCAGAGCAGGAACGGGAACTTCTGAACGTCCCCTTAATAAAATCACCCTATTTCAACCAGGTGACCGTGAATATCCCTCTCCTGAGGATAACACAGAGATAAGGAATGGATGTTGTCTGCATGCCAGCAAACACCAGGACCATACACTGCCATGCTTTGTTATACAATGTTTCCAGACTACGTGCTACTGGCCTGGAGTGGTAAAGTGTCCTACCATGGAGGACGGAATATGGCAGCCCTCCCCAGAAACCTTTTGCAAAGGCTTTGGGAGTACATCAAGGAGAGCTTTCTGGAGATGTCCCTAGAGGATTTCCACTCTATCCCCATACACATTAACAGACTTTTCCAGTAGCTGTACTGGCCGCAAATGCCAGGGCAAATTAATAATTAAACACGCTTTTAAACCATGTGTAATATTTACAAAGGTACACTCACCAGAGGTGCCTTGTGTGCCCTCAGGGTCTGGGAGCACGCCTTGGGTGGTTTCGGGGGTTACTGGTTCCAGGTCCAGGGTGAAAAACGTATCCTGGCTATTGGGGAAACCGGTTTCTCCGCTTCCTTGCTGTGAGCTATCTTCAATGTCTTCATCATCTTCCTCGTCCCCAAAACCCCACTTCCGTGTTTCGTGATTCTCCATTGACGGTAGTGGTGGCTTCACCCCCTAGCATGGCATACAGCTCAGCGTAGAAGCGGCATGTTTGCGGCTCTGCCCCGGACCTTCCATTTGCCTTTCTGGTTTTGTGGTAGGCTTGCCTTAGCTCCTTAATTTTCACACGGCACTGCTGTGCGTCCCTGTTATGGCCTCTGTCCTTCATGCCCTTTGAGACTTTTTCCTAATGTTTTGGCATTTCGTTTACTGCAACGGAGTTCAGCTAGCACTGATTCATCTCCCTATAGGGCAAGCAGATCCTGTACCTCCTGTTCTGTCCATGCTTTAGCTCTTTTGCGATTCTGGGACTCCATCATGGTTACCTGTACTGATGTGCTCTGCGTGTTCACCTGGGCTCTCCACCACGCTGGGCAAACAGGAAATTCAAAATTTTGTGGGCCTTTTCCTGTCTACCTGGCCAGTGCATCTGAGTTGAGAGCGCTGTCCAGAGTGGTCACAATGGAGCATTTTGGGATAGCTCCCGGAGGCCAATACTGTCGAATTGCATCCCCACTACCCCAAATCCGACCCGGAAAGGCCGGTTTCAGCGCTAATCCCCTCGTTGGAGGTGGATTAAAGAAATCGATTTAAAGAGCCCTTTAAATCGGAAAAAAAGGGCTTTGTCGTGTGGACGGGTCCAGGCTTAAATCAAGGTAACGCTGCTAAATTCGACCTAAAATCGTAGTGTAGACCAGGCCTTAAATTCCAGACATTTTTTAGATGCATGTATTGAGAAAGGTTGGATGATTTGAGTGGTAGAGATAGTAATTATGTATCTCAAGGTCTGAATCAACGCATGTTGCCATTTAAAAAAAAAAACAGACAAAATTGTGCTTCACAGTAATGAGACCACAAGTCAAATTTTTACAGTATAGATACATATATTCTATACTAAAATAGTAGTCACCACAAACCACATGTTGACATTTTGCATATAACTGTGTGGTGTAGTGTAGCTTTTATATTTTACTCCTTTTTGTCATCTTAAAGATACAGGTTCTCCTCAAGTTATTTAAAAGGGACAGAGGAATGAGAGACAAATACAGAGAGAAAGGGGAATAACCTTGTACAATGGCAACTAGCACACTAAATCATTTGGCAACAGTAACCTTGAAGGAAAGCTGTGTGCTGGATAAGGGCCTAGACTTTCCTTGACCTTCTCTACTGTGGCTATAACAGATCAACATTAGTAATTTTCAAATGGAGGAAGAAAAATGTCCAGTCTCAGGCCTGGTGTACACACAAACATATACTGGTTTCATTAAGGTTGTATTTTTAAACTGATGTAGTTGAACCAGTGTAAAAAGTTGTGTGGACACATTTATATTTGGTTTAAACTTGATATATCACTTTAGCTTACATTGGCAGATAAACTGGTTGGTAAATTTGTCAATGCAAGCTAAAGGGATATCAAGTTTAAAGTGACACGTGCCAATCAGAAAATTTATGTCAACAGTTTTCAGTTGTAAAATACTGTTTGGTTAAATTGATTTTTTTTTTCCCCTCTAAGCATAAATAAATCCTCATTCATTGATATTTTCGTTGATGGATTGATGGATACATAGATGGATAACTTGCTGCACCAATGTATGTTTAATTTGACCAAATTAAATGATGCTGTGATTTGCTTATATTTTGGAACATACATTTTCAAATTTAAATTTCCAATCCAAGGAGTTTTGATATGTGGCATTTTTTCCGTATCGTATCACATGGTGTCTCTTAGTGGGTTTTACTGTTCAATTAAAAGTGTTTTGTTTTTTCTTTTTGCAAATGGTTTCTTTTGTGGGCTAGAGATATTTGTGTAACTCAGGCAATTCAGAACTGAATTTGGTCTGAAGTAAAATGCTCGGCCTAATAGTTTTGATAGTAAAATGAAACTTTTTAAAGGGTAGATCACAATGGGTGCTGGAAAAAGCGTTTTCTCCCCTCAGTAACACTCATATCCAGGCAGACTAAATCCTTTCACAGCATTCTTTACTCAGCTGTTTGATGTAGTTCCAGCAACTTCAAACACAGGAGCCATCCAAACTGCTTAAAGTCAAAATGGCTAAGATTCCACTTTCATGGGAACTCAGAATAGCAACAGTGCAGCCTGACGATCATTTGTAGAACTAGGAGGGAACTGCTGGCTAACGAACTAGACAAGGACCTCCTACCAAAGCCCGCTCTGAGGCAACGGTACTTGAAGCACCTTTCATAGATCTTTCGTAAATCAGCTTCAAATAAATGAGAGAACTTCTGACCAATGTATGCCACTGCTGTGCCAAAAGGAAAATAATGAAAACAGTAGCGCTGTGGAAAAGATGTACAGGAAAACTACAAGGAGGTCTGAATTGTGGAAAGAACCAACATAGTTATGTCAGAATACTCAAGATTTTGCTAAGGCAGTATTTGTATTCACAGTCCAGCAAGTGTTAGGACTGCAATGTGACTGACCATAAGACAGCGAGGATAGCTGAGCACTTGTATAACAGGGGTCATATACTATGGTCCTCTGATGGTGCATGTGTGACTATAGTACTAGTGGGACCAATAGAATCAGGGCCTCTGCCCACCCTTCCATGTTAATTAACTCAGCTGGAAGAGCAGAATTAGTAATGGCTGCATGGCAGTGAGTTCCAGAGTCTAGGTTCCAGAGTCTAGAATGCAGTTATTGTGGGGAGGTTATGGTTTCAGAGAGAACATTAGTTTCTCAGGTAACAAGGCACAGCCTATGGAAGGCTTTGACTATAAGGACAGAGGCCTTGAATTGCACTCTGTATTCAGTTGGGAGCCAGTGCTGAGAACTGAACAAAGAGGTGATGTGTGCATGGCCACTGAGGTTGCTAAGCAGCAGGGGCGGCTCTAGGCACCAGCAAAGCAAGCAGGTGCTTGGGGCAGCCCATTTGCAGGGGCGGCAGCTGGCAGGGAGCCAGCATGGGAGCTGAGAACCAACAGGGGGCCCTGGGAGCTATAGTTCCTTTGTTAGCTCCCTGCCTATAGAGCCAGCCCTGGAGCAGGAAAAGAACTACATTTCCCAGCATTCCCTTGGCTGCTATCAACAGGAAAGGGAAGGGGAAGGAGTGAGGTAGCTGAACCATGCTGCAGCTTGCTGTGAATGGAGAGCTCACTGCTAGAACGGGGTGGCACTGTGAATGGGGAACAAGTATGCCCAAGGAGTAGAAGGCTTTGCCCCAGATATCCCCTTCAGAAGACATCCCCATCCTGGATTAGGGATACTGGTGTGACCTCACCTTGCAGCCCCCAAAGAAAATTGGGTGGACTCAAGAGACAGTGCCCCTCTCTATCTGAAGCCTAGCAAGGGAGGTACATGGATCCCACTAGAATTTAAAATGAAAAGTAAGGGAGGGGAGGCTCTAGACCTGGACAGCTTTAGATACAGTACCAGGCACATAGGAGGATTTCCACTTCTGAGCCATGGAAGCAGAAATTGACTTTTCCTTTCCAGATATAACTAATATTCAGAAAGGGAATCTAGCACCTCCCTTCCAGATTTGAACACCTCAAAATTCAGGAGTGCTCAAGCTCAATTTGGGCAGCTGTTACTTCATTTCTCCCAAATCAAATATACTGATCCACTGTAACTTGTTGTAGAAAAAGTAGGATAAAATTGAGCAAGAAATGCTTCCCAGAGGTTATTAGGACTGGAATTGCTATTTTCAACAGCCATTGCCATTTTTTTTTTTAGTTTTATTGGTTTAAAAGGAAGACAGTGATATTGCATTGGCAAATTCCCCATAGAAAGAAAGAGTGGAACAAAAGAATAATAAAGGCACCTCAACTTTTCCTCATTTATGGAGGACAGTCTTATAATGTGCATCCAGATATCCTCCAATCACACAAGCTGAAAATTGTTCCACTTTACTGCAGTTCTGTAACCATATGGGAACCAGTCCTGTCTGTGTTCTGTGCACATCTAAAATTCCTGCTGAATGACCTGCCCTGGGAGCGAATTACCAGTGACCCAGGGCTGGGGTGGAAGGAGGGTGCAGTTGGCAGGGGGAGAGCCCAGGGCTGGAGCAGCAGGGGGTGTGGGTGGGGGGGAGGAGAGCCCAGGGCTGGGGCGGCAGGGGGTGCAGGTGGGAGGGGGAGGAGAGCCCAGGGCTGGGGTGGCAAGGGATGCGGGTGGGGGGGTGGGGGAGAGCCCAGGGCTGGGGCAGATAGGCTGGGGTGGGGGGCAGCCAAACATTTTTTTTTGCTTGGGGCGGCAAAAAACCTAGAGCTGGCCCTGCTAAGCAGATGGTCTTTTCTGTTTCATACCAGCTGGAGCTTTTATAGGGTGCGTGGCTTCTTTCTTAGAGATTAATTGCAAGTCAAGCCTAGAGGTTACATGGATCACCACAGCCAGGTCTAAGCACAACAGATGGAGCATGGCCTCCAGGCCAATCATGGATAAAAGTAGGCTTTTTTTTTTTTTTTTTTTTTTTTTTTGGGGCAGCTGTGGCTCAGTGAATATGCAGTGACAGGGAGGAGGCCAAAAGGCTGAGGCCTGACTTAATGAGCTGAAAGCAGATGCCCTTGAAAGAGGGGGATGTTATGGAGAAGGTGAGCTCTTCAAAGCACTCTCCTCTACCCATCTGCATTGCCTCCATTCTTCCTGGGTTCAGTTTCGTCCAGGTGCTGATTGCAGCCAGGCATTGAGAAAGCTGAAAGACAGTGCTGTTCACCTTGCGTTGTCTGCCTGAGGAGAGACATTCTGTAACTTTTTCATCATGGAAGCAGCTCTAGCTGTGGCACGAATATTGTCATCAGCCCAGCTGCAGGGTATCTTTGTGAGTCTCCTGTAGATAGCTGGCCATGTGCTCTGTGACTCACAGCCATAGGTGCTGGAACTGGGGGTGCTGCAGCACCCCCCGGCTTGAAGTGATTTCCATCATATACGGGGTTTACAGTTTGGTTCAATGACTCTCAGCACTCCCACTATACAAATGGTTCCAGCGCCGCTGCCCACAGCCTCAGGAGCAAGCGCTTAGAGCTTTGGGTGCCTATGGACTCTAATGCATAGTGCGTTCCCATGAGCACGTGCCCATTCTGAGGAATGGAGGATCTCTTTACTAGGGCTGCCAGAAGTTCAGAGGTACGATTACCCTCACACAGTGCCTTTCATGGTGACAACAAAAGATTAACCCAGCAGTTCCTCACTCAGCCCCCACGGGCAGTCCATGCAAGGGTAAAATGCTAGCTCTTCACTGGGCCCCTCCTCACAGCTCTGATTCTAGCTACAACTACAGCTGCCCCCTGCCGGCAATGCCATGTGTTCTCAGCCTTCCAATTCCAGCTCCTTGGATGCCTCCTGCCCAACATTCCTGTCCTAGCCAGCTACCAGGCTGCTGCCTCCAGCCTGCTGTGCTTGCTTTTCCTGCAGCCTCTGGCCAGTCTTCTCTGGCCTCAGGATATCCTTTCCTTCTCCTGTATGTTAGTGATTCCTTAATTGTCTTTTACCGGCTGGCTGTTGAACTGGGTAACTGCTCTCCACTGGCTAGATTGTTTGTTTCTATCCAGCTCAGCTGGTATGGAGGGAAAGCACCCATTAATAAGCCAGTAGTCTTCTTACTATACACTTTCCAGATTTACAGAATCTGTTTAGCCACTAACTTTTTCCCATAATTTGTAACATTGTTTTGTGCCAATTCTTATTCCATTTGCATTTATGGCATGACAGTATCTTTGTCAATACCTTCCCACTGCTTTCCAAAATCCCTTGTCTTTTCTTGGAGATGTAGTGCTGAATTGCTGTTGGAGTTGGCAGTCTTTTCAATGGGATTAATGTTTGAGGTAACTTTGGACCAGTTTACATATGATTTTAGGACACAACTCATTTCAGTTCATACAGCCCAAGAATGATGGTCTTTCAGACACATTTCATACGGTGTTGATCTGTCCTGTATTTTTTTCTGAATGGTTTCATTTTATCCTCATTTAATGCATTTACCACTGACCTGTTTTGTGGTGTGCGCATACTTCAGGTCTCCATCTGGGGCTTGTTGCTTTTTAGTACCACTCATACTTCTCTAATACCCTGGCATGACCCTCTCGAAGATTTAGTTAATGCTATGGAGATATCTAGCAAGACAAGATCTGTTCAGTAAGATTGCTGGTGCTTTATACTGATACAAAGCCTTAGGGCTTAGTTGTGTCTTAAAGCAATGTCAGTGGGGTGCTGCCTAAGCTAGAGCTGCTGGAGCCATTTTATGCCGCATGCATGCTACTTCCACGTGTGAAGTCATTGTGTGTTTGCTTGTGTGCTGCTTATCTCTCACCCCTCCCCCTGAGGTCAGTTCCACCTCCCAGCCCTTCGGTTAGGACAGCTATGGTGGAACAGCCCTGGAGATTGAGGGAGTGTCCTTGTACCTTCCCCTGCTCCACTCCCCAGAGTTGCATCAGGTGTCGGGGGAATGCTTTCTGCACTCTTTCTCCTTGCATCATCATTCAGTATCTTAGGGCTAGACACATTCATCATAAACCTTGAGTGCATTGCTTCCAGGCTCACAATAGTCTAGCAATATTTTCAGTGTTATGACTTGAGTTAGTAAAATTATAATAAAATTGTGTTCTTTGCTTCTGTATGTGATGAAATCTGCACTAAAGACTACTATTAATAGGCAGTTTCTTGTCTTGAGCAGCTAATTTAAAGTATTTCCTTGTGCTTCCCATTACAATTGTAACTGACCTTTAATTAAAGATTCCCTCTACTAGGTGGCCAATTTTTTCCTGGTCCCCTAGGTGGTCACCACAAGCAGGCTTCACTACCATGAGACACACATCCAATAATCATGGAAAACTTAGCTCATGGGATTGGTAATAGAACATCAAGCCTTTTAATGAGCTCTTGGTTGTTAATTACATTCAGGACTAATCCAATTTTTGGTAGACAGAAACAACCACCATAGCTGGCACCAGAGTTTGCTATCACAAGAGAATCCAAAACTTCATGGACACAAACAGAACTACCCCCTTCATCCTTAGTGCCTCTAGAGGAGGACTAGGTTGAGTGTAGGAGAAGATAAGGCAGCTTGTATTGCCACTGCTTGTGCTGAACACTGTTGTGTGGAGAGAGGAATTCAGTCTCTGGAGCTAGCATTTGGCACCTTGCAAGAGAAAACAATTCATTTTTAAAAGAAAAAGCCCAAATGCGAATTACACAAAACAACCACTGAGTTACACAATATCCAGTTTAAGATCTTGTACATTGCATGTGGTTAAACTAGACTCATTAATGTTAAAATTGTTCAAAACCGTGCATTAATTCTGCTGCTCTTCTGCCGGAGTTTGTGGTTCAACACTCAGTTTCCAGGCTCCAGTGAAATGATTTATGTATAATTTAATGCCTTTCCACTGCCACGTGGATGAAAGAGACCTCTTGAACAATCTGCCAAAAAATAAAGGCAGCACTTGTCTAGAGTAGCGTTGAGCTAGGACTGGGATACCCAATTTGCCAAAATACAAAGACACAATCATGTAGCCCACTCTGACCCATTCTTGGTACCCAGAAGAATGGTTACGTGTTTGTGATCTTCATACCTGCAAACATTTCAATTAGCACAAATACAGCCATTCATTCTGAAATAAGCCCCTGGAAGGGTGTCCTGAATCAGAGCAATAAGGAGAGGCAGAGGCAATCTAGAGGCCAAATGATGTTTTATCTCAATCAGTTGGGGTAGAGTAGAAATCAATTAAGTGGGGAATATTCACACACAAATCAGAATTAGTTGTTTTAGCAGGAATCAATACTTAGACATACACTGTAAACTACTGTTGACTGCTACTGTTATTGATTGCATAGTTACTATTTATCTTAATTAAACTCACTTTGTAGGTAACAATTTAGATTTATGAAATAACAGAATTTGGAATTAGATAATACAGTACAGTAGAACATAAACCCCACTGTTACATGTTCTCTTTTCAGTTTCTCAGTTTTCAGCCTCTGTAAGCCCAGAGTTTGAAGGAAAAGTTCTTGGGATGTTTAGTTATATCTTGGACAATCCTCTGTTGCAATCTTTGTTTACTGTTTTGAGTTCCAGATTAAATAAAGACATGTATTCCTTGAGGTGATGTGTTGGTTTCTTGACTGAACAGTTATCCCTGAGCTCCTTTCTGGGTTCCAGTCCCTTTGCTCTCTGACAATTTCTCTATTGCTGTCACTTGAAGATGCTGTCTCACTTTTGCTACAGTTCACTTCCTCATTTCTTAAGTCTGTTCCTTTGTACAGGTTCTCTTTTTCTTAAAGTTTATTTCCTTCACTTTTCATTCTTGCTTTACTTTTCTCACAGTTTTCTAACGAATGTTTTTCTACCAGTTTCTTAGACTACTTAGAGACTCTTTAGTTATTTTAACTCTTGTTTAACTGTACTGTTCATCCTTTAACTTCTTCTCTCTTCACCTTATACACTGTCTTCTTTCTCGATACTGTCCCTTTTGTGGTCATCCCTACTGTTCCTACCACCTGTCTTTCCTGTACTTCTTGAACGGGACTGTTCCCCTTTCAGCTCTGTTCCTTGTCTCTCTCATGATGCAGCTTGGCCACCAACGTCCCTATTCACTGGCTCCCCATTTACTGCGTCTCTTTTTCTGGTGCTGATAGCTGCTCTGCTTGCTACTGGCCACTCTCTCTCCATCTCTCCTCCAGTGCTGCGCAGCCTCCCTCCAGACTCCACCAGCCATTTCTGCAGTTGCTTGTTTGGCCTGCTCGCAGCAGTGCTTTGGGGGGGAGTAGTTGCCATCAGCTCTCCCTGCCTGCTGGTTTGTCCCCCCGCTTAAAAAAAAAAAAACACAAGCTTGGGCTCAACCTCACCCCACTTCAAATGCCCCAGAGCCCTTCGAGTTCTCCATTCCCATCCCCCAGGGCAGCTTTTGTGGACTCCCTTTTCAAAGAAAAAACAAACATTTTCATCATCATGAAGCTGCTTCTAAGCAGCAACTTGTGCTGCTTCCATTGCTCTTCAGATCCAACAGCCTCCAATACAGGTGGGGCATTTCAGTTAGGAAGAGTTTGTGAGTGAAAGTGAGTTAGTGGCCTCTAAATGGCTCTCAGTTCACACCTCCTCTTCTTAATGCTTTTATATTTTTCTCTGATGCTGGTCTTTAAACTGAAACAGATGCTGATGTTATTACAAATGTTGCAAACCCTTGGGATTTTATTGTGACTCACAGTATCTGACATTTTTCTTAAACCTCCAATTCCTAGAGTCCTATTATGTGAGAATCTCAGCTTAAAAATGTAGCTTTCTAGCACTTATTGTTGCAGAGATGTGCTAGAAAACTCAAGGGCTCAAAGAATAGAAGGGGGTGGGGAAGGAAACCAAAGTTAATTTTAAAATCTTATGATTTTTTGAGTGTCATGACACTGGGTGTTGATCCCAGGCCCACCAAGTGCCATCCTTTGCTGCTGCACTGAACTGACCAACAGCCCTAGTGCTAAAAGACTACAGACCCACAGCTGCCACATCCAAGGACCCTAATTGGAGGGACACACAGCATGGTCATTGGGTACTGGGACTATATAAAACCCCCAACAGGGAGAGGAAGCTGTCTGAGCAACACACCAGTGCCTGCTGATTGCTGCCTCCAGACTGCCCTGCCTTGTTGCCTCTCCCGATCTCACCTCCCTGAGCCAGCCCCTTGGATTGGATTTTTCAGCTACTGACCCCTCTGAGAACTCTAACCATTGCCCGGCACTGCCTCTGATCCCGATTGACCTCCCAGCTACCTGATCACCTGCATACACTTGGCTACTGCTCTGGAGTGCCCCCTAGCCTGCCTCAACCACCAAGCATCACATGGGCACTGTCAATATTGTTTGCCTTTTATTCCACAGCAGACTGGTTAACAGCCTAGTGTGTTTTTTGTATACCAGTTGGTTTATGTCAGCCGCTAATGAATTGCATCCACCTCTGCAGTGAACTGACTGTGGTTTAACAATGCACAGCGCTACTACCCAATGCTACATGAAAGGATAGAAAGGGAACAGTACTGAAACCATACAGGGAATTTAGGTAATCTGAATATAATTACCTTGTCTGGAATTTGGACAAACGTACTGGAGTTATTCATAGATTTTTTTTTTATTTTTATTTTTTTTAAAAGGCCAGAAGGGACCGTTATGATCATCTAGTCTGACCTCTTTTGTAGACAGGCCATAGAACCTCCCCAGTAACTTCTGCATCACACATAACTTCTGTTTGAGCTATAGCATATCTTCTAGAAAGCTATCCAGTCTTGATATAAAGACATAAGTGACAGAGAATCCATCACATCCCTAGGTGTGTTGTTCTAAGGGTTAATTACCCTCAACATGTGCCTTAATTCTAGTCAATTTGTCTAGATTCAGTTTCCAACCATTGGATCTCATTATGCCTTTTTCAAATGAGCCGTCTACTACCAGAAATCTCTTTCCTATGTAGGTACTGTACTAGAAAACCATGATCAAGTCACCTCTTAAACTTCTCTTGAACAAAGTAAATAGAGTGAGACAGTTTCTCACTGTTGTTCAGGTTTTCCAAACCTCACTTTGTTCTTGCTTCTCTTTTCTGAACCTTTTCTGGTTTTGTTTTGTTTTTTGTTTGTTTTTTTACCTCCAACATTGGATGCCAGAACTAGACCTCTTCCTGGAAATAATGCTACACATTTTTCACAACTACTTGTGTTTGGGATCTTTATTCTGTAAGCTGTCAAAAAACTATCTATATCATCACCATGTCATCTTTAGCACTGTACTTGGGGGAAAGAGAGAGGGGTCAGTGCTAACTGAAAAGGAAGAGTGCCACCTATTGAATCATCACCACCACCACTTCTTCTTGCAGCCGCTAAGGGTATGTCTACACTCAGAGCTGTGAGTCTCAGCTTGTGGAGACATACCCATGCTAGTTCTCATCGAGCTACATGCTCGAAATAGAATGTAGCAATGGGTCAGATGGATTAGCTGCCCTGAGTAGATGCCCATCAGAGTCACTACAACCTATGCAGGGTCACTAGCCTCTCCCGTTGCTTGCACTTCCACAGCTACACTCTATTTTTAGCACACTAGCTCAATGAGAAGCTAGCACAGGTATGTCTCCTCAACTGGGAATCCTCAAAGTATCGACTTACCCCAAGTGTACCAGCACAACTCTCTTAACCTGGTGAGATGTGGCAGGATCACAGCTCAATTCTAGCGCATGACTAACAGAAAAGTTTGAAAGTAGAATGAAGTTTGAATTAAGATGCGGGGCTCAGCAGAGATTCCTCCCAGTCTTCAAAAAAGTCTTGTAAAGGAGAATGTTTGGGACCCAAAAACATAAGTGTGGAGCAATAGTACGCTAGCTCTATAGCTGCAATTAATTCAACCTGCAATGCTCCACAGCATTTTTCAATACTTGCATCCGAAGAAGTGGGCTGTAGTCCACGAAAGCTTATGCTCTAATAAATTTGTTAGTCTCTAAGGTGCCACAAGTACTCCTGTTCTTCTTTTTGCGGATACAGACTAACACAGCTGCTACTCTGAAACCTGAAATTTTTCAATACTGTGCATTTAAGTATTTCTTTAGTAATAACTATATCGATATGAAGTAGCATTTACCTATGCTATTATTATCCTGTATAGGGAGAAGAAGCCTGAAGGGAAAGTTTAATAAAGGATGAGGAGGTGGCATAACTAGGGTGACTGAGGCAATACATATTGTAGATCGCTTGCAAGGCTTTTAGTAGTTAGTGGATCCGTCTTCACCTGCTACCTCCATTCATTTCAATGGGATATTTGTTGGCTTTAGTTTCAGAACATATTCCAAGCTACCTGACTTGCCCAGAATCTTACACTGAGTGTGTGAGGCAGAGTAAACACATTTTCTGATTACAACCAGTCTCTTTGCTTTTAATTATTTACTTCTGCCTTCTCTAATTAAAGAACCCGGGAGGCCACATGAGGAAGAAATAACATTCATTATGAAAGCAAGCACATTTAAAAACAAATGTTGTGATGAAAGGTTATGGTTAAAGTTTCAGTGAAGCCAGTGTGTCTAGCATTATCTTTCCCCCCCTATTTTTAAACTCTTACATGAAACATTGGCAATGAATATGCAACTACTATTATACACTTAGCCTCCACATAATGTTAAATTCAGCTGTTGTAAATCCACTTACAAAGTGAACACGCGTCTAAACATTTAATTAACCATATGCTCTTTTCAGGTATTTTCTACGCTTAATGGAGAACTGCCTTTGATTTAGCTGTTTGCCTTGTTCATTTGCTACAAAGGAGATTGCTCCCTCTCAAGCAGAACAGACCCATCTGAGTGATCAAAAGCTATTTCAGTCAAAATACAAACCAACAAATTGTTTTCGTATTGTTCCGAAAATCCCTAAGGAAACATCACATTCAAGACATTCTTCAGGCCACGGTTG
Organism: Malaclemys terrapin pileata; assembly: GCF_027887155.1. Classification (NCBI taxonomy): domain Eukaryota; kingdom Metazoa; phylum Chordata; order Testudines; family Emydidae; genus Malaclemys; species Malaclemys terrapin. Next base: position 62,354,158 of record NC_071505.1, read on the forward strand.
CTCTTCCCTTTGTCTGTGTGTGGTCTCAAGGTATTCAAACCCCTGGTGGTGCAGTGCACCAGCAGAGGGAAACCTAGAGCTGTGAACACTGTTACTCCAGTCTGCAAAGGTTTCCCATAATACACTATCAATGGGGAACTTGGATTGAAGTAGTTTTCATTCATGCACGTAAGAGATTTTTTTTATGTGATTTTTTTTTTTAAACGAACTATAGAAAAGGCACAAACGGGCTCTTTACCATTTACCTTAAAGGTATCATTTTAATCTCAAAGCAAGAGAATTCAGCATTAAGGTTGAAATGCAGTTTGGACCCTATGTCCTTGATACACTAAGCCCTGATTCTGCAAACACTTATTCACATGATTGAACTCAATTGGACTGTCCTATGCATAAGTGTTTGCAGGACCAGGGCCTTAGTGGCAATGACTGGGGAGAAGAGGGGGTTTACACGAAAATCTTATCGAATTTTAATAGGGATAAAACCAAGAGGGGTCTCTCTAAATTTAATAGTTTTTTCTATAGAAATTACCCATAAAGACTATAGAATTTAATAGGTGATATTCTTTCTATAATGGTTTTATTTTCTTAAACCATTCTCTATCAAGGATTTAAATCAATCACACTTTATATGAGATTCCATTGATAAAGGATACATAAATTTATTATATTTTTATAATAACTGTTTAATCAATTGTTTAAAAAATCCAACAGGTCAATAGATTACCTTGTAATCAGGACTGTGCATACTCCGAGGTACAAGGGACTAAATTCTGCCACAAACACCTCTGAATTCCAGGGCAATGTTAACTTATTGCATCTCCATGATATACCCTTCATTCCCACTCCCAAATACACAAACACAGCTATGGCTCCTAGTTGAAAATACCCGCTGATGTACGATTTGTCCATGATTATTATCAGCGGTGATTATTTCTGATGGTGGATGTTTTTGCCGTGTTCGCCAAATGGCCCAGCTCTATGCGTTTCAGTTATGACGATGTGTGGGTGGTCCAGCTCAGAATCTCTTTCCCTTGCCTCATCATGTGTGCCAGGGAAGAAGAAAGTTTGTAGTCCGCATCAGGGGTTCATTTTCTCAGCTCAGCAGGCCTTGGCTGCTACTCTATTCTCTAGCCAGCCTGCCTGCCCAGCCTGTACTTCTGGCTCCCCGCACTCCGACTCCAGCTTTATCACCATCCCTTTCCCCCTGCTTGCCCAGTTCGGTAGCAAGTGGCGGGAGCGTGCACTGTCTTCTAATTCACTCGCTCTTGTGGGGAAAGGGCAAGAGTCAGCTGCAGCCTGCAGCAAAAAAATACATTCTGCAGCAAGAAAGCTGACTTCTGCCACAGCACCACTGAGTCCGTGAGGCCAATTGGGCAGGTCCCACCTCTCCAGACATTGCTTCAGGCTCGGTGCCGATGCAGATGCACCTCGCTCACTCAGTATATATTTTCAAGGTAATTTTTGCAACCCTAAGTGCTAATTTTTTTTAAAGAAAATCTGAGATTCTGGAGCACAGTTCTGCAGCCGGGGTGAATTTCGTGGGAAATGTCACAGCTGCAGAATACAGATGGCCCTGTTTATAACCATCTATAGCACACACTACTGCAATCTCTTTATAACATCTTATTAATCATTCATTAACCCTTATAGTAACCATTGCTAAATGGCTTATAAAGTGTGACCTGTAAATCTTGATTTTGGAGGATCAATAGTGACTCCATCGTTATTGGGTCCATTGGAAATTTAGTCAGAAGCATTACTTTGACCCTGCGTCTATCTTAGACCCACCCACAGGCTCTCAGATCAAACAATTTCTCTATATGCACAACTAAAATTGAATGTAAGTTAGTCAGTTAAGTTTGGTGGATTCTCTGAAGAGTCATCACACCAGCCCTTCCCAGAGTCCATCATTGTCATACCACCGTCCACAGGGCTGGCCTATTTATTTTTGCGGCTGGGTTAGTGAGCTTGATCCAGCTCCTCCTGATGTCAGAGGCAAAAAAGACCGAATTGAAAGGAGAATCAGCCCAAAGTGATTAGTACTGAAGTAGCAGCCTGTGAAAGTTGAAACATAGCAGAGGTCTGATAATTTTTAGGTCTAACTAGGTCAACATTTCAGCTGCATTTCAAACCCAATTAATTCCTTTGAAGAATAATCTTGGGAGGTGGGACTCGATCAGCTGTGGGGCACCATAGTAAGCATGTCAAATAAAAACCAAAGCAATAGATTGACCTGGTAGCAAAATCCTGGTCCAAAAAATTCTCATCTTAAATATGTAAATAAAAAGAAAGAGAGAACGTTGCTCCTTTGCATCATAGGCTGGTGCAAAGGAAAATTGCAATCAGGCTGAATCATGAGGAGCTTTAATATAATCTGTCTTAAAATTGTATCTTTGGGGGGAGGAAATGGTTGGGGCCCCATTCTCAAGGTGGTCTAGGAGTACCAGAAAGGAATAACTCTCCCTGAAGTAATGGTGGAGACTAACTCCTTGCAATCCAACAGCTGCTGGATTTTGCAGTCTTGAAATGGAATTGAGAAAAGGAAGATCAATACATCCATAGCCATAAATATATTTCATAATAACTTTAATGTTTGAAGCCATAGCAATGAAATATTTGCCTTTTGTTATCTGTTAATTCCCCTGGCTGAAGACTAAACTTGGCAGATCATCAGTTACAAAAGGGAATAAGACATTAAGATAAACAGAAAAGGAGCAGCTGAAGAAGCCTGACAGAGAACAATCCAGAGCATAGGATACAAGGTGTTCATACAGTAGCCAAGTTTGTCCTGTAATATCTGGTAATCACTTGTATGAGAACTGTAGGAAATGTCAGTCCAGTGGTTTGTCAATGCCGTGTGTTAAGTTGCCTTGTGGGAGAGTTCATTTTGGAAACAAGACTTGGGCAAATTTCCTGACTTCTCTGGATGATGAAAAACACTGAGCGCACTGAATGTGATGGTGCACTGGGTGTAAGCAGCATGGGGTTGCCTCTCAGAATGCCCCTTGCTGGTGGATTAATGGAACCACAGTGGCAACAACTGTGTATGGTGATTGTTTGGTTCACTGGACAGGCATTGAGTAATACAAATGGAATGTGAAAGCTAAATAGGGTACATCAACACATGATGGGCCGAGTAATAATGGACAAAATATTTAATGTGTGATGAACACTTTTTGGACTTACTGCAATTACTGGTGGGAAGAGTTGGCAAGAGTATAAATGAAATGGAAACTGCAGAGTTTAGAGTGACAGAAATAAATTCAATGGTCTATTGTGGATAGAAATGTAGCAGGAACAAAGGGTGTCATGAAACCATCAACTTTTTTTATGTTAGACCTGATTTGTTATCTTAATGAAGCCCCTTGACACCTTTCACATCCCATTGAAAAAGCTTTGGGGTTTAACTTCAACATTTGGTGAATTTGATCTAATAATGTTTACTTAATAGTGTAAGTGTCCCTGCGTCATGATGCTAGCCCACTAGTGCCTTGGGTCTGGAGAAGTTCTACCACCAGATTGCAGGTGGTGAGAAAGAGTCCAATGTCATGATGGAGGGGCCAGTTTTCTCCTGTCCATATTCCAGGGCACTAGTCCCTTGTAGGGTGATGCAGTAAAGCAAACCTCAGCACCATGATGCTTATATTTGGTAAACTTATAGAACCATAGAAGTCTAGGACCGGAAGGGACCTCAATAGGTCACCTAGTCCAGTCCCCCACACTCAAGGCAGGACTAAGTAATAACTAGGCCATTCCTGGCAGGTGTTTGTCTAACCTGTTCTTAAAAATTTCTTATGAAGGAGATTCCACAACCTCCCTAGGCAATTTGTTCCAGTGCTTAATTACCCTGACAGGAAGTTTTTCCCAGTGTCCAACCTAAACTGCCCTTGCTGCAATTTAAGCCCATTGCTTCTTGTCCTATCATTAGAGGTTAAGGAAAACAATTTTCCCCTCTCCTCCTTGTAACAACCTTTTATGTACTTGAAAACTCTTATAATGCACACACACACACACCCCCCGACTCTTCTCCAGACTAAACAAATCCAATTTTTTCAATCTTTCCTCATAGGCCATGTTTTCTAGACCTTTAATAATTTCTATTGTTCTCTTCTGGACTTTCTCCAATTTGTCCACATTTTTCTTGAAACGTGGTACCCAGAACTGGATAGAGTACTCCAGTTGAGGCCTTATCAGCATGGAATAGAGTGGAAGAATTACTTCTCCTGTCTTGCTTACAACACTCCTGCTGATATATCCCAGAATGATGTTTGCTTTTTTTGCAACAGCGTTACACTTTTGACTTTTATTTAGCTTGTGATCCATTATAATTCCCAGATCCCTTTTCTCCATACTCATTCCTAGGCAGTCATTTCCCATTTTGTACATGTGCAATTGATTGTTCATACCCACAATTTTAGGTTACAGACTAATTAGGATGGTTCAAGGACTTTTTTTAACCATTTGCTGAGTCCCCAATAAACACCATCCAAGATTAGGTTGAAGTTTAACACTTTTGAGGAGCTTGAGATGAAATCTAAATCTCATCTAGGGATCTCCTTACTGGTGGGTCTCTACCTGCAATCTTTGGCACCAAGCATGGCAATTTGACCAACTACTTATTGAACTGTGTGAGTCCCTCCAATATGAAAATTTCCTGAAAGCTCAGGTGTTCTTTATTCCATGACAAGCAGGTAAATAGATAGTAGAACCCTTGGAAGAACTTTTGAAATTGGTCCTTCCACCCATTTTGCCATGGTTATTTATGCCTCTTTCACCTCCAGGTTGGTCTACTGGTTTTTTTGCACTGCTTGAGGCTGTCCTTGAAGACTACCTGGAAAATTCAGCTGGTGCACAATCTTTGTCACCACTTACCTTATGGTGCTTTCTGCAGACAATACATTGAACCTGTGCTCCAGAAGCTGCACTGGCTTTCAGTTTGAGTTCAGTTAATCAATAAAGCCCTTCATAGTTTGGCTTTCATATATCTTAGAAACTGTTTCTCCTTGTATTTTACCTATGTATTTGAGATCAGCTGGGAGGCTTATGGTTACCATACCTCAGTGTTTCCTTCTGGGAGTTGGGAAAAGACATTTTCAGTAGAGAATTTTTGATTCTGCAATTTGTTCCTCCACTCCTGCTTTAATAGTAACACCTAGCTCTTCCATAGCCTTTTTCATCAGTAGATCTCAAAGTACTGTACCAAGGAGGGCAGTACTAATTGGGAAACTGAGGTGCAGGGCAGTGACTTGGCCAAAATCACTCAGCAGGCCAGTGGCTTCAACAGAACTGGGGTCTGTTGATCTTCAAGACACTCTGCAGAGCCTATTTTTTTTCAGGCTTCTTTGAGGGGGAAGGGAGGACTAGTTTTCAGTCTGTATGTTTTAGAGTATTTTAAAAGTTGACATTGGGTCATGCTGAACTTTTCTATGTGTATTTTTAAATGCTGTAAATGACTCCATCCAGAGAGTAGGATAGGTGCATACTATAAATGGAGCAGAGTAATATATTCATAACAAGTCACTTTTAACCAAAACGTCATCTTTTAGTGATTGGACACAAATTGTTTAAAAGTTAGAAATTTCATTCCAAAATAATTGTGTGAAAAAATTCTTGCACTTTTCTTAGTATTTTGAACCAGGTTGATTGGTTGAGATTAGTCACATGGTATGGAGTGTGGTTTCCAGGTTGTTTTAGTCAGCCCCATGTGGTCAGGTGAGATAGTGGAAGCCATTTTTGATGCCATTAACTGGAGGAAGGGGCAGCAGTGGAAGATGTGGAGAGCTGTTTTTTGTCCCTTAGAAGACCTTTCAACATCAGCCCTACTTGTGGGTCATCCTGAAGACACCATTTAGGAGGGTGATCTGTGGGAGGACTGAAGGAAGGTTGTTTGGGGACAGAGGGCACATGGTCTGGTAGGATCCTGCCTAGTTTCATTTTAGAGCTAGTTAAATAATTTTTCAAATTTTGAAATGCAAATGAAGCATCCACATTCTGAACTTTTGAGACTTCATCCTTCATTGGACTTTAGCTCCGTAGAGGTTGGTTTGTTGTGCACTGTTATATGTAACTCAGCTATGGTGAGGCAGCTTTACAGCATGCTTTCATATGCAGTCTGGTTGTGTTACTCCTGGGTTTTATTATATATACTGTCATAAGAACAAGTAAAGTACACTGATGAAGTTGTAGCTGCCAAATATTGCTGACCTACGGACCATATTGTACCATTCTATGTCTACTGTTTTTTTTTAAAGCATAAGAAACGACAGCCATGTATTTTTGCCAACTTCTGCCAATCACATATCCTGAGATGCTAGGGAAGCAGAAGCTGTGCTATTCTATCCACATATTATTTTAAGGTTGCCCAACACTTCCCACTATAAGTTCCTCTTTTCAGTTGCTTACAACTTTGGCAGACTTTAACCATTTGGGCTGAAATTCTCCATGCTCGATGTGTACCTCAGGCTGAAAATTTCAGTCAAAACGATTCAGCCATTTCTAAGAATGAGGCAAGGAAAAAAATTTGTTTTGTTCAAGTTAAAAAATTCCGGTGACCTTTCTTTGAGAAGTTCTAGCATCCCCTTGGAGCAGGGACATGAAATTTGGCAGGAAATGGCCTTTGTGTCAGTGATGTGCTTTTTGCTGTTGCCATGAAGATCTGCCCAAATTTGGCCAAGTTCTAAGTCTTTGAAAAAATTGCAGTTTGTATGTATTCAGTAGAGACTTCATAGATTTTAGCAGCTAAATGCCCCAAAGATTTGGTCTGCTCTGGGCATGTTCCAGACTAGAGCTGAGTGGGACTTTCCCTGCAATTGTATCTCTGGGCTGCTGTGGGCTGTCCCAGGTCTGGGTCTGGGCACCTAAACTGACGGCAGGGAGTCTGTGCCTCCTGTCCTCTTGCTGATGACCTACTGGATGCAGGCACCATGGAGGAGAAAGCTGGCAGATTCTAATGCAGAGGGAACTGGGGGGAAATGGAAGGGGAAGAGACTGAGAACCAGGGGGGTGGGAGAGGATGTAGGAGGAGACAGCTGTGACAAGGAGCTGGAGTGCAGACTCTGCATTGAATGGGGGGAGGGGTCATGTGGAAAAAATAGTATGTGATCATGTAATGACTGTATCATAATAAATATGAACAAGGGGAGCAAATTAAGGTTGCACAGGCAACTCTGGCATTTCCTAACTTGTGAGTGCTTGACTTTGCAACATTAATAATCTTTTAATGTAGCTTTTTAGTGTGTATGTAACCCTTCTGCCAGGTGGAGTCGGCAGCGGCAAGGGCTGGGTCCAAAACTACGGGTTCCTTTTCAACAATATAACACAGAAACAGCTTGAGCCCCCACCCAGTAACCTGGGATAATTGCACACCACCCCGGGGCTGCCTGAAAGAGGCAATACTTCCCTTTTCTGAGTGTAGAAAAGAAACTTTTAATAAAAAGGTAGAAAGTAACCCAGCATTAACTTGGGAAAACACCACAAGCAGGATTCATGAACATAAAACCATGAGCAAAACCCGCACCCGAAAATACATTGGGCAGTGTCTTTTGCTTCAGGTTCTTAAGTCCAGCAACCAAAAGTTCCTCCAGTGTGCCCCTCCTGTCACTGCACCTCTCTCACAGTGGTTGTCCTTTCTCAGTGAAGGCCCACTGTTCAGAGGTGCATCTGCGTGAGTTCACCTGCCACCCTAGGCTAGGGGAAAAGCCCCTTGCTCGCTCTGGCATTGGCCACTCTGCTGAGCGCTCCACACCCTCTGGGATGTCTTGAGGTCCCACCACTTAACACAGCTCTCAGTGATTTTGTTAGTGGGGGAGCCTCACTGCTAATGCAGACTGGACAGTCTCTTTCACTGTCCCACAGCAGGTCTAATACTTAGACCTGTTTCAGAGTAACAGCCGTGTTAGTCTGTATCCGCAAAAAGAAGAACAGGAGTACTTGTGGCACCTTAGAGACTAACAAATTTATTAGAGCATAAGCTTTCGTGGACTACAGCCCACTTCTTCGGATGCATATAGAATGGAACATATATTGAGGAGATATATATACACACATACAGAGAGCATCTGATCAGGTGGTTTCGCAGTTTCTTTGAGAGTGTGTGACACAGTCTCTCAGCATAGTCTGTGTGATATGTAGATTGTAATGGATTTTTTACCTTTAGTCCTTTTGGTATGATGTCCATCTGCTTGCATTTGGAAAGGAAGATGATGTCTGTCTGTATCTGTACGAGTTTTTTCATGAGGTTGATGGATTTCCATTCCATACGGCTAAATGCAGTGCCTTGCATAATGACAAGTTTCAGAGTAACAGCCGTGTTAGTCTGTATCCGCAAAAAGAAGAACAGGAGTACTTGTGGCACCTTAGAGACTAACAAATTTATTAGAGCATAAGCTTTCGTGGACTACAGCCCACTTCTTCGGATGCATATAGAATGGAACATATATTGAGGAGATATATATACACACATACAGAGAGCATCTGATCAGGTGGTTTCGCAGTTTCTTTGAGAGTGTGTGACACAGTCTCTCAGCATAGTCTGTGTGATATGTAGATTGTAATGGATTTTTTACCTTTAGTCCTTTTGGTATGATGTCCATCTGCTTGCATTTGGAAAGGAAGATGATGTCTGTCTGTATCTGTACGAGTTTTTTCATGAGGTTGATGGATTTCCATTCCATACGGCTAAATGCAGTGCCTTGCATAATGACAAGTTTCAGAGTAACAGCCGTGTTAGTCTGTATCCGCAAAAAGAAGAACAGGAGTACTTGTGGCACCTTAGAGACTAACAAATTTATTAGAGCATAAGTACAAGTACTCCTGTTCTTCTTTTTGCGGATACAGACTAACACGGCTGTTACTCTGAAACTTGTCATTATGCAAGGCACTGCATTTAGCCGTATGGAATGGAAATCCATCAACCTCATGAAAAAACTCGTACAGATACAGACAGACATCATCTTCCTTTCCAAATGCAAGCAGATGGACATCATACCAAAAGGACTAAAGGTAAAAAATCCATTACAATCTACATATCACACAGACTATGCTGAGAGACTGTGTCACACACTCTCAAAGAAACTGCGAAACCACCTGATCAGATGCTCTCTGTATGTGTGTATATATATCTCCTCAATATATGTTCCATTCTATATGCATCCGAAGAAGTGGGCTGTAGTCCACGAAAGCTTATGCTCTAATAAATTTGTTAGTCTCTAAGGTGCCACAAGTACTCCTGTTCTTCTTTTTGCGGATACAGACTAACACGGCTGTTACTCTGAAACTTGTCATTATGCAAGGCACTGCATTTAGCCGTATGGAATGGAAATCCATCAACCTCATGAAAAAACTCGTACAGATACAGACAGACATCATCTTCCTTTCCAAATGCAAGCAGATGGACATCATACCAAAAGGACTAAAGGTAAAAAATCCATTACAATCTACATATCACACAGACTATGCTGAGAGACTGTGTCACACACTCTCAAAGAAACTGCGAAACCACCTGATCAGATGCTCTCTGTATGTGTGTATATATATCTCCTCAATATATGTTCCATTCTATATGCATCCGAAGAAGTGGGCTGTAGTCCACGAAAGCTTATGCTCTAATAAATTTGTTAGTCTCTAAGGTGCCACAAGTACTCCTGTTCTTCTTTTTACTTAGACCTGGTTATGAGGCCTGGTCTACACTAACCCCCCAATTCGAACTAAGGTACGCAACTTCAGCTACGTTATTCACGTAGCTGAAGTCGACGTACCTTAGTTCGAACTTACCACGGTCCAGACGCGGCAGGCAGGCTCCCCCGTCGACTCAGCGTACTCCTCGCGCCGAGCAGGATTACCGGAGTCAACGGGGAGCACTTCTGGGTTTGATTTATCGCGTCCAGACAAGACACGATAAATTGAACCCAGAAGTTCGATTGCCTGCCGCCGAACCAGCGCGTAAGTATAGACAAGCCCTGAGTGAGTTGCAGATCTATTGGTGTGAAACAAACGATTCTCAATTGAGCCTCAATCATCTCTGTTATTACACAGTGGAGAGTTGAGGGGTCAAATGGTGTCTGGGACCCTTAGGCAGGGCCCATCCTCAACTCCACTGAGCGTTAGCTCCCTATCCCCTCCCTAGCAACTGCAGTTCAGTTAGGAGTGAGTCCCTCAATCAGGTCATGCAAAGCACAGTTCTGCTGCCCTTGAGTCACACAACAAGGATAACAACGCTTTATTCCTCCTGCCCCAATAACTAAGTGATTTGTGATCCAACACCAGCCAAAAGTAAGCTTTTGGGCAAAACAGTCCCATGATGCTGTGCACATAGGCAGAGTCAACAGCACCGGAACTGGTGGGAGACAGGAGGCCATGCCCCCAACTTTTTAACATGAGCATAGTTTGGGGAGCAGGGGCGGTGTTGCCCCCAGAAAACTGCAAGCCTCAGTCAGGTGCGGAGTAATGCTGATGGGGGTTGTGCTTTGTAGTACACCTCCCCCGCTGCAAAGTGCAGCACTGCTTCAGTGTTTCTCAATAGGGCGTCATGACAGGCGGTCACAGGATGGGTTTTGGGGGGTCGCAAGTGCAGGGCCGGTATTAGGGGGTGGCAAGCAGGCAACTGTCTGGGGCACACACCCATAAGCAGTGACTTTTATTTTTCATCAGAGGTACTCGACCCCGGCTCCATCCAAGGTCCTGACCCCACTCTGCCCCTTCCCCTGAGGTCCTTCTCTTGCTCCACCTCTTCCCACACCTACTCTGCCCCCTCCCCTGAGATCCCCACCACTTGCTGCTCTCTACCCTCCCACAAGTGTCTCCCCCAGCCTTTGAACAGCTAATTGGTGGTGCCTCTGAACAGCTGATTGGTAGTGCCACCGATCAGCTGCGGCTGGTGGGTGCTGAGCACCCTTTTTTTTTTCTGTGGGTGCTCCAGCCCTGGAGCACCCATGGAATCAGTGCCTATGCCCACTCCACAGAGGGTCCCATGAAGCTAAGTTACATGCTTCAGCCCCAGGCGGCAGGGTTCGGGCTTCAGACTCTTGAAAGGTACACTAGTGGGGCTAAGGGTGAGAACCACTGCTCTAGTGCAAGTAAATTTGATGCTGCAGTCCCTTCCTGTCTCCATGAGCTGTAGGATTTATGGCAGCAGAGACCGTGAGGCTTTCAGAGCTGAAAGAACACACAGATAGCTAAAAATCTGTTTCATTGCTGAATCGCTGTAAGCTGATGTGAACTCAATCAGCATTGTTGAGCCCGTGATATGGCAATTTGTACCTCACTTTCCTGTGGTAGTGTGCGCTCTTGTGTGCACTCTCTTGCACGCTCATGGGCTGAACTGAATCCAAATGTCTCATTGTGAAGTACAGAGTCAAATCCGATTCCAGCTCCAAATTTCATGACCCTGCTCCATCTCTAGGCTGTACATATGGATCTGTCTTATTACAATTCAAGTGCTGGTTTGTGTTCATCGCTGCCCAGACACATAAGACACAGTGTCTGCCCCATGGAACTAACAATCTAGTGCAGACATCTTAGGCACTGCATAGGAATGTGCGTACCTTGGTATGTATGCTAGAAACCGCTGAAAAATCAAATCCCAAGAGAAGGATTTGTATGACTCCGCCATGATCCTGGCCTCTGAAGACATATCTGGAGAAGGATTAAAGCACACTCTTTTATATCTATTATTTATATACACAGTAAATGTTGATCCAAGCCAAAAATGTACAGTACTCTTTTTAAACTGAAGATTGTGATGTTTTATTTAAAAAAAAATAACCTGGGCTTTCTGAACTTTAGAAAGTCACAGAGGTAAGTAATAAATCTGCTCAAAACTGCACTCCAGTGCATTTTGAAAACACAGTGCTCTTAAACAACCCATTTGTTCTATGCATAATTTAACTTTGCATAAGAAAATAGTTCTAAGGCACTCCAGGCATTTCATTTCTGACTGCACACGTTTAAACTCTGCGCACAAATACAGCAGCACATGGCTTTTTAAAAACCTTCTTGTACCTGATGATACAGTTAATTGGGATGGGCAGGGCATTGCGTACATTTTCCATTAGCATTCCATTTCCGTTTCTGTCTGAATATTTTGGTTGTGTTCTAAAGTTTGCATAAAGGTGTCTGGCACCGATGCCTACCCCCAGACAATAAGGAATGTGGGATTAGCAGAGCTTGAACAAAATCTTACTGCTGAAAGCCACATGCAAATCTCTGGGCTGATAGATTAGCAGCCACTCTGACAGCAAAGGCTGCAATAAAAAAAGAGACCTCTTTTAACTAGTTGCCTTTTCATAATGGCAATAACACTTTTTTTTTTAAATAATAAAATTCCATTGCTTAAGAGGTTGTTGATGTTCTAACAATGCTCTTGACATTTGGCATTAGCCCAGCACAGCATGGCACGTACCCTTTGGTGTCTCTTTGCCTAGCCAAATATGAAATTATACAAGCAGCATAACATCTTGGGGGTTTCATCATAGTGCAGATCAAAGCTCTTCTACTGATGGAGCTGGGTTGAGATTTTTGCAAGAGTTGTGAAGAGTAAAATCTGAGACAACACAGTCAATCCAAGCAGAGCCTTAGAAATAAATGACACATTGACCCAGGGGGTGAAATTTCTCTCTGCTGTAGCTCCATTAAAGTTAAAGGAGTTATCCTGGGAATGGATGTGATCCTAGCTTTATAAATGGAGCCTGTAGGTAAGATTCTCTTCAGTACTGGACAAACACTACAGACTAGGGTAGCTTGAGAGGTGAAAGGGATGGGAAAAAACAAATCTATGCAGGAGAGACAAAGCAGCAGCAAATGACTAAATAAGAATAGTCAAAGTTACATTTCAGCTTGGATCCTACAGGCACAGGATCAGCTGGAACAGTTTTGGAGGTTTTATTACCTTCTTCATCGCTCAGAATCCTTTATTCCTTGAAATGCAGCCGAAGCTGGAAAGAAAACAATGGGAAGACACGTCCACAATATGAACAAAATGTACCAGGTTCTGGCAAACTGTCTCCTAATACCAGAAACAGCCTGAGCAGCACCTGTTGTAGATTGAGGTGCAGTCTTCGCTATGATTGAAAGCTTAAGAAGGTTGCTTTGTGAGAGGCAATCCAATTATGGTGATAATTCACTTTTCTGTCATAAACATTCTGCTCTGAGAGTGAGAGACGGCCCAGTTTATCCTTGGTTTAACTCCATTGGCTTCAAAGGAGTCACACCAGGATGACTTCAGCCCAATAAATTTAAAATAGACCAGAGGGACTCACCAAAAAAGATGAGACCATTAATAGAGGTTTAAAATTGCTAAACAAAATAATTACAGTAGAACCTCGGAGTTATGAACACTTTGGGATTGGAGGTGGGTCATAACTCTGAAATGTTTGTAACTCTGAATACAACATTCTGGTTGTTCTTTCAAAAGTATACAACTAAACATTGACTTAATACAGCTTTGAAACTTTATTATTATGCAGAAGAAAAATGCTGCTTTTAATCACCTTAATTTACAGAATTAAGTACAGAAACTGTTTCCTTACTTTGTCAAATCTTTTTTAATCTTTTCCTTTATTTTTTAGTACTTTACATTTAACACAGTACTACACTGTATCTGCTTTTTTTTTTTTTTTGGTCTCTGCTGCTGCCTGATTGGTACTTCTGGTTCCAAATGAGGGGCGTGATTGACCGGTCAGTTCATAGCTCCGGTGTTCGTAACTCTGAGGTTCTACTGTAATCACAAACTTTATTTAAAGTACAAATAAGCACGTAGTCTTTGTTGTGAGTGGAATTCACCTTGCACAGAGGGCCAGCACATGCCCTGTGCATCTCTTAAGCCCTATTTTAATGGTTTAAGTGAATCTTAAGAGGTGCTATCTATCCACAATTGAGTTAGGACAAGAAAAGCAATTTTTGGACACTTTGGGAAGGTTATGTATCACATTGAAAAAGACAGTCAATCAAAACCCACAGTTTTTGTTGACAGGTTTCAGAGTGGTAGCCGTGTTAGTCAATTTTTGTTGAGATCACTTTTGTATAGAACCTTGACCATATTAGGTCAACAGTATTAAATTTGTCACTCAGCCATCACCATAACATAGAAACAGGCAAGTGAGGTTTTTTTAAAAGGTACTGAAACAAAAGTTACAATATTAGTTCATCCTAAAGCATCAGTATTTTGGTTCCCCAGGGAAGGTGATGCTAGCCTGTTGTCTCACCTTTGCTTTGGGACTCCCCAGAATGCTAATGCCAATGATCTATTTTTCTGCTTTGTCTGCTACTATAGGAGTTGTTTTCACTGCTCTGATTTTATCTTCCCTGAAACTACCAACAAGATACTAGGTTGCCCACTGTGAGTAGGATTGTCTTATTCTAAAGCAGGTGACTCAACCACCATTCCCGAGTTATAAACTACACAGTGCTGGAGAGAGTGTTAAATAATCATTCATGCAACTCGTACCACAAAGACAGAGAGCTGTGGGTATCTCTGAGAGCCATTCAAGCTCCTTCTAAATATCTTGTTTCTATTTTGTTTCAAACTCTGAGCAGCCAGTATGACTGTAATGAGAGGAAGGGTGGCCCTGTGGGTAGGGTGTTGACTTGGGTTTGATTCTCTACTTTGCCACAGACTTTGTGTTACCTTAGTTTGTCTGGGCCTTAATTCCCCATCTGTAAAATAGGGATAGAAGTACTTCCTCCTGTGACATTCTATGCCCCAAAGCAATACCCCGGCACCCCCATATTTACCATGGTGATATGATTATGATATGTTTTGTGCACAGTATGCCTTGTAAGGTATCATTCTAAAAGTCTTCATCTGTTAAACATTAATATCCTGTTGAATTGTATGTGCTGTCGTTGTATCTGAAGTTATGAATATTGACACTGTACCATGAAATAAATGTGTTTGCTCCTGGAGTGAAACCCACAAAGCAGTTTACATCCAGTCTAGCCAGCACATTGTGGATGAACCATTCAAAGTAATGGCCCATTAAGAAACACAGGCCATAGAAGAAGCTTATCCTCACCTGATGG
This sequence comes from Malaclemys terrapin pileata, assembly GCF_027887155.1. Classification (NCBI taxonomy): domain Eukaryota; kingdom Metazoa; phylum Chordata; order Testudines; family Emydidae; genus Malaclemys; species Malaclemys terrapin. The sequence goes on from NC_071505.1 coordinate 62,369,173, forward strand.
GCTTTCCTGTGCACACTTCAGCCAGTATATGAATAATGGTTGCTAACTCATTGAAGCATGCAAGGGTACGTGACTAGATCATGTGATATTAGTCGCCATCTTGTGCCTGTACTTTTCCACAAACTCTTTGCTTAGAACAATGACATTTTCTCCACATGGAAGAAGCTATAAAAGTGACAGCACTGGGCCTCACTCCCCCTACAGCACAACACCTGGAAACACCTCAGGAACAAAGACTGAACTGGGGCAGGGGGTCCTCGGCGGGAAAGAAGGAATCCGAGCCTGTGTATGGAAGCTCAGTGGACTGTTTGTACCATCAGGGTGAGACACTACTTGATTCAAATCCTGTCTAGTTTATAGAACTTACATTGCAGTTTTGTTTTGTTTCTTAGGTAATCTACTTTGATCTGTACATTTATTACTAAAAATCTAGCTTTCTGTAGTTAATAAATCTGTTTTATATTTTTTTACCTAAAACAGTGTGTTGTTTGACGTGCAAAGGGGAAATCTGCTCAGGCACAGGGCCTGATGCATTGTCCTCTCCACATTAAGGAAGGGGCAGACTGGGTAATAAACTTATACTTGTCAGGCTTTTGACCAGGGCAAAATGGTATAGCTCTGTGGTCCTAGACTGGGGAGCTGTGGGGGGCTGGCTGGAGCCTATTGTTGGTTCATGAATAGCTAGTGAAAGCATTCATGTAACTGCAGTTGGGTGTGTCCCTGTTTGTGTATGGCTGTATAAGTGCAAGTCCTGGAGAGGATTGCAGCTTGTCACAACATCACAGTGTGAGGGGGCCCAGACTGGCATGCCAGAGGGCTCAGCGAATCCCCAGTTCCAGGTTGCATCCCGGGGAAGTCCATCACACCTCCCTGCTCACAGGGGTGTTGTGAAGGTGAATATATCAAAACTGTACGACAGTACTGGGGACCAATTAGTCCCTTAGATAGATGTGCTTTGCATTGTTCATTTTCTGCCAGAAATGTAATCTTGCTATCGCTAATTTCTTTATCATTATGAGCTCCCCAATCTCCACCCTTACCAAGGCTTCTGGAGTACAGATGAGGGAGGGCCAGCAACCTCCTCAAGAAAAGATTCTGAACCATCAAAAAATCGTGACTGTACTTTGGATTGGAAAACTCTAATTGCTGGGGAAGAGGTCAACACTCACAGCTTCCAGGAAACCTGGGGGCTCCCTTTACTAAGTTTTGGATTCAAATGGGCCTGCCTCTTGTCCCAGACTGGTGGCTAATCAGACACATGTGGCTATGAGATGATTTGTTTTCAGTCGTGACTGTTAATGTTCCATATTCTCTCTTGGGGGTGATATCACCTTAGTTTTTATTCCCGTGATTATTAATTAGGGATTCTTTGTGGCAATGGAGTAGCCTAGGAAACACACAGGCTTATCTGAGTTTGGAAAAAATAACATACAGGGTGTGATCATTAGTGTATAGCTGAACAGCAATAGGATATCCCTTCATCCTGGTAAAAAGAGAGTTCACTTTCAACATCTCTACCACATTGGTGACATAACAGCTACATTGAAAGGAGATGAGCAAACATCCCCTGTCTCACCTTTCTGGAAAGTGTGAAGACTCTGGTGTAGTCTCATTTCTCCCAAGCCTCACTCTGGGTTTTGTTATACAGATGTCTAAGGAGGCACAGCCACAGGACCAACCTCTGTCTGTTACCTCTTATCCCAGAACTTTTGCATTTGAAAGAGTCAAGATCCATGAAAGCTGCTTAAAGCTTCCTAGGGCAGGTCTTCACTACAGGGTGGGGGTCGATTTAAGATACGCAAATTCAGCTACGCGAATCGCGTAGCTGAATTCAACCTATCGGAGCCGACTTACCCCGCTGTGAGGACGGCGGCAAAATCGACCTCCGCGGCTCCCCATCGACGGCGCTTACTCCCACCTCTGCTGGTGGAGTAAGAGCGTCAATTCGGGGATCGATTGTCGCGTCTCAACGAGACGCGATAATTCGATCCCCGAGAGATCGATTTCTACCCTCCGATTCAGGCGGGTAGTGTAGACCTAGCCCTAGTGTGGAGCTGTTGATTTGAAAACGAAATGGTTCAAAGTGCTCAGTTCTCTGCAGTAGCTCAGCCCTCTCTAAACTTTGCCTGTTCCTCAAGAAATAAGATTTCTTGGTCTGCCCAAGAGGCTGGCTAAGATTTGTAAAGCTACTTGTGCCATTTGGACACCTCATTGTTCTTAATTTTAATGGCAGTTGGGGTCCAAATATCTTTTGAATGCTAAATCAATCCAGATTAGGTATCTATAGAACTTGGATCATTTCTCTTCTACACTTTAAAGCTGGGTGCTATGGCAGCTAGAACCCAAACACCCGGGATAACTAGCTGTGTCCCTGATGGAAGAAAATAATTATTCATGGTCAGGCATGCACCAGTCTGGTTAAAAATGGAAATAATGATACAGGAGTAAGAGCCTCATTAGGTGCTTTGCAGTTAATTTACAGTCAGTTTGTGCAGGGTTTCCTTGAAGGCAACAGTGCAAAAAGGCACTGTACTCGTACTGACAAAAGTGTTTTTACAGCCCAGTGGCCATCTCTGGCCAAATGGACACATCTGTCTCTTAGCTCAATATATTCTTGGATAGAGAAGATCAGACTCTTGATGAACAGCAGGGCATAATGGGATGATAATGCAGATGTCTTAAATATGAAGCAATTTACTGAAGACACCTTTTAGTGAATATCTCCCATTTTTCAATTTCCTAGACTGTATTGCAAGCCGAGATTTTGGAGTGGAGACATAAAGGTGTAAAGTTCCAAGGCAGTAGTAGCTTGAATCCCACATCGCTGTTGTAAATGCACTAGCTTACATTTTTTGGCAATGCTACCCAACTACAAACCTCCCAAATGTTATTAAAACATGAGTCCCTTTTTGTGAATGTATGTCTTAATTAATCCAGTTCTTTGGGGTTTTTTTAACTGACTTTCTCATACATATGCTTTCTACCCCCCACAGATAAGAGATTTTTAATAATTTCTTGTCTACTGACAAAATTGTTTCCATCACCCTAATAGAATTCTTTTATAGGGATTCCAGGTGATTTAGTGGAACTACTGGTAACAGACAAGCTGCTAAGCTGCACACCGCCTGCTGCTAAATTCATCCAACAAATGTCAGATATCTTTTTAATTTTCCTTTGGGTTCTCAAAATATCATAATTTTGATAGACGGAAATGTTTTTGGATATGCACCATAGAAATCCTTCTAAAAGCACATTGTAGCCTCGGGTCTTAACTTTAAGCTATTGCCTTGGAAGATTGTTATGGGCTGTATGAAATAGAATATGTCAGAGGCTGGCTTTGTGTTAATGTTGTTGTCAAAGGTAGTGGTTACATATTTGCGTGTGGGTGATTTCTTTTAGTTCGGAGCTTTTTTGTGGTAATGTACACACACTGGATGACGTTGAGAACTTTTCTTGGGTAACAATTTCAGTCATGCTCCATTTACGATGAATGACTTTTCCACTAGCACAAGGCTCCAACGGCACGGGTGAAACTCAAAAAAGGAGCACTTAATTCTTTGGGAGCAACAGCAAAAGTGTTTCAGTCTGAAATAATAAGTGTTCATCATTTTTATGGACATAATTTATAAGAGCTCTTTAGCAACTGCATTGAAAATGCCCATGGCTGAAATGCAAGGAGGATTCTTTTGGTTAGTATGAATTCAACCCTTTTAAAATACTCCTTTTCAAAAGCTGCACATCTGGGGAGACGGGGAGTGAGGGTCATGTAACAGCAGACTCACGTGTTCATCGCTTTTACAGTTTCATTCCCCTTTGCCTATTTCACCTGGAAATGCGTCTATCACTCCAACCCTCTGGGCAGTTTTCAAATCACCACTTTTATATGAAAAATGGGCCTGTCACTAAAATGTTCCCTTCATTCTCACAAATTTTGAATTCCTACCACCCCCTTGCCCATACATACATACATACCCCCTCGCATCCTCCACCCACCCCCAGCTAAAGAGCAGGACAGTCAACATTCAGTTTTAGACCACTGAAAGGTTTAGGGTCCCGTGTCTTACAAACCATCTGGGCTGGAAATGATTGCATTAATATCACTATTTTAACTTTATTTTTAGTTTTCTTGCTTAAGTGGTGACAGTACTCTCTACTGTACAAGACAGTTAAAGACACAGGGCCAGATTTGTAAAGGTGTTTCAGGTACCTAAAGATGCAGTAGCTGCCTAATAGATTTTTTCAAAAGTGCCCAAGTGCCTAACGCCCGTTGGAATCAATAGGAGTTTGGCCCCGGTCTCTTTTTAAAATCATACTAGGCACCAATCTGCATCTTTAGGCATCTAAAGTACATTTACAAACCTGACGCAATTACAACCTAAAACAGAGAAAAATACCCTGGGAGACTCAGCTGGTTTAGCATGCGTGTCTGTATTAGGAAGTGATGGGATGATGTTGACATGAGGCTACAGTTGTGATTCTCACAGGACAAATGGATTTTCGGACAGATCTGAGTCAAGAGTGGGAGGCAGCTTGACACACTGGGTGACAGAGGTTATTCCACGCATGAAAGGTGGCATGGACTGAAGTACTAGGAGAGGGTTGGGCAAACTACAGCCCGTAGGCCGGATCTGGACCCTCAGGGCTTTGGATCCAGCCTGCAGGCTTGCCCCCCGTGGCGCCGCGGGCTCCGTGCCGCTCTCGGGGGGCGGGGAGGGGGCAGAGGACTCCGTTCGTTGGCCTTGCCTCCAGGCACCGCTCCCTGCAGCTCCCATTGGCCGGGTACAGGGAAGCTTCGGGGGAGGTACCTGGAGGCGCGGCAAGGGCAGCATACATGGAGCCCTCTGCTCTCCCCCTCCCCTCCTGAGGGGCCGCAGCGCTTCCTGGAGCGGCGCGGGGCCGGGGACAGGACAGGCGTGCAGGAACCTGCCCTGGACCCGGTGCGTGCTGCTGCCACCCCGGAGCCCGAACCCCTCCTGCACCCTGCCTCCCAACTCCCTGCCCTAAGCCCCCTGCCTGCTCCTCGCACCTCTTCTGAACCCCAACCCCCTGCTCTGAGCCCCCTCTTGCACCCTGCACCCCAACCCCCTGCCCTGAGTCCCCTCATAGACTCCACACCCCTCCTCTGCCCCAATCCCTTGCCCTGAGCCCCTTCCTGCACAACGCACCCCCTCCCTAACACCGTACTCCCTCCCGCACCTCAACCCCCTGCCCTGGCCCTGCATACAATTTCCCCACCCAGATGTGGCCCTCGGCCCAAAAAGTTTGCCCACCCCTGTACTAGGACATGAGTGGGAGACTGGCATCACAGAAGTTAGGATGTGATGAGAGAAGTGGAGACATAGGCAGGGGTTTGATTGGGCTGAGCCTTGAAGACATGGATGAGATACTCAGCTGAGATTTGGTAGGCAAGGGGAGAGCTAGGGGAGGGGGTCTGAGGAGGGGGAGAAGGGTGTTTGCTACCACTCATTTCTAATGCTGTGGCGCTTATTTGGCTTAGCCCTGGTATGTCACAAGATACTGGATTTTGAAACTGCATTAACATTATCTCTAGAAAGCTATTTTACATACTCTTTAGATGTTTCTATTATTTAATAGTTTCTCTTCCTCTCAGGGCTGTGCAGTTGGACTTGTGGTGCAATGAAATCTGAATTTACAGGTAGCAGGCTATGACAGGCTCACTGGTTTGATTTTTATTAAATCTCTCTCAATTATTTCTAAAACTGGTTTTCTGTCAAATATGTAGCATATGCCGTATGCACAATGGTGTGATGTGGAATGAAGGGTCTTACTTGTAAGTGCTGGGGACGAGCTGGTGAAATGTGTAGGAGTTGGAACTCGTGCCATCAATAGCTTTTTACCCTGTTATATCCTAACTCAGTGTATGTACCTGAGACACTGTGTAGTTAAGTGCAAAACCTAATAAAACCTTAAATCTGGATTTCAATTCTTTAATTAAACTTGCACGGAATACATTTTTCACTATAGACTACTTAAATGAAGAGAAAAAAATGTTTTGTCTAGGTACTTTTCATGTTCCTTTAATCTGTACTTTTACAATTTCCATGGCAAATTCATGAGTCAGGTGTGATACAAAACTCTCTCCTCTAAAGCCTTATTTTTAGTCCCTGCCAACCTTGCAGAGCAACATATGCCCTTGGGTGATGAGGCTCAGTTAGCCATCTGCTGCAGCTTGTTCAGAATACAGCAGCAGGGTCTGCTCGCTGGTTTAACCAATCGTGCTGTCCTCTCCCTCTGCCTTCCCACAAGTTATTTAAACTGGTAGTGTTGATGGTTAAAGCACTGCTAATAAGTCCAGCCTATACTCAATACCTCCTCCTTGAGCTTTGATCTGGTAGGAATTTGTATTTGGACACCACTTGCCACTCATTCTTCACTTTCTAAAAAAAAAGCCTCAAATCATTTCCCCAAAACATTCCCTCCCGCCTGGGCAATCACCACTGTTGTGCCTGACATTTATCACTTTTCTCTCCTGCTCCCGCTCGACTTTTGGTCTGTTTTGAATTTTAAGAGGGTGGCTTATAAAAAGCCAAGGACTGACTGGCAGCAGAGCCTGCACACTCCTCTCACCCCCACAGCTGGGCTCTCTAGCTCTGGCTGAGGCTAACACAGACTGGCAGGGCAATAGGGGAATTTTGTACTGTTTGTACCTCTTCCATACAATGGACAGCTTTCTAAAAGGAACATTTTGTTTCACCACAATCAGTAGCCTCCAGGAAGGGGGGAGGTCTTCCAGCTGCTCTGGAGCCACGGCTGTAGGCCATGGGGAGAGTTTGCCTTGCAGAGGAGTTTACAGATACATCCCTGTTCATAGCAAGATTACAGGACTAGGCAGCAAGGGATTCCAGCTGTGCTGCTGCAGCTAGAGGTGGGTTGAGGTGTGCACACATGGCCATGGGCCTTTAGAGTCTCTCTGTCGCTGTTGCGAGCTCTGGCATCACATCAGCCTGGTGGGGAAGCTCTTCTGCAGTGGGAACTGGAGTACTGAATCTTTTCCTATGCCTAGCTGCTCTGCTCTTTACCTTTAAGCACATAAGAACGGCCGTACTGGGTCAGACCAAAGGTTCATCTAGCCCCGTATCCTGTCAAGCTAGCCCAGAGGCTTCAGAAGGAATGAACAGAACAGGGCAATTAGTAAGTCATCCATCCCCAGTCCCAGCTTCTACTAATTAGAGGTTTAGAAACTCCCAGAGCATGGGGTTGCTTCCCTGACCATGTTGGCTAATAGCCATTGATGGATCTGTCCTCCATGAACTTATCTGATTCTTTTTTTTAACCCAGTTACACTTTTGGCCTTCACAACATCCCCTGACAAGTTCCACAGGTTGACCGTGTTGTGTGAAGCAGTACTTCCTTATGTTGTGTTAAACCAGCTGCCTGGTTGTTTCTTTGGGTGACCCCAAAGCTGTTCTATACCCCTAATTATTTTTGTTGCCCTTTCTGCACTGGTACTGCTGTACATGTTTTCTCTGTTCTCCATCTCCAGATGGCTACACTCTGTGTCAAGAAGCGTGAAACTGATTTTTGGCGCCCCGATATATTACTGGGCAGGAGGAGTTAACTCATGAAGACAGACAATAAATGGGCCTGATCCTACAGTCTGTACTCATCAGTCTACAGGAGTGTTGCCTAAGTAAGAGCTGCAGAATCAGGGCCCTTTGTTATAGTTCTTCCATCATGAATCAATCCCTCCTGTCCATTAATTTTAGCCTCTAATGTACCGGCATCTTGTTCAGATGTTCTGGTGTGCAGAACAAAGGCAGTAAAGAGTGGGGCTGTGCTATGTTTCATATGATTCTGTACATATACAGCCCCAAATGGCATAGTTTTGTAACTATCTCACATTGCAAGCTCTCTGATGAGCAAGGGGCACATAACGAGGCACCCATGTCTTGCTCACTTTTTGAGCACAACAGAATAGGTAGGCATAGTCTCTCAGCAAAGAGGTGTCATCAGGGACGAACCATTTACTCATAGTCGCCCTTCCTAAAGGAAACTGAAGCGCAAATTAAAGCTGCCCAAGTGTTTATATCCAGACCCTGTGCTTGCAGGGTAGAGCACTAATTACGATACCAACAAGTTAAATCTGTATTTGTATTTCTATTCTACAGATTCCCATTTACACTAAGGCCCCTTTACCCGGCCAGAGTGATGCAAAGGGGCCTTAATGTTAATGAGATTCAGGCCCTACTGTTTTTATTAATGCATGGATCTTTGGGGCATGATCGCAGCCTATGCGGTTAAGCTCTGTGTACCACACATGCATGCGATGTAGAGAGGAAGGGAGAGAATAGGTATCTGTTCATTTGTTTCCAATTTAAAACAAAAACACTATCCGGTAACCATAAACAAGGAGAGAAACACATGACAAACATAGTGATCTTAAACCCACTTCGGTGAGCAGTGTTTATACTTAGTTCCTGAAAATCCATGGAGTGTAGTAATAGCACGGACCAGGGTTCAGCATGCATAGTTTGCAGTGCAGGGGGATAACATGAACATTCTCTTGAGAGATCCTGTGAAATTATTGTGGAATCTGCCATTTGTTGCCATCTCCTCCTCTCCAAAGGCAAAAATGTGCTCTTTTGAAGCATTTTTATAAGCCCCAGGGTTAAATACTATCTGTCAGGGACGATGTATCAATATCTGGGGAGGGGGAAATCAGAGAAAATAGGAGAGTTGGGGTGATTTCCCTATTTTTTAGAAGTGGGATCTAACTGCCCTAGAGCTCACATCCCTTCAACATGTCACTAGTGAAATTATAACAGACCACACACTTCAGCCCTCAAAAAACTAAAGCAGCATCTTTATTTTATACATAACAATCAGTATAAAAAGTTTATTACATAAGAGCTGTTTTGTTTCCAATATATTATATTGCTTCAAGCCAATGCAAAAAGTTCATACATTATAGTTCTACTTTGTTTACAATATATTATATTGTTCAAATGCCATAGTGTATATTTAATACATAGCACTCTGCAAAATTGTTATGACCAACAATATTGCTGTATTGATTTTTTTTTTAAATTAGGAAACTTGTTTGTAATCGTTCTAAGTACATGATAGTAACAATGCAAAAACAACCCTGACTGTTGCTTAGGCAAACTCTCTAGTCATCAGATCAACCGAGGGCAGCTTCTACAAAATGCTTCACTTGGAAATTGTTTCATTTTTGGAAAATATTTGCAGCTACATAATCAAAAAGGAAAGTTTAAACATTACTGAAATATAGTACAAAACACTGTCCAAAGCACTGAAACAAGAAGCCTATATAATCGTGCTAAAGAAGGATTTATAAAACTTAAAAGGAATAGTAAATATCAGCTCAGTGGTTTATAATGAAGCTAATAAAATTCAGGCCAGTAATCTTAACTGTAATGAACAGCATTTTAACATTCAACACATGAAAGGTTAATGAAGGCTATGAACTTTGTGTAACATAAAACGTTTCAGATGTTTGAGTTCACCAGATATAATTGGATTCGGGTGGAACATGCCTCTCTTCAGCCTTTTTAGGTGAAGGCGTGTGCTGTCTGTGCTTGGGGTCTGTTGGCCTCAGGGCACTCATAATGCTGGCTCCATACCCTGAAAAATTGAGAAAGAAACTACAAAAGCAGACTCCTGGTTCATTGTTAACATTTCAAATTGAAACAGTTTTTCCCATGGGAACGGAGGGAATTTTAATACACATCATACAGGTGCCCACAGGAAAAAATGGGTGCCATAAGACAAAAAGTTAATCATGACAGGATGCCGTCTCTCTGGCTTTTACCGTAAGGCTGCCTTATCACAGAATCACTGCACTACAAGTATACTTAGGGCTATAGTACTGCACTGGATTCACAACAATGTTTGATGGACAGAGAGTCAAAGGCAGCCCTTAGAGATGAGCTTTAAAATGGTTTTATTGGTTTGCTGAGCATAAAAATCCCAGTGGAGAATGTCTGTTAATTATGTGCACTTTACTTCGTTTTAAAGCCAAATACAAAGAAAACAAGAATGGCAGCAACAAACACCCAGAAAAATAAATTAAGGATCTGAGATATGTTGTTTCTGAAACTGAAAATGGGATAACAAGTATCAGTGTTGTACCTATTCGTTTACCGTTTCATTTACAAATCTAATTACAAAACCTCAAGAGGACATGACTTAAAAACTGAATTTCAGGGTTGCTTTATTTTTTTACCACTTCTCTTTAAGAATATTGTTGGAATGAATGGCTTCTCAGTACAACTGCGCATGGAACTTTTAAATCAGTGGTGGCAAAACTTTTCCTGTTGTGACCCGCCCCCCTTTACCAGTATTGGAATCTGTTCATGCCCCCTCCTCCATTACAGCACAGTTGGCTCAGCAGAGGAGCTTGGGCTGAAGGCATAGCTTGGGGCTGAACTGGGGATGAGGGAGGAGATGGAGCTAGCAGAGGGGGAATGAGGACTGAGCTGGGCTGGGGGTGGTGGCTGGGGGCAGAGCAGGGCTGGGTGGTGCTCTCTCCCTGCCCCCTGTGGGGGCTGGCCTGGGCCCTGCCGTGCACCCCTCTGAACGTTCCTCAGCACAGTTTGGGGACAACTGTTTTAAATTGTGGGGATTATTTTAATCTTTGTTTTATAGCCATTGACTTCCATAGCCAATGAAGTCGCCCCTAAAGTAGCTACATTTTTTCTTTCTTTGAAATTAAACATGAGTCTGACTGAGAGATACTTGGTTTTATTTGCAGAGTAAAATGAACTCAAGCACAAAGGGCCCTATGCATAGTTTCAGTAAATTCTACTTAGGCTCTTAATACAGAGGTGAATTCTACCCAGGGTGGCCCCAACCTGATGATTGCAAAAGGTGTTTTGCCTAACTAAGAACTGCAGGACTATAGCCAGTCTTTAAACCAACGTATTTATTAACGAGGGCTTCAAAGCCCTTGGAACAGACACTAATGTGTGAATACTGAATCCTTGTACCATGGCATGCATGCTACACGTTTTTTGCTTCTCTGGGGGCAGTAAAATGTATGTGCATTCACAATGAAAAAATGCTCACTTGCTAGCTGGTAGGTTAACTTTACAGATGTGTTAGAAAAAGATGGCATTAAAATTGATAGTGATTTCCAGATACTTGATTTTTAGCTATACTGTGTCTGTTGTATGTGTTAAAGTATTTATTCTTTTGTCAGGGAATGGCATAGTTAGGCAAACAAATATAAAATCCAACATCTTCTAAACTGATTCCCAAAGCCTTAATTTTAAACCATAACTCATTCCTGTCAGAGAATGTTTTGGCTTTATAGAAACACTCGTCATTATTCTCTGATGCATTTTAACATGCACACCTTTCTCTACCCAATGGATCATGGACATCTAAAATAATTTTAAATTAGGTTGTTCAATTTATACTATCATGTAGGTTCATGTCTGGTGGATTTATTAAGCATATGGCATTAAAAATAAATTGTTCTGAAATTTTCATTTTTACTATCTAATAAACTGGAGCAACTTATACCGGTAACAAATATGCTAATTTTTTCACTGCCACTTTTCAAATTAACTATTGATAGCAAACTAATAATGTTTACAGCAAACATATATCTTATGAATGGTTGTATCAAAAAAGTCTCAATACTTCAATTTGTTGTTATTATAGTACTATATTTTATGATATATAAGGCTGAATTGGAATTTGTCATCTGGATCTAAATTGCTATTTCAAGTCATTTTATAACTTCTTGTTATTGGGAATGGAGATTATATTAAATATGGAGATCTTAAGGATAAATTAATTCCTGGTTTAACTCCACTGAAGTCGTCAGTTGCCTATACATTGCACTAGGTGTCAAATAGATCAACAAAGGTAACATTGTGATCAACAAATTTTGGAAGCTTTAAGTCTGGTTTAAAAAAAAATCAATTAACACCCCTATACACACCTAAATTTTAACCTGCTTTAAAGTTGGTTGAAAATTGGAGGGAAGATTTTGCAAAAACGTTGTCTATTTCTCTGAAATTTTGAAAAAATCCAATCAGCTCTAAACCCCTATGTAATATATTTGTATTTACAGAAATGTCTATCCAGTGTTCTGAAAGCCTGAAGTCAGTGGGAATCATGTTGTTAGAGTAGTGTGTGCACAGCAGATACAGTAGGGCGCACTTTCCGAGATTCTCATTGACCGCAGTGGGGTTTGGATCAATCTCACCGCATCAGCAGAACATAAATTAGGTCACGTAGAAATTTTCTCTATACCAAATTTTAGAATTCCCAATAGGCAAAAAAGTGAGATTAATCACTGTAGAGTAGTTTTGAATTGTTTTATTCTTTTTTTGTAATTAATATACAGTTAACAAAAAGTAAGTCTTGAAAATGTTTGGGATAATTATTTGTATGTGTACATTTTAAAAAATGAAAGGATTATTAACTAAGGAGAGTGTTTTGTTTCTAGTGATTGTGTAGTAGCTTTGAGCCAGCCATTTATAAATGGAAGATGATCTGTGAAAAGTTCCAGTATGGATTCTCAGAGCTTTGTTCTCACTTACTTTTGTTGCAATGTCTTCCATGCCAGCCTTCTTTGCATTGACATTTGTTAGGTTCCACACAGGTTCCATATGATCCACAACCAGGTTCACAGACAGCTGTAATCAAGTGAGAACATGAATTCAACTTCCTTACATTTCACTCAGAGATAAAGTTACATAGTTGCTTTCCCTGCTATTCTTTAGAATGTTAGTTTTGGCATGGCCAAGGGCGCTAGCAGTAAATCTATAATTTTAAATTGACTGTGTGCAGAATTCTGAAAATAACTTGCCCCACTACTGAAATAAGTCCTTATTTAACTCTCTTACGTTGGTGCAAATCAGGAGTAACTCTATTGAAGTCAATGAAGTCAGTAAGGGAGAGGAGAATCAGGCCCATAATATTTACATTCATAAAAAGGTAGATTTCCAGTGGTATTTTGAAATACCAGAGTATTGAAATGTTATTATCCAGAAACATTTGCTTATTATACTGATGTGTTACTGCTTTAAAGAAACTCATACTATTGAAAGGTTTGGTTGTTTTTTACAAGTTCTTTGTTTTACAACCACCCCCTTAACATCAATAAATGAAGCATGTCCATGAAGTAAATTAACCTGAGCTACCCTGGCAACACAGAGTTAGTGCTGATGTTGAGTAATAAGATACTGTATTGCTATCACAATGATCTTATAACAAGGATTGATTGAGTAGAGTTAGTACTTACGCTTTGAACAAAGTTCTCCTTGGTAACCTTTGGAGCACTTACATTTATTTTTACCGGTACATTTACCTCCATTTCTACATGGCTGTTGGCATTTGCCTAGAAATAGGAAACATGAAAACAATGGTCTTAGTACTCCACTTATGCAAAAATAATTACAGGGAGAGGGAGGAAGAAAACTGTTTTAAAAACACACTTTGTGTTTGAAATATTCATTGGATAATATTGTTAAAAAGTCTTGTGTGTATGCAGTAGATTCTGTAGGGGGGCACTCTCTTATAGGCATGGGAAGTCTAGTTTTCCAAAGATTTATATGCATGCATAAGCAGCTTGAAAATTGGGCTAGAACTGGGCATGGCCTCTGAGTGTCCACACGGACTTTGGCTACACTCATAGCACTGGGATTTTGAAGAGGGAATTCAGTGTGCCCTCTATGAGTACTGCCCACTTCTCCATACCCTCCTAGGGCAGCTGCAGCACAGTGTCACTGTGTCATCATTTTGCAGCTAGCTGCAAGGAATATGAGCTCAGGGTCCAGGCAGCTGGGCACAAATGAAAGAAACAGGGAAGGGATACTAGGGCTTTCCTTAACAACAGGATACTCAAGAACTGAACAAATGTTGCAAGTATTTGCAGGAAATAAACAGGTTGGCTTGGCCTGTCACCTTACAGTCAGAACTGTGTGTACTCTGTAGATGCTGTAGGATCCATTCCATGCTGCAATTTACTGCTCCAGAAACCAAGCTTTCATTTAAAAAAATGTTTCTAGTTTCAATGGTTGTGAAGAAAAGCTTGAAAATGTGAACTGAATGTAACTAAGGCAGTGATGTCTACCTGAGTCTGCAGACAGCCTGAAACTTGAGTTAAAATAGCCGTGAAGGCATGGCATCCTGACTTTTAACTTAGGCTTTAACTCAAGCTGCTAACCCATCGGGCAGCCTGGGTTGCACTTGAGTTGTTAACCTAAGTTAAAAGCTGAGTTGCCATGTTTTCATTGCTATCTTAACCCAAGTTAGCCAGCACGGGTTAGCTAAACCAAGTTAAGAACACACCCTTTTTTTGCAGTGTAGACATACCCACAGATTAACTGTGGGCTAAAATGTCTTCTTGGAATGGAACAAAAGCTAAATGCTATGTGCTGTGCTATGTACATATCTGTTAGTGGAACAGAAACTAAGACTGGGAAATGGAAAAAGGAACAGCTCAGTTGGTGAAAGGAGGAGAAGAAATAAAAAAGAAAATTACTACTCGCCAGTCTCAAACTGAAACAGTAATTAGAGACAATGTATAACTACAGTAAGAAGAAACCCGAAGGACTTGGAGAATGCTTGTTAGTATTGCAAATTACGGTTAGCACATTTCCCAGGAGTTTTAGAGAGGGACTCAGCTATTAAAGGATCTCGCAAAATGTTTAAACAATGTAAACGGGGACGGGGGGAACCCTATTTGCAATCCTCTGAAGATGGCTTTCTGCCTAATGCAAAGGTTTTCTTCCCCTGTTTATTCTGAAACCTCCATGACTGAATGTAGCTGGCTCTGGATCTAAGGAAATGGAATGAGATTTGCTTCTCCTCTGATGTTATAAGCCTGGTCTAGCATTTTTTTTAGTCTCCCACTGTTGCACTAGTACTGGTGCAGTGCCGCCAGGCTGGCAGCAGCCATCAGCATTTCAACGACCATGGCCCTGATCCCAGAAAGACCTAGGCATGTGCATAGCTCTACTTGCTCCTACTGAAGTCAACGAATTTTCAAGTTAGTTCTTAACATGTTTTGATCCTTTTTTCTTTCTATAGGAATTGATTTACTACCCGGATTTCCATCTAAGTCAATGGGACTACTCATGTGAGTAAACCTGCATGTATACCTAAGTCTCTGCAGGAGTAGGGCCCATCTCACCTACATCTGCCCTGGGTAAGGTTAAATGACACTATGGTTAAAAATTCCAGAGGCTGGTCAACACTAGAGTGGCTGCTGCTGCTACCAGTCCAGATTTACTAGTGATAGTACACCAGAAGGAGATTAAGAGAAGTGCTAGCTTTGTCACAACCTTAAAGGAGCAAGCAAGATACACTTTTAAAACAAAAAAAGGAATGAAGACTGAGGAGTATCCTACTTGTGATTTGTGTTTCAGGTAGATCCGGATTTGGCTGGCACCTTGCTATATAACTGAATACTGTGCTTTTAGAAAGACGTATTTTGTAAGATGTTGCCACAGCAATGGCAGATTACAAGAGATTTGATTTCCAGCCTACAAGCAGGAGGTTTTAGAATACAGAGGAGTTTAGTTTTTTATACCCATGTTTGTGTCGGTTTAAATGGAATAGCCTTATTTAAATGTTCTATAATACGGCTCAGTATATGAATTAAAAAAAATACATAAGCTACTGACAAAAAGTATGAACTGCCCACACTTTGGGTCAAACCCTGATCAAATTCATGTGATAAATTCCATCAATGTCAATCTTTTCTCAAAGGAGGGAAGGAAGGGGAGAGTGCCAAGGTTTCACATTCAGACTTGATGTAAGCAGATGCAAATGCAGTGGAAATCAATGGAGTTGTACCTGCTTATACAGCTCTGAGTTTGGCCCATAGAATTAGAATGAGAGGAAAGACACTCATACCATAACAATGTTGAAAGACCACTTGTTCATTTGCGTAACTATAATAAAACCTTGATGCTTCCCACTGACTTTGATTTTGATGAGATAAACTGATAGAAAACAAACTGTGCAGCATATAAAGATAGGCAGGGGTAATCTACAAAACATTTGATCTACATGCGAATACTGTGCCAAATTTAAGTCTTAACACATTCTGATTCTTTTTTCATTGTATAGCAATTGACTTATTACCATCTTCTGTTACTGCACTGTTTGCTGGCCCTTATTTCCATCTGTATATTGAGATGGTGAGTTAAGTTTCATGTCTGTGGGAGATATACTAATTTGCTTGTTTGTCTAATGATGTTAAGCATTCAAAGAAAAAAATATTACAAATATAAGGCCAAACTCTGTTTGCCTAACTCATGAGCATAGTTCCAAAGAAGTCACTGAGATTACCTGCATGAGTAAGGTAAGAAAGATGCAGCACGGAATGTTGTTAGAGGGATACAATGCAAAAAGTATAAGTTGTGTGTATGTTTTCAAAACCAAAACACTGGCACTCCATCCCAGCATGGGTTGCTACTAAATTAATCTAATTTAACAGAGCCATGAGAAAACTCTTATCTTAGGCTAAGCTAATGTTTGACAGCTGGCGTCCCAGTTTTGTCCCAGGCTAGCTGCTTTCCACCTGCACCTTTACGCAGAACAGTTAGATTGACTAAAGACTGAAATATTTTGAATGGCTTTGATGCTAAACATCTGAAAATAGCACGTCTATTGATGTTTGTGACAAGAAGTTTTCAAGCTGCCATGTGAATGTAACTTAATACTTTCAACTGAAGCTGTCAGTCCTTTCACTCCTAGGTCCCTTTCCCCCAATACCAATTAATATTTCAAGCTCCATACTCTGCTTTTAGAATCTAGAGGCTCAGTTCTAATCTCACATGCAGGAGTGTAAATTGCTGCAGACCTGGCACACGCATATGGTGTTGACTGAGCGCTCATGTAGCTAGGGTTGCTGCTAAATCCATGGATTTGTTTAAAAAAATAAACAGAAAATGAGATGATTAAACAATGAATTGATACTCATCAGCTGTGAAGATTGCAAACACAGGCCTGGCTCACTCTCCGAGGGTCCCAACCTGCCGTTTGAGAACCCCAGCTGTCAGGCAGCACAGAAATGTGTCACTTGATCTTCCAGCTACTGTAACCGGAATAACCTTGGTTTAAGTGAAACAATGTAAAGCTGAGACTCACTAATTTCACAATGGTTTCCCTCGAGTCCTGAAGGACAAATGCATTTTCCTAGATAGAAGCAGGTTCCTCCATTGAAACAGGTTGTTGTGCAGTTAGCTGAAGGACATAAAACAAAAGATGAAATAATTTTACATTAGACATATAATTTATACTCTAACCACTTTGGCACTCACCTGAGAGGTTGGAGACCCCCGTTCAAATCCCTTCTCTTCAGGCAGAGGGGAAAATGAACCAGGGTGTCTCACATCCCAAATGAGTATCCTAGGCTAAGGATTATAACTGAGGTCATCTGTGTTTTGTGTAGAGGTAGGTGTGCTCAGATCATGCCTGCCTGACAGGGCCCTGCAGGTGAGATAGGTGGGGAATGCTTAGGTAATGCTTGACATGAGAAAGGCACTTGGATGCCTGCCCAAGGCAGCAGTGCATGCACTCAGTCGCAGAAGCCTAGACACCTAGGGAACTTTTACAGGAAATGTTTAGATGTCTGGTGAGTCTGGGTTTCTACAGGGCTAGAAGGCAGCTGAGCAGCAGTTTGTGGATCACAGTGGTACCTATGTCTAGGGTGTCTAAGACCCTTTGGGGATCTGGGCCAAACTCCTTTACTGAGGACTAAATACATACTATGCCAAATGGATTCTGTAAGCACAAGGGACTATAATTGCATATCTATCTGCAGAATGTGGGTCTAAAATACTTCCTTTAAAACATGACTTTGTTACAAAGCTCGTTGAAGACCTATTGAATTTACTAACCAAATGTTTTGTATAGTTTTGTGTTCTTACACCTTCTGTGTGATGGACTATTTAGATATATTTCAGTAGGAAATTTTGTATTTTTTAAATATCCAACACTTCTGGGATGGTGAATATCATACTTCCTTTACTGTTTTTTATTGATACACTAAGGTCATTATATCAAAAAATATTAAATGGAATAAGTTACTTATTTTTTAATCTGTCCAGATGCAACAAGTTAATGCACCAACCTTTCATCTAAGGAAACCAAGGTCCAAATCTTTATTCCCACCTCCACCAAGCCACAAATGGAAATGAATTTGCTGGCCACTGCTACAGTCCCTCAGGGAGCCAACTAAGGAGGTAACGGTTGTGTACATTATATATTATTCATTTCATGTACATGAGTGTTCAAAAGTGAATGTAAGTTGCACCTACCATCTGGTGGTTTATACATGTGTAATTTGCACTACAATGAAAGTCACCTCTGAGTTTTGGCCATGTTTTTTCGTATCTTAACATTAGCGCGATCGTGTGAAGAGGCCCAGGAATGAAGTAGCAGAGATGTACTAGGCTGGATATAAAGTGCTGTAGTCATAAAATTCTGTTAATATTGTGATGTGGAGGATGTAGATAGACACAGAAAGTATCATAGGTGTACATATGAGGTCAGACAACATAAACAAATGTCTGAGGGGACACTATCATATATAGTCCTCTTGTCAGGATCTCTGCAGCACTGTACCATACAGCCAAGAGTACCTTATGACTAGGGCCCTACAAAATTCACAGCCATGAAAAACGCATCACAGACTCTGAAATCTGGTCTCCCCCCATGAAAATTGGTCTTTTGTGTGCTTTTACCCATGGGCGGCGGGTATAATAGGTCAGGGGAGGGTTAGGGCTAGTGCCTCCCCTGGCACTGCTGTGGCTGCCGGACCCCCAGTTGTGGGGTTTGGGGGGAAGTTTTTTATTTATTATGCCCTATGCAGGTTCCGGGCGGCTGAGGAGGTGGTATATGCTGTTCAGCTTCCCAGGTTCATCAGTAATCTCCCTGGACTCCAGCAAGCTGATGAACCCAGCAAGCTGAGTAGCAAATACTGCCTCCTCAGCCACCCCAGAACCTGCACGGGGAATATCAAAAGCTTCTTCCAGACCAGAGATGCTTTTCCCCAGGCAGCTTGGAATCTGGGAGGGGAGGTGCGCCATGGCTGCAGCTGGCCCAGGACTCCTCTGGGACGAGGGGCTCGGGGCTTTGGCTGGCCCATGGCTCCGGCCGTGGGGGGGCGTGTGTGTGTCTTGAGGGTCCAGCCGCAGGGCGGGGGGGGGGGGGGGGTTGGCAGGTGGAAGGGGCGGAGCCGGGGCTAGCCTCCACAAAGGGGGCCTCCACAGGCCGTCCATGCTTTTACTCTATACTATACAGATTTTATGGGGGAGACCAGTGTTTCTCAAATTGGGGGTCCTGACCCTAAAGGGAGTTGTGTGGGGGGGAGGGTCACAAGGTTATTTTAGGGGGGTTGTGGTATTGCTACCCTTACTTCTGCTCTGCTTTCAGAGCTGGGCGGCCGGAGAGCAGCAGCTGATGGCTGGGCACCCAGCTCTGAAGGCAGTGCCCTGCCAGCAGCAGCGCAGAAGTAAAGATAGCAATACCATACCATGCCACCCTTACTTCTGTGCTGCTGCCTTCTGAGCTGGGTGGCTGGAGAGTGGCAGCTGCTGACTGAGGGCCCAGCTCTGTAGGCAGCAGCGCAGAAGTAAGGGTGGCGATATCATACCAGGCCACCCTTACTTCTGCACTGCTGCTGGCGATGGCTGTGCCTTCAGAGCTGGGCTCCCGGCCAGCAGCCGCCGCTCTACAGCTGCAGAGCTCTGAAGGCAGCGCCACCGCCAGCAGCAGTTAAGAAGTAAGGGTAGCAGTACCACAACCCCCCCTACAATAACCTTGTAACCCCCCCAACTCCTTTTTGGGTCAGGATCCATACAATTACAATACCAAGATATTTCAGATTTAAATAGCTGAAATCTTGACATTTATGATTTTTAAAATTCTATGGCTGTGAAACTGACCAAAATGGACCGTGAATTTGGTAGGGTCCTAATTATGATCCACTACCACCACTGTGGGAAAATCAGCATGCAAGAAGGTGGGATAGGGAGTACAAAGGTAGCTGTAGCTGGTGGCTTACAATTTGACTGCTTTTTATTCTATACTGTTACCTTTATCACAGTTGACGCCATAGAATCCAGGAGGGCAGATGCACAAACCTGGTGTGACACAGAGCCCACCATTCATGCAGCGGGACGCACACAAAGCTAATTTGACGAGAGTGAAAGAGAACAAAATGCTGGCATGAGGGAGAGATGAACATGCCAAAATTTGATACAGGATTTTATATAACAATCATTCAAAAAAATCAGTAATAAGCAAAAATAGTAGTTTTCAGACAACACTTTTCCTCCTTCTGCTTAGTATAACAAGTCAGCTTTGCAATATAAAATAGCTAATGCAGAAAGATGTTTCATAATTATGCGTATAGATTATAGTGGTTGAAGTAACACTGTAAAAAACTGAAGATTGACGTTAGTGTTCATCCTACTTAATCTGAACACTGAGAGCAAAAATTGTCCCTTACACAGATTTTTCCCAAATTGAGGACTGAAAATAGCGAATTTGGACTCATTGAAATATTTCAGTGGTGTGAGTATGGAACTGGTCAGGGTTCAGTCCTTTGTAGCTATGGATCTTGGAACATCTGTCAAGGCCAGGGCCATCGGTACAGCAGTCCTGTGCCTCCACATTGCCTCGAAGCTCCCACAGCAGCATGGCTTTTTCAGGTGCTGTGCTGTCGTACAGCCTCCTCCCCAGCTATTGTTGCTACCCTACCCAGCCCTTGAGGAGGAATGTCAGGGAGCAGAGTTTTACTTCATGGTTGGCCAGTATTAACTTACCCAGGGAATGCCTGCAAGGCTGAGTGAGAGATGTCTTGTGACTGGCTTCTGCCTTCTCCTGACACTCTGCAGAGCACCCATGCAAGGGCCTTCCCCAGGGTTGGGAAGAAGTAGGAAGCATGTACAAGAGCTAGTGTACTCATCAACTAATCCATAATCCCATCCCTCTCACTGCCCAAATGCATTGTTATTGGCTCCCCTTCACTTATGGAAAGAGAAGGGAGAATCTACCCGAAACATTTTCCCTCTCCATTGTCAGTCTGCTTGAGACACAGCTGTGGCATCCAAATTAGATACTATCTTCAAATAACAAATGCAAAACAACAAGAACACTATACTTGATTTTCCAGCTAGTCTTCATTAGCAGAAGAATTCTATTTAATCTCTTGCCAGATGGATTGTTTGTGATTAAGGGTCTCTTAATTGTTGGTCAATTTCATGTTTAATATATCCTTTAGAGAGCAGATATTTTTCTTTAGAAGTTGGCATTTTCATTAAGCAACTGATGTTTTCATTAGCTCTGGGGTCATAACAATCATTTTCTTGTGTTTGGATTTAATATTTACAGATATCTAGCAACACAAGAGAGCCTCCAGGAAAGGCCATTTACACTTTTGAGAGAGAGAGATTTCAGTGCAGTGACTGCTCTTTTTCAGTAGGACTATAGTGAAGAAAACAATTGAGGGAATTTGTAAAGTTACCTTTCTCACAATGAGGCCCATAAAATCCATCTGGACATTCACAGACATGCCTTTCATTGCAAAAACCTCCATTTCTGCACCCTCCTGGACATTCAGCTTCATGAAAAACAAAAACATTGTTAATCAGATATTACATACTTCAGTTAGCACTCCACTTTCAACAGCGTCGATACAGTCTATTGACAGAAGAGCAAAAATAACTGGATAGCAACTTTTGTTGAGGTGAATATCAAGATTTATCGACCAGAGCCATAAATGTGATTGAGATGGAAGCTCAGCTAAAAATCAATCTCTTTGTTAATCTACAAATACAGGTTGCATCATATGGTCGATTGCACTCTTGAAAGTACCTGTGATAGTGCTCTACCACTCTGTGCTAATCAATAGACTAATGAATAATGTAGCCTGTCTGCAAAACCCACTACCTTAAACTGCTTGGAAATGAATAGCTACCCAACACAGATCCTGGAGCACTGGTGTCATGCTCCTAGTTAGATATACTGCTTATCTAGCAGGCTCGGTTTCAGTTTTTAGCTTGATTTAAGGTGTGGCCCGAGGCAGAGTGCATTACATCACTCTAGTGTTGGATCTGTATGAAATGAAAGACTCAATCTTCACACTGGGCGAAGATGATGGGGAGGAAGCATTCCTGCCCACTGATCCCATATCATCATTCAACCGTTAGTCACATCCCAAATCTCTACCCAACAGTGGCCAAGGCATTTGACAACAGTGGAAGAGAAACACATCTGGGCATCATCAGCATTCTAAAAGACATCACAGCCCATGCCTCTTCACTATCAACTGCCTCGTATCCACATTGAACAAGAGGTGGGAGAAATTGGAACCCTACGGAACCCCTCCCCGCAAATGAACCCTCAGGGCAAACGAGCAATTGGTCCAAAATACCTACTGAGATCTCTCAGACAAAAACAAAGCTACTGAGTGGCAGCCATGTCTACTTCCATTGGAACAAGCCAATAGTACCTCATGAGCAGTGGTACCAAAATCAGCATATAGCTCTAACAGTATCAGCATGGTCATCTGCTATTTATCCTTCACCAGGAGGGAATTATCTACCAAACTCTTTGCCAAACCTTGTTCTGTAACCAAAATGGCAAAGTTCAAAGAGCTCTGAGGTAGACAGATAATCTGAGAATCACCTTGCCACAACCTCATCAATATTTTTAATCAAAATTAGATGAGTTTCTTGATGGTAATTGGCTAGATTGTTAGTATCAAGTTAATTGTTTGTGTGTAATGATCATAAAACAGCTTTCTTAATTGACAATGTCTGTCAGCAATGGCCCCAATTCTTCTCTATTTTTGTCTTTACCAGAAAGTGGTACAATCCATCAGGCTGATGCTGGAAAGATGTACCACCAACCATTGACACAATCCAACTCCTGAACGGAATTAAGTGGAGTCCAAAGTTTAAATATTTGCAGAGTTCACAGATAATATTTTACTTTTGCTGCAAACTGTAGAATGTTTGTAAATTTAGATGCGCCAGCTTGCATGGGGCACTTCTGCAGGCCACAGATATTACAAACTGTAATTCACACTAATTCCCCCACCCACAATTTTAGTCAGCTGAAAGTATACAGATTAACTTTTAAACAAATTTCCCTATGGAAATCATAAGAGATGGTTAAATAAAACTACAGGCAAATATGGCAAGCTGTCATGATTATTAATCATTTTCTGTCCTGGGTTACTTCTCTACAATCCCTTTGAAGTCAATAAGGTACCATGGGTAAACCTGAGAATAGAGACAATGGAATAAATTCTGCTTCAAAAGGCTCTGTATGTTGTGCAGAAGTGAAGCTCTAGACCACCAGACAAAAGCGAGTGAACTGGAACTGGAGAAGACGAAAAGGTGAAGACTGAGAGTCACTATATATAAGCTGCCTTGCATCTGAAGAAGTGAGGTTCTTACCCATGAAAGCTTACGCTCCCAATACTTCTGTTAGTCTTAAAGGTGCCACAGGACCCTCTGTTGCTTTTTACAGATTCAGACTAACACGGCTACCCCTCTGATACTATATATAAGCTGTAGATATAGGAAGCAAAATGTATTGCTATAAAAGTAAAGCTATCTGAAACAGTAGTAATAAACATAAAGACATTTTGTTTTATTTTATTCCAACGCTGTACTCTAGGATCCTTTCTGGAAATGTACTTTCCTTTGTGCCCAAATGCAGAGCTGCTATTCATTACAGAAAATGCATGCTTAAATAAATGCCATTTCAAATAGAAAAATGGAAAAATATTATTTTTTGTGTGGCCACCTCTTAGCCACTACAAAGCCTCCTCTTTCCCACAAAATTGCTCCCTGGCTTTCCCTACTTCCTCTAGCACGGGCACCTTCCTGGCTGGCCAGGAATAGCTGGAAACCATGATCGAGGGCCAGGCAACAGGGAATATGAGCTTCATGGCTGTATGACAAGCTTCATTGTTTCCTCTCTTCTTTCCATGGGGGACTTTAAAAACACAACCAAACCAAAAAACTTTTATGAACCAACCTACCAGTGAGAACATCCCCATCTCTCCCTATAGCCATCACAAAATGTTGCTGTATCTATGTCCCTAAATTAAGCACAAAAATGACAGGCTCACCCTCAGATAACTGTATATGATCTGAAAGACATTGGCATGATAGATCTCCTCTCTTGCATGCCTCTGGAGTTTGGAGATTTGCCCCTGCAATGTGCTGTTGTCTCATAGGCTCTGTGAGTGAAGGACCAAAATGACCATTCAACCTCAGTCCACTGGGCCAACCTAAAGCTAAAACTGCATCTCTGCAAATTGATGATGATAATAGTAAATGATAGCACATAAAATATGGCTTGGATGAAAGCTGGATGGGCTAGAGAGAGTTCCAAACTCATAGAAATAAGTATTTCCCCAAAATACATATAGGTTAGAGCCTTACAGTCTCTATCAGGCAGGTCACCACTACACTTCTTCCAAACTTTATTAAACTTAATAGCTTTAAATAGAAATAAAAATTAAAAGTTCTAAAATGCTTTTGAACTCTGCTGTATTTGCATCAAACACACACATTGCCGTGTGTATAAGATTTGCATTTTTAAATCCCATTAAGCTTCCCATCTTCCTCTCTGCCTATTTCTTGCCCATCCCCACCCCCATTTTCTCTCAGCTAATTGGCAGAAGTGAGGCTTCAAAGGAGAAGGCCAGCTCCTCTCTGCTGTTAAGCAATAGTGGGGTTTCAAAGAATAAACAGCTTTTGCTCCTGCTGCTTGTTCTTTGAAGCCCTGCCATTGCCAATTAGTTCGGAGAAAAAGGGGTGGGGAAGTAAATGGGAGAAGAGGAAAGAAGACTTAAGGGAATTAATAACAATCGCATTCACTGTATACAAACTGTGTCATGTTAATTTGATACAACTTCAGACAATATCTGATAACTGCCTTATCTTGGAAGCTAAACTTTTAAACATTTTCTGTAGCCTCAAAACTTGTGTCAAAAACACTCTCCAAAAAAACTATTAATTTTGGGTTAATGTTTCATAAGTATATTTACATTGTCCCCCCCCCCCCCCAATAAACCATGTCTAAGGATGATACACTCTTGGGTGCTCTGTCATCAGCCCATATAACTTTTGATTAATTTTATGTCAGTACACCCCAGCTGTGTATATTGGCTGATAAGCATAAACCTTGAACTCAGAAAGGGCTCAATTCTGACTCCCTTATTCATATAGTAGTATTTTACTATGCAAAT
This sequence comes from Malaclemys terrapin pileata, assembly GCF_027887155.1. Classification (NCBI taxonomy): domain Eukaryota; kingdom Metazoa; phylum Chordata; order Testudines; family Emydidae; genus Malaclemys; species Malaclemys terrapin. The sequence continues at coordinate 62,394,398 of NC_071505.1, forward strand.
GACCCTAGTGAAATGAAATGTATGACCTACATAGTAAGGTACTTACTCAATATGAATAAGGGTGGGAGAATTTGCACCTCAGTGATGTCCATTCAAATATCTCTGTGTACTTTACAAATATTAACTAAGCCTCATGGCACCTCGGTGATGTAGGTGAGTTGTGTTATATCCATTTTATAGACTGCTGTACTGAGAAACAGAGAGGTGCCAGACAACATTTTCGAAAGTGGTCACTGACTTCAGCAATGTCAACTTTTGGGTGCCCAGTTCGGGATTTCCAGAGATTCTGAGCAACTGCAGCTCTCACTGACTTCAAATGGAGTTGAAGGTACTCAGCACTTCTGAAAATGAGGCCCAAGTTGGAAACCCCAAAATTGGGGGACCCCAACTTAGTAGCTACTTTTGAAAACGTTAGCCTATCTATATCAGTGGTCTGTGGAGAGCAGGTTGGTGACATGCTGCTAATTCTCCTTGTTTCCACCTGCTTAATCACATTAATAAGAAAATTAAAACTTTATTAATATTTGTTTCCCATGGGAGCCATTTCTATAGACACAGAGATGCTGTGTGATTATGAATGGGAAGAGATGTGTCATCAAGACGATCTTTCTAGTGAGATGTAGTTCAAACTATGAAAAGCGTTTAAGAACTCTTTGCCTTAGCTGCCAGCAAATCCGTGGCAGAGCCAGAACAACAACCTATGAATGATGACTCTCACTTAAATCTGTTTAACCCCAATATTGCTGTTATGACTGTCTGTATTGGGAATGAGACTTGAGCAATTTAACCATCACAGACTAATGATATCCTGTCACCATGGCTTACCTTGCTGACATGTTTTAAAGAAGATAGCATTTTGGGGTGTTTGGAGGATTACATTGCCTTCTGAATTCATTATGATCACAGTAACTTCAAACGCCGCTACTCCATCTTGTTTTCCAAGGCATGGAAATCCAACCTGAACGACTAAAAAGAAAAAATATGTATAAATATTTAAACCTTAATATATTGTAACCCCACAATAGTCTTCAAACCATGATTTGAGGACTCCAGTAACTCAGCCAGAGGTTAGGGGTCTGTTGCAGGAGTGGGTGGGCGAGATTCTGTAGCCTGCAATGTGCAGAAAGGCAGACTAGATGATCCTGATGGTCCCCTGTGGCCCTAAAGTCTATGAGTCTAAAACATTACATCTCTCTGATATCTGTTATTTGTGAAAACTAGCAGGTACAGACTATGTTGTTAACGGTCAGACAAAACCACTTCTACTTGTACCCCAAAGTAGTTAGTCTTGTAAAGCAGACTAGGGGGTAACATTTTCAACAGTACCTGACTTATGTGCCTAACTAACTCTCATTTTTCAGAAGTGATGTAGGCACAGATCCTCAGAAGTATTTAGGTGTCTAATTCCCATTGATTTAAATGGGAGTTAAGTGCCTAAATACCTAAGGTTAGGTCTACACTGAAGCTGGGATCAAGTCTCCCAGCCCAGGTAGACAGACTCGCACTAGCAGGGCTTGAACTAGTGCACTAAAAATAGTCATGTAAACATTGCCACTCTAGGCACCTGAGCTCAGAACAGGGGGTTAGGTGAGCTTGAGAATCCGAACTGCTGCCCAAGCTGCAACCTCCACACTACTATTTTTAGTAGGCTAGCTCTAGTCCCACTGATACGAGTCTGTCTCCCTGAGCTGGGAGGCTCGGTCTCAGCTGCACTGTAGATGTACGCTAAGACCTACTGAGACTCAGGCTCCTAAGTTACGTTTTAAAATGGGACTTACTCCCTTTTGAAAATTTTATCCTAGATATAGTCTGTTCTTATGGATACGGCCATTGATATTTAAATAACTGTCTTTAATAAAAGCTTGTTATGTGAAGTGATGGCAGGATAGCACACTTAGTAAATAAGATAATTGATGAAAATATTTTAAAGAATAGAGAGACACCACTTTGACAGAACTCCTTGAGTGTCCTAAATGTGATGGATAGCTGGAGATTTGCACACTCTTCTTGAAGAGCCAACATTTTTGAACTACAAAGAGTCTTAGTAAGTAATTAAAGGCAGTAAATCTGAGTATTTTAATGAGGAGGAAGGCCTGGTATCCCAGAGCTTTGGAATGAAGTTATGTGATTGTCACAACTGATCTTAAATAATCTTCAGATGAAGCAATTATCTCCTCTCTTGATGACTGGCTCCTCCTTGCTCCTTTATAAATTGGATCCAGCTATCTGTGATTATTCACTCATTTCCCCTAAATTTGGTCTGAGACTTCAGAGCAAAATACTGAGCTAAGAGCTTTGTATTTTGTTTGTTTTAAATTGGTTGCTATAAACATTTTCTGTAAGTAATAGGTGGGCAATTTTTGTTGTTCGTTGTGTTACTTCTATATACCATAAAGAGTCTCAAATGCAAGTTGTGTATATAATATAAAAATACAACACAGTTTATTACTAAAACTTATTCTGCATCTGACAGATCCAACATAGCTAAGGGACTGTTGACATTTTCATTATAAAATCTGTTTTTACTTTTATATTGACCTCTTTAAAAGACTATTTAAAAAAATAGGTATCTCTGCAGTAAGTGGAAAAGTCATGCTGTGGATTAAAAACAGTTTAAATGCAATGAATAATTTAAATTTTAGTGAACATTTGCTTTTCTCAGTGCAAAATATAGTAAATAATGCAGTGCTCAAGAGAATGGTATTAAGAAAAATGTCACAATGTTTTGTCTTAGAGGAAATAGAGGTGAAATTTGGTGATGCCACTATGGGCCAAAGCTTGGATCCATTGTTAATGACAATCTCCTGTTGAGTTTAATGGGATCAAGATTTGATCCTAAATTACTTCAGCCTGTGGATTTAAATAAATAGATTCATAGAGTTTAATGCCAGAAAGGAGCATTGGATTATCTAGTATGACCTCCCGTTTATCACAATACATTAAATTTCACCCAGTTACCGCCTGTTAACTGGTTTGATTAAAACATAACTTGTGTTTGGCTAAAGCGTATCTTCCAGAAAGGCTCCAGTTTTACTTGAAGGTATCAAGAGATGGAGAATCCACCACTTCCCTTGGTAGTTTGTTCCTATATCTAACTACCCTCACTGTTAAAAATGTGTTCCTAGTTCCTAATGTGAATGTGTCTGGCTTCAGCTTGAAGCCATTAGTTCTTGTTATGACTTTCTCTGCTAGTTTAAAGAGCCCTTTAGTACTCGGTATTATCTCTCTGTGAAGATACTTATGCACTGTAATCAAGTCACCTCTCAATCTTCTTGTTAATAAACTAAAGAAATGGAGCTCTTTAAGTCTCTCACTGTGAGGCATTTTCTCCAACCCTTGAATCATTTTATTTCGTGGAAGACTATGTGTAATGATGCCAGCATCCTAGGAGTTGAATGTGTAGTAGCCATGAGATTTTGGGCTGGAATTCACAATCTCTTGGCTCCATTTCTTACTATACCCCTGCCATGATGGGGTCCTCCCTCTCTACTTTCCCCATTTCTTTCTCTCCTTTTTCTGAGATTTGTCTCCTCTTACCCAATGCCTTCTCCCTTTCTCCGCTCCTCTTAGCACTCTCTGCTGATGGGAGATGCCAATGAATGGGAGTTTGGTGCCTAAATACCTTTGAGGATCTGAGCCTTAGCTCCTAAACCAAGAATGAGTTGGGAGGGACAATTCCTGCTGCTAAACTGTTTGGAGAGTAGGAGCTCAGCCTGTGCCTCGGAGGGAGAACAGGAAGGAATGGCCATCAGAAAAACACCTACACACTATCCATCACTCTTCTTAAAGCTATTCTACTCTACCTGATTAAAGGCCTTTCATGCGTCAAGGACTGGGCCAAATGGATCACTCCCAGAACACACTATATTTCTTAGTTAGTGGCCACAGTTAAACTCTGTCTGGTCTCAGTCGTGACAGCAGAAAATCAAGCCTATTAATAAGCACTTTGGTGAATACTTTGACATCAATGTTTAATAGAAAAATAAGTCTATAAGAGGCACAATCAATTTTATCTCTGTTGGGCTTCAAAATCAATAAAATAAGGGTTTCTCATGTAGAATCTGGAGTCTGAAAAGATTCTAGGAAACTTAAATAAATTGACAGGCTTGGGCAGCAACCCTTTACTAAAGCTTTACACTATTCAGATGAGACTTCAGGGCCTGGTGACTTACCTACAGGTATCTGCTTAATTACATTACAGATCTCTTCTACATCATAGGTCTATTTAAGTTTTCCTACTGGTCCTTCGGAAGAGTATGCAAATTAACACTTGCAATTTAATTTCATCTGTTTTTTCCTTTATCTGGCTTTCACACACACTGTAAAAACTTCTCACTCATGCTGCACAATTCTTTTCTCTTGTAGTTAAGACTGTTTTTAACCATCCCTTATTATAAATGAGCCTTTTCACACTCAATTCATATTACAAGTTAAATTTTGGGAGTTTATTACCCCCAGTCATAATAATGTTGTTTTAACCAAGAAAAAGCTGTGTTTTATCCAGAAGTAAAATCTTAAATTACCCAGGAGTGTTGTCAGTTTTAAAAATATTTTTTTAAATGTGCATTAATGATTTTGTTTAGTTTCTCTTTCTCTTTCCCCAGAAAGGAATTCGTTTATCCAAAAGCACTGCTTTATATGTTTCCCGTATTTGTTTCTTCAGGCTCTGCCTTTTCCATGCATTAAAAAATAGATTTTGGGCTAATCTTTCAGAGCATTCAGAGGTCCCTGAACAGTTTTTAGACCATCATTGATGTATGGTCCAATTATGTTAGTTGCCTAATAGTAGCTTCAATGAATAGGGCTGTAAAGGAGATCATTGTGGGCAAGATTGTGGCATGGTCTAGCCACCGTTTTTGTACTACTATAGCTATGCTGGTGAGGGTTGTGATTTTTTTTTTAGTGTGGATGCAGTTATACCAGTATGAAGGTGCTTACCTCAGTTTAGCCTGAATTAACTATACAGTACTGGCAAAACTATGTCCACACTAGGAGAACTGTAAGGCTTTAACTATACCAGTATAGTTAAACAGAACAACTTTTTTGTGTAGACAAGCCACCATGGGTGGATGGAACTAGCTACATCAAGGTAAGAACTTTCAGTGCCAGCCTCCACCAGGATTTTACATTGAGATAGCTAACCTCAAGATAGCAATCTCAATTTAAAAACACAATTATTTTTTGCAGTGAAGACATAGTATGAGCAATACCTTATTCCAAAACTATTCCTATTGATTTCAACGGTACTATCATTGGGCGAGGTACTATTCAGCATGAGTAAGGATATTAGAATCTGACTCTAAGTAGTCAAGTCTGGCATATACTTGCTGGAGATGGGGGGGAAAGGCGTAATCTCTTTGGTCTGTAGATTAGAAAAAGAGGTGAAGTTAGATTGGGGTTAGGGAAGAAATATTAACTTAATACAATTTAACAGCACTGCAGTACGCAAGTGAAGTAAGTCAACTATAGGATGATATGCATCCGAAGAAGTGGGCTGTAGTCCACGAAAGCTTATGCTCTAATAAATTTGTTAGTCTCTAAGGTGCCACAAGTACTCCTGTTCTTTTTGCGGATACAGACTAACACGACTGCTACTCTGAAACCTATAGGATGATAGGCTGACTTATCTCAATCACACTGCCCACTTACTGGAAGGCTCTTCCAGTTTTTCTGGTGTTTTAAGATGCACCTCATCCTACAAGAACTTTGGAATATCATGATTGTTCCATGTACCTCTGCACAGACACAGTGAGTCTAATTTACCACTAAAGCTGGTGAATATTTTCAATCTAAAAGAATTGATCAAAAAATGCACTTTTCCAATCTTAAAATTTAATTGATTTTTTTTAATTAATATTGAATTGACAATGCCATCAAAATGTTTCCTTTATTGCCTTTCATTTTCAAAATAGACAAATTAAAAATGTTGTTTTACAATTTTAATGTTTTCTTTCTTTTTACAAAAATTCCACAAAGTGACTAAGTTGAAAAAAAGGGGAAAATCCCTTTTTTCTCCTCCACTTTCCCATTTGCCTGACTTTTTTTTTTGTTTTTTGCTACTGTCTAACTTTTAATTGGTCATCTTAGTCCTTTAGTGAGTTAAACAAAACCAAAATTAAAAATCATTTTTGAAAATTAAAAACAAACAAAAATTCTGCTCAATTTTGATAATCATGAAAAATTCTGAAAAACAAAGTCAGTCTGTCTTAATGTTTTTGCCTACTTTACACTCACTTTGCACATATCTAAATGACTATATGAAGTAAACTGCAGTAAAATTAGTTCTGATATGCACTTATAATGTCCACATACTTTAACCATTGACAATTATTTAACTACTACATCTCTAACCTTATATAACGCTGTCCTCGGGAGCCAAAAAATCTTACCGCGTTATAGGTGAAACCGCGTTATATCGAACTTGCTTTGATCCGCCGGAGTGTGCAGCCCCGCCCACCCGGAGCACTGCTTTACCGCGTTATATTTGAATTCGTGTTATATCTGGTCGCGTTATATTGGGGGAGAGGTGTATTACTATTACCCAGCTGTTATCAACTAAAACAAAATAATAATGCCTTTGAATAATTTTGAACTGCAGTAATGCTTCATATAAATGAATTTTAGGCATCAGACTTTGGACCAACTCCTGCTGGCCTACTTCCATGAATAAGAGTAACAAGATTTGGCTCAAAGAAGAAAAATAACTAAAAGGGGCTGTTCATTAGATTTTTAGTAATGGAGTAAGGTAAAGTGATTTCATATTATTTACATGGAACAAGTGTTCAGCATTATAACAAACAATTTCCTTGATGCTAAAATTTACAGTGCAATTTATAATATGGTATTTACCCTTTTAACTACTTGCTTTAGAATGTATTTTTTTCCAGAAACATTATTTTTATAACATGAACAACACAAACCTGATGCTTTGTGAGGAACTGTTCCAAGCAGGGGGATATTTATGGTTGGATCAGCCATTATGCCTTTATCCAGTGAGCGCAAGGACAGGAACTCATAAAAGTACTCAGCCTACAACAAAATGAATTGAAAGTAAATGTTTGTTAATTGCAGTCACTGGAGCAACTATTCAGCATATAGTCTAAAGTGGAACAATAATACACTTTCAACTTTCACACCATCTATTTTTTTCATTTTTTTTAAAAATGCGTCTTTGTTTAAACATAATTTTCAGATGAACATTTGTCCTGTTGAATATTGGCATGTGACAGACCTTTAAGCTTGAGGCAGCCTAATCACAAGGAAAGTTGCATGCTTCCTTGTGCTGCACTCTAATACACCATTACCAAACAACAACCTTTCGATTATGATGTCAGGAAAGTATAATCAACAACTTTCATAAGTTAAAAGTGTGACAAACACCAACCATTATGTAACTGGACCCTTATTGATTCTGTGTGTTTCACTCTTGGCCTCAAATGGCACTCCTGTGTACTAAATACATCTCCTCAAATTGTAAATGGTGCACTTGCTCAAAAGCTCTGAAACATCACAGTTGCTAATGTCAGTCTGGAGTCCTTTCAGGCTCCCACAAGTTGAGGTTTTCACTTGAGTGTAGCACAGGGAAAGAGAGCTTTTAACATCTCTGAGATTGATAAGAGTATTTTTTAAATATACTGCACAGTAAATGACAAGCATTAGCAAAATTAGTGTTGCACTGCAATTTAATTACCGATAATTGGTGTTTAAAAATGACTGTAAAAGGATTTTGAAGCAAGAATTCTTACTTCAAAAACAAAAAAGGATACAGCACCTTGCTGGCTAGTTGTCACAATGATTTTCTGCTGACCTCACTCTCTCTTACTGTCAGCTTCATTGAGTTCAAACGGCCTTATGTACATATCCAAAGATTTATTGCGCTTGCTTTAATTTTGTGGGTTTATTGAGGAAGAATTACATACACTACTGAAATGAAGCATTTTATCAAGAAGAATAACTGGGAAGAAACATGTACAGTAGATGCTACCTCTGAAAAATTAACTGATTTGTCTATTGAAGATTCAAATGTCAGAGGAGACCTCCATGTATTTAAAAGTATTTTTACACAACATACAAGCTCCAGCAATGGGCTCCTATCAGTGTGTTTAATTACTTATCGGTCCCCATCACCATAATTTGAACACCTCAGATGGTAATACATTCCTCTTTACAACAGCCCTGAGAAGTAGGGAAGTATTTTATGAGTGGGAAACTGAGGCACAGAGAGATTATATGATTTGCCCAAGGTCTCAAGAAGGAGTTTGTGACACAGCTGGGAATGGAACCCAGATTTCTTAGTTCCCAGACTCCCCTTGGAGTAGCCAAAGCTGCTGTGATGTTTATTTCCACTTTGTGCAGTGCTTGGGAGTATAGAATATATATATTTTCTCCTCTTTGACCAGAAAGAGAGAAGATTAGATGTTCACGGTACAACTGAGGATCTGGTACCTCCTTCCTTGTTGATAAAAGTTACTGCCTAAGTGTTGTAAAACATGATTGGTATATCTTGGCTGATCAGGGCTGGAGTCATAGCTCTTAGAACATATCTGATTGGTCTGACTTGATCCAACTGATACTATGTTGGAGATCCATTCTTCCATTAACCTTAGATGAAATTTTTTTTCTCACTAAACCTACCTGATTCTAACATGCTATGTCCCTCTGAATGCCCCTTGACAATGGGATGAGGGAGGGCCAGGATAATGTGTCCTGGAAAATAATAAACTTTGGAAAGAAATTAAGAAATTTCTGGAGAGGACAGAAGTGGAATGTCACTCACAACAGAGAGCTGGTGCAAGAGAACTGTTCTGATCCGAGACATCATAGCCCTGATGGATATGACTGGGTAATGAATGACACTGTTTCTTATGGCCAAAGGCTTTTGAACCCTGTCCTCTGATGGAGACAGGCTTCTGTGGAGGTTGATATCTAAGGCCTTGTCTACACTGGCAAGTTTTTGCGCAGTAAAGCAGCTTTCTGCATCGTAACTCCCGAGGTGTACACACTGCCAAGCCACTTAGTGCGCAGAAACAGCACTGTAAAAAAACCACCCCGATGAGAGGCGTATAGCTTTCTGCATGTGGCTACAGTGCCACGGTACCAGTGTAGACACCCTGGTCGATTACAGTGCTGTGATTGGCCTCTGGGAGGTGTCCCACAATGCCTGTTCTCGCCTCTCTGGTCATTGATTTGAACGCTACTGCCCTGCCCTCAGGTGACCAACTGTGAGCGCTACCCCTTAAATTCCTTGGGATTTAGTTGGAGGCATGTAGGTAAGTGTAGCGGTCAGTAGGTTTCCGGTATAGGGTGGTATTTATGTGACCATCGCTTATTAGCACAGTAGTGTCCAGGAAATGGATCGCTTGTGTGGATTGATCTAGGCTGAGGTTGATGGTGGGATGGAAATTATTGAAATCATGGTGAAATTCCTCAAGGGCTTCTTTTCCATGAGTCCAGATGATGAAGATGTCATCAATGTAGCGCAAGTAGAGTAGGGACGTTAGGGGACGAGAGCTAAGGAAGCATTGTTCTAAGTCAGCCATAAAAATGTTGGCATATTGTGGGGCCATGCGGGTACCCATAGCAGTGCCGCTGACTTGAAGGTATATATTGTCCCCAAATGTGAAATAGTTGTGGGTGAGGACAAAATCACAAAGTTCAGCCACCAGGTTAGCTGTGACATTATCGGGGATACTGTTCCTGATAGCTTGTAGTCCATCTTTGTGTGGAATATTGGTGTAGAGGGCTTCTACGTCCATAGTGGCCAGGATGGTGTTTTCTGGAAGATCACCGATGGATTGTAGTTTCTACAATCCTGGACGCCCCATCATCTCAGGCATTGGCACCCTAACATCAGGCTTGTCTGGTTATGTGGACTCTCTTCTCAGACCCTATGCTACCAGCACTCCCAACTATCTTCGAGACACCACTGACTTCCTGAGGAAACTACAATCCATGCCTCCAGCTTCCATCCAGGACACACCACACGATCCATTGTCTACAGCCAAGCTCTAAGATATAACCGCATTTGCTCCAATCCCTCAGATAGAGACAAGCACCTACAAGATCTCTATCAAGCATTCTTAAAACTACAATACCCACCTGCTGAAGTGAAAAAACAGATTGACAGAGCCAGACGAGTACCCAGAAGTCACCTCCTACAAGACAGGCCCAACAAAGAAAATAACAGAACACCACTAGCTGTCACCTTCAGCCCCCAACTAAAACCTCTCCAGCGCATCATCAGAGATCTACAACCTATCCTGAAAGATGATCCTTTACTCTCACAGATCTTGGGAGACAGACCTGTCCTCGCTTACAGACAACCCCCCAATCTAAAGCAAATACTCACCAGCAACCACACATCACTGAACAAAACCACTGACCCAGGAACCTATCCTTGTAACAAAGCCCGATGCCAACTCTGTCCACATATCTATTCAAGTGACATCATCATAGGACCTAATCACATCAGCCATACCATCAGGGGCTCGTTCACCTGCACATCTACAAATGTGATATATGCCATCATGTGCCAGCAATGCCCCTCTGCCATGTACATTGGCCAAACCGGACAGTCTCTACGCAAAAGAATTAATGGACACAAATCTGACATCAGGAATCATAATACTCAAAAACCAGTGGGAGAACACTTTAACCTGTCTGGTCATTCAATGACAGACCTGCGGGTGGCTATATTACAACAGAAAAACTTCAAAAACAGACTCCAACGAGAGACTGCTGAGCTGGAATTGATATGCAAACTAGACACAATCAACAAAGGATTGAATAAGGACTGGGAATGGTTGAGCCATTACAAACATTGAATCTATCTCCCCTTGTAAGTATTCTCACACTTCTTATCAAACTGTCTGTACTGGGCTATCTTGATTATCACTTCAAAAGTTTTTTTTCTCTTACTTAATTGGTCTCTCAGAATTGGTAAGACAACTCCCACCTGTTTATGCTCTCTGTATGTGTGTATATATATATATATATCCTCAATATTTATTCCACTCTGTATGCATCCGAAGAAGTGAGCTGTAGTCCACGAAAGCTTATGCTCTAATAAATTTGTTAGTCTCTAAGGTGCCACAAGTACTCCTGTTCTTTTTGCGGATACAGACTAACACGGCTGCTACTCTGAAACCTGTAACCAGGATGTAGCTCTGCATCCTGGTTAGCCAATACTTTGTCTTTCTCAGATTCAGAGAAACCCCTTAAAGTCTCTTTCACTATCCCCCTGCTGCTGAAAGCCCTTTCCAAACAACAAAGGTGGCGGTTATTCACACTGTCTTCATTGTAGGCCCACCTCAGTCAGTTCTGGGCACAGAAACAGTCTCTGGCCTGGCTCCAGTGAGGCTCAGCAATAGCCTCCTTGGCTCCCTGCTTGGTCCAAGCCCCATCAGTCTCTCAGCAGCAACTTCTGGCTTTCTTGAAGCAGCTTAGCTGGTTTAGACAATCCACAAAGCGATCTTCCAACTCATGACCAGGATCTCATCTCCCCACCAAAATGGAGCCCACCGTGTGCTGCTTCTCCATCCCAGAATGAGGCCCCTGACTCCCTGCAGCAGTCTCTGATCCAGGAACCTCAGTCCAGTCCCAGAGGGTGCTCTCCACTGCATCATGGGACTTGCAGTCCTTCAAAACTGGCAGACAGTACATAGAGGTCTGTGTAATTATAATACCTCCTTTCAGAGGCTCCTCAAATAGGTGTGCCTACCATGTGTAGACAGGTGTTCTTCAGATCAACTGAAGATAGAGAAATTAAAATTTTCCTTGTGGGAATTGCTGGTATGGTGGAATTTGGGTTTCCATCCTGAACTCTGGCTTCCATAGGAATCTGTTCAAGAACTTCAGGCTGAGTGCTCCTCTGTTGTGGAACACTTTGGCACTAACAAGAGTCCCTAAGCCTTCTTGTTCCCTGGAAGATCCCTTACCCCAGTGTGAGGCAGATGATATATTGCAGTCTTCATACTCTGGTATTTTAACTGGTTCAGGTTCAGGAAGATTGATCTCTAGCTAGATCCTTAAGATGGTCTGGTGGGATAGTTAGTCTGTGTCTGTCATTGGCAATCTGATTGCGCCACCCACAATTTTGACACCCACATAATCGCCAGCCAGGTAGCAGCATTCCTTGGTAAATGCATTAGTCTGCCATCCTAGTAGTATATCCATACCAAGAAAGCCATCGAAACCAAACCACTGCCGATGGCCACAGTTACTGGGTTTGGCGGGGGGCATGGATCAGCATTCACGTTGCACTCCTTGTCAGGACCCGGCCTGGGAAGCTAATGATCTAATCAGCGGACCAAATTCAGTGACGAATCCTGGTCATGTGCCAACTGAGGCACGTTGTGCATACGCTAAGAAGAAGACTGGGTTTCTCTACAGATATGCTCATTGCTGTTCTTGTTCTGACACTTAATATGGAGCAGCTGAGGAAGGTGGCAAGAATTTAAACTGTCAATCTCACATTCTTTAGCCTTCCTCAGAGCCCAATTTCACTGTTGTGCAACAAAGCTGATACAACTGTAGTTCTGTAGACCTGCAGCATCAGAGTAAGCGTGAGGTCCCAGTGTCTCCACAGAAGCTGCTGATGGGCCCGGAACATAGTGGGAGGGACTAGGGCAAATGGTCTAAGAAATAAAGGGTGGGTCAAAAGGCCCCTACTGCCAGCTTGTGCCTCAATGTCTGGGCGATTCTCCCTCTTGTCCCTCCATGGCTAGCTGATTGGAGGAGAGTGAGAAAAATGGTGGTGCATGATGGACTTGCAAGAAGCAGAGCTCAGTTAACTCAGCAGGTGTGGCATAGCTGACCCATGGCAAGCAGAGTCTGATAAGCCCAAGCGTTTTGTGCCCTTTTCTGCCAGCTTCTCGATTCTTCTGGCTGCCTGTGGGGAGTTTGCGCCAGGGAGATGTGCTGCACTGGAAGCTGCTGCAGCCAGATGCCTCAGTGTCAGAATGGGATTTCCTTCTCCAACATCAGTCTACAGCAATGTGTGTATATTTATGTATATTTAAAATGTTCCAAAACAAAATATTTCACTGTTCACACCTTTCTTCCTGCAGCAAGGATGAGAGAACAAATATTTGACAGACCGTAATTAAGTTGCTTGAATGGATTAATGGCCTCTCTTGGACAGAGAGACTGAAGTCATCCTACCATGCAACTACCAGCCAATAATACCAGGACCCTCCAGTGGGGAAGAAAGCAAGCTCTGAAAGAGATTTCAGAGTTGGGTTGCCCTGGCAAAGAGATCTTGGGTTTGAGGCAGAGAAAATGTAGGAGGGTTGGGCTGAGCAGCCCAGGGCTAGGAACCCTAGGAGAAGCCAAGCTTCGGACTGGACTTTGTTGTCTTAGGGTATGTCTACACTGCAGTTAAACACCCGCGACTGGCCCATGCCAGCTGACTTGGGCTCAGATTTAGAGGCTGCTTAATTGCGGTGTAGACATACCCTAAGACAACAAAGTCCAGTCCAAAGCTTGGCTTCTCCTAGGGTTCCTAGCCCTGGGCTGCTCAGCCCAACCCTCCTACATTTTCTCTGCCCAAGCCCAAACATCTACAGTGCAATTAAACAGCCCCTTAGCCAGAGCCACCCATGAGCCCGAGTCAGCTGACATGGGCCAGTCATGGGTTTTTAACTGAAGTGTAGACATACCCTTATGGCATGTCTACACTGCAATGTAAGCCCATAGTTCAAACTCAGGCTCAAACCTAATCCCCCTTCTGTCTACACACAAATCATGCTAACCAAGCATTCAGACCCAGGGTCCCAGGACACCGGGGTGTCGACTTGGGCCTGGATAATGCAATGTAGATACTGGAGACCCAGGTTGGGAGTCAGTTTTTAACAATTCCTAACCTGGGGTTACAAATGAGGGTAGATGCTCAAGCCCTAGGTTAACAAACACAGGGTCTGCTAACTCGAGTCCCAAGCTGGTCTTAAATTGCAGTATAAACATACCCTTATTATTCAATGGCTGGCTAATGAAGTCAAGCCCCAGGAAGAGGTGAATTTTGAACTTTACTTGAGGCATGTGGAGTGTGTCTGAGAGCAGGTAGGACAATTGCTTCTCTCAGTGTGTATTATCGTATTTTGATGTTGCAATGGTTACTGCAAAGTTTTTTTGTTGGGGGGTTTTTGGACAATCTCTCTTCTCAATTCTTTTTTTTTTTTGTCTCCAGCAGCTGCTTCTGTTCTGATGCTGCTTTATATCTGTGTCCTGTTTTTTTTTTTTCCACTTCCTTCTCTTTCTGGCACTCTCTCTTTCTTTAGAGGTGATTGTGAAGTGGCTCCTGCATCTGGCCTGTCAGATTTTGGCAACTGAGCCCTCCAGACATGCATGAATGAGAGCACTACTAGCAAATGCACAAGATTTATTTCTTTTTTGGCTGAAATGTACATCTCTCTGGACATTAACTGCTCTGGATTCTGGGAGCTAGATTCTACCAGCATACATCTTACTGGAGAACCCCAGTAGCAAAAAGTTCATTGGGAGAGGAGGTTGTAGGGGCTGTAACTGCTCTTGCACAAGGGGGAACCATAGGGAATCAGTACACCTCAAAACATGGTGTTGTTGACCAGCAAAGAGGCGTGGTCTGAGAAGCCAGGAGCATAGTGTGGCTCCCAACTGTGACATTCCTATGGATCCTCAAGCAAGGGTTAAATTTCCCCTGATGGAAATCCCAAAGGAGGGTAGTGACAGCAACACTCCAAGCTTTCCACCAAGATAAATGCCCTTCTGGGATTAAAGAGTGTGGCTGAGCCTATTAACTGTAATTTACTCCTCCATGCAGTACCCTTAGTGAATCTGGCTTACTATTGCATTTTGGAACCAAATTCTCCTCTTTTATCCACAGCTTCCCAAAGGTGCTGAGCACCCACAACTCCAGGTGAAGTCAAAGGGAGCTGGACATTCTCAGAGTCTCTTAAAAATCAGTCCTTAAGGACAAGTGTGTGAGTGACTGCTGAATAAGGCCTGTTTTCCAATATGCCTGGAGCAGCACAATCCCTAAAGATAGCACCAGAATGCAAGGATCTCTGTGGATCTTAGATATACCTTCAAATACGCACTATGAATCTTTACACAGTGCAATAATTAAGCAGTTGAGAAGCTGACAGCAAACTTTGAGTCACATACTGCCCTTGATCTGCAATGGGATTCATTTTGATGTCAACAGGAGTGGATGTGTGGATTAAGGACAGTTTTCTTGGTCCTGTTTAAATTTTTACCTGCCAGGTATTTTTTTATTTTGTCATCTTCCATGAAGCACAGCTCTTTAGATCCACATTTGTGACGTGGGATCTCCAAAGAAAGTCTTGTGGCATAAAACAAATGACCTGATTCTCTTGTCCTTTGCACGTAGGTAACTTCATTGATTTGTGTGTGAGGGAGGAATCAGGCTCAGAGTTATATGCAAGATGCTGGCTCCTCAGATGGCATTCCCTGAAGCAGGCAGAACTTGAGCCTGTTTAGGAAATGTACATTTCATATTCCAGGCAGCATAAGAACCACTCCTACCCTTGAGCTTTTCCTCAGCTGTGTAGCCACGTAGCTACCATATATTAGGCTTATTTTTCAGATAAATGAAAAATCCAAATCCATAATCTAGCACCTAGACATATGGGATCTGATTCTTTACTTGTTTAAAGCATTATAGATTGAGAATAACTTCAATGAAGTCAATAGGGTTCCACTTGTGTATAGAAGGTATAAGTGAGAGTAGAACCAGGCCTACCATAAGGAATGTTTAGCAGTCAGAAATGACTGAAGGGATTACACTGATTCATAAAAACCATTTTTTAAAAGTCCCAGAAATATTATTCCTCAAAAAGTGCTTCAGATAATCAAAGGATACCAATTACTTACACACAATGTGGGGTGGGGGCCTGCATCATTTAAAGGAGTGTGACATATCTCTCAACAAAATAAGAAACCTTTCAAGCACCTACTTTTTTCCTGTGGCATGCCACCTGTGCTATGAATTGTATGTGCATGACACTGAACTGAAAGGTATGTTGCATGTTGGTGGACTAGCTGACAATCATGCCATGTGCTGTGTAATCCTTTTTTGCAAAGTGTTGCAGTATAGATTGGACAGATATACTATATTACTGGGTCACACCTATTTGGAGACTATAAAAGTTATAGCAGGAGCTGTGCAGTGAGGAAATCCACCAGTCAGGCTATGGCCTTTCTGAGCTGTGAAGCTGCTACAGTGCATAAGAGAGGACCTCTCTCTTGTGCATTTGATCTGAGGAATGTGTGCACTAGTAAGTCCAATGTGCCTTAAGCGTCATTTAAAATGGTGCATGCAGTAAAGTGGCTCCCTCATGTGGATTCCGTAAAATGTACCAGAGGAATAGACCATTCGAGTACACGTTAGGAGCTCTACAGTTGAGAAGGGTACTATATACCTTACTCTAGTCTAGTTTATTGTAAAGTGTGCAGGAAATGGACTCCCTCCTATGGACTTCCTAATGTGGGTGGGAGAAGAGCACTCTGTAGTCCAAACTCTAGTACATAGATGATCTGTGGTGCTGCCTTTTTGCAGTCACTCCTGCTGCTTCGGGGCTGCCAAAATCCACACATATGCTACACTCCCAAATACAAACACATCTTTGTCCTCCTTAGCCCATGCATTGTCTACTGTGTATTACTCACACTCAACAGAGAAAGTCTGAAATACGATTGTAAGCTGTGAATTTCAGGGGCCTGGCTTTTCTGCTTGTTCTGCCAAGTGTCTAGCACACTTTGGGCACTATAAAAGTCGTTAGTTAATTATCTCTATTCTGGTAGCGCCCAGAGGCCCCAATCAGGAAGCAGGGCACCATTATGCTAGGCACTGTACATATCATAATGAAAAGATGGTCTTTGCCCAACACAGCCTACAATCCAAGTTAACTGAATAGGATGACAGAAAATCTCTTAATGCCATGCATAGTGCTAAAAAAAACCCACCTCAACCATGTGGGATCAGTACTTTGAAATTTGCAAAAAAAAAATCTGTATCCGTATCAGTATTAGACAGCAAATGTTGCATCCAATATTGATGTACATTAGGCCCAATAATGTAATAATTAATTAAATAATAATAAAAAATTAATAAACATGCCCAGAGTTGCACAGTGCAGCATTAACAATACAAAGAACGAGGAGTACTTGTGGCACCTTAGAGACTAACAAATTTATTTGGGCATAAGCTTTCGTGGGCTAAAACCCACTTTATCAGAGGCATGCAGTGAAAAATACAGTAGGAAGATAGATAGATATATATACAGAGAACATGGGGGTTGCCATACCAACTCTAACGAGACTAATCAATTAAGGTGGGCTATTATCAGCAGGAGAAAAAAAGCTTTTGTAGTGATAATCAGGATGGCCCATTTCCAACAGTTGACAAGAAGGTGAGAGTAACAGTAGGGGGCGGGAAATTAGCATGGGGAAATAGTTTTTAGTTTGTGTAATGACCCATCCACTCCCAGTCTTTATTCAAGCCTAATTTAATGGTGTCCAGTTTGCAAATTAATTCCAATTCTGCAGTTTCCCATTGGAGTCTGTATTTGAAGTTTTTTTGTTGGAGTATTTGAGATCTGTAATTGAGTGACCAGGAAGGTTGAAGTGTTCTCCGACTGGTTTTTGAATGTTATAATTCTTGACATCTGATTTGTGTCCATGTATTCTTTTGAGTAGAGACTGTCCGGTTTGGCCAATGTACATGGCAGAGAGGCATTGCTGGCACATGATGGCATATATCATACTGGTAGATGTGCAGGTGAACGAGCCTCTGATAGTGTGGCTGATGTGATTAGGTACTATGATGGTGTCCCCAGAATAGATATGTGGACAAAGTTGGCAACGGGCTTGTTGCAAGGATAGGTTCCTGGGTTAGTGTTTTTGTTGTGTGGTGGCTGGTGAGTATTTGCTTCAGGTTGGGGGGCTGTCTGTAAGCGAAAAAGTAATCTCCTTTTCAGCTGTTCGGTTCTGCCTACCTACGAGAGCTACCCTCTGGCTTTGGGTCAGTATTTGGATTCCCAAGGCCTTAGCTGCCCTTCTTTCCCTTTTAGTCTTTCTACCCTGCCTGGAAGTGGAGAACAAATCTGGGGATATTTCAGAGAAGATTGGGAGTTAACAGTCTACTGTGGATGGCTCACTAACTTCAGGATTTCTCCCTTTCTCCAATCCCCCTAATAGGGGTAAGTCTCCAAACCCTAGAAAGTCCCTCCCTATGAGCAAGGGGTATGGGAGTTTAGGGACTACACCTGCTGCTACCTCAGTAGTGTTCCCCTGCATTTCAATTTTTACTGGGATGGTGGGGTAATAACTAACTGTCCCATGGACACATGTCACCCCTGTGCGCTTTGCCTGCAGCAGCTGACTACACTTCACAAGCTTCCCTGAAATAAGCTTGATAGCACTCCCCGAATCAACCAGCGCCGTGATTTTTGCCCCATTTAGTTTTACTGGTCTGGTGTACATATGGGGGGTTAGTGCGACCCCCACTATGGGAATTAGGGAGCGTGTGTCTGCCCAGTTCCCCAGGTCACACTGCATAGGCTCCTTGGCATTGGGACACTGTGTAGCTATGTGTCCCCACTCCCCGCAGGCGTAACATCTATATGGGGCCCTAGGCATTCCCTGGTCTCTTGGTTTGGGCAGTCTAATGACACTATCCTCTTTCCCCTCAGTGCTCCGACTCTTTGTGGCCTCCGATGGGCCTTCAGACTCTCTCTTTTTCCACCTAGGGCCCCCTAAGGGTCCAGTCACCCGAGCTCTGGGGTTTGGTGCTGCTAGTTTAACTCAGGGTGCCTCTTGCTTACGTGGTCGGATCAGTTCCCCTGCCGTCCTTCGCCTCTCTACCAATGCGACAATCTTGTCATAGGTAGAGGGTTCAATCTGGCTTACCCAGGCACGAAGGTCTGGCAGTAGTCCCCTCATGTATCGGTCGATGACCAGAACCACTAGTATCTCTTCCAACTCCAGGACTCAGTTCATAACCACTTTTGTGTGAGATGGATGAGATCATATCATTGGGACCGCGGGATTTTGTTTTCCTGGTACCTCCACTCATGATATCACTGGGCTTGCACTGCGGTCATTACCCCAGATCTGGCCAGGATCTCTGCTTTCAGCTGGGGGTAGTCTGCCGCAGCCTCTTCAGACAGGTCATAGTAGGCCTTCTGGGCCTCTCCACACAGGAATGGGGCGAGGATGCCAGACCACTGTTCTCTGGACCAAGCTTCCTGGAGGGCTGTCCACTCAAAGGCCAGGAGGTATGCCTCTACATCATCCTCCCCTTTCTGCAGTCAATTGCTGGCCCATATGATCTGCATCCCATCATGGCCCCGGTTCAGCTCTGTAAGGCTCTTTACCTGGTTTACCAGTTCCACAACATAGCATGGTCATGGTCTTGAGCAGCCTGGTCTATCAGCAGGCGATTAGTCTCTTGCTCCGGCTGCACTGCCTCCTGTTGGGCGGCTGCCTGGACACGGGTAGCCTTCTCCTGGGCAGCTGTGGCTTGTATCAGTACCCGCACTACCTCATCCATTGTGGTGAAAAAAAAAAATAAACCCTCTCCTTTTTTTTTTTTTTTTTTTATATCACCCTTCTTCTTCCGCTGCGCTGTGCACACCAAATCCCACTGCTAACACCAGTTGTGATAAAGTTCCTCCTGCCTTGATGGGTTCTGTGCTTTCTGGGGAATTCGCTTGCCTCATTTAGAAATGAATAAAAATGTAATTTTATCTGTGTAGGCATACCATAATATGAGTGCCTGAATTGACATCAGGTATGATTGCAAATGATTGGCAGGGCAAGTAAAAACGGTCAGTTAACTAAACAAGATAGTCACATAGATACACAATTGTGAGTTATATCAAGGGGTAGCATAATGCTCAGACTCAAAGGGGTTCTGCTGGCATGGTAATCAAGGGAGTGAAGCTTGAGTGGTTTGTGATGTCATGAAGTCCTATAATTTATATTCACAAGACAGGTAGTGCAGTGTAAGCGTCTGCATTCTGTCACAACCCTGACCAGAAAGGGAGGACTCTAGCGATGAAAGGTACATGAAGGAAGGATCACAGACTGCAATCACAGAAATTTGATCATGCTCACCTAATTCTTACAGATGTGCTCTAGGCAAATCTAGGAGAAGGCCAAAAAACCCTCACAAAAAACAAACAAACAAACACAGCCCTGCACAAACCAAAACCCAGGGTGCCTGCCAATACACCCTGGTGGAAAATGCTTTCCTCATTTCAAATTTGGCTAGCTGGTGCTTGTGAGCACAGAGCATCCCATAGGTAAACACCTTGCAGGCATAAGTGAATTCTTTCCATCCTCAAAGAGCTCCCAAAGTATGATGCTGGGCAACTGCTCATCCTCCTTGAGGGCCTTCATGTGGGATCTTGCACATCTCGTCACATCTATTCAATGTGAGACCATATGGGGAAACAGACTTTAGGGGGAAGTGACATCAGCGTACCGATCACACTCAGATGAATCTCTTTATTTTATCAAACGTAATTTTTACAGTTTCCTTTATTTCCCAGTGCCTGGCTCAGCAAGATACCTGAATGAATATGAACTACCTGAGAATCACACTTGAAAAGATCAGACCAACTTTTACCGAACCTTTAAAAGAAACTGGTACAGACACCACTGTGACGTTGTGCAGTCTATATGGTTTTATAAAAACTTGATAATAAGTCAATATAATGTAACTGAGATAGTTTTAGAGAAAATACGGTAATAAGTGAATGTAAGTAACTGGGATATGCCTCATGCAAAAGGTCTCTTGTAAGGTATCATTACAAAGCTTATAATCTACTGAGTGTGATCATCTGATTTGTATAAATGTACCACTCTTGTATCTAAAACTAGAAATATAAAATGTAACTCTGAGGGCCTATTGTAATTGTGTAAAGTGTGGACCATTAATGATGGTTTGAATCTTGATGACTCCCATTGTCTGCAGATGACTGTATTTACCTGTGAGTCTTCCTGTATATGTGTGTGCTGGCAAGTGAGTAATGAAGTCTTGCAGTGACATGTGATCATGTCACCTGAACTGGAATCCATCTTTAACCTGGTGCTTTTCCAGTGAGGGGGGGTGGAAACCCAGAGAGACAAAGAGTTCCCGCCTTATGCAAAAGATATATAAAGGGGGGAAGAGAACAGAGAGGGGGAGGAGCCATCATGAAGAATCCCCTAGCTATCACCTGAGCTGCAACAAGAGCTGCACCAGGGGAAAGAATTGTGCCCAGGCCTGGAAGGTGTCCAGTCTGAGAAAAACTTACTGAAGCATCTCTGAGGGTGAGATTATCTGTATTCAGTTTGATTAGGCATAGATTTGCGCATTTTATTTTATTTTGCTTGTGACTTACTTTGTTCTGTCTGTTACTACTTTGAACCACTTAAATCCTACTGTCTGTATTTAATAAAATCACTTTCTATTTAGTAATTCACTCAGAGTATGTATTAATACCTGGGGGAGCAAACAACTGTGCATATCTCTCTATCAGTGTTATAGAGGGCGAACAATTTATGAGTTTGCCCTGCATAAACTTTATGCAGGGCAAAACGGATTTATCTGGGTTTAGACCCCATTGGGAGTTGGGCATCTGAGTGCTAAAGACAAGCACGCTACTGCGAGCTGTTTTCAGGTAAACTTGCAGCTTTGGGACAAGTGATTCAGACCCTGGGTCTGTGTCTGGAGCCAGACGGGAGTGTCTGGCTCAGCAAGACAGGGTGCTGGAGTCCTGAGCTGGCAGGGAAAACAGAAGCAGGGGTAGTCTTTGCACATCGGGTGGCAGCTCCCAAGGGGGTTTCTGTGATCCAACCCGTCACACAGACACCACGTGAGCCAGTTACTGAAAGTGTCCAGCATGCTTGAATTTTGCCTAAATGGTTTACAGTCTAAGATTCCTATAGGATATGTCACTGCTCCTAGATTTGCAGGTAGTGATGGTGGTGCATGGTGCATTTCATCTTCTACAACTGACCAAAAGTTTGTGTGACCTCTCCAGTTATCTATGCCTTTGTCACCTCTAGACAGACTATTGTTGTGCACTCTAGCTAGAGCTACTTTTGAAGGTCACTCAAAATTGTCATCTGGTTCAGAATGTACCTGCCCACTTCCAGAGATAAGCGGGTCATTATAAGCACATAATGCCAGCGCTCAAATCTCTGAATTGGCTCCCTGAATAGTCTACAAACTAATAGTACAACAGACTGCTTCTCACTTCATAGCCAACTGTAGTACTTGAGGATGGTTGGAAATCTGCAGCTAATGGTTTCTGTGGTTGAACTCTCAGGCCTGGTGGCAGGTCTTCTCCTTAGAGAGCCCCCATTTAGGGAATGTGTTGCCTTTGGCCAGAATTTGAATTTTCAGGCTTCCAGGCTTGATGTCAGGCTTATTTATTTCCTTTAGCATTTGGTTGTTTTTTTTTAAACTTTAGCTGAGATAAACAACTAACTAATGGTTATTCTACGAATGTTTTCTAGAAACAATCAGGAAAGTGGTATTTTTAGTTTTACTGTTATAATTTATTATGGGTAGCATATATAATTTTATCTTTTTTAATATGTTTTTTCTAATTAGAGTGCTCAGCAGCTATGGCAGTAAATGCTAGAGAAATGAATAAATAATTGTCCGTTCCTCTTCTCCCTCACATATCCTAGTAAGTTGGGTTCTACCAGTACCTCCAGGGACAAAAGTCCAAATGGTGAGTATCATATGGGTTTAAAAACAAGCAAACAAAACAAAGCAAACTTTCACATTTAACCTATACTTGGGGTGGGGTGAGGGGAGAGATCAGAAGTGTCCACATGTTTTCTTGTTGCTCAGTTGAAATAGGTCCTTACCCAAGTCTTTGTGATCCCATTTTTTGTGTACAACAGCTTCTTCTCCAAGCTAGACAGACTGCAGAAATTTAACTCACAACTATCTTTTGATGAGCTTAGTAGCTTTTCTCTGAAACGTCTCCAGAAAGTATATACTATGGAATTAAATATATATTGTGACAGGGTTGGGCCAGGGGCTACAGGAGAGTGATCGAAGGCAGATATATTAGCCACAGGTTAAGCAGGTCCCTTTTCCCTGGGTAAGGTAACAGGGGCAGTTCCAGAACAATCAGGAAATTGCTGGAACAAATTAAGACAGACAGGCTAATTAGGACACCTGGAGCCAATTAAGAAGCTGCTAGAATCAATTAAGACAGGCAGGCTAATCAGGCACCTGGTTTAAAAAGGACCTCACTTCAGTTAGAGAGGGGTACGTGTGAGGAGCTGGGAGTAAGAGGTGTAAGAAGCTGAGAATGAGTAGATGTATTGTTGAAGGACTGCGAAGTACAAGCGTTACCAGACATCAGGAGGAAGGTCCTGTGGTGAGGATAAAGAAGGTGTTGGGAGGAGGCCATGGGGAAGTAGCCCAGGGAGTTGTAGTTGTCATACAGCTGTTACAGGAGACACTATAGAGAGCTGCAATCCACAGGGTGGGCCCGGGTTCTCCCCCATCCTCTCACCTCCCTATTTGATATAAGGGGAGTTGATCTGGACTGTGAGTCCCACCAGAGAGGAAGGTCTCTGGCCAGTCCCCTGACCCATTAGATGGGCCAGCAGAGACTGTGGGGATTGTTCTCCTCCTTTTTCCAATGCTGGCCAGTGATGAGGTTAGCTGAGTGAATGGCAGGTTTGTGCCACTAACAAAAGGAGCCAAACTGAGGACTGCCATGAACCTCTGAGGCGAGCAAATCTGCCAGAAAGTGCAGAGCCCACCAAGGCAGAGGAGGAGCTTTATCACAGTACCCAAAATTGGGTGCAGCAGTTTTAGGCTTAAATTGCAGCAAGGGAGATTTAGGCTAGATATTAGGAAAAACCTCCTAATGGTAAGGTTAGTGGGACCCCCTTAACATGGAATTATACAATGGCATAACTTCGCTTGTTTTGTTTATGATACTCCTTCAGATGCACCCTTCAATTAGCTTCTTCGTTGCAAATGAATGAGGCATTTCTATCTTCATACTACTGATAACTTGAATCCTTAAGTTTTTCACTGATGGCATATAATGTGGGTCCAACCTGGCTTGAAAACTATACTCAGAGAGTAGTTAGCAATAGTTCACAATCTAACTGGAAGGGCATATTGAGTGGTTCTATTCAATATCTTCATTGGTGATTTGGATAATGGCCTTGAGAATACACTTGTAAAGTTTGTGGAAGATACCAAATTGAGAGGGGTTGCAAGCACTTTGGAAGACAGGATTAGAATTCAAAATGATCCTGACAATCTGGAGAGATGGTCTGAATTAAACAGGATGAAATTCAATAAGGACAAATGCAAAGTACTACACTTAGGAAGGCCTACGCAATTGCATAAATACAAAATGGGAAATGACTGCCTAGGAAGGAGCACTATAGAAAAGGATCTGGGGATTATAGTGGATCACAAACTAAACATGAGTCAATGTAATACTGTTGCGCAAAAAAAAAAAAAAGCAAACATCATTCTGGGATGTACTAGCAGGAATGTTGTAAGCAAAACATGAGAAGTAACTCTTCCACTCTTCTCAGCACTGATGAGGCCTCCACTGGAGTACTGTGTCCAGTTCTGGGCACCAGAAAGATGTGGAGAAAGTCCAGAGGAGAGCAACAAAAATGATTAAAGGTCTAGAAAACATGACCTATGACAGGGGTGCCAACCTGTGGCTCCAGAGCCACATGCGGCTCTTCAGAAGTTAATATGCGGCTCCTTGTATAGGCACCGACTCCGGGGCTGGAGCTACAGGCGCCAACTTTCCAATGTGCGTGTGTGTGTGGGGGGGTACTCACTGCTCAACCCCTGGCTCTGCCACAGGCCCTGCCCTCACTCCTCCCCTTCCTGCCCCCTCCCCTGAACCTGCCATGCCCTCGCTCCTCCCTCTCCACCCCAGAGCCTCCTGCATGCCCTGAAACAGCTGATAGGGAGATGTGGGGAGGGAGGGAAAGGTGCTGATCGACAGGGCTGCCGGTGGGTGGGAGGTGCTGTGAGCGGGGGATGGGGAGCTGATGAGGGGCTGCTGACATATTACTGTGGCTCTTTGGCAATGCACATTGGTAAACTCTGGCTCCTTCTCAGGCTTAGGTTGGCCACCCCTGACCTATGAGGAAAGACTGAAAACATTGGGTTTTCTTAGTCTGGAGAAGAGAAGACTGAGGGGGGACATGATAAGTCTTCAAGTATGTAAAAGGTTGTTATAAAGAGGAGGGTGATAAATTGTTCTTAACCACTGAAGATCAGACAAGAAGCAATGAGCTTAAATTGCAGCAAGGGAGATTTAGGTTAGACATTAGGAAAAATTCCAAATTGTAATAGTAGTTAAGCACTGGAACAAATTACCTAGGGAAATTATAGAATCTCTGTCATTGGAGGTTTTTAAGGACAGGTGAATCAAATACCTGTCAGGGATGGTCTAGTTATCTATTTACATACTTAGAGCTGCCTCATTGCAGGGGACTAGACTAGATGATCTATTGAGATCCCTTCCAGTCCTACATTTCTATGATCGCAGTTCAATGTACAGACTGGTTGGTAGGTGAATTTCCTGCCTGCTTTAAGACACAGTCCATGTGCCCCATGGTGTGTCAAAAGGTACCTTTTTCCTTGGGGTATGACTCATTAACAAACAAAACTGTAAGATAACAAAAGTCCAGTCCAAGTCTTCTTTTCAGGCTTGGCTGCTCACAGGGGCCTACTTCAGTGTTGTTCAGTCCACACTTCTGGTCCTCTCTGTCTCAGACCCAACACTTCCTTACCAGTT
Organism: Malaclemys terrapin pileata; assembly: GCF_027887155.1. NCBI lineage: Eukaryota > Metazoa > Chordata > Testudines > Emydidae > Malaclemys > Malaclemys terrapin. The sequence continues at coordinate 62,420,197 of NC_071505.1, forward strand.
CCTCTTTTTATATTCTTTTCATATTCCTTTCACTGTCTATATATCAGTGTGACTTCCATTTTGAAGGATCTAAAAGCACTTTTACAAAACAAAATATAAATTATGTACTTGTCACAAGGTGATGCTAGCCCTTTCAGAAGCTGACCCCAGTTAGATTTATGAGAGGGCATCTGGGTCCTAGAAGAATGAGACTGGCAGATGAGACCAGGAGCCTGAGAGAAGCCAGACACAGGAAGCAGCTGGTGAGAGCTGGCAAGAGTGGCTTGGGAGAGAGCTACAGGAGACCCAGCAGAAAAGCTGAATCCTAAGGAGAGCTGGAACAGAATTGCTGGTGAGAACTGACCAAAGCTAGGACCCCTGATTGTGGGGAGGCCTTTGGGGTGGAACAACGCAGGGAGACTTGGGGTGAAGACCTGAGAGGAGGAGGCCCATAACAAGGGGTTGGTCCTAGCGAGGGGTTCCTTGACCAGTGGTAGGACTCGGAGACAGAGACGCCTCAGTAGTGGAACATTGTGGGAAGATCTATTGCAGGAGACCTGACTTGAAGGGCTGTGGTAAGAGTCATGAGACTGGTCATTCTGAGACAGGGAGGCCCGGAGACTGGGGTCTTGGATCAAGGGCAAAAGGAACTGGGAACAATGTGCTGCTATTGACTCTCACATGGGTGACTAGGAGATGATGTCCCTCGAGAAGGGAATGGAAAAACTTTTGTGTCCCTATGTATTTACTGTGAGAACTGGAGAATGGTTTTACTACAAGGAATTACTGCACTGGTGTATATGAATAAATTATGCCCAAAGGCAGGTTTTGTATTGGACACTGAAAGACTATGCCCCTTTCAAGGACAGACAAAAAGGGAAACTGAAGCTGGCACACTTGTCATGCTGCAGCCTTCTGCAGGTCAGGCTGCCTTGTAACTGTATTTACTTCAGTGTTTTAAAAAAGCCAAGCAAATTCCTATTCATTTGCTCTCTGCAAATGTACACTAGACATATTTATAAATCTCCAGATAAAGAACAAACTATTTACCTATCTAGGATTAACCACCCCTACACACACCTTTACCCTAGTATCCCCTTTCTTAGCCTACTAGTGTGGGGGAAGGGACATATCTTGCTGTGTGCTCTGAAGACTAACAGATTCAGGTTCTGTCTGATCACTTGTGAGACCCAGTTCGAGTGTCCGAGGCCCTTCAGAGAGAACATCCTGCCAGCAGCATCCTCTTTAAACCAGGGCACTGTCAGTTCAAGCACCTCAGCTAGCAAGATACTGCATGAAGAGAGAAGGATCTCAAAGCACATGGATTTATAGAGTCGGGCTTCTATTGCTTTATGAAACTAGCTGAGCCCGGCTCACCATGGCCAGTCCCTCTCTCCAGCACTCCCATCCAGCCACCAGCCGTGGGTCCTCAGCCCTCATATTTATGTACACTAAATTGGCTTAAGTGCAATTTCCCACAAAAACGCAAACACTAAAAGTAAGGAAGTTGCAAGTTAAGGTAACAACTACATCCAATACTGAAACCAGTCTTCAATTATTAGCCCATTACAACATATTCACTTTCAGTACAACAGTACTATTACTTTGGTGCATATATCAAGGAAGTGAACTTCACCCACACTGCAATGCACCACTTTCTAGTACTACTACATTAAGTAATGTAATCACCATTCCAGTTCCCAGGACAAATTATCTCAGAATGACAACCTTGGCAGCTGCACAAACCAAATGGAGAAAAAATACAAAGCTGCTGATCACATACTCAGAATAACTTATTGAAAACATAATAAACTTCTATTTACCCTATGACTTTCAAAAAAGTCAGATCAACTGTGTAATATGCAGCACCAAGCCAAACCATCCCTAATACCGGTGAAATGTACACATACACACTGTTTCAGATGTCTATTTATAATGTCATGAACAAAACACATTTAGAGGTCTGAGGTAAGGTTGAGCAATGCAATGTGATTTTTTCAGTACTTTGAGTGCAGTGTTGGCGATAGTATGGTTGAATTTAAGGGTTCTGATTCTCTACTATGTCTGGGCTGTACTCAGATGTAATGGCAAGCGGTTGCTGCAGCAAGCCAATGGTAGTTCCCTGGACCTTGGTGAGCCAGTACCAGCGGAAGTTAGTGCAGCAAAGGCCCTACAGTGATTTCTGAAACTAGCAGCCCTTACACCAGCAGAGGATCAGGCATAGAAGAGCTTGGCTCCACTACACCCCAACTCCATACCCAACATGTCCTCTCCTCCCCTGGTTTAAGTTCACTTTGTGCTGCATACGCGGCACAAAGTGAACGTAGTGAATCAAAGAATCTGTCCAAATTGTGTTAGAGGGCATATGTGTTTTGAAACCAGTGGAGGTACACTGCTGTTAAGGTGGTATAATGCAACAGAGAATCAGGCCCCTGATGTTGGTGTCTTCAGTAACTTAGACTTTCCAGAGCCAGTAGATCTCCAAACCATGGGCTTGATTCTCCTCTCACCCTCATTGTTTTTACATCAGTATAACTGCATTCATTTCAATAGTTATTCCCGACTGTCACAAGTGTAGGTGTAACACCGACCGACCCTGGTCGTCGGCAGGCGGGATTGAACCTAGGGCCTCTGGAGCTTAGTGCAGGAGCCTCTACTGCATGAGCTAAAAACCAACTGGCTGTTAGGTAAGGCTGTAGAGCAAACTCATTTTATCTCTTTTTCTCTAAGTGGTCTCAGTGCCACCTGATGGGACTGAACACCACTCCCAGGAGGTGTGTGAGTTACATATGCAAGATCAGAAGTAGGCCCCATGTCGTCTTCAAGCTGTTTTCACTTCAGTGTAGGGCCCCACAAAAGTTGGGCCCCACAAAAGTTACACCCCACTTCAGTAGGGCTCTTCTTTCAAGCCTGTCTTACCCTCTGAGCTGGAACTGAAACCCAACTTCCTTTGCCTCAGATCCATTTCCAGTTGCCCCACAAACCATTTTTCCTGTCTTCAGCCAGATACCCATTCCAGAACTTTCACTCCTCAAAGTCTAGCTATACAGGAATGCTCTGCAGGGAGTAACCAGCAACTCCTGAGGCCAGCTCCAGAATATCCCAGTAGTTTACAGACCAGCTCTAGCATATGCACTTCACAAAAACCACCATTGTACTGGCATTACGTCCTCTTCCCCTTGATGATAGTCTTAGAAACAAAGCCAAGGATTGAAGGGGCATAAAGAATGAATTGCAAGAGGTGCTCCCTCTAGGACACAGCTGAAGCAGGGGAATGTGAGGAAGCTCACACTATTATATTGTGTACACTGTACTGTACTATTATGTGGCTAAACACAAGATTCATGCTCCAGGGCTGTCAATCTAAAAGGATAAACTTAAAAAAGAACATCAGTATGATTATGGTTTCCCTGAAGAGAATCAGGAAATATGAGCTTGATCCTATAAGGAGCTGGGTGCCCTTAACTCCCATGGATGCCAGCAGTGTACATTCTGTGGAGGAGGAGAGTATTCAGCATTTCATAGGAGACACTCTGCACATTGCAGAATTGGGCCCTATCAAAGCATCACCCAAAAAATTAACATCAATAGATCTTCCTCAGACTAACTACAGAAATAAAATAAGGTGTCCTTCACTAACCCAATGGGATTTTCCACCTCCAAAAAAAAAATGTCTAAAATGAAATTTGTATTCTCACCCTGATTGGTATAATAGGAAATGTAACAGACTTTATGTGATCTTTCAAAACCCCTTAAAGCATCTATTTTGAGTATTCTACTCAACTATTATCTACCACTTCCATATGGTGAAAACATTTTTCAAACTACTGTAAAAAGAAAACTCAGGTGGCTTTGAAAACTCATTACTCCTAACTAAGGTAGGCACAACATTAGAAATAAAACTGACCAAATGTAATGTAAACATTGTAAATATGACCTAATATTTTACCATTTCAGAAAATGTAGGTCAAATAACAGATCTATGCATAGCCTATGTGAGAATGGGGCCCCAGGTATGTGTTTAAATGCACATAAGATGCTTTGATAGGAATACTGTCAACACAAAATTGATCCAAAATTTAGATATTACAAAAATAAGATGTGCACAATGCCTAGGGCCAAAACAAATGTTTTCATGCATTAATTGTTTTTACTGGAAACAGTTCTTATTATACAAATCATTCCATTGCACTGTTTGCAACCCTAACTTTACAGTATTTGGAACCTAAAAGGGAAATTGATTATAAACCAATGTGAAACTGATGTCATTTGTTTTCCAAGTTGAGAGCACTGTAAAAGTAAATAAACACAATAAGTGAAAAGTAAATTGGGGTCTAAAATTCAAACGCGTAGTTAGTAACATAGGGAGAGATCTGTTTTTTCCAGTATATCATTTTAAAGTTTGGTGTACCTTTAATTCCAGTATTTGTCAACAGCTAGTTCTGTAAAAACATTGAAAGTTTTATTACTTCCGCTTTTTTATTCAAAGCACATCTCTGTTTTGTTTTTAGCAATGTTCTTAAAGAAAAGAATAAGCACTGAAAATTCCATTGAAGGGTTTATTTTCCACAACTACACTGCTGTGTAAAAAGTGTAATTGTGTAGTTTACATATATGCCATGTAAATTACTATGGAAACCAGATGTAGCTTATAAGGTGCCTTGTAAGTCATTTCTACTGAGCAATAAAGCTTTTTTTTTTTTTTTTTTGGCAAAACTTTGAGAAACTTACTGCTGTTTTCTATCAGCAGATAGAACAGATGGCTGGCACATGCCTGCTTTACTAAATGAAGTGGGATCTCTATAGCATTACTCTTTGATCCCTGGTGGCATGTCTACAACACCAAGATGCAAAATACCACAGCAGAATAGAATCTAAATATTAAAGGTTTGGAGCTATGCTTTTGATACAAGAACCCCCTTTTTAAAAATCATGCCCACTGTATGTAAACATATTCACATTTCACATTGAAATTGTGGTACAGAGGTCAGAAAACAAGGTATTTCCTCTGTTTGCTGACATGAACCACAGTGAAGGTACTACTGTAAATCCCAAGAGTCCAAAGTTATGCAACCGCGTTTATCATAACTTCCAAAACAGTCATAATTCCATTAGAAAAAATGTGGCCTGTACACATTAGACAATTTTAGAAATAATAAAAATTGCTGCTGTAATTGCTATGTACAAATGAGGTGTTTATTTATGTTCAGCGATTCCACTGAAATATTATTTGAACTGAAATCCACCACCTCTTGTTTTCCCTTTATTTTATCAGTGGTGTTGTAATATTTAAATGTTTCTCCCATTATGCCAATAATGGTATATAACAAGTAGTCTATTCACCTTCCTGAGGGAGGGAGGAAGCACATAAATCTTTTAACATAGTCAGATGTTTTCTTATTCCTTCATTCTGAGCCAGATTCTGATCTCAGTCACATAAGTAAAAATATAAAGTAATTCCAATGAAGTGGGTTATTTTGGATTTACCCCCATGTGGATGAGATCAGAATCAGCCTCTCTGAGCTGTAATTTTATCTCCTTTCCTAAGCCTCCTTTTGCAAAACAGAAGGTATGCTGAAAAACATCATAGAGTGACACATGCTCCCCATCTCACCATACAGACTGGACACCGCTTCTGCATTATTCAGTTACCAGTAAGTGTTGGAGCAAAAAAACCCGACTTGTTTTTGATCTTGACTCTTCTTCTGCCCACTGAATTAATCAGATGCTTATTTTGTCTTTATGCTCCAGTACTTACCTCCTATTCACTGACAAAGCCTTTGCTTTATGTTGATTCTGATCTGCAAACACTCATATCTATGCTTAATTTTACTACCAAAGCAGTCCCACTGAAATCAGGGGGACTACTCCCATTAGTAAAGTTAAGCATATGCATATGTGTTTGAAGGTTTGGCACCTATATCCCCCTCAGATATTGCTAAATACTGCTGAAGTGCTATTACCAACTGCATGCTGTAGGACTACCCTCCAGTGAGCAAAGTAAAGCATGTTGCAGCATAAGTTAGCACACTAGGGACTATTTTTCTCCAAATTAGGAAGGCTCTGCACACACATCCCCCAGCATCAAGAAGAGAACAGAATAGACCCACAAATCACTTATACCTTTTGCAGGATATAAAAATGAAGCAACACCAGTGACTTCTAGTGGTTACACAGATGTATGCAATGTACAATATTATCCCGTGGGAACATTTTTTTTTTAAACACAGAACATCTGTACAACATTCTGAAGTACAATTTTTCTAAACATAAAACTACAGCTGTTACAAAGTTTACACAGCATAGGTAATACTGGGTGGAATTTTAATAAATAAGGTCCCAATAAATAAGGTGGACTGAGCAGCTTAGTATGCGTGGCTCCTCTTGACCTCACTGGGTATTGAGAGTGCTCACAACCTTGAAGTATCGACTCTTAATTTAGTTATCCTCCCCACAAAATTTGCCATAATTTTGAAGTCCCTTATCCGCAATGAGTTGCTCAAGAATTAAAATAAACAAACATTTTTCATTTACTAATGAAAATGGCTTTAACAGTTCCTACATCAAAGATTTTTTCCCCCATGTAGAAACAACAAAAATGTCCAACTGCAAAGAAAAGCTAAGGAAATTCTCAGACAAAAACTAAGGCTGAGTAAAGGTTTCAAACACATAGTACTTACCTGGAGTGTGCAACAGATATTTGTAAAAGCCATTACATTTAAAATAAAAAGAAAACATTTGAAAATGTGAATTTAAAGTAAAAACTTTTTTCAAATGTTGGAAATATTGGAAAAGTGGAGTTCTGAAGCCACAAACAACCTTAATTCTGTCCTTTTAGCACTGCCACTAAGTTAAATTAGGTGCATGTGCATGTTATTTCAAAATTATCATTCTTATTTATTGGTTTTACCATAGGGCGTAGGAACCCTAGTCATGGACCAGGACCCCAGTGTGCTAGATGCAGTACAGTGCTAATTAATTTTGTAGTTTTGACTATGGACTGTCAAGATCTAGGGCAAGACCCTTATACTGGCTCCAACCCCTTTACACCAGGAAAAAGGGCAGGAACAATATATAAACACTGTCAAAAAGCCCTGGTTCCCACCAGGGGAAGATATCCTTGGCACAGAAACTGTGGAAGACAGATGTAAGGCTGGCCTCAGAGAACCTACTGGGACAGGAAGGGCATGTTGGGGGTGGGCCACAGCACACACTACTGTGGAGATTTCAGGGAGCACTGCAGCCCAGAAGGCAACCCAGAGAGGCTGCCTTGCCAGTCCTTGGAACAGCCCAGGATTGGAAAGACATGAGGCTGGCTTAAAGTCACCATAGTCACCCCGTCTGGGCTGTGAGTTAGAACTCCTTACCTAATCTGCACTGATACATCATGTTTAAGTATCCACAGCCATTGGAACAAACTGCTCAGGTATACATACTCTGTATGCACAGGATGGAGGTGGATAGGGGCAGTAAGTGCTAACTAAACAGGATTATATATTTTCCACCAAATGAATAGCCTATGTTATTTTTAGCATTTATTTGACTGAAAGCTAACACTACTTTAGAAACAGGAGGAGTGAGACAGTTAAGGTTGTTTATAGTACTTTATCTCCATATATTATTTTTTCCAATCATTTTTGTTTTACCTTACCTTAAAAATTCCAGAATTAAGGTTTGTGTTTTTAAAAATCAACATTTTTCTCCTTAAATAATTGCTATGTCTTATGCTTAACTAAATCCTTCACTTCATCTTAATTTTTTTACCTGAAGTATGTAATAATAAATTATTCCAATCGGTTTCTGTAGAAATTAAACTCCTTTGATAGTTCTGATCTGATTTTGACATGGGAGATATTCAAATAGCATTTGTGTAGATATACAGCCATTGAAACTGTAGATTAATTACTTTTTAAATTTTAAAATATTTAAGGATGTCAAGGCAGTTTTAACTAATATGATTTCAGTAAATAAATTAAAGAGAAAGAAGAATGATTTGTTGAACAGCTTTGTCACAGTTCAAATGGGATTTCATCCTGCAAGGTGCTGAATACACTGATCCCAATCCAGTAGAGATGTTAAACACATGCTTAACTTTAAGCGTGTGAGCAGTGTCATGCATTTCAAATGTTACAATCACAGCTTTCCAACAAACTGTTCACTGGGTTGCAGAAGAGGGGACTTAGAGCAGAAAAGAAAAAAAGAGGATAGGGAAAAGGAATTGGGTTCTCTCTGATGTCTCAATCCCACTACCCAATAAGATTTTTTTTCCTCATGGACAGCAGTACAATCATGCCTGTCCTGGGACATGTTAACTACGGCTAGTTACTTAAATAGCACTCTGGTATAATTTTTGTTTTCTCTATAACTATAGATACAAATAGATCCCAGTCCCCATACAAGTCACTTTGCTTCTCTGTGCCTCAGTCCTCATCTGTAAAATGGGGATGATAGCACTTCCCTACCTCAGAGGGGTCTTGTGATGATGAATATATTAAAGAGTGCAAAGCATTCAGATACTAAGTACTTAACATAGATAGAAGGGTATGACAGTTGCTGTAAGAGATTTCCTGAATCATAAATGACCACTTTGAAAAAAAATGTTTCTAAACAATTGAAAACTCGCATAGTTATAAAGTTGACCAAACTATAACCAAAATATTCACTGAATATTTTGAAAAGTACATGATTTTTTTATTGAACATTCTCTTGTATAAGATGCATAGACTGCTTTTTTTTTAAAAAAAGTTGTTTTATTTAGAATTCTTTTCTGTTAAGCTGAATATGTCTCCGTATCCATGATAACTTTAGACCAACATGATGCAGTGTTATGCAAATTTAACATATTTATCAGTCTGTCAAATTATGCATACTTTATCTTTTCAGTAAAAAAAAGTTAAATAGAGAATTGTGGGCTCAATAGATTGCAACGTTGCATAGTTTTGCCATTATACTTTGTAGAAATAGATCTAGGCAATACAGCTCCTATTTTAACACAACTATGCATATTGAAACAGCGTGTGTGTATTTAATAAATGAGTCATAGTAGAGCTCCATATGCTAAAACCTTATGCTTTTTAAAAAAATAAAATAACAAAATTGTATCCACATTATGGACTGTTGACCTGTAAAATTTCATTTAAGGCTAGCTAATGTCTTCCTCATGAGCCTGTGTTGTCTAATCTTGTTGGTTCTTTTATCCTTAGTTTATCAGCAAAGAAAGCATACCCTCCTTCTTAAAATCCCATTTTAAAATTTACTTCTTCCAAGAATTTTCCTTATAATAATTTCCACGTCAATAATGTGTCCACAGCCTGCCATGTTACCACATATTTTGTTGTCTGAATTAAATTATAAACTCGTTGGGTTAGGGACAGTGTTTTATTCTGACTTTATTTAAAGCATTATACATTTTCCATGCTCGATAAATAATTCCTATAACAGGTGGTTCTAGATCAAAGGCTCATTCTTTAGTGTCTTTTTGGCACATATCAGAAATAGTTTCCTAAAATATTCTAAAAATTAAATATTTGCCTCTGCTGAACATATTTAAAGAGGACTTTTTTTCTTCTTCCAGTCTCAATCTGTACCTACCCTTCCTGTTGCATGCCAGGTAAAATTCATAGAGTGGATATTGACTGGAATAGCTGGCATCCTCTGCTGGGCTTTTCTGAAATCATGAGTGAATGGGGCCATTTTCCCCTCTGAAACAATCAGAATATCCTCTTCAAAGCCTGTAAAACAAAAATATACAGACTGGAAAGAGGGAAATGAAGCAGGATTCTCATGTATGATGAACATTTTACTGTAGAGAATGTTTATCATCGCTATCACCGAGTTCTTGGGAAGCCTAACCACTGGGATAAACTTTCCCATTCCTATGCTACAAGCAACAACAATGTCTGAACCACCTAAAGTTTCCACTGGCACTTCGGTTTTCACGGCTAAAACACAGAGCTCAAGTGCATCGGTTAGTCTTTATGGAGGGCTACGCCTTTCAGCAGGAGCCCCACTAGTGCAGGTTAACAAACTGCTTGGAGAAGTAACTCACTGAAGCCTCTAGGCAGGGCGGTTTCATGGGGCTGGAAAACACGTTGCTGAAGCGCCTCCAGGGAGACACTGACTGGAGCAAAGAGCCGGTGCTAATGCGAGGGGGGTAGAGCCCCAACTTACCTATCAGGACTCTGGCTTGATGAGCATCAATCCACATGTAGAGAGTGTCCTCTTGCCGCTGCGCAGCCCGCGCCGGCAGAGCCCAGAGGCTCAGGATGCTGCAGAGCCCGAGCGCGGAGCAGAGGGCGCTCGGACCGGCCATGCTGCTGCTGCTGCTGCTCCGAAAGGCGCCGGGCGCTCCCTCGCGCTGCCTTCCCCTCGCCCGGTCCCGCGCGCACACGCCGCGTGTCTCCGCGCCGACTGGCTCTGGGCAGCAGGCTCTGGCTGGCCGCGGGGGGTGGGTTCGCCCGCTGGCAGCAGCGAGCGGGGCTGGGAGTCGGGCTGAGCGCGGCTGAGGGGGGACGTGCCTGGGAAAGGCACCGGCACCCAGCGCTGCTGCTGAGCCCCGCTAGGAGGCGCCTGGAGCAGGGAGGCGAGGCCGGGCTGGCAGCGCGGCTCCCCCAGAGGGGGCCGGAGAAGCCCGCCGAGTCCTTCCCTTGCTCGCCCGCACTTCCCGGTGCTCGGCAGGGAGGCGAGGGGAGAAGGGGGGAAGGAACGGGGAGGGGGTGCCGGCGGGGAGCGGGTGTGGGAGGCGCAGGTGGGGATGGGAGGAACTGGGGAGGCGGGTTGTCCAGAGAGGCGTTAGATGGGGGATAAGTGGCAGAGAGATACTTGGGAGGGGTGAGTACAGGGGCTAATGGGGGCGGGTGTATTGAGTGCTGGGGGGAGTATAAAGGTAATGGGGCGTCGTGGGGTGAGAGGGGGCAGGGGGAGTACAGGGGGTAATGGAGCAGGTGGGATGTATTGAAGATACAGGGCAGGGTGAGTACATGAGGTAATGGAGCAGGTGGGGGGTGTGGGCAGGGTGAGTACAGGGGGTAATGGAGCAGGTGGGGTGTGTGGGCAGGGTGAGTATAGGGGTAATGGAACAGATGGGGTGTGTGGGACATGGGGCAGGGTGAGTACAGGGGGTAATGGAGCAGGTGGGATGTATTGAAGACACAGGGCAGGGTGAGTACATGAGGTAAGGGAGCAGGTGGTGTGTGTGGGGCAGGGTGAGTACAGGGGGTAATGGAGCAGGTGGGGTGTGTGGGTAGGGTGAGTATAGGGCTAATGGAGCAGGTGGGGAGTGTGGGACACGGGGCAGGGTGAGTACAGGGGGTAATGGAGCACGTGGGGTGTATTGAGGACACAGAGCTGGGGTGAGTACCGGGGGTAATGGAGCGGGATGGAGTGTGCGGGGGACATGGTGGGGTCAGTACAGGGGGTATTGGAGTGGGTGGAGTGTGCAGGGAACACAGGGTGTGGATGAGTACGGGGGGTAATGGAGCAGGCACATAGATGATGGAACTGCCGTACCCCGTGTCTTGAAGTGGTTTCCATCATATACAAGTTTTAAAGTTTGGTTCAGTGGCTCTCAGCAGCCCCACTATACAAATTGTTCCAGCACCCCTGAGCAGGCGTGATGGAAACAAGGCTTAATGATCTCTGTACAGGGAGGTGTGTGGTGGAGGGAGCTGCCCTTTCTTAGCATGTGGCAGTACGCTGCTGGGGTCAGTGTTGGGGCACACACTACCCAGTGTTCATTCAGTGTGTGTTCTCTAGGACACACCATTTAACTTTGTGTCTTTCTCACGTGCCCTTCTGCAAGGCTCCCAGTCCCTCTGGCTCCCAGGGCTTGCAGTGAGTGAGTGGGCTCTGGGCGAGGTGGCTGGGGTTGGTGAAAGGTCCTGTGCACATGGAAGCTGCTGCAGCCCGGCCTGCCTCCTGGCTTGTGGCTCAGCCTTACCCAAATCATATTTACCAACAGTGCATATAGTTTCATCTGACACTAAAGTTTCCCCACCACTTTGTTCCTGTAACCCCTTTTTTAGCAAAGTACAGTAGCACGTGCCTTACCTAGCCCTTCCTTCAAGAGGACTTTGTTCTGCGGGTTAAGGACAAAGAATAGGGTGACCAGACAGCAAATGTGAAAAATCAGGACAGGGGGTGGGGGGTAATAGGAGCCTATATAAGAAAAAGACCCTAAAATCGGGACATCTGGTCACCCAAACAAAGAATGATACAGTTTACAGATATTTGAAATAATCAGTCCTCTGATGCCTGCACCCCTTTGCTTTACCAACTAACACCTACTCTGTATGCATTTGACTGTGACTTTACTCAACCTGTACTCTGCAAGCTGATTTGCGTGACAAGACCACTGCTACCTCCTACAGTGCCTAGCCGCTTTAAAGTCAGAGGGGTTCTGCACAGGCCCATACCCCACTGCATTATTCGTGCCTTAGGTCATAAGGAATTTGGGACAGGCATTTTGTCTCATGCACCTGGGAAGTGTGGTGTGTGTTTATGATGCTATATATTATCAAATTATTATCATTTGCATTGCAGTAATACTTAAAAGTCCCTTGTTAATAAGATAAATATAATAATTAAAATAGGCAATTCTGAAAAATCATGACTCCTTGCAATAATGAAGTTTCTAAATGCACATTGACAGTACAGTAAATTTAGGTTTTGTATTGGAGAAATGTGAACCAAACGGCATGTGTGTGCAGTTGGGCAGTGCCAGTGGCACATGGGCCTTCAGCAGAGCAGTGTGCTCCAGTGATCCTTTCCCTGAACCCAACAAAGGCAAAGTGCCAGCTTGCTATAGCAGCCTTCTAACTACACAAGCTAGTGACTTGTGCTGTGAGTACAAGCATTACAGGGTTTGCTTTGCTTTGGCACACAGATGCATTGGTGAATCTGGGACAAATACCACATAGGAGCGATCAGGCTCTATCTTGCACTTGGACAAATGACATAATGTAATAGATGCTATTTGAAAATATCAAAGTAATGCTGCAATTTACATAGAAACCATAGCTTAACTAACAGACATAAACTAAATACAGCTGGTCAAAAAAATCTATTAAAAAATGTTTTTAAATGAAAAACAGACTTTTTAAACCAGTTTTTCACAGAATTCTTTTTTCCCTAATTTTTTTTGTTTTGTTGTGGGTTTTTTTTTTTTTTTTAATGAAAAGCGGAAAGCCAGACAGTTTGGTTTTCAAGAGCTAGAAACTGACCTTTGGGGGAAAGGGTGGGGTTGTTTGTTGTAAAAAAAAACCCTGAATTGTTTCCATATATAATTTTTTTTTTAAATATGGTAAAAAATATTCTTGGAAAATACTATTTTCCATCCAGGTTTATAATTATGATTAAACATACTTTCAAAACTCAGTTCTTAATGTCATGGAAAGCAATGACAAATCAGATGTGCCTCAAGACATGAGCTTTACAAGAATGGCATGTTGTGTATCAGCTGGTGCAAATACTCTGAGCAAAAAAGAAAAACGTATTCATTTGTCTTTATGTGCGGAATATGTATATTGATACCTGGATTTATAATAGTAATTTTTTAAAAAGAGTTTTACTTCAGGCTGGAAACCAACCTGTAATTTATAGGAGACTAGGAGGAAACTTTCTCTGGGGAAAGATTATCCCATCAGTGTCTACTGTGGTGTTTCTTTCATCATTTGTGGAGCATTTGATCCTGGAATAGAAAGACCACTGCTCTAATCCAGTATGGTAGTTCCAATGTTTATTTCCTGCCTTATTTCTGTTATTTTGACTGAATGTCTTTTAAATTTGTCAGAATATATTCAGTATAGTATCTATTACATCTCAGAATTACCCATACAAGTATATTTGGTTTTTAAAAGCAGAAACTAATAGATGTACTCTTCCTCTGAATTTTCCATGGTTTTACATTTTTGCTTGAAGATGCTTTCAGAATAAAGGTGAATAAACTAAATGCAGCATTATAGTTCATCATGATGTTAATGTTCACCTGCTTTAAAACTACTATATATGTTTTTAAAGTATTTAATCTTAATTTTCACAAATGATGGCCATTGACATCCAAGGATTTTGTAAAATAACCAAAGCATGGATAGTATTCCCCTCTCCTCCTTTTGCACCTATCATTTTAACAGGATTTTGTAATAACAAAAGCTCTCAGTGCAAGGAGGCCCTCTACAGGCTGATTTGATCAATAGCAAATTGCTGAAGGACTGAATCTTCTTCCAAAAGTTTAGTGAAGGATAGTGCATCAAATCATGATAAAACAAAACAAAAATCATTTTTATTGGGGGTTTCTGGAGGATGATTATATTCTCTTCAGCAGCAGAACCTTTTCATACCATTTTTTTCTAACAATGGTGACAGTAGCCCACTGGCATCTGAGCATGGCTTCTCCTTTTTGTGTCTGACCCCAGCGAGACATCAGCCCCAGAAGTTCCTGTTCCATTTTTTTCTGTTTATTTTCCTTGTACACAGCTATGTTACCATCCTACTCCTTTGGCCTGGAAAGCTGAAAATCTGTCTTCCCTAAACCCAGTGCCAATAGCATACTTTGAAGAAGGTGTTCATGCAAAAAACTGCCGTCATTTTTCTGTAAATGCCAAATCAGACAGCAAAAGAAATAACCCTTCCATGGCTGTGGTTTTTCAGGAATCTTTTCCACAATCAGCATGGTGATACACACACAGCCATTATTTGACTATATTGGGGGACAGTAAGTTTTTCTGGGGGGACCAGAAGGAAGGGCCAGCTGCCACAAGTTAGAGCAGCACCCCTCCAAATCCCCCACATAACCAGGTCATACAAATTCTTTGAGTCTTCTATAGGTTAACACCAACATCTTGAATTGCACCCAGAAACTTACTGAAACCCATTGCAGGTACTAAAACAGTGGTATAATGTGCTCCCAACATGAAAGTTTAGTGAGCAGATAGCTGCATACTGCACTAGTTTAAGTTTCTCAGTAGTCTCAAGGTATTGAGTTCCTTACAGTAATCTACAGCAGTTGCTCTCAACCTTTCCAGACTACTGTACCCCTTTCAGGCAGCTGATTTGTCTTGTGTACCCCGAGTTTCACCTCACTTAAAAATTACTTGCTTACAAAATCAGACATAAAAATACAAAAGTGTCACAGCATGCTCCTACTGAAAAATTGCTGACTTTCTCATTTTTACCATATAATTATAAAATCAGTCAATTAGAATATAAATATTGTACTTACATTTCAGTGTATAGTATACGGAGCAGTATAAATAAGTCATTGTCTGTATGAAATGTTAGTTTATACTGACTTCGCTAGTGCTTTCTATGTAGCCTGCTGTAAAACTAGGCAAATATCTAGATGAGTTGTTGATGGAAGACCTCTGCATACCCCAGATTGAGAACCACTGATCTACAGGCTTGAGATGTCAAAGGCATGGACAATTGTGGTAAGATACACATAAAAAGCAAAAAACAAACAAAAACAATTCTCACCACATGCAGGTGAAAAAAGTGCCCTTAGCTACAGCAGCCCAGGATGTAACAGCACAACTAAGTTGCTTATCAGTGTTACAAATGGTGGGTACATTCATTTGGTAGGGGTGCCAATATAAGTTTTGCCAGTTCTTCCATCTGTTGATATATGTTACATGACACTGTCCAAAAAGACAGTGAATAGATGCCAATTCAGTGTTTTTGTTATGGTATAGTTCTAAGCACTATACTAGTTATGCTTCTCCAGCAAGAATCTAATTATCCCCCGTAAAACATTTATTAAAACACGAGACCTGGTACTTTATGGATCACTTCTTCAGCGATTAAATAGGACTTAATTCCAACTGATAACCCTATAAATATCTTTCAACAAGTGTGGAGCAAGAACTGTTGGATTTAGGGAAACAAGCTTTCTATAGAATATTGTAGGTGTCATGTGAATTTGACAAAGTAAGCAATTATAATTCAGGAGGCATTACAGCACTCGCAAAAGCCTACATCTATGATGAGTTCTATTAACAAATCAGTTAAGGATATAGGCAGATTGAAGATAAACTTAGATGCTGTACTCTCAAATAGTGATAAAATGTGTGGCATCCTCTCTCCCTGAGCCTGTGGGGAAGAGTTAACTCAATAAAAATCAATATTCTGCCTAGGTTTCTCTATATTCCAAACAGTCTAGCTGTATAATCCCTCCATTTTAGAAAATATAATATTATTGGATCCTTCCCATGGGGCTCTAATCAATGCCATGACTATAATTTAAAAGACTCCAAATCCCCAAGGAGAGGCTTGGGCTCCCAGACCTACAAAATTGTTATTATGTTCTCATCATGTCAGAGATATCAAACCATTTCCAGCATGCTAATACCTTTATACACACATGGATGGAAATTGAATGTGTATTAATGTAGCCAATTTTCCCTGCGGGTTCACTCAGCTGCTTTTTTTCTCCAGTGGAGAAAAACAAGTAGACTGCATGAAGGGTCTGGGCTATCCTAGCGAAGAGGTATCAATTTCATCCTTGCCATCATGCAGGAGCATCTATTTTGGGCAATCCAGACTTGCAGATTGAGAACAAACAGGACTGGCTGAGCAGGGGGATCATATGGATTTCCTAATTAGTCAGTGGTGAGAACTTTGGTCCTTCTCTAACACTAAAGTAATGTTCTGACCTGCAGCTGACAGTGAAGTGGCTGTACATACAACTGAAGGCATGTCTATGCAGCCCTGCAGTTTAGGTCATTAGTGTGAACTCGAAACCTTTATGTTCACACCCACGGTGCCCACATGGGGGAGTTACAGCTCAGCTCTTTGGTGCACACTGCTATTCACACCCAGTAGGTCCGAACTAAGGGGCAATGTAGACATGCTTAGTGCTTAAAGTCTCGAGTATTTCCCAGAGCCTCTCTATTATCACCCCTCCCCCACCCCCGCCCAACAGCATGCCATGAAAACTGTAGGGCAGTTGAAAATATTTACCGGAGTTCTGCTCCAGACAGCTTCAAATGAATTTAAGCACTGGACATGCCCTTAGACACTTGCTAATATGGCAATTTGGTCTGGATTCCCTAGATTCCCTGTGAGAAGCCCCAGAACTACTGGGACCTTAGACATGTTTCATAAACTCTTCAGGCCCATGTCCATTATGTCTACTTAGTTTGGAGTTCTCTGTGAAAGCGTGGGATAGGATTTATCAAAGCCCTTTAAAGAATCCCAGTGGCAGAGCATATTCTATAATATTAACAATGCTTCTGTGTATCTGAGGTTATGCTTGATATAGCAAGAGATTTTATTCAAAATGCATTGGACACCAGATAGGTTGCACAGAATTAAAGGCCTTGTCCTCTGATGTTTGTTGGCCCTGTACCAAATAAAAAGGAACTCTCATGCATATGCTATGGGGTTGTCCAATAGTCCGGCATCTGTGGAAAAAGATGGACACAAGAGTTAAAATAGTGCTAAGCTTTAGCAGCCAAACCCTGATCCAAAATTCTTTCCTATTTACCTGCTAAGCTGGTTTTAACGCCCTGTGAAGGAGCAGAGAAACTGCTGCCTCGCACATCAGGGGTTAAAGAAAACCTGTAGCCCCACCCCACTATCCCTGCAGCCAATAACATGCCTGGAGGGGGGGAGAAAAGAAGGGAGCCTGGCTCAGTCAGGCACTGGCTGATGAGGAGGCAGGAGCTCCCTGTTTGCCTGCCTGAAGGGATGGAGCAGCAACCTGCCAGCCAACAGAGCCACTGGAGACAAGTTAGCCTTCCTCTTACCCAGGGGAGCCTGCAGATAAGTCCGAACTGTGGGGAAACTAGACTAGAGGGGCCATGCCACAAACTAATGAGATTTTAGTAGGAAGTAGCCCAGGGAAAGAGCCCATTGAAGGCTCTATCACAAGTGGTGGAGAATGTGGGCAATGCCCTAGTCCCTGCTGAAGGGGATTTAAAAAAAAAAAAGAGAGAGAGAGCCCAAAACAATAGAAGAAAAAAACCTTGAATGGAGATGGAACAGCTGCTGAAGTGGATGACCAAACAAAACCCCCACTATAAGCAGCAACTCCTGCAGCAGATGGTGATGCAGCAGCAACAGCTAGTTCACAAATTGGCAGCCCGGCAGCAGCAGCTGGTTCAGCAAGTGGCCTCCATTTTGCGACCCTGTGCTCCAGCAGAGCTGACTAACCCTGTCCCATCACGCTTCCCAAGATGGGGCCTGATGATGATCCCAAGCCTTTTTTAGAAATTTTTGAGTGGGTGGCCATGGTAGCCTGGTGGCACCGAGACCAATGGGCTGCAGTGTTGACCCCGTATTTAATTGGGGTAGTACAGACCACATATCATGCGTTAGACCCCGCCACTGCCCAGGAATGTGTCCGAGTTAAGGCAGCGATCCTTGACGCCCTAGAAATCTCTGAGGAGACATTTCATCAACGCTTCCAGTGAGAGCAGTACCCACTGGCTAGGTTCCCTGTATGCTGTGCAGCCGCGCAGCAGGCTATTTAGGGCCTTGCAGGTCCCACAGCCTGGCCCCTCCGGAGCTGCCATGGAGAGGAGCCCTACCTCTGGCCCAGTCTGGCCCAGCCCCATCGTGCTGCTGCGTCCGGGGAGAGGCGCCCCTCCACCCCAGCCCAGGTGCTACTGCAGGGAGAGAGAACTTGGGGGAGTCCTCTCTCCCTGCCATAGCCCTGGGGCAGCCTGCACCCCAAACCCCTCATACCCGGCCCCACCCCAGAGCCCACACCCCCCAGCCAGAGCCCTCACACCCCAGCCCTCTGCCCTAGCTCTGAGCTCCCAAACCTCTCTTCCCTGGTCCCACCCCAGAGCCTGCACCCCCGCACTCCCAACCCTCTGCTCCATCCCTGAGCCCCTTCCTGCACCCCAAACCCCTCATCCCCAGCCCCACCCCAGAGCCCGCACCCCTAGCCAGAGCCCTCACCCCCCTGCACCTCAACCCTCTGCCCCAGCCCTGAGTCCATCATCCCCGGCCCCATCCCAGAGCCTGCAGCCACAGCCAGAGCCCTCACCACCCTGCAACCCAACCCTCTGCCCAGAGCTCCCTCCCACACTCCAAACCCCTCGGCCCCACCTCGCCACATGAAATTTGTTATGTGCACCAATATGGAGGTGATTCCACAGATGGGTGGGAAAAATTAGAGAGAACACTGCTCACCGGGAGCCCAACCACACCTGGTCGCTCAGAAGCTGCAGGACTAGTGCTGGAGATGGCTCAAACCTGAAGCGAAGATGGGAGTGCAGGTCGCTGAGCTGATCCTACTAGAGCAGTTTGTCCAGATCCTGCCCCCTGGGGGAAGAGAATGAATGTTGCGGCACCATCCTGAAACCATGATGGATGCCATCCAGCTCACTGAGAATTACCTAGCTGCCAAGTCTCCTGTGATGAGACCCATCCCAGGGATCATCTGGGACCAAGAGCCCTGTGCTGCCAAAGGACGGAACCACCTGTGGACCCTAGGTCCTTGAGGAATGTAGACATGTCCCCCCTTACCAGAGCCCCAGGGGGCTTGAGGATCAGGAGGTGCCAGGGTTCCGCACCCCAGAAGCCTAGAGCCATTTATTTGTACTCCAGTTCGAGACAGCACAGGCCCACCAGTGGCACATCAAGGGATCATCCCTGGCCTGGAACTCGGGGAGGCCCATGGGGACCAGACCAACTGAGTACCTAAACAGAAAACCCCATGCACCACCCAAGATCAGGATCAGTGTTTCATGTGTGGTCATTCTGGGCATTGGTCCAGAAACTGTCCTTATATGGAATGTAGCTTTGGGAAGATCTGGACTCCGCAGACATGAATACGCCAAGGGGACCCAGCCAAACTGACCATCCCACTACAGGTAAATGGGAGAGAAGTGATGGGGCTGGTAGATTTGGGGTGTGCCCAGATCCTTGTACAAAGTGCAGTTGTTCCTAATCCAGGCCCAACTCAGGGCACTGTCATGTTACAGTGTGTGCACAGAGACGTGAGGGCCTACCCCCACACAGAAGTGACTTTAATGGTACGGAGATGGGAAGAGCTCCTGATGGTTGGTCTCACCCCGACGCTTGCCTACCCAGTTATTTTAGGCAGGGACCGGAGCTACTTTGGAGAATTGTTAACCAAGCTGGTGGGAACCCCCTCCAATGGCCAGGGGCCCCTACCTCCAGCCACAGGCTGACCTGAAGCAGCCATCCTCACAGGTGTGCAGGAGGTTGCAGACTCTGGTGAAGGGACATCCCGGTCTTCAGCTCCAACCCACCCAGATCAGGCCCCCTCCCAACTGGAATGGGAACCCTCCCCATGACCCAAATCGGAGATTTTGACTCTCCACTTGGAATGTGTGGGAGAGCAACGGGCTGATGACACTGAGTCAAGCATATGCCCAGGTGGCAGTGGTGAATGAGGAGACCGTTGAACCCCATTAAGCGGGATGGTTCCCACGTTTTGAGATTCAGGGTGACCATCTATACCGCTTAGAGAAAGACCTGCAGACAGAAGAGATTAAGCATCAGCTCTTGGTGCCCTGCCTCTACTGGAAGGAGTTTATGCAACTCGCCCATGCTATACAAACTGCTGGGCACCTTGGGTACCATTAGTTCGGATTCTGGCCCAGTTCTTTTGGCCGGGGATCTACAGAGAGGTGGCGGATTTCTGTGCCTCCTGCCCAGAGTACCAGCTCACTGCACCGTGGCCAGCTGAGAAAGCCCCTTTGATCCCCCTCCCGCTTATGGGCTTATCCACTTTGAGCGGATTGGAGTTGACATAGTTGGCCCTCTGGAGAGGAATGCTACCGGATATTGGTTCATTCTTACTGTAGTGGACCTGGTACTCCGAAGCCATGCCCTTATGTTCCGTGAATGCCAAAAGGGTGGCAATGGAACTTATTAATATCTTTGCCCGAGTCGCAGTGCCCTGGGAAATCTTGACAGATCAAGGAACAAACTTTATGTTCCAGACGATCAAGCAATTCTGCCGTCTACTAAAAATCAAGACTCTACAAACAGCTGTATACCGCCCCCAAACAGACAGCCTGGTAGAACACTTTAACAGAACCCTAAAAGCTATGCTCCGAAGATTTGTCCTGACAGATGTCCGACATTGGGACCAGCTACTCCCTCCTCTCCTGTTCATAGTCCGGAAGATTCCCCAGTCTTCCACTGGCTTCTTGCCATTTGAGGTTTTATATGAGAGGCAACCCTGAGGGATTTTGGACCTAGTTTGAGAAATGTGGGAGGAACAACCATCCCAAGCCAACAACGTGGTACAGTATGTCTTGAGCCTGCGGGAGAAACTTGAGGCTGTAGGCTCGTTTGCCAGGGAGAACCTCCTACATGCCCAAGAAACCCAAGAAGCTGCCTACAATAAATGGGCCTGTTCCTGGGAGTTTCAGCCTGGTGGTTAGGTACTGTTGTTGCTGCCCAGCTCGGAGTCGAAGCTCCTAGCTCACTGGTAAGGGTAATCTGACATATAAGAACTGTTGAATTATGAAATCAAGCAACCCGACAAATGTTAAGTACAACAAAACTACCATGTGAACCTTTTAAAACGGTGGAAAGCCCAGGAAGGTTTACTAATAGCTCCCTACCTACCAGAGCCTGAACTAAACCCACAGGTTGCGGAGGCTTCAACTGCAGGAGTGGTCAAGACTGGTGACAACCTTACCCCAGAACAGAGAATTCAGGCGCAGCAACTAATTACTGCCTTCTCTTCCGGTTTTTTTTGACCCGACCAGGGTGGACTCAGATGGAACCAGGAGTTAAGGTCAGAGAAAACCTTTGGTCACTTCCCCAGAAACGGAGAGACTATGAAACAGGAATTCCAGTCAATGCTAGCATTAGGGGTGACTGAGGAGTCTTTCAGTGACTGGAAAATACCCATGGTACTGGTCCCTAAGCCCGATCAAGTACCTGCTTTTGCATTGACTTCTGCAAAGTCAATGCCATATCAAAGTTTGATGCATACCTGATGCCAAGTGTGGATGAGCTGCTCAACCAGCTAGGAAAGGCAGAGTACATCACCACCCTGGACTTAACAAAGGGATATTGGCAGATCCCCCTCACACCTGAGTCCATGGAAAAGACAGCTTTCTCCACTCCCTTCGGGCTTTTCCAGTTCCAGACCATGCCCTTCGGTTTGCATGGGCCCCTGCCACATTTCAGCAACTAATGGACCGCATTCTCCACCCCTATAGCCAGTATGCAGCTGCCTACCTAAAGGACATGGTGATTTATAGTCACGACTGGCAGAACCATTTGAAACGTGACCACAGTGCTATAGTCCCTCAAGGAGGCTGGCCTGATGGCGAACCCCGCTAAATGTCACCTCAGGAAGGATGAGACAACTGACCTTGGGTACACGTTAGGAAAGGGCAGTCTGACCCTTGATTAGCAAAGTCCAAGCCCTCCAGCTGTGCTCTCCTCCTTCCTCAAAAAAGCAAGTACACCGGTTTCTAGGACTGGCTGGTTACTACCGCCGCTTTATCCCAGGGTTCTCATCCATTGCGACTCTCCTTTCTGATCTCCTCAAGAATGAGAGTGCTAAAAGGATCCAGTGTACCAAAGACTGAGGAGGTTTTTCAAACTCTGAAAGCCCAGCTCTGTCAGGAACCCAACTGACTTTACCAAGGAGTTCGTGTTACAGACGGACACCTCGGACATCGGCCTAAGAGCTGTTCTATCCCAGGTAGTGGGAGGCAATGAACACCCCATCCTATACATTAGCAGAAAGCTGTTCCGAGGGAGAAGGCCTACTCTGTAATCAAGAAAGAAGCTTTGTCGGTAAAATGGGCTATGGACTCGCTCCATTATTATCTTCTGGGCACACACTTCACCCTATCACTGACCATGTCCCTCTCCACTGGCTGCATGCCATGAAGAGAGCCTGGCTCAGTCAGGCGCTGACTGGTGAGGAGGCAGGAGCTCACTGTTTGCCTGCCTAAAGGGACAGAGCAGCAACCTGCCAACCAATGCAGCCACTGGAGACCAGTAAGCCTTCCTCTTGCCCAGGAGAGCACGCAGATAAGCCCCCACTGCAAGGTAACTAGACTAGAGGGGCCACACCCTAAACAAATGAGACTTTAGTAGGAAGTAGCCCAGGGAAAGAGCCCACCGAAGGCTCTATCACACACCATCACAATGACTTTGGTTCTTGAGCACTGCAATGATCCCCAAGCGCATAATTTTACAAAAATGGAAGAGTAAGCTTATAGCCAGAATAGAGCAGTGGTATTCAAATCTTTTTGAGTTAGCAGCCAACGCAAGGATAGATTATTGCCTTAGAGAACAATTACATTAATTTGAAGAAATTTGGACCCCGTTTCTAGATATATTTGGATAAAAATGTTGAGATGACTCAGAGAATGCCAGACTTCCATTCCACCTAAGCCCTCCTCTCCCTGTTCATATATATCTTCTCCTACTTTATTACTGTTCTCCTCACCCTAATGTGTTATGTCTGTGTAGTATTGTCTGGTATTGCAGCTTTGGCAAGTTGTTAAATTGTGAAATTCTGTAATTCTGTTGGAGATCTTGTGAAGAGAGTGGGATTTGAAGACATACAAGCTGTAAGTCATTCACCTTTCTGTATTTGTTTCTTTATGGAAATCAATAAAAAAATTAATCACAAAAATGATATAAGCAATTAAACTTTGATGGATTTCCTAAGAAGCATGCCAATTTAATTTCTAAAATCTCTAGTTCTGATGCATCTACAAAACTACAGCTATTCATCATTTTGCAGATTTTACTACCAATACTTTTGTTCCTATGCCCTAAAATATAATGGAAAAGAGTGTTTTTCATTAAAAAAAAACACATTTTTTATAGCACCAGAAAAATGCAGGCAATTTTATACCTGAAAAGGAATTAAAAATTGAATGAAGGAGTAAAATTTACTTTATTAAATAGTTCAAGAGATGCTCAAAAAGGCACCCATCCCAGAGATGTTATAAAATGAGATGCATTTCTCTGTCATTATCACTGAAATGGTTTTCTTAGTGTTTGCCCATGGCAGGTATCATTTTGAGTACACAGGAATGCTGTATAGTACATCATCAATTCCTATAACTTTACCTAATTATTAAAACTGATAGGATCAGAACCAAAAGCCATACTTTTATAACCTCTGAATAAGGAATATAGTAACCAGATTTCTCTCTGCAGGTATTAATAAAATCAGACAGTGTCTACCAAGGATATTTCCATTCTATAGAGTACTCTCTCTGTGTTTGTCTATCTAGAGAGAAAGTGTGTCCATATACATTTGACCTGTACTGGCTGTACAAGACCTGAATGGGTATGTTTACTGTGTATTTGAATTCCAGTGGGATTAAGATGTGACTAATATTAGTGTAGAGATTGCCCTGCTCCACTGCAGAGTCCTTTGGTTAGCTGAGGGTATGTCTACACTCCATGAACCACAGAGACACAGCTGCAGCAACACTGCTGTAGTGTAGACAGTTGTTACAGCGACAAAAGGGGTTTCTCTGTTGCTGTAGTAAATCCACCCCTCTCGAGAGGCAGTAGCTAGGTAAATGGAAGACTTCTTATCAGGGTTTAGGTCAGCTTAACTACATCTCTCAGGGGTGTGAAAAATTCACACCCCTGAACGATGTAGCTAAGTCGACCAAAGTTTTAGGTGTAGACCAGGCCTGAGTTCCTCAGTATAGTGGTGTTGGAATGAGACTGCACTGGGGGTTACTAGCTGTGCTGGCTACATCTCTTTGACCACCCTGGGATGTCTGAAAAATTTGACAACACTACATCCAGCTGGGGATATGGTAACCCAGGAGGTGACTGGTTGCTGGGTCCCCTTGATCAGTGTCATAGGAGGAGAGGAGGCATGAAAAGAGTGTACAATAGGCACAATCCTGGACTGAGATGCTTAATTTGGATCCCGCTGCTTTCACCTGATATTGCCTTTCAGACACACAGGTTGTTAGTTGCTGCTGATCTTGTTCTTTGCTTTGTGCTCTGTAAGTAAAGTTTGGTGGCTAATAAAGTAATTGCTGTCCCTGACTTAATTAAGGGGGAGTCTTCTGATTTGAGGGTGACATATTTAAAAGCACTCAGCAGTGGCCTAAATTTGAGTCAAGAGTAACACTCCCGTTGACTTCACTGGGAACAGAGGTAGGCCAGTTTCAATAGGATTACTCAAGTGATTAAAGTTAAGCACATGCTTAAATGCTTTACGGGACTGGGACCACAGTATTCAGCACTAGAGCTGATTGGAAAATGGTTCCACTAAAGTTTTTCCATTGGAAAATGCAGTTATGTCAAAATCAAGAGGCTTTGGAGAAAAATTAAAAGAAGTTTCAACAAGGTCAGAACATCCCATTTCAACATAACCTTTCAATTTTGTTTTGAAAAAAATTGTCATTCTGAATCTTTTAAATTCTGTTTTATTATATATTATAGCATAAAATAAAAAAATTCAAAATCTAAACAAAATGTTTTGATTGATCTAAAGCAGACATTTTCAGAATTCTTTTGTGGAGAATTTTGAAATGTGTGGGTTTTTTCTGATTCAAAAAGAAGTCAAATTTCAAAATTCTTTGCAAAATGGAATTTCCATCCTTTGTCCAGTTCTACTCAACACCTTGCATGATGGAGCCCCATTTACTCAGGACCTATCATACTGAGCCCTTAATCCTAATCAGAACCTCTGGGCACTACTGTAATGTAATTAAATAGTAATTATTTACAGGATGTGTGGGACAAGTCACATGGACTAAATTATAGAATCTATGTGAACTAAATATGTTTTTAATTTTGTTGTGAATAGGGACATTAAATACAACAGTTATACTACATTTCTCTATGTAAAATATTGAACTATTCAGTGCCAGTGTGAAATGGATTGATGGTTTCGATCCCCTTCTTAGTGGACAAGCGTCCACATCTCAAAAATCAAAGTCGCGATTTACATTATCACCTATATTAATAGTCTCAGTAGAGGGACCAAGAACGGAATGAGAATGGAGATTAATTAATCTTCTAGACTAGTGTTTCTCAGCCTTTGAGATACCAGGGACTGGCTTGCTGCTTCCCTACACTTTAGGGGGATCTCAGGGACTGGCACTGGTCCACAGACTGGTCGTTCAGAAATACAGTTCTATACCATTTACGGTGATTCTTCAAAAACAAACTTGAGGCCAGGGCTGGTGCTTCCATTTAGGTGACCAAGGTGGTTGCCTAGGTTGCCAGGATTTGGGGGGGTGGCATTTTGCCGCCCTTGGCGGCAATTCGGCGGCGGGTGGTCCTTCTGCGCTCCGGGTCTTCGGCGGCAATTCTGCAGCGGATCCTTCACTCGCTCCGGGACCCGCCGCCAAAGTGCCCGAAGACCGGGAGCGTGGAAGGACCCCCCCGCCGCAGAATTGCTGACGACGACCGGGAGCGCAGAAGGACCCCCGCCTAGGGCACCAAAAACCCTGGCGCCGCTCCTGCTTGAGGCACAGTAGGTTGTGATATCTTGAATTTTGCAAGAGCCGTGGCTGCAATCAAGGTCTTTTGGCTTTTGCAGCTAGCTGGAGTAAACCTGCAACAAGGTCCCCTAGTTGCTGTTCACTCTGGTGCCACCAACTGGAAATTCTGCAACTGCTTCAGGTAGATTCAAAAATGGACATTTCTATTGAATGAAATATGAAAATGGATAATACAATCTGTAATACAATATCGTACCACGGTATTGAATTGTTTATTTTACTTCTGCAGATCTTTCTTTAACGACACAACTGAATTGTGGGAAGTGTCAGGGGAAAATCAGAATTTTGGCAGCTGGGTAGCTGACATTTGGAGCTTTTGGCACACAGGAAGGTATAGAGGACAGTTCAGGATTATAGAATAAGAACATTAGCTGGATGTTTCTACTGAAACAATTCAAAGTGAAATGGCTGACAGTGTTGATATTTAAATGGGCGTAACAAGCCTGAACTGTGTAGTATGGAGACAGAGTCTGCAGGAAGACCACCAGCTTATTCAAGAAAGGTCTGGAGCAGACACAGGGAGTGACTGTCTCTATGGCAGTCAGCGTGGGCACGGTTTCCCACTCCAGAGGCATTAGCCCTACTTGGCCAAACTGAAGGGTTTTTCAGCTGCTAGTTCCAGAGGGTCAAAGCAGGGGAAGGGGTTGGGGGCTATGGCGTTTAGCAGTGGTAATCCTGAGGAAAAGGCTGCAGGATAGCAGGCTCCCGGGGAGGCTGGCTGCAGGTTGGTGAAGTGAGCGGACAGTTGTAACGGTGGGTGAGCAGCCTTTTCTTTTGTTTTGATGCTGCTTCCAGGGCTTGTCCCGAGGTGCCAGACAGCTGTAGATAATAAAAGCTAATTTGTTCTTCATCCTGTAAGTGATCTCCTTACTCCTGATTTCTCCAGCTCCGATTCCAGTCATCAAACCTGGAACTCCCCTTGGTCAATGTGCACCTTACCACATGGCGTCCCTAACCTCACCCTGGGCAGGAGGGGGGTAACAGCACCATATTTAGGTTTCAGATTTAACAACCCATCAAGATAAATAGCACAGTTCACACCTCTTATAGAACTATTGTTCAGACTCCCTTGCAACCTCAGGAATATAATGGTTTACACTCATTTCACATTTAGAATCTTTACAATCCTAAGGGTTATCAACCTAATTTAAAATATTGAGAAATCTTAGATTCTGGAGCACAGTTCTGTGGCAGAGAGTGAATGCACTGCAAATTCCTCAGCTGCATACTTGTGGAATATACAGGGCCTTCTCCAATAAACAGAGAACTTTTATTTTCAGTACTGTTAGTGTAATGCTTTTCTAAACGATTATGGACCTTAATCTATAGTAATCTTCAGTGCAATAGGCTATTTTTACACAAATACAGAAAACTTGTTTGTTTCAACTTTCTCAGAACTTGATTTTCAAATTTTCAGTTCATCAGAGACTGTATGAAAAGTAAATCCCAATAAAACAAGCGGAAACTATAATTCTATTCTTTAAATAGCTAAAATTAACTTAATATAGTACTACCTTGAATGTAATTTACTACAGCTAGGTTTACTTATATTTACAATCAGACTAGCAAATTTATCCATACATTTTCAAAGTTGAATGCAGGGATTTAACTACACAGTTCCTGGAGGAGTCATAAATTTAATTAATCATACTTGAAAATATAGGGGCAAGGATAAAACAATTCTTATGAGAGAATTTGAAGTTTGAATTTATGAAGCTTCCATAGTGCTGCAGGCTCTTTTGTAGTTAATATGGGAAACAATGTTGTTTCCTCTGGGCTCATTTTGCTACTGCAGTGCTTAACAGCAGACTGCACATGCAACCTGGACTGTGGGACCACTGAGCCCTCCATCCCACCAAGCTGGGGTATCCCTCACTGTGATGCTGTGTCAAGGCACAAACCTCTGGCAGGTACTGCACCTACACAGACATCCACAGGCAGGGACACACCCAGCTGAGTTACATGAATGATCTCTCAGCCACTCATGAGGGTTAATTGGCCCATCAATAGGGAGGCTCCAGCCAATTCCACCCAGCTCCAGCGCTACACCTCAGAATTGTACCATCTTGCACTGGTCAGAAGCCTGCCCAGTATAAGTTTATTACCCAGTTTGTCCCCTCTCTCGATGTGGAGAGGACACGCACTATCCTTTGTAAACTGAGCTGAAATTTTCCCAAGCATTTCAACCAAAACACACTGTTTTAGGTAAAATATAAAGCAGATTTATTAACTATGGAAAGATAGATCTTAAGTGATTATAAGTAGCAGGCATGGAAATCAGAGTTGGTTACTTAAGAAACAAAAATAAATTCACAGTCTGAGTTCTACAAACTAAACAGGATTTGAATGAAGAAGTGTCTCAGATCCTCAATACACAGACTGGAACTGCCTTCCAGCCTGGGTCCAACCTCCTCCAATTCAAAATCTTTATCCTCCAGACGTGTTTTCAGGTATTGAGTTGTGCGGAGAGTAAGGTCAAGGGGTGATGTCACTTCCCCTCTTTTATAGTTTCTTCCAGCTTGATGGAAAGATCTATGTTTGTGATGTGATGGTCTGGCCCCATTGGTCTAGCAATCTTCACTGTCTACGTGTTCTCTCTGAGAAGTCTCCATTGTATACAGTTCCTGGGATAGTGGATTCTTTCCTTGATGGTTGTTGATAGCCATTAATCGCTGTCTGGCTACTCCATTGTTGTACCTGAAAGGCTGGTTGTGGGTGTTCCCAACTTCACAATATATTTCAGTAACACACACATAGCAAAATTTCATAACTTCACATGCAATGATAGCATATACAATCAAAGAGGATAGTAATGTTGAACAGATCAAGACTTTTTAAATGATACCTCACAAGGCATACTTTGTACAAAACATATCCTAATTATATGACAATGGTGCATATGGGAGTGCCAGGACAACATTAGACAGGAACATAAAAATTGCAATACTGTTTCAGAACCATGGTCCATTCAGTCCAGTGTCCTGTCTCTCATAGTGGCCAGAATTAGAAGTTCAGAGGAAGGTGTAAGAACCCCAGAGTGGGGAGATGTGGGTTTATCTGCCCCCAGCCCCTATATTAGGTCTTGTCCTGATATCTATCATTCAGAGATTTGGAGTTAGGCTTAAATCTGGAAGCATGTGTAATATCCCTTCCAAAAAATATTAATTATAACGCTGGATATTCTTCAAATCCATGAGAATCCAGTCTCTTTTTGAATCTTAAGTTCTTGGTCTCAGTAACTTTTTTTGGCAATGACTTCCACAGTTCAATTGCACATTGTGTGGAAAAGTGTTTCCTTTTATGGGTTTTTAATTTCCCAGCTATATTTTCATTGAATATCTCTTGTTCTCTTCTCTAGCTCATTCATTTTATGTATGTTTATTGTGTCCCCTCTTATTTGTCTCCCTTCTAAGGCAAACAGTTCCAATCTTTTCAATCTTTCTTCATATGAGAGTTTTTCAAAGCCCTTAATCATTCTTGTTGTCCTTTTCTGGACACCCTCTAGTTCTGCGATGTCCTTATTGAGATGGAGGTAACCAGTACTACACATAGTATTCTAGTTGAAGTCACTGGCAGTTTGTATCATGAGATTGTAATATTTTCAGTATTTTTCTCCATGCCATTCCTGTTCAATCTAATATCTTGTTTGCTTTTTTGATTGCAGCTGCATATTGAGTAGAGGTTTTCATTGAGCTATCTACAGTGATGTCAAGGTCTCTTGCTTGAATTGATATAGCTAACTTAGAACCCTGTACGTTGCACATGTAATTTAACTTTTTCCCTCTAATGTTCATCACTGCGTATTTGTTAACATCAAACCAGTACCAACAGACTGTAGCAAAGGTTCGGGCAATTGAAATATACTCTGCATTTAAATTAACTGGGGATATGATTGTGACCTAATTTCAACATCATAGTGAGCAAATTTGATACATATTGCTCACTGGAAAAAAATGAAGTATGTTGGGTAATTTGCTGCTGAATGTAGCAGCTCACAAAGGCATTTGATTATTATAATCACACACTTAAGATTAAAAGCTCAATACTGTAATTATGGGGTCATGCAAGCTTCTTTGATAACAAATCAAAGGGTCTTTGACTTGCACAGTGTCATGGGACACACCTCTCTGTCTCCGCTGTCCGCTTGCAGCCCCTCTCACAGCCTCAGGAACCACAGCATCCTCTTCGTGGCTCAGCCCTCTGACCAGGTCACTATCCGTGTTCCCCCTCTTCCAGAGGAGGTTTAGCTCCTCAATAGTCCTAGGCAGTCTTCCCGCTCAATGCCTCTGTGCCACTCATCCAGTGGCTAGTAGGGGAACCCAGACCCACCCTCTTCTCTGGATTCCAGCCCAGGGACTCTCAGCTCAGCAGTCTGGGCCTTTTCTCTCTGGCCTCACTGCTCTATCCCTGGGCTGCTTCCTACTACAGGTTCCCCTTGTCTTCCTGGGCCTACCAGTTCCCAAAGCCCTCTCCCAGGGAGTGCCTGCAGGGCAGTGCAGTGCAGTGCCCACTCACTCCTTCCTTTCTCCTGGGAGCATCTGCCTTTTCCAAGCAGCCCCTTCACCTTTCAGCTCCTGGGCTTTATAGGCCCGGCCTATTCCTGCTGAGCGTCCCTAATCAGCTGCCTATTGGGTTAATTGGCCCATCTGGCATGCATTCAATCCTGCAGGGTGAGCGTGGGGTAGTCACCCCATCACACACAGCAATAAGGTTTGGGAATACTTTCAGTACTTATAGAGTGAAAATTAAAACTTCAAGATATAATTAAAATCCCTTAAAGAAAGAATAGAAAAAGTGCATCATAGTATTTTATAAAAGTGCTGCAAGAGTCTAGACAATGCTTCAAAAGCCAATGGTAAGGACTCTGCCATAGGAGCAGAAAAGTAGAGTTTAGGCTGCATGCTCAGCAACGAGAAAGGTGGAAAAGAATGGACAGGGAAAAGATTGCAGCTGCTATGTCATGAAACAATACTTAACTATGGTAAAGGGTATGCTAACTGCAAAGGGGAAAAAATCACTTTGGACCATATGTTCCACTCTGGCATAAAACTGCATGGAGGAGAACAAAATAATCCAAAAATCATGTGGCTTTTGAAGTGCAGCTGCTGGGCTGCATTCTCCTCCCCACCTTCCTGTGGAAGCAGTGGGGATGCAGAACAGCCAGGGTGCAGGGCCATGAACATGCGTAGGGGCCAGGGATTCATGCAATTAAATCCAGGGTTTCCCATGAATCCAGGCCAGACACATGGGATGAAATCCTAACCTCCCTGAAATCAGTGGCAAAACTCCCATTGACTTCTGAGGGGGTCAGAATTCCCCCCATGGAGTTTGTCTCATTGTGCATCTTCCAGGCGTCACATCCCTCAAAATGACAGCACAGATAGCTATTAGCATGCTGCCATTGTCTTCTAGGTTGTAGATTGTGTTTTGTAATTCCTCCAGTGGAAGTCAGAAAATGTGGAAGAGCAATTATTGCTGCTTCCAGCAAGTCTGATTAATTTCTGGTTTTACATGGCCATTAGCCTGTCTGAGGAGTGACATTCTGAGTAGTGACTGGCTGTCAGCTCCTCCTTTCCCATTCCTGGCTAATCCTCCTTTTCCACACAATTTAATGGTCACATTTTTCCAGAAGGAAAAGTGTTGTGGCCTTTCTGCTTGATGTGAGTCTCCTTTAGCTATTTATCTGGGTTTTCTACTCTCCCCACCATGTCAAGTATCAGGGGGTAGCCGTGTTAGTCTGTATCTACAAAAACAACAAGGAGTCTGGTGGCACCTTAAAGACTAACAAATATATTTGGGCATAAGCTTTCATGAGTAAAAACCTCACTTCTTCGGATGCATAGCATGCATAGCATGCATCCGAAGAAGTGAGGTTTTTACTCATGAAAGCTTATGCCCAAATATATTTGTTAGTCTTTAAGGTGCCACCAGACTCCTTGTTGTCTCCCCACCATGTGGACAGAGATAGGGGTGTTATACAGATATAGGGAAGATGTGTCTTTTAGGAGACACATCTGAGGTACATTTTATAGCCAATGCTGATGACACATAGGTGATGTTATATAGGAAGTAGATAAAGCAGCAGACCAACATGCTGCAATATAAGAGAAGCCACACAAAATAGATCAATTAGAAACAAAAGGACTATACCACTAGAAAGGGACCCCCAAGCCTCCCAAAATGAGACACCTGGAGCAGGAGACAGCTTTCCAGGGAGGGGTTTAAAAGGAAGAGACGGGCTCAGTTGAAAGGGAGCAGGCAGACAGTAGATATGGCGCTCTCACTGTGGGAGAGAAGTTGGTCTATGGCCAGGAACTGGGGAAAGACTGGCACCTAGCAGATCTCCTGGAGGAATGGGAGTGTCGTTTCATACTTGATGTGGACTTTGAGGCCCCAGAAGGGGTAGAACTGTAAGTGACCTAGCTGGAGGGTTATGTCTCTGCCATCCGGAAGCGGAGGCTGGGCAGAGCAGCAGAAGGACACTTGGGGGAAACTGAGTGTGAGTGGCTGCTGCACCACACAGTGCTGCAAGGTGGCACTCTAGTAAGGACATGCTATAGCAACCATGCTGTAACTGGCACAAGAATAGTAGTACAGCTGGATAGAGAAGCAAAAGTGAACACATTGGGGGAATCAGGAGGAACGAAACTATGCCAAACTTCACAAAGAAATAATGAAACCTACAATCCCAGCCATTTGAGTTCTATGTGTCCAGACACCAGTAATTTCCTGCTATAGAAACTCCAATTTTTCTGATCACTTGTCCTGCTGTTGGGTGTCATCTTTTGTTTTCTGCCTCCAGCTTATCTTGTGTGTGCTAAACTTCAATTCCTCCTTAAGAGGGAATTAAATGTTTTCATTGTACAACCTCCAGCTGCCCTAGCACCTTTACTAAGGAACAATGATTACTGTCAAGGCCACCAGTATGGGTTTGTCCTGCACTTGGAGGTGGATGCAGAGAATTAGAGCAGGTGCAGACAGAGGGAGAAGGAACTGACACATATAGGATGCATGTGGAGAATCAGGGTTGAAGGAAAAGATGCCAAGCATGCAGGGTTACTAGGATGAGGTGGAAAGTGAGTAGTACATTCAGGGAACATGGGGGATCTAAGCAGCAGAAGGCAGTGAGGTGCATAGCATTAAGTGTACTATACATTATAGAATGTATAGTATTACTATTGTTACATGTTCACTGAATGGTACATCTTAGAATTATGTAAGTAAAACTGAAAATCCAGGGAAGATTAATTTGCAATCAGTCAACAGGGCTGCAGAATCACCACAGAATTCAGTACAGGTTTGCTATAGAAATCAGGCACCTTACTGAAAAATGTAGGGTTAGTGTACTGCCTATAACAGGCAGCTGATTGAAATGCAAAGACTACATTGCTTAAAAAGGGATTAACATTAACTCTTTGTAATACTATCACTTGGAGAAGGAGTCTTTGCTAAGAAACCAAAACAAACAAACAAAAAACAGCAACACAGACGTGCCAGACAGAGCACATACAAGAGCTCTCTGCTTTGCAATCAAATTAAACCACAGAGGCAGCAGAATGAGAATTTCAATTTCTTGGCACTTCTGATCATATTTTAATGTTGTCCTTTGGGGCAGGTAATACTACATAAACCATGCTGTTTAACAACATGCTGTCTGTAAAGTGAATACTGGTGGCCTTGACAGTAATTACAGAAATAATTAAACAGGGTGGTTATACAAAGTGTAATAAACCCAGTAAGAAGCTCATAGACTAAGTGGATTCAGTGGAGGGAAGTGATCGGATATTCAGAATATGTATGGACCCCCAGAGATCCATCCATTATAAAAATATAATACCAGATCACTACCAGATGCCAAAAGGGGAAGAAACAATGTGAGATGGCAGCAGAGTTAATGTATCACATGGAAGTTATAGCTAGCTAATG
This sequence comes from Malaclemys terrapin pileata, assembly GCF_027887155.1. Lineage (NCBI taxonomy): Eukaryota > Metazoa > Chordata > Testudines > Emydidae > Malaclemys > Malaclemys terrapin. The sequence continues at coordinate 62,454,543 of NC_071505.1, forward strand.
AAAGTGCTCAAATGTATACATCTGACACATCTTTGGCACTGTTTGTTTGGGATGTGTTCATCTCCAGAAAATTCCACCAAGCAACTGCAAATAAATTTAGAGGGGTCCAAATTTCCACTGCTGATGTGGTGATCTGAGACAATACCTTCCATTAACATGACACCAGCACTGGAAATGGGAGTCAACAGGAAGAAATGCTAATTTGCTGCATAGTAAACAACTTTGTAGGGAGAGAAAACAAAGGTAATGGGTGCTAAAGCCTGGCTTAAGTAAAATGCAGCTAGTACAGGAAGTGCTCAAAGCCAGTGGATTAGAGCCAAAGAGTCAATGAAATATCATAGAGACAAGTTAGTACCTAGTCTGGCAGCTACAAGAGTTCCTGTTGGGGCATTAACACAAAATAATCGAGTGGTCATGGGTTCTACCTCATGAGGCATGGAAGCCACTGGAGCACAGGGGTTAAAGAACAAGTGTGTGCAGCATATGTGGTCCTTAAAAAAGCTAGAATAGCTACAGATGAATCTAAAGATGGATTAAAGGAACACAAAACTGGGGCTAGAAAGGGGTGGGCCACCCTATGCACCTCTTCGTGGCCAGCTGTAGCACTGCAGGGGAGACCCACCTTGCTTTCCCTCAACTGGGCAGGGCTGCCCAGAGGATTCAGGGGGCCTGGGGCAAAGCAATTGTGGGGGCCCCTTCCATAAAAAAAAGTTGCAATACTATCGAATACTATATTCTCGTGGGGGCCCCTGTGGGGACCGGAGCAAATTGCCCCCCCCCGAGCGGCCCTGCAACTGGGTGTGAAAAATCCACTTGCACAGATCAGAGCAATGAGAAGCACAATAAGCTAATCAATAGAAGTATATCTCCTTGAATGGAGCCCCGGGGAAGGAGCATGTGGAGTAACAGTTCTAAGGCCCTTTACCTCAGGACCTAGGTTCAGAACTCTCAAACTCAAAGTCTCTGTGGATGATCAGGCTAGCCTCATATTACTGGAGAGAGATCACCACGCTTTTCAGGATGGCTGGCTTCAGGCTCCTCTCTCGTACTCAGCTGCCTGTTCCTGTTTGAATAGTTCAGTCTTAGGGCAGAGTAGGGAGACTCTTTGATCATCCCCAGACTGTTCTGATTATGACCTCCTGGCTGAGCCTTAAAAGGGTAGTAAACTCCATCACAGGTGCATAGAGTAGGGTTACCATACGTCCTCTTTTTCCCGGACATGTCCGGCTTTTCGGCACTCAAACCCCCATCCGGGGGGAATTGCCAAAAAGCCGAACATGTCTGGGAAAATGCCAGCCAGGCACTTCCCCTCCCGCGGCGGCTCTGCTCCTCCCCTGACTCTTCGGCTCTGTTTAAGAGCCGAGCGCTACGGGCTTTGGGCAGCCCCCATACGTCCGGACCCTGCGCCGCCGGAGCCCGGGAGGGGAAGTGCCCGGCTGGGGGCGCAGGGTCCGGAGGCAAGGGGGCTGCCCGAAGCCCAAGCGCTACCGGCTTCACGGTTTGCCGGGCAGCCCCCAGACCCTGCGCCCCCGGCCAGCGCTTCCCCAGCGCAGCTGGAGCCTGGGAGGGGAAGCGCCCAGCCGGGGGCGCAGGGTCTGGGGGCTGCCCGGCAAACCGTGAAGCTGGTAGCGCTCGGGCAGCCCTTTCCGCATGGCTGGGAGTGGGAGGGAGGAGGGGGTGGAGTTAGGGCAGGGAAGGGGCGGAGTTGGGGCGGGACTGGGGTGGGGAAATGGGCGGGGCCAGGGCCCATGGAGGGTCCTCTTTTTTTATTTGTTAGATATGGTAACCCTAGCATAGAGGAAGGGCGTTGATAAAGATATGTTCAAAATCAAGACATGTTTTGGCCTAGTTTAGTGTTTGTGCTTTTTGTTGTATTGTATCTTGGTTTTATTGATATTGCTCAACATTCTCAGTGCCACAGCAGAGGCTTGAAGTCACTTTAGAAATAAATTTGGTAAAAATGATTAACATCTGTCATGTGTTTTGTCTGTAATTTAGTGTTTTATTTTGGGGTTGTTTTTTTTTTTTTTTTTTTTTTAATGTACGTGAGGCCACAGGTTTGTGTTAGAGAAGGCGAAATTGAAGAAGTGCACCTTGCATCTGGAGTGGAAGGTGATGAAGTCTGTGATGGTCCTAAATTTCTGTGATGCTTTGTTCCACAGTCTCTGACTGGCTGCCAAGAAGGGGGTCTGTCTGTCTTTACAGTAGACAGTTCCATTGTGCGTGAGGAGCGGAGTTATCACCCGTGTTCTTCATCAGAGAGCTTTAGTTGAACTTTTAGAGAGGCTCAGACCATTGAGCACCTTCAAGATAAGGACCAAGACTTTGAATTTAACTCGTGGCTTGTCTACCCGGAGACAAAGAATATGCCCACCCAGCATAGTAAGCCTGGATCTGTGTGACATGCACCTGTGCAGACCTGTTGTTTCCAAGCCTCCACTTCGGCATCCACACTCCATTGGAAACCCGGGCCTTACAACTGCACTACACAGACCTGAGCTAGAACTTCAGCCTCTATCGGCATATACCATCATATCCCAGCGTTCCCAGTGCCCTTGCCTGCTGTTGCCACTCTAGGGCTTGGTTCATAGTGGGCTGTGGAAGAACTCGTCTGTCTGCCCTGTGTGAGTTGACCAGAAGTGTTGAGGGGTTTTAGTCTGCAATACATCCAACTGAGCCATTTTGTGTCTTCACATTGCCAGCAGCTGGAACCATCAACATGGATCCCAACCTGCTGGAAGAACTTCTCCACTTCAGAGTCTTATTTCAGGAAACAGACATTTCAGCAGCAGTTTTTGAACTGCCAAAGGCATCTCTCAGAGGAGGGTTCTGACATGTCAGTGCAACCCAGCTGATGCCACTCATATCTGTTACCTTAGCCACAGATTCCCCATATGTCAACCGGCATTTCTGGAGCAGGGGCACAAGCATACAGTGGCGGGATCACATTGTCATGCGGACCTGGCATGACTGACAGTGGATTCAGAACTTTTGCATGAAGAAGCAGACGTTCTTGGAGGTTTGTGATCAGCTTGACCCAACCCTCCAGTACCCCGACACCTCATGTGTCATTAGAAGTGGGTCACTATAGCCATCTAGAAGCTGGCTACCCTAGACTGCTACAGGTCCATGATTTGGAGTTGTCAAATCAACTGTGGGGGTTGTAATGGCAGGTTTATGACACGATCAGGACTGTAATGTACCCAAAGATGGTGGGCATTACAAATGTTCCTGAAATAATTGCTGGCTTCGAGAGATGAGCTTTCCAAACTTTGCTGGGGCCATTGATGCAACTCATTTGCTATAGTTTGCCCTCTACAAGGAGCACATGAGTACATAACCTTGAAAGGGTATTACTCCACCATTATACGGGCCCTAGTTGACCCCAGGGCAGATTCATAGACACTAATATGGGCTGCACTGGCAGCGTGCATGATGTCAGGGTGTTCTGCAGATTGAGACTTAAACTTCATGGAGAAGCTGGGACATTATTTCACTGAATTATGTTGTTATAAATGTTATATATACTGTTCCCACTGTTATTCCAGGGAACCCTGTTTACCCCATGTTGCCATGGCTTATGAAACCATATTCTGATTTCAGAGCACCTGGCAAAAGAAGGTTCAACTGCACATTCAGTAGCTGTAGGATGGTGGTGGAATGTGCATTTGGCAGATTGAAAACCTGTTGGCACTGCCTGAAAAAATGTATGGATGCCAATATTGTCAATGCAGTCCACATTATTGTGGCCTGCTATGTTCTGGACAATGTCTGTGAGGAGAAGAGGGAACCTTTTTGCTAGGAGTGGTCTCAAGACAGTGCTGGATTTCTGAACCAGTACACTCAGGCAGACAGTGCACCTCTCATGATTAGTGCTGGATCTACATTCCCAATGGAAATCAGTGCTGCTTTGTGCACCCACCAAATGGGTTTGCACACTCTCATGCATGAAGGGATATGAAATAGTATTCGAAGTTGTGCTGTGTATAAGGCAGCTGTAGGAATTTTTTTTAATGTGTTGGTGGTATGAATTTTGTAAACACTTCCCTGAAATGTACAGAGATGTCATGCTCTTATAAATATTGGTCATGTACTGCAACTCACAGCTTATGGATTACTGCAATGACAGTTTGTAATTTTTATTATGAAGTTTATTGAGAACTGGCATGTGATAAAAATGGCACAAACTTTAATAAATTTTAGCATTGCATACAATAAAATTTGCTATTATCGCCTTGGCGCAAATTCAACACTTTATTTTACACATGTATTTCCATGTAAGAACCAGAAAGGCAGACCAGCTGCCATCAAAACATACAACACAATCACCAAACTCAGTGCCAAAACAGTGAAAGGTACATTTTGCCAAATGACATGGTGGGATCACTTTCTCATGTGGACCTGGCATGACCAACAGGGGGTTCTGGGTGACCCCAGTCCCTCTGTTCTCCTTGGCCTTTCAGGTGTATTTTACATGTGTGGGCCCTGACTACACTGCACATCGTACACTTGTCTATTCCATGTGCTGCTCTTCATTGCCTATGACATGGTCCAGCCAGTCCCTGAGTTGTACAAAGGCTGCATAGTCTGCAGGGGCGGCTCTATGTTTTTTGCCGCCCCAAGAACAGCAGTCAGGTGGCCTTCGGCGCCATGTCTGCGAGCGGTCCGTGGTCACCCGGATTCGGCGGCGTTTCTGCAGGTGATCTGCCGGTCCCGTGGCTTCGGCGTACCCACTGCCGAATTGCTGCCGAAACCGTGGGACTGGCGGACCTCCCGCAGGCACGCCGCCGAAGGCCGCCTGACTGCCGCCCTCACAGTGACCGGCAGGCCGCCCCCCACGGCTTGCCGCCCCAGGCACGCGCTTGCTGCGCTGGTGCCTGGAGCTGCCCCTGATAGTCTGCAGGGCACAATAACATGGAGAGGACTCGGGAGTGGGGCTGCAGCAGGAGCTGAAGGTGGCAGTGGAGTCTGCAGTCTGGTAGTCATGAGCACAAGTAATTGCTTGAACAGCTCTGAGCTCTGTCTTCCTCCCTCAATCTGCTGTCATGCTCCATGAATCTCTCTGCCAATCTCTCCTTATGCCGTGCAGCCTCTCTAGCTCGCTCTTTCCACCCTTCTTCCATCTTTACCTTATAATACTCAATCTGGTCCTTCTGGAATTCTATCTGCTGATTAGTTTTATCTAGAATCTTCCATCAACTCATCTCAGATTCTCTTTCTCCTTACCTGCAATCAGTAGGTCTGCTCCCCCAGGCTTTGCTGCTGTGTGTTTCCCTTGCAGAGGTGGAAAGGCCTTGAAAGGAAAATGAAAGAGCATATTGTTTGACCGTGATAAAAAAAATCACGTTTTCCATGCTATCAAAGGGGCTGTTTTAACTCAAAGTCAAAATATGATACTTTTTAATCAATGGGCTTTATTTTATTCACACAAAAACACCGGCCACTTCAGATGTCCTTTATAGCAGTGCTAAAAGCCATCGTGCATCCAGGGGCACCATTTCAGATTGGGGCGGGGGGAAGGGACCTTTAACTGTAATTCCAGGGGCTACTTAGGGACTTGTACAGAACAGGCAAGCATCAAGTGATTCATCCTGTCACCCATTCCCTGCTTCTGGCAAACAGAGGCTAGGGATATGCAGAACATGGTGTTGCATCCCTGCCCATCCTGGCTAATAACCATTGATGGGCCTATCCTCCATGAACTTATCTAGTTCTTTTTTTGAACCCTGTAATAGTTTTGGCGTTCACAACATCCCCTGGCAAAGAGTTCCACAGGTTGACTGTGAAGAAATACTTCCTTATGTTTGTTTTAAATCTGCTACCTAATAATTTCATTGGGTGACCCCTTGTTCTTGTGTTATGTGAGGTAGTAAATAAAATGTCCTTATTCAATTTTTCCACACCATTCATGATTTTATAGACTTCTATCAGATCCCCCCTAAGTCATCTCTTTTCCAAGCTGAAAAGACCCAGTCTTTTTAATCTCTCCTCATACAAAAGCTGTTCCATACCCCTAATCATTTGTGTCGAACATCTCTGTACCTTTTCCAGGTCCAATATATCTTTTTTGAGATGGAGTGACCAGATCTGCAAGCAGTATTCAATATGTGGGTGTACCATGGATTTATATAGAGGCAATATGATATTTTCTGTCTTATTATCCATCCCTTTCCTAATGATTTCCAATATTTTGTTAGCTTTTTTGATTGCCACTGCACATTGAGTAGATGTTTTCAGAGAACTATCCGCAGTGACTCCAAGATCTCTTTCTTGAATGGGAGCAGCTAATTTAGACCCCATCATTTCGTATATATAGTTGGAATTATATTTTGCCATGTGCATTACTTTGCATTTATCAACAGTGAATTTCATCTGCCATTTTGTTGCCCAGTCACCCAGTTTTGTGAGATCCTACTGTAACTCTTCACAGCCTGCTTTGGACTTAACTATCTTGAGTAATTTTGTATCATCTGCAAATTTTGCCACCTCACTGTTTACCCCTTTTTCCAGATCATTTATGAATACGTTAAATAGCACGGGTCCCAGTACAGACATCAGGGACATCACTATTTACCTCTCTCCATTCTGAAAACTGTCCATTTAGGGTACGTCTATACTTACCCGCTGGTTCAGCGGCCAGCAATCGATCTTCTGGGATTGATTTATCGCGTCTTGTCTAGACGTTATAAATCAATCCCAGAAGTGCTCGCCGTCGACGCCGGTAATCCTGCTCTGCGAGAGGAGTAGGTGGAGTCGACGGGGGAGCCTGCCTGCCGCATGTGGACCCGCGGTAAGTACTTTTAAGTTCGAACTAAGGTACTTCAACTTCAGCTACGTTATTCACGTAGCTGAAGTTGCGTATCTTAGTTCGAACTGGGGGCTTAGTGTAGACCAGGCCTTAGTCCTAGCCTTTGTTTCCTATCTTTTAACTGAAGTGCCTGACAGTGCTTTCAGGATCATCTAACAATCCTTAATTTAATTTAATGACAAGCAGGGCTTGCTCCAGGCACCAGCCCACCCCAACTGGAGGGGGGCGGCGCTGCGGGGCGCTCCGGCCGCCGGGGAGAGCGGAGCCGCGGTTGGCTCGCCGCCCTCCCCCCGGTGCTCCAGCCGGTCGGGGAGAGTGGAGAGCCCCGGCCAGGCTCTCCGCCCACCTCCCAGCACTCTGGCTGCCGGGGGCTCGCCGCCGGGGTGAGCAGAAAGCCCCGGCCGGGCTCTCCGCCCTCCTCCCGGCGCTCTGGCTGCCGGGGGCTCTCCACCCTCCTCCCGGTGCTCTGGCCGCCGGGGGCTCGCCACCAGGGAGAGCGGAGAGCCCCCGGCTGGGGCTCTCCGCCCTGCTCCCGGCGGGCTCTCCGCCCTTCCCCCAGCGCTCTGGCCGCCAGGGAGAACGGAGAGCCCTGGCTGGGCTCTCCGCCCACCTCCCAGTGCTCTGGCTGCCGTGGAGAGCGGAAAGCCCCGGCCGGGCTCTCCGCCCTGCTCCTGGCGCTCTGGCCGGCGGGGAGAGCGGAGCCGCGGCGGGCTCGCCTCTCCGCCCCCGGCGATCCGGCCGGTCAGGGATTGCAGGCCCGCGGCCGGGCTTGGCGCCCTCCCCTGCCGTGCTGGGCGGGGTTTTTTTTGCCTTGGGTGGCAAAAAAGCCAGAGCCAGCCCTGATGACAAGCCTTTTGTTACTTTAATCACTCTGCCTCTGTTTATAAACAAACTCCCTGCCCCAAGGACTGAAGCTGGGAGCAGCACAGAACTCATCACATATCACACTCAAGCTGTGTTGCAGTTAAGAGCTCCATCTGGGACTAGGGCATGCGGTGTGAGCAGACCTCCTGTAGGAAACCCCAGGGGTGGGGGCAAGTGTCCCCCCCCCAATGGTGCCCTGCATACATCATGGTAAAATAAACATACAAAATTCAATTGTAATGATTTCTAGATCCTCTTCATTCTTTCCAGGAGGCAGGGAATACTCATGAGGAGTCTATTCTCTAACTATGTTTTTTCAGTCTGTTCAGGATAAACTCTGGAGAATAATGATATTCAGGAGGTCCAAGAGTGGAAGCATGAACTTCTGTTCCAGGTCAGTGGAGGATGATCATCTGTCTAGGCTAAGGAGATATTTAGGAGTCTAGCAACTGACTAGCACATCACGGAATGGAGGGGGCTTGTGAGTTACAGAGGTAGCCCTAAAAAGTATGCTCTGCGTTGGAACATGATTGACCATATGGAGTAACTATTCTGTTAAGTTCTCTTTCATCACCAGCCAGCAAGGAGTGAAAATTCATGGTAAAAACCAGCAAGATGCTGATATATCATGGAGATGCAGTACAGCCTCCTTACAAGCACCCTGCCTCCATCTACAGACCCAAATGACTGCCAGCCATGGGGACTCATAACACCGATAGCCATCCTCACTGTAATTTGGACTCATATTTAAACCAGCTATGAACCAAATACATAGTTTGGTTTGATTTGTACTGAGAACAGCAAGGTTTCTCTGGGATTCACTTTACAAGTGGTCCAGGACGGTGCAAGCATGGCTGATTTTTTAAGATGCACTGTATTAGATGGGAGGGGTATGTGAGGCTGTTAATTGTGGAGACACACCCATACTTGTAACAGTCAGTGAGCCACTAGTATAAATTTCATGTTATTTATGATTGTTTAACTTTTTTTCTCATTTGCAGTGTCCATTTTGAATCCTACATGGCATTAGGGAAGGGTGAGGTACAATAAGGGAATAGCGTGGGTCCCACACTGAACAGAAGCACATCAAAACCCCAGATTATATTAATAACTTACTAGGACCTGTTGTGATTATTGGATCTAAAATCCTTAAGCTGAACTGTAAAAAGTACAGTAACTCCTCACTTAAAGTCATCCTGGTTAACGTTGTTTCCTTGCTGATCAATTAGAGAACATGCTTGTTTAAAATTGCACAATGCTCCCTTTTAACGTTGTTTGGCAGCTGCCTGCTTTGTACACCGCTTGCAGAAAGAGCAGCCGTTTGCAGCTAGCTGGTGGGGACTTGGAACCAGGGTGGATCGACAGCCCCCCATCAGCTTCCCGCTCCCCTAAGTTCCCTGTGCAGCAGCTGGGCAGCAGGATATCAATTGCCGGCAGTTCAGCTGTCCCTCCCCTGGTCCTCCCACTGCCATGTGCTGCTCCTGCCCTCTGTCTTGGAGCTGCTCCATGGAGCCTCCTGCTTGCTGTGTGGGGGGACAGGGGGAAGTGGGGAGCTAATATCAGGGTGTCCCACTCCCCCCTGCTCCTGCCACCTGCTTACCCCATCTCCATAGAGCAGGGGGGACACAACAGGGCTCAGGACAGAGGGAGCTTGCAGGCAGCAGCTGCTGTCTCAACTTCCTGTTCTAAAAAGGCAGTGTACTTAGAGTGGGGACAGCGTACTTAAAGGGGCAATGCGCATCTCTCACACACAGGGTGTGTGTCTCTGTCTGCCATGCTGTCTCCCCTCCCTCCATTCGTGCTGCCTTGTAGAGTGTGAGGCTACATTAACAACGTGTTAACCCTTGAGGGCTCAGCTGAGTGCTAGTTCATTATTTAGCAGTGAGGCATTCCCTGGGAAATATCCCACCCTCTTCTACCCTCTGACTCCACCACCTCAACCAAGCTTCACAATCATCATTGCTGTGTTCAGTATTAAATTGTTTGTTTAAAACTTATAGTGTGTATAACGCCCCCATTTACATTAAATCTTATGGGGAAATTGGATTAGCTTAACATCGTTTCACTTAAAGTCACATTGTTCGGGAACATAACTACAATGTTAAGTGAGCAGTTACTGTATGTGAAAGTTACAGTAATCGTAAAAAACAAGTTGCTTACCACAATGAACATTATACCAAGTGCAAGATATCCAGACAAACAAAAAGCTGGATTTGTCTAAACAAAAAAGACCTGCTTTGATTCATAGACTATTGAAATCATGCTCGGTAAAACCAGAAGTAAATTGATCAAAATTAGTGTGATGCATATTAGGCCAATTGGTTGACAATGAGGGGGATGATGTATGGTGCCTACTTTCCCGCTTTTGGGGTTTCTTAAAAAGAGACTTTGAAAACTCCATTCTTTCTCTCTCCCTCTCTCATCTCCTGTCCCACCTTGCATCCCATCCCAGCTCATTTCATCTCATCCTCTGTGACCCCAAGGAGCAAACGAGACAGAGACTTTCTTCCAGAAGGCTGGCTGGCCTTGTTCTTGTTCAAATAACTTTGTTTTTCATGTGAGTTCTGAAAATCAGCATATCATCATGACATCCTGTCCTCAGCCTGTCAGTGGGGTTACCTAATTGCTAGCATCACGGAGACACATACGATCCTGTTTTGCCCCCTGCTCCTCCTCTCCCCCTGAAACTCCGCCCCGTGGCCAGGTTGGAAGTCAGAAGCTGCAGCTGGTAAGAACCGTCCGGGTGGGGGGGACCCAGCTCCAGGGCTGGCAGAGCCCTCGGAGAGCAGTGACTGTGGGGTGTGGGGAGCCAGGAGCCCAGGCTGGAGCAGGTCAGTCCAGGCTGCTATGGAGAGTCCTGGATCCTCCAGCTGCCCTGGGTGGTGTACACCCGAGGGCGGGGACATGGGCTGGGGCCTGATCTTGGGCACCCCCGCCCCCAGCCCAGGCTTACTTCTCTGCTGCAGCCGCTGCTCTCTCTGCTCTGCCTTCAGAAGTGGGTGGCTGGAGAGCAGCAGCTGCTACAGGGGGAGGGCTAAGGCAAATTTTGGGGTGGCGATAGCCCCCCACCCCCAGGGCTGTCTCTGCTAATACACAAGGGTTAACTGTGTATCTGGTTGAGCAGTGTGCATGGAAATAAAAGGTTAAACATTGAGCAGCTACATTTGAACCAGGAAGTTGCTTCTGGTTCTTGGGAAGCAAGTGGGAAGTGTTGGGATGGAACGGCTGGGCAGCACAACCTCAGGGGATTGTGGGATAGTGTTGTCAGACTCTCCAGACCTGAGTCTGGCAACATGGACATGAGCTGCATCCGTATGGTAAAATACCTGGACTGTGAACTGTGTCACAGCTGGGCTTTGGCTATGACCACCCCTTAGCAGTGTCTACGGGCCCATGTCTAGAAGGATTTCTGGCTTACGTCAGATTGATTCCTGTACGGATGGAAGGGGGACTTGGGCTTAAACCTGCATCAGAACCCAGGCTTAGTGTGCTGTGTAGACACACCCTTATTGCACAGCAAGTCAAGGTGTGAATGTACAGCTCATTAACCTGCCGCACACTAAGTTTGAAACAGCAGTATGTCAAAGTGTGCTACAAACATATGAGGTGTGGTAGCAGGGTCCACACAGTTTAATAGTGTGTTATTAGTTGGTGTAATGTTCATTCACAGCCTGGTTTGCCATGCAGTATGTCTCCGCTCTCAGTATTCAATGGGAAGCTGAGAGAGGGCAGGTATGATCTGCTCTTGGTAGCCTGTGTTGCTGAAAAGATGTGCTGCAGTTGGAATTTCCTAAGAGCTTATTGGCTTCAGGACCAGGTGCATTGTATTGCTGTAGTCCAGACAAGAGGTGACAAAGGTGTGTATAACTCTTCAGGGCAGGAACTGTCTTATGTGTTTGTACAGTGCCTTGCACAATGGGGTCCTGACCTTGGTTTGGGCCTCTAGGTGCTACTGTAATACAAATAATAATGATATCTTGTAACACACTGAAGGGACTGCTTTGCCTACTGACATGAATCAAGTGTGCAGTGGCAGGCCTAATTCTGAATTCCCTTGTTTTCATTGGTTTAAACCACAACACTCATTTTATTTTAATTTACTGGGCTTCTTGACTCTTGGAGTAAACTGAAATTTGAGTTTTGTGGTATGAGAAACTTGTATACTACATGCCAAACCTTAAAATATAAAAAATAAAGATATTAACTTTATTCCTGCTATATTATGGAAAAACATTTCTTTTAAACTTTTTCAATTAATTAGATAAATTATAGTACTCCAAACACAATAACATTAGCTACAGCCAGGTACATGGCGATATGAAAAAATATCTCCAAAGACCACCAAGCTCAGTTTCATTTATCCATACTCAAATTTAGATTCAGTACTCTTGATATCTATTACAGTGGTAATGTCTTTGAGTATATATTTCCCCCTTTTGATCTGACAAGTTAGCCAAAAGCAGGGTGTTTGGGGTTGTTTCCATTTGGAGGAGGAATTGATGGAGTCAGGTGTTTCTTTGATGTAATCCTGTATATTTACACAGAATGTACAAAGTCCTGTTTACCTGAACACAGCAGAACTCAAACAAGAAGAGACAGTGTCCTTTGCCTACAGTTCCAAGCCACATTTCCAGGCAGCACTTAGCCCAAAAGCTCTCTTAGATTTTCTCATGCTTGTTCTGTGGCCTTGGCTTTTCTACCTCTGCTTCTCTGATGCTTTCTCCTGCTTCCCTGCATCTCTGTCACAGACAAACAAACCTTCACAAAACAATGACCACCAAGACCCTTCTGCCCACATGTGCCTGTGTTTGGGGTAGAGGCTGCTATCTGGTTCCATAAAGAAGCTTAAAAGTTTGTTTCTTACAACTATATTTAAATGAAGGGAGGTGGTTTATGTCCAGTCCATAAAAATATTCTGGGCCTGATTATCAACCCAGCCTTAACCAGGTCTCCCTTCTTTTGTGTACTACTTTTGCAACAACAATTATTTCTAGGTACAATTTAGGCTGGAATGACACAAATGGGGCCAGGATGGGAACCAGGATCTGGGACTATATATTTTGGTTTTCACTTATGGTGTCGCCATTCTTTCTCAATGTCTTCATGGTTGGGACTTATACCCAACACCTTTCAGAGCATTCATTTTACAAGAATATAATTCCACACATGGGCCTCTACTATAACTGAGGTGTTTCTGGAGAGCATCCCCAAACGAAGGTCAATTTTAGGACTGACCTCAATAAAAACGTCTATCTGTTTGTGAAACTGTGTTTTTGTGAAAGTTCTCTTTTCCTTATCCCTTTCTCACCTCTTGTCAAGCCTTACCCACTGTTGCCAACTTTTGTGATTTTATCACAAGTCTCATGATATTTGGTGATTTTTCTTAAAGCCCACCGTCTGTAGTCAGGTGATTATATGATAATCTGAGTTTTCATTTAAAAAAAAAACTAGCACAATGGATCAACAACCTACTAGTGGTGGGAAAATCTTCAAGTAAACTGAGGATCTGCACAGATCCACAGCCATTTAACAGAGCATTGAAAAAAAGTCAATACTCATTATCAATAATTGAGGACAAACTGATTCACCAGCCAGTGTGCCACCTTCTGGTCAGGTGTGGCATTGCAGAGTATTTTCTCTGTAGTCCTGCCAACCAGCTCTGCTGGTGGTGGTCCCGTTTTGCCCTGTGACTTGACCCTCCAGCCAGCTCACCTTTGGCTTTACCCCTTTCAGGGTAAATCAGGGTTTTCACCTAATAGTCCCAGAACCTCACAACAGATTGACACTCCTGGTACAGACTGAACAGTCCCTCTGGCCCCTTGGGTATTCCCACTGGTCTTCCCTGTGAGGCTGTAGAGGAATGGAGGGACTCCATCTACCCTGGCTTCCAGCCCTGGGACCCTTATAGCAAGTGTTTAAGGTCTCTCTGTTCAGACCTCATGCTTCTTCCCTGGTCTACTTCCTACATCAGTCTACCTTCTCCTCAGGGGACTCATATTCTCACCAGAGGGTTCAAGCCCTAGTCTCAGTTCTCAATGTAACAAAGGAAAGGAAACCAAATTAACAGAAATAAAGAGCAGCACCAGCTTTTCTAATCCTACCAGGATCCTCCAGCCCTCTGTCCCACTACATTGCACTCACAGGCAACTGAAGGTAGCTTGGCTCTCTGCTGTGCTCCTCTCTGGGAGCTGAGGATGAGAGATCTGTCCATCTCTCCAGGCTGGGCCCTTCTGAATGAGTTTATCCCTTTTTAATGCTCATCCTTCAAGACTGGTATACCTCAAAGATGCAGTGAGGCAGGGCTGCCTGAACCCAAAGCTGCTCTTTAACCCTTTCTTGCCTGGTGAAGGGTTTGTCCACCTTGTCACACCAGGGTAAAAGTGTTCACTGTTTGTGATGTCAAGAATGGGTTCTGGGATATTGAGCTAGACAAGCCGTCCAGATACCTGGCAACCTTTGCCACACCTTCTGGTATGTCCCACTGGGTACAAATGCTTACGCCACAGAGGTGCTCCAGTGTAAACTGAACCAGGTACTAGAGGCACTCCCTGGCATCAAGATTATAGCTGATGATATTCTTATTGTAGGAGAAGGTGAGGTTAAGGAAGAGACAATCCAGAACCATGATACCAAGCTGCTACAACTCCTAAACAGGTGCTGGGAACAGAATATTAAGCTGAATGCAGACAAGTTGGAGCTGAGGAGAGAATAAGATGGAGAATATCTTATTGCCCTTATATAAATCCATGGTACGCCCACCTCTTGAATACTGCATACAGATGTCTCCTCATCTCAAAAAAGATATACTGGCGTTAGAAAAAGTTCAGAAAAGGGAAACTAAAATGATTAGGGGTTTGGAACGGGTCCCATATAAGGACTTTTCAGCTTGTAAAAGAGGAGACTAAGGGGGGATATGATAGAGGTATATAAAATCATGAGTGTTGTGGAGAAAGTGAATAAGGAAAAGTTATTTACTTGTTCCCATAATATAAGAACTAGGGGCCACCAAATGAAATTAATGGGCAGCAAGTTTAAAACAAATAAAAGAAAGTTCTTCTTCACACAGTGCATAGTCAACCCGTGGAACTCCTTGCCTGAGAAGGTTGTGAAGGCTAGGACTATAACAGGGTTTAAAAGAGAACTAGATAAATTCATGGAGGTTAAGTCCATTAATGGCTACTAGCCAGGATGGGTAAGGAATGGTGTTCCTAGCTTCTGTTTGTCAGAGGGTGGAGATGGATGGCAGGAGAGAGATCACTTGATCATTACCTGTTAGGTTCACTCCCACGGGGGCACCTGGCATTGGCCACTGTCAGTAGATAGGATACTGGGCTGGATGGACCTTTGGTCTGACCCAGTATGACCGTTCTTATGTTCTCAGAGCTGAGGTCCCCTACATTGGACACCTGTTGACTTCTGAGGGACCCTGAGAAACTGAGAGTCAATAAGGAAATGCCCAGACCAAAGGATGTAAAGGAAGTCCAGCAATCTTTAGCGATACCCTACTATCAGAAGCCTGTGAACCCTAGAGAGAGTTAACACCCAATTACGCAGTGTGGGAATAGTCAGAGACCAAAGAACGGGCAATTTGATAGAGTCAAGAAAATAATAATCGTGGCACCAGTCCTAAAGTACTACCACTCTGCAGAGCAGCTACAGCGGCAGTGTGATGCCTCAGGAGGCGGCCTAGCAGCAGCACTAGTAATACATAGCATTCGCTAGTAGCGCTCTGACAGACACAGAAAGAGGGTGTGTTCAGATAGAAGAGGTGCTACTGGCTATGTTCTTTGAAATGGAATGATTCCATCAGCTCACCTTTGGGCACAAGGTGGACCTGCAGTCTGATTATAAATCATTAGAAAGCATTATAAAGAAAAACTGGTGGGAGCAGCCAAATGATTACAACACATGTTGAGACTCCAGTGCTATTGTATGAGGATAAGGTACTGCCCAGGAAAGTTACTACTGGTAGCAGATACCCTGAGCAGAGTAGAGTACAACACAAATGACTCTGGAACAGGAGATGGAATCTGTCAACATGCTACAATACCTTCACAGCTCTGATGGGGGTTCCAGCAAATCAACAAAGCACCAAATAGGATGGGGTGCTACAGGTAGTAAAACAATTCAGACTCCAGAGTTGGCCAGATGGCAAGGAGCAAGTTCTACAGGAGGTTATTACCCTCCTGCTACCAGGTGTAGGAAGAACAGTGAGTGCAAGATAGGATTTTGTTTAAAGGGGATTGAGCAGTAAGCCCAGCAGATTTAAGCATTGACATCATGAGGCTGACACATGCTTCACACCTGGGGATAGAGGCATGCCCAAGAAGAGCCAGGGAATGTGTTTACTGGCCACGTATGAATGCCCAATTGAGAACATACCTGGAGCTATGCAAGGTGTGCAGAGACTATAGTGAGCAACAACAGAAGGAGATTCTACAGCCTTATGAATTCCAAACCCAACCCTGTGAAAAGGTTAAAAAGACCTGTTTTTAATGACTTTTAATGACAGTAAGAGTCACAGCAGACATTCAAAGCAGATTACCACTCCAATTTCATAGATTCCTAGGCCAGAAGGGACCATTGTGATCATCTGTGTTATACCATCCTGGGTAACACAGGCTATAGAACTTCTCCAAAATAATTCCTAGAGCATATTTTTTAGAAAAACGTCCAATGTGGATTTAAAAATTGTCAGTGGTAGAGAATCCACCATGACCCTAGCTGAATTATTCAATGTTAATTACTCTGGCCATTAAATATGCATTTCCAGCCTGAATTTGTCAAGCTTCAACTTCCAGCCATTGGATCCTGTTATAGTTTTCTCTGCTTGATTGCAGAGCCCATTATTAACTATGTGTTCTCCAAGTAGATACTTATAGACAGTAATCAAGTCACCCCTTAACCTTCTGTTTGTTTAGCTAAGTAGATTGAGTCTGTGAGAGGGAGGGAGGAAGCTGCCTGCAGGACCCTTGAGGCCTGGAGCAGGCTTGCTAAAAGAGCCAACCAGAGGCACCTGGCACAGGGAGGGAACCTCAAGCATCTGGTTTCTTGTAAGAGAGTTCTTGTGGAAGAGCTGAGCCTGGGAAGTCTGCAATGGAGTCAGCTCTAAGTAGGACAGTGGCAAGCCAAATCCCAGAGTGGATCACCTCTTAAGAACTGGGAAAAAAAAACCTCTTGAAGGAACCCTTTTGCTCAATCAGGCTCTCAGGTAAGAGCCATGCCCGGGACAGATTTTTGTAACGTTGAGTTTTACTTTTGAGTTTACTTTGTCTGAATAAATCCAGATCCTAACAAGGGTGGTGACTGGTTCAGTAAGTGTGTGGAATCTGTGTAAAAGGGCCTGGAAAATGGAGAATCAAGAGCAGGGGGCAGTGCAAAGACACTGCTGGCTGTAAGGGGGTGCATGGGACAGTCAATTCATTTACAGAGTCTATGACTATACTTCTGGGAGGTAGACTGGAGGACACTCAGGCAAGAGTTGTGACCAGGAAACTGAAGACACATTTTGCAAGGTATGGTATATCTAACATACTACGCTAAGACAATGTGCTACAGTACCCTATAGCAGAATTCAAATGATTCAGTGCCAAATGGGAATTTAAGCACAAGACAGCTTCCCTTGGGTACCCACAAAGCAATGGAAAGGCAAAGTCAGCAGTAAAGACAGCCAAGAGGCAAAAGCAAAACAGACACAAAGGGATCCTTACCTGGCAGCTTTGAACCATTGAAATACACCCTCCCAGGGACTAGACAGTAGCCCATACAACGACTGATGGACTGGAGAACCAAGATTCTGCTTCCTATGAGAGGCAGTGTGTTTCAGTCCAGCAGAGGAATGATGAACACTACACAGAAGCAGTTAAGAGAAGGCCAAGCTAAGCAGACAGCCCTTTACAACAAAGGAGCAAAGACTTGAGGCCACTTTGCACAGGGGAGCAGTTCTGGCTTAACCATTAAATAGCCACCTAAAGCAATGGCAAAAGCCAACAGTCGAAAATTCAGTGGGACACAGGTCAAGTAGCTACAGTCTCAGGTCAGTGGTGGAGATTAAATCAAATACAACTGTATAATAGCAACACAGAGCTGGCACACTTGGACAAACAGGGCCAAGCCTGGGACCAGGAGGACACAGAGAGTCTCAGCTGCCAGTTGTCCTGAAATAGGAGAGTCAGAGAAAAAGGTATATGAGCAATACAGAGGACCAACAGGATGCCCACCTATAGAATGAAGCCAGCAACATGGTGGAAACAAATCCTCCACCAACAGGGATAATCCAAACAAGAAATGGGAGACTAGTTTGAAGACTAGCATACTTGAAAGACTATGAACCCTAACAAACCACAATGAATTGGTAGTAAAGTCTATGTCCCTTTGATAGCTATGTACTGGTAACATCTGGCCCCAGAAAGTCAGCAAATGCCTGCAAAAAAGACTGAAGCTATGTCAATAACTGTTTTTTTTAATTTGCTGGCTGAATCAAAATAACTGGAAAAAATTTTGGGGGTTGACTGAAAATAATTTTTTTTTCACAAACAGAAAGTGGGAAAAAAAACGTTGGGGTTTAATTAAATGTTTTGTTCAACCCAAAATATAGTTTCATATTTTACCCCCCCCTTTTTAAAATTAAATTGAAGTAGATTTTGAAGTGAATTTTGAATAAAAAAATGTCAAAACCAAAATGTTTTGGTTTTTTTCAGAATTTTATTTTATGACTAAAACAAATTTGTTAAATTCACAAAATGTGTTGATTGAGCAGAATCTGCATTTTCAGAGGAAAAAGAATTGTGTGAAAAATGTTGTCCAGCTCTACCACCCATAACAACAAAAATTGTTAAAAGGTAAGATGTAACAATTGGCATGGAACTTGAAGAGAGGAGCACGGGGTGCAGGAGGAAAGAGTTTGGAGGAGTCACCACGTTGTTCCTATTGGGAGGAGAAATTGGTGATGGAGGCAGGTATTTTCTTTTATGCAATTTTGTTTCTTTACAAAGAACAACATGAGAGAGTTTCCTGGCTCACAGCATCAAGTCTCTTTGGGTATATCTACACTACAGTAAAACAGCCACAACTGGCTCATGTCAGCTGACTCAGGCTCAATTCCAAAACAGGCCATGTACACTGCAATTTTATAGCCCCACAGCCTGAGCCCCAAGAGCCTGAGTCAACTGACCTAGGCCAGCGATGGGTGTTCTATTGCCGTGGAGACATACCCTTTCAGACCACACCTAGTCCAAAATCTCTCTCTAGGCTTCTTCCAGGGCCAACCCACAGTGCTTGTTCAGGGGACGGGACATACAGACTTACATCTGCCTATGTTTTAGGCAGTGTTCTGTGTTGCGTTTAAGCCCCCTATTGTTTCTTTCATTTAACCTGAATGAAAAGCAGCTGGTAACCTCACCAGCTTCAGTGTGGTTTAACTCAACATATATCAGTATTAAACTGACATTAGTCAAAAGTGCAGTGCAATGCCCAATTACCAGCCCTATTGATCTCTGAGGAACTGACTACTACTGGGCTGGCCAGGGCTACTAGCAGCCTGAGACAAGTACTGAGCTTGCAGCACTCCTGTTCCTCTTTACTGCATTTCAGACTGTAGGGAAAGGAAACATTGTTGAGGGTTGTCCTCATTCCACAGGTGCTGGAACTAGGGGGGCAGGGCGAGGGTGTGGCAGCACCCCCTGCCTTGAAGTGGTTTCCATTATATCCAGGGTTTACAGTTTGGTTCAATGGTTCCAGCACCCCTGCCTCATTCAGCAGGAAGAGGGATGGAATGTTGGAAACAGAAGATTCTGAGGCAGTTGCAAATGACAACTGGTGATTCCTGGCTACTGCTGTAGATAAAGATAATACCTCAGGCCTTGGCTACACTTGTGAGTTGCAGCGCTGTAAAGCTGCCCCTAGCGCTGTACCTCACTCCCTGTCCACACTGTCAAGGCATTTGCAGCGCTGTATCTCCGTGGTTGCAGCGCTGCATGTATTCCACCTCCCCGAGAGGAATAGTGAGTATTGCGCTGCCGCTGCAGCGCTGTGGCGCCAGTGTGGCTGCCAAATGCGCTGTGAATGGCCTCCAGAATTATTTGGCAGTATCCCACAATGCTTGTTCTAGCCACTCTGGTCATCAGTTCAAACTCTACTGCCCTGGCCTCAGGAAACCAACCATGTGACCCACCTTTTACATTCCCCGGGAATTTTAAAAATCCCCTTCCTGTTTGCTCAGCCCGGCGTTGCGTGGAGTGCTATCAGTGAATCTTTCCAGGTGACCATGCCTCCACGCGCCAAGCGAGCCCCAGCATGCAGCAATGGCGAGTTGCTGGACCTCATCAGTGTTTGGGGGGAGGAAGCTGTACAGTCCCAGCTGTGCTCCAGCCGTAGAAATTACAATACCTTCGGGAAGGTATCAAAGGACATGATGGAAAGGGACCATGACCGGGACGCCCTGCAGTGCAGGATTAAAGTGAAGGAGCTACGGAGTGCCTACCACAAAGCCCGCGACGCAAATGGCCGCTCGGGTGCTCCCTCTGTGACCTGCCGATTCTACAAAGAGCTGGATGCGATACTTGGGGTTAACCCCACCTCCACACCGAGCACCACCATGGACACTTCAGAGCTGGTGGGGGGGGGGAGGAGGAAGAGGAGGAGGAGGAGGAGGACAACGGGAGTGATGGTGGTAGGCCGGATGGAGACACCCCGGAATCCCTGGAGCCATGCAGCCAGGAGCTCTTCTCGAGCCAGGAGGAAGGTAACCAGTCGCAGCGGCCGGTACTTGGTGGAGGACAAACAGAAGAGCAGGTTCCCGGTAAGCAGTTTTTTTTTTTTTTTTTTTTTTTGGGAAGGAATTTTTGCGGTGCGGGCTCTTTGGGAGAGAAGGGTTAGGCATGCATGCCTAGATGCAGAATAGTGCATTGATGTGGTTTATCACATCGCGGTAATCGGCCTCGGTAATCTCCTCGAATGTCTCATGCAAAACGTGTGCAATGCGCTTGCGCAGGTTTATCGGGAGAGCCTGGTCATCAGTTCAAACTCTACTGCCCTGGCCTCAGGAAACCAACCATGTGACCCACCTTTTACATTCCCCGGGAATTTTAAAAATCCCCTTCCTGTTTGCTCAGCCCGGCGTTGCGTGGAGTGCTATCAGTGAATCTTTCCAGGTGACCATGCCTCCACGCGCCAAGCGAGCCCCAGCATGCAGCAATGGCGAGTTGCTGGACCTCATCAGTGTTTGGGGGGAGGAAGCTGTACAGTCCCAGCTGTGCTCCAGCCGTAGAAATTACAATACCTTCGGGAAGGTATCAAAGGACATGATGGAAAGGGACCATGGTCCTTGTCCCAGCCAGGCTAATGTGTCCGCGCCACTGTGCCGGGGGGGGCGGGGGGACCATTGCTGCACACAGGCAAGCTGCATATGGGCCAGGGCAGAAGCCGCATTGCAGTAGAAGACCATCCCTTGCTTCCCAGGTCACCCTCAGCAGTGAGATATCGTCCAGGACGAACTCCTGTGGAAAATGTTGGGACAGTGTTCAGTGTAGGTGCCCCCTGAAGCTGTTGGCTCTCCCCAAGGCACAGAAACCCAGGGGACAGTGCAGCCCTGAAACAATCAGTCCCCCCTTACTCACCATTTTGAGGCTCCCATGGGATATGTGCGCTCTGTTTTGGACGGGAAAATTATGCTATTGTGTAGACCCTGTGTGTTTTCTACTCCTTAAGTGCCGGGAGAATCATTACTCTGTCTGGTATAAACAATGCTGCCTCTGTTAAATGTTGCATTTTGCCTATACAGCTGCATCAACCTTGAGACCTCAGCCATCCCTCTTATCGCCTGCTCAGAGACTGCAAAGACTCAGGAAGAGACCACGAAAAAGCAAAGAAGACATGCTGCAAGAAGTGATGCGGCAATCTATTAAAGAAAATGCGAAAGCACAGAACTGGAGGGAGAGAAAAAGCAGGATCCGCCAGGAAAACGCAGCGCATCGGCGGCAAAGCACGGAGCACCGGCAGCAAAGCACGGATCGGCTCATAAGCATCCTGGAGCGCCAAGCAGACGCTATCCAGGAGCTCCTAGCCATGCAGAAAGAGGAGCAGTACCGCAAACGCCACCCCCCCCACAGCCCTTGTCCCAAAACTCTTTCCATTGTGCCCCACTGTCACCTCCAACCCACTTTCCCCAACTTCCATGTTCTTCACGCCACCCGCTGCCTCCAACACCAGTATCTTCACCACCCAACCCTGAAAACCACGACCCTTTCCCTCTGCACTCAACTCAACATCACCATGCAGTATAGCTATCCTGAAGTGCAGCACTCACTGCACAGCACAGCACAGCAGACAGGACATACGCGAATCTGTGATTGTGCCGTTCCCCACTCCACCCCTTTGTTTCTTTTCAATAAATGGATTTTTTGGCTTTGAAAACATTCTTTATTATTGCATAAAGTAAAAGACTCCTTAGCTGAGGAAATAAACAGGCACTGAAAGTCTGCTTAGCAAACACTGATTCCTAAAGATTGGAACTACTGCACTTCACTCCCATGCAGGGCACCAGATATCACTGCTGGTTTTCAGCCTCGAATTGCTCCCTCAAGGCATCCCTAATCCTTGCAGCCCCGCGCTGGGCCCCTGTAATAGCCCTGCTCTCTGGCTATGCAAATTCAGCCTCCAGGTGTTGAACCTCAGAGGTCCATGCCTGAGTGAAGTTTTCACCCTTCCCTTCACAAATATTATGGAGGGCACAGCACGCGGATATAACCGCGGGGATGCTGTGTTTGGGAAAGTCCAGCTTCCCATACAGAGATTGCCAGCGGGCCTTTAAACGGCCAAAGGCACACTCCACAGTCATTCGGCACCAGCTCAGCCTGTAGTTGAACCGTTCCTTGCTGCTGTCAAGGCTCCCTGTGTAGGGTTTCATGAGCCACAGCATTAACGGGTAAGCGGGATCTCCAAGGATCACAATGGGCATTTCGACTTCCTCTACCGTGATCTTCCGCTCTGGGAAAAAAGTCCCGGCTGGCATCTTCCTGAACAGCCAAGTGTTCCAAAAGATGCGTGCATCATGCACCTTTCTGGGCCAGCCTGTGTTAATGTCAGTGAAATGCCAACGGTGATCCACAAGCGCCTGGAGAACCATAGAGAAATACCCCTTCCGATTAACGTACTCGGATCCTAGGTGGGGTGGTGCCAGAATAGGAATGTGCGTCCCATCTATCGCCCCTCCACAGTTAGGGAACCCCATTTGTGCAAAGCCATCCACTATTTCCTGCACGTTACCCAGAGTCACGGTTCTTCTGAGTAGGATGCGATTAATGGCCTTGCAAACTTGCATCAACACGATTCCAACGGTCGACTTTCCCACTCCAAACTGGTCTGCGATCGATTGGTAGCTGTCTGGAGTTGCCAGCTTCCAGACTGCAATAGCCACCCGCTTCTCCACTGGCAGGGCAGCTCTCAATCTCGTGTCCTTGTGCTGCAGGGTGGGGGCAAGCTCCTCACACAGTCCCATGAAAGTGGCTTTTCTCATCCGAAAGTTCTGCAGCCACTGCTCGTCATCCCAGACTTCCATGACGATGTGATCCCACCACTCAGTGCTTGTTTCCCGAGCCCAAAAGCGGCGTTCCAGTGCTGAGCATGTCCGTGAATGCCACAAGCAATTTCGTTTCATATGCGTTACGCGGCTCGATAGCATCGTCGGACTCCTCACCCTCACTCTCACCTTGGATCTTAAGGAATAGTTCGACAGCCAAATGTGACGTGCTGGCAAGACTCGTCAGCATACGCCTCAGCAGTTCAGACTCCATTTCCCGCAGACAGATCGCGCTGCACAGAAACCGTTGAAAGATGGCGCCAAAGGTGGACAGAAACAAAGGGATTTCTGGGATGCGAAGCGATGCATCACGGAGCGTTGGGACAGGACCCAGAATCCCCCGCACCCACGCCCCCTTCCCACAACCCACGGCACCAGAATGCGAAAAGGTGCTCTGTGGGATAGCTGCCCATAATGCACCGCTCCCAATAGTGCTGCAATTGCCGCAAATGTGGCCACGACAATGCGCTGGGCAGCTGTCAGTGTGAACAGATTGCAGCGCTTTCCCTACTCAGCTGCACGAAGTCAGGTTTAACTCACAGCGCTGTACATCTGCAAGTGTAGCCAAGGCCTAACATTTACACAGTGCTTTTCAGTCGTAGAAGAGCTATTTGAAAGGGCTCCTCCTGAAAGAGCAATAGGGCTGATTTTCTGATTAATCATCCTCACCATTATAAAAGGACTTCAAACCTTCTAAGCACCTGGATAGTCTGGCCCTCTCTCCAGCATAAGTTGAACAGCCTCAGAGCTAATTGTCTTCTGTGTTGAAATGAGCCTAGAGGGGTGGGTACAGATGCTGAGGACAGCTCCCTATTGCCATGCCCTCTGCCTCTCAGCCCTGGTCTAAACACAAAATTTAGATCAACCTAGATACATCACTGAGGGTGTGAAAAATTCATACCCTTGAGGTCTGGACCATAATTAAAGCAGCCAAGCCTGCTGTGTAGACATGACTAGGTCAAGAAAAGACTTGTGGAAGCAGATTACCTACATTGACTGAAACCCCACTCCCATCTTGACAGGATATTTTATCCACACCTACTTCAGACCTGTTCAGCTACAGCTTTAATGGAGCAATTGGTACTAAATCTAAGCTTGCCTCATTCTTGTATCCATGGCTCCATTTTCATGTGTGTGGCAGGGGGGGATTACGTTATATGTCCACCATTTACCCCATGCCACTTCACCCAGATCTTTGCCTGCAGGATGGGGACACAACTTTGCTGGGTGGAGCCCAGCCTTTTACACCATTCCCTCCTCCGGCCCAACAGCCGCCTTCCTAGGACGTCAGAGAATGGCAGCAACCAGTGCAGCCTCCACTACGGAGTAGCTCTCACAGCTCCGTACCCTCTGGCGTCGCCCGGCTTGGCGCATTGCAACACGTTCTTCTCGCAGGGGAGGGCCGCGCTGCTCGCAGACGGGCGCGCACGTGCGTGTCATTCACCCCGGTGCCCAGCACCAGCGTAAGGCCGTGGAGTGGAGCGCAGCGCAGGGGAAGCGTCCCCCTCCCGTCTGGCTGGCGTCTCCGGCGGGGGGGCGGTGCTTCCAGGGTGACAGACGGGTCTAGGCCACAGTCTAGTGCGCACGCGTCAGTTCCGGCGGGGACGGGAGAGCGGCGCGGCGCGTGGGTAGGAAACGCCGCGGCGGCGGGGCAGAGAAACATGGCGGCGGCCGCGCAGCTCACGGATGAGGAGCTGTTCTCTGAGCTTAGGCGCTTCGGCCTCTCCCCGGGGCCGGTCACCGAGAGCACCCGGCCCGTCTACCTGAAGAAGCTGAAGAAACTGCGGGAGGATGAGCGGGCCGGAGCCCGCGGCAGCGCCAACAAGACCCGGAACAGCAACAACAATAACACGGGGGCCGGGGCAGCGCCGGGCGAAGGCGGCGGCGGCAGAGCGGCCCCGGGCATGGGGGCCCGGCTGGCCAGCCCCGACCAGCCCTACTTGCCGGGCGGCGCAGGCGGGGGCAGCCGGAGCCGCGCAGCACCCCCTGCCGGGGGCGGCAAAGTGCTGTTGGGTTTCAGCTCGGACGAGTCGGATGTGGAGGCCAGTCCCAGGAGCCAGGCCGGCGCCGGGGGCGGCGGCAGCAGCAGCCGGAGGGAGCGGGCGTCGCCCCCAGTCCGCGGCTTGAGGCCCGCAGCCTCCCATGGAGCCTGCAACGAGAGGAACAGTTTCCCCCCTGAGGCGGCCAGGAGGAAGCCCAGTGCCTGGTGGGGGGCGGTGGCCAGGAGACCGACGGCCACGGCGGGGGCTCAGACTCAGGACATGCGGGAGCCTGGGGAAGGGGGGGAGGACGAGGAGGAGGAGGAGCGGCAGTGGAAGAACCGGACTGTGAATGGTAATAGGCACCCCTCCCTTGGCGGCAGGGCCGAGTATTCCGACTCGGAGGAGGAGGGGGAGAGAGCCAAGCAGCAGGTATTGAAGGAGGAGACTGCAGCCCGCCAGCACCGGGGCAGACGGAGCCTGAGCAAATCTGCTGCCCCATTCACGGCCAGCAAATGTGCTGCAGCCGGCGCTGGCATGATGGAGACGGGCCAGCAAAGGGCTGGAGGAGGCGGCGGTGCTGGTGTAATCGCAATGAATGACAGGGCGGAGGCGGCTGCTGCTGGAAGTCTAGACAGGGGCAGAAATGAGGAGGAGGCAGCGGTGACGAGGGGGGGAGACTGTGAAAACTTGGACACCAGCCCTTCCACCCCCAGATACCGCAGCACCTCCTCCAAGAATTCCCCTCCACTCTTGGTACTGCCGCAGCCCACAGACATGGACAGCAGCAAAATCAGTGACCCTCTGGGCACTGTTAGGAAAGCAGCCAATAATCATGTTCTCAGCGGCGCTGCTGGTGGTTTTAATATTGAACCTAGGATTTATTCAGCTACCAACAGCCTCCCCCTGGGTGCTGCCACCCCCTCTTCCCTTAGAATCAATCACTCCAACCACACAGGCTCTAATCACACCTACCTGAAAAACACCTATAAGCAAAAGCTTTCTGAGCCTGAGGAGGAGCTTCTCCAACAGTTCAAGAGAGAGGAGATATCCACCACCGGAGGCTTCAGTGCACATTACTTGTCCATGTTTCTCTTAACTGCTGCATGCTTGTTTTTTCTGATACTGGGACTCATGTACGTGAGAATGAGAGGATCGGGAGTAGCTGAGCATGGGGAAGTCAACAGTAAGTATGAGGTCAAGGGTAAGAGGGGTCTCTTATTGTAATGGGGCATACACTTACCCAGTGCTGTTTTGTGCTCTAACACTTTTCACTTCAGGGTCTTGACAGCATAATCTTTCCAATACATTTCTAGTATAGGTAAATAGTGTTCCCATTTACTGACTTGCTCAAGGTGACCATTGAGTCTATTTGACAACTGTGTGTAGAACCTGACTCAATCTCCTGCTCTAACCTGTTGACACCTGTCTATCTAGTATGACTTTTCTGTTTCACTAAGCACTTTCATATTTGTTTTATGACAACTCAGCTTATGAAAGGTCAATAGAAAAATTAGGTGGTAAGGCCTTATATTGGTATGATCTCAGTAAGATTCATCTGCATTCGGATGTCTTTGATCCAAATAGTAAAGCAGATTCAGTTTTAATACATAAGTGAAGCTGTGTAGTCAAATGAAGCATAACCCAGGTTTGGATGATATTTTCACAAATGAGGTTATACTGCAAAAGGTTTGGTTTTTGCTCTAGTTCAGTGGTTCTCAGATTATGGGGCAGGCCTCCCAAGGGAGGTGCAGGAATGTGTCAAGGGAGGCATGAGCTGTATGCTTTTTTGAAGAGCTCTGGCTGTTGGCCTCAGGATGCTGGGGCTGGTGCAGAAGGGCCATGCACACCCGGGAGGTGGGGACAAAGGGTGCAGCCAGAGCTCCACTGCCCTGGGGCTGACAGCTGCAACACTGCCACCCAGGCTCAGATTCCTCCTTCCTCTGCCCTCATCAGGAGGTGGCTTGGGATCTCATCTCTTTCCCCCTCCGCCCGCCCGCCTGCTGCCAGTCCTCACCCGAGGTGGTGGGCTCCAGCTGTTAGCCCCGGGGTGGCAGCAGCAGCGCAGAAGTAAGGGTGGCAATGGGGTGCTAAGTCTTCTGTGAAAAGCGATATTGATTAATATATTTTTTTTCCTACATTGCTACCCTTACTTTTGTGCTGCTGCTGGCCTAGTGCTGCTTTCAGAGCTGGGTGCCTGGCCAGCAGCCACTGCTCTCTGCTTTGTCTTCAGAGCTGAATGGCGGTGTGTGTGTGTGGGGGGCATAAACAACTACAGAGGGGTCCTGATCAAATAAGTTTGAGAACCACTGCTCTAGGTTGATGTGATGTAGTGCTTTCTAGCAGAGATCTTGTTCTAAATTTAAGATTGACTATCCTGTATAAAATACAGGTTGAGGCCTTAGTTTGAGCGTCAAGCAGTCTTTTAAATCTTCATATAATACCTATTTGGACTTCTTAAATATGTGGAAGTAACTTTTAAAAATGACTAAAATTTAGAAATTGCCATTCTGTAACCATAAAACAGGTACAAAAATGGAAATGTATCATCTCAGGGTGGTGAATCATGCTAATTCAACTCTTGGCCTCCCTGAAATGGGCATCAAAACTGTCTATTAACTGTAGTGGTATTTTCTTTATCCGGATAGCTGTTAATTAGAAATTAAAAAGATGACAGAATCTTGTCTTAAGGAGAGTGAGCAACAGTTAGATGGTAATGTGTAGTCATTAGTGATTTATGCTGGTCTTGGAACAGTGACTGAGATGAAAGGCTGCATACTTCCTTAGTTAAAGTAGGTGTGTAACATGCAAAAGAAACAGATGGAGGTGTAATCCGTGCCATTAACTGCTTGCAGACTAGATAGACAAACTAATTCAAGACAGAAATAAAATAGATGTAGGGAGATGAATATATTAGAATATTGTGTGTGTGTGTGCGTGCAGTGCCCTAGCACAATGGGGCCCTAATCCCTGATTGAGGCCTCTAGGTGCTACTGCAATACAAACTATTAATTTATCCCTGGAACCTACTGGGGCTCTTGCAACAGCAAATAGTTGTCTGATACATTTTGAATCCCTCTGCAATTCTGGAATGGGAAAGCCCCCTTCCCCCCCCCCCCCCATCTTTTGGCTGTGGAAAGGGATGTAGCAGTTGCGCTGCCATTTTTATGATCTACTGCTGACAGTAGCCTTCTCAAGCAGCAGCAGAGTAATAGGTATGTTTGTCAGTTTTATTGCTTCCCACATGGCTCAGAAGAGCTGCAGTGAAATTGGGCAGTCTTCTGCTGTTTGGGAAAGCTGTGAACATAAGGCAACACACTGGAATAGACTGAATACTCAGGAAGATATCCCTGTAATGTATAACCATAAGGGCTAGAAACTTTCCTCTTTTTATTAAGTGGTGCTGAGCACCACAACTCCCAGTGAAGTCTTAAAGACAAAAGTATTAAATCCTGAAGATTTTGATGGGCAAGTTTCCCACTGGTGAACAGTCAAATGGATTTTACAAGCCCTCCTGAAGACTGAGGTCTAGTTTACAAAGTTAGGTTGACATAGCTACATTGGTCAGGGTTGTGTCATAGCTGTGCCAACCTAACCCCCAGTGTAGACGCTGCGAGGTTCAAAGAAAGTTTCATAGATGTAGCTACTGTTGCTTGGGAGGGTGGTGTTCCTAAGTGAATGGGGAGAAGGGGGTAACGACGACCTTTTCATCAGTGTAGGCTCTACATTAGAGTTATGCTGGCATAGTCTGGTGACCTAGCTATGCCTGTGTAGTCTCCGAAGTGTGGCTATACCATAAGCTGGATTTCTCAGTCACTATACTAAAAGTACATTGTATGTAAACGTATCTTGACCTTTTTGTATTTGGAAGAAAGCTACTTCTCTTTTGAATCCGAGTTTAGAGCAGTGGTGTCATAAGAACATAAGAACTGCCATACTGGGTCAGACCAAAGGTCCATCTAATCCATCCAGTATCCTGTCTTCCAACAGTGGCCAATGTCAGGTGCACCAGAGGGAATGAACAGACAGGTAATCATCAAGTGATCCATTCCCTGTTGCTCATTTCCAGCTTCTGGCAAACAGAGGCTAGGGACACTATCCCTGCCTGTCTTGACTAATAGCCATTGATGGACCTATCCTGCAGGATATATGTTCAGCCCTCACACTGAGCAAATATGTCAAAAAAGGTAAAGGGGTCACAATCAATGCTTGGTCCTATTCTGCTTCCTTTGCATTGTCTAGGTGGTAGAAAGGCAGTGGAAACCACCTGTACGTTCGCTGCCGGAGACCCCTCTGATGAGGGGAGGCCCCTAGAGGACTATAAATAGAGGCGGTGTGCATCTGATTCGCAGATCATTTTTGCGGATATCTGCAAATTTGCATGGCTTTATATATAAAATTTAGGTCTGCATCTATCTGCGTTCGGCAAAAATGGTCCGTGGATATCTGCGGATTTGCAGGGTTCTAACTATAAAGCCAATCCTGCATGTCTTTCTCCACAGCCTCTGGCATAGGGCGCAAGTTGAGGGCAGGAAAGGCATCTGATTGGAGCGTAACATGCTTTGGCTACTTCCAGCTAGTGTATGGTCCCTGGGTAACTGTTGCCACGTAGCGCCAGCAGCCTCCAGGCTACTCCAATCTTGACTTGGGCAGAGAATTGCGGAACCTGTAACTGGTTATTTGTTCTCAGCTTCTCTTTTTCTCTCTCTCCTGCTGTCTTGGGTGGCTGTGTCAGGTGCTTCTTAGGCTCAGATAAAGCCAGCCTAGCTCTCTCCTGCAGGAGCCTGGTGGCTCCTATAGTTCTGTGGGATGTCACCTACATTCCTCCCCATAGTGACAGGGTCGATTCAACATTTTCTTTTTAAAATAGTACAGTATGTCTCAGGCAACATACTAGAATTAATAATCAAATACCTATTTTCTTGTCACCTCTTAAAGGCCACAAGTTGGACATCACTGTTTCAGAGTAACTAGTCCTATGTTCTATTATAGAAAAACACTTTTCCTGTATAACTGCTTTGGACTTTACTGAATTGTATTTCACACTTTTTTATGGAAATAACTTGGAGTTGGAACAAAAGCCTCTCAAAACATCAGTCAAATAGTGTCTCTCTCTCTCTCCTCCCCCTTCCCCCCCCAGTGAAATGGAACTAAGTTTTAGGAAAACAATTTGCTGGGTTATAACTTTCTTCGCATAACAATCCAGGTACTGAGAGAGTGCTTTTTCTGTTGAGTGTAAGACATGGTAAGAGGGAGTTAAAGCCCCCCCCCTTTTTTTTTAAAACCCTGTTCAACACTTTGATTAGAAAAGTGGCAAGCACTAACTCTTTCATGAAGTAAGTGACTTGTAAACATCAGTGCATAAGTTCTTGTGTCCTGTGTAAGTGGTGTGCACATTAAATTAGTCTCTAGTATATGACTGGGCATTGAGTGGTTGAACTTCAAAAACTGACTGTCATCTTTCAGTTCTCATTTTCTCAAAAAGCCTTAGCATCTTTCTATTCCTACCCCCAAACTATTTAAAAAACAAACAAACAAACAAAAACAGCATAGTTGGAATATTCCATAAGCTTGTAAATTACATTTCAGCTATGTCTGTCACTGTGCACCAGAATTACATCTTAAAGAAACAAGCTATTTTAAATATTATTTTTGAGCTCTCCCTCGAAACTGGCCCTATCTCTTCTCATAGTTCACTGTCATTGTGTCAAGAAACACTCCTGTTGCGAAGCACAGCAATGAAAGAGTTTAATTTCAGACTGGAGCATTTTTGGCATAACTTTTTTTTTTTGGCTTGTATTCGGTTGTTTTCCCACAACTGGGAATCCTCAAGGAATGAGTAAAGTGCTGTGTGATTTATACCTACAAACACAAAAATTTACTTTTTACAATGCATACACATCTTTCACTTTCATGTAAGTTTTTGTTTCTGAGCCTCAGTAAGGTCTAGCTCACTCCAAAATGTGTAAGCCAGTAAAGGTGAAATCCATTTTTTGCTGAACTGTATAAAACTTTTAGCTCATGACTGAGTTTACTCTTTGGAGCCAGTGGGATGTGAAGAAGTGAGGTTCTTACCCACGAAAAGCTTATGCTCCCAATACTTCTGTTAGTCTTAAAGGTGCCACAGAACCCTCTGTTGCTTTTTAGTGGGATGTTAGTGATCCAGCTGTGATACTGTGAATACATATAGCTGTTAAGTGTCTCTGCATGAACTGCCAAGCACTTCAAGTGACTGCTCATCTTGACAGGTTTCAGAGTGGTAGGCGTGTTAGTCTGTATCAGCAAACACAACGAGGAGTCCTTGTGGCACCTTAGAGACTAACAGATTTATTTGGACATATGCTTTCGTGAGTTAGAACCCACTTTGTCAGATGCATGGAGTGTAAAATACAGGAGTAGGTATAAATACACCTTTATTCCGATATAACGCGACCGGATATAACGCGGTAAAGCAGCGCTCCAGGGGGACGGGCCTGCGCACTCCAGTGGATCAAAGCAAGTTCGATATAACTCGGTTTCACCTATAATGCGGTAAGATTTTTTGGCTCCCAAGGGCAGCATTATATCGGGGTAGAGGTGTACATGAAAAGATGCGAGTTCCCTTACTAAGTGTGAGGTCAGTCTAACAAGACAATTTAATTGAGTTCTTCTTGTGTTTTTTCACAGTAAAAGAATGGGAAATTCAAATAAGGATTCTAGAGATGTAACCTCTCCTCCAGCAAATAAGTCTTGAGTGCATAGTAAGGTTTTTGTTGGCAAAATAAGAAAAAGGAGAGTATTGTATAGTGCAAAGTGAAATTGTTAAACTAGTTCAATACATGCTGGGAAATAACCTCTCTGGCACATCACTCTAAAAGCAGTGAGGACACGAGACATTAAAAGAAAAGTAGTATATGTTTGGAGACTTTATATGGTAGGTTGTATGTAAGAGAGACAAAGTGCGCTCAACTTCTGTTGTTGGGAGACAAACTTTTGAGCTTAAACGCCGCTATTCTTGTCCCGAAGAAGAGCTCTGTATAAACTCAAAAGCTTGTTTCTTACCAAAAGAAGTTGGTTCAATAAAATATACTACAACACCCCCTTGTCTCTATAATATCTTGGGACCAACACAGCTACAACACTATAAACATTTTTTATGCAATCAGTACTGTGTAGTTTGTTTCATAAATGGCAGAGTAGAAGATGTGTGATGTGGAGACTCAGTGGTCTAGTTCCTTGTTGGGGTCATTGACTTGTTTAGAGGTAGACTAAAGTTCTGAATCAAAGAACTGGAAAGCAGAGCCAAGAATGAATGTCTTCATATTGGGGCCATGTTTTGGGTTAGTTGGCCAGGAACCTGAATCCTTGATTTAAACACTTCAGGTTTGCGGACATTTTGGAACTCTTGGGAGCAAACTGGATTTATAAGGGGTAGAGTGCAGTGCTACTTATTGGTGGAGAACAGGGCTGTGAAGGAACTTGGTTACAGTAAATTCCTTTCACTATCTATTAAAATCACCATCTATAAGCTTAATTTGTTCTCTGAAAATAATGCTATTATCTTTCGCTTTGTACATGACTACTTTCTACCATGAGATAATTTTGAAACTGGAGTTACCTGGCGATTTTATCTGATTTGTGAAGCTGATCAAAAAATAAATCGCTTTGCTCTTCGGGTCTGAGTGCAGTGCTTACAGTAGTAAAAAATTTAATTGTTGTTGGTTAACAAAATGTGTGTGGTGTAAGCAAACAAAGATCCAATATTGAATCAGAAAATGAACACATAGGCCTAAAGAGGATGAAATTCTCTTGACCCCCTATGCTATTTAACACTTACCAGTGACCTGGAAGAAAAATCATCACTGATTGCACTTGACCCCAGTAAATAATGAAGAGAACAGCTCAACAGGTGACCAATTCCGAGCAATCTGGATTGCTTGGTAAGCTGGGCACTGGCAAACAATATGCGTTTTAATATGGCTAAACTTATACATCTAGGAACAAAACGTAGGCTATACTTGCAAGGTGGGGAACGCTATCCTAGGAAGCAGTGACTTTGAAAAAGATTTGGGGGTCATGGTGCAACTCTGTGGCCAAAATAGCTAATGCAATCCTGGAATGCATAAACAGGAAAATCTTAAGTAGAAATAGAGAGGTTATTTTACCTCTATATTTGGCACTGGTGTGTCCGCTGTTGGAATACAGTGGGCAAGTCTACACTACAAAATTAAGTCAACCCAAGTTATGTCGACGTACAGCCACCACAGTAATTAAATAGCTTTTGCATGTCCATACTACACTCCTTGCATTGGAGGTGCGCATCCTCACCAGAAACACTTGGACCGATTTAACTGTCAGTGTGGGGCATTGTGGGACAGTTTCTGAAAGGCAGCAACAGTGGATGCATAGGTGGGGTGGCTGTATGTGAGTGCTGGAAGCTCCCTAGAAGAGTAGGTGAGGCACCAGTGCCAGGACCGTGGCCCCATGCCTTGCTTCCCCTGAGGCTCTGACTTCGCTCCATCCCAAGGCCCTGCCCCATCTCTGAGAGTCCCCCGCTTGCACTTCTCCACCCCCTCCCCCGGAGAGGTGTGGGTGGGGGGGGAGAGGTAGAGTGGGGGCAGGGCCTTGTGGGGAAGAAATGAAGTATAGGTGGGGCCCCAGGGAGTGGCCACTGTCTGCGTGCTGGTGGCTCCCCCACTTCTTGGGAGCTTCTAGCGGCGGCGCTTCAGAGGTGGCGGGCCAGCATTCCTCCAAAGGGAGATGCACTGCATCTGGCATTTCTTGCCCATTTGGGAAGGTTTAGCCTCCCCAAGCCTCTTATTCCAGCCGCCCACGAATGGATGTAAGCAAGGCAGTGTCTACACTGACACTGTATATACCTAATTACATTGACCTAAGCGCTATGCCTCTTGCAGTGGTGGAGTTAAATCGGTGTAGGGGGTGAGATACATTGGTGCAAGCTACCTTTTAGTGAAGAGGCTTACGAAGTTGGGTCGACGTAAGTTGACTTATGTCAACCTAATTCTGTAATGTAGACCGGGGCTGTGTCAACTTCTGATGTCTGATTTAGAAAGGATGTTGATAAATTGGAGAGGGTTCAGAGAAGAGCCCTGAGAATGATTAAAGAATTAGAAACATGCCTTATGGTCTTACAGTGATTGATTCAAGGACTTAATGTGTTTAGCTTAACAGAGAAAAAGTTAAGGGGTGACTTGATTACAGTCTATAAGTATCTATCTGGGGAACATTATGAGATATTTGGGCTTCTCCGTCTAACAAAGAAAGGTATAACACTATCCAGTGGTTAGAAGTTGAAGCTAAACAAATTCAGACTGGCAATAAAGCATACATTTTTGACCGGGAGTGTAATTAACCATTTGAACAATTTACCATGGTTCATGGTGACCATTTTTAAATCAAGATTTAAAAAAAAATATATGTTCTTGGAATTATTTTGGGAAAATTATTTGGCCTGTTTTACAGGAGATCAGACTAATGATCACAATGGTCCCTTCTGGCCCTGAAATCTAAAATGTAAAAGAAAAAGCTTTAAAGATATTTTTAGAAAAATTAGACAAGCTGTTCTGAATGAGATGCAGAGTTAAGAGGCTGTACCAGTTTGAGGAAGTTTTGCTCGGAATACAAAGAATCTGTTTTATGCTCTGATAGAGTAAAAAGAGACCACTTTCTTCTAAAAGATGATATTCTATCATTCTTCAAGTTGTAAAAGTAATGAGGTTATTCAGGGATGTTCCTATGGGTGTACTTACAAATTTAAGAAATAGGGGAACTGGCGGTTCATCTATCATGGCAGTCTTCTATCTTTGTCAGGGTATTTTGCACCTGCATTCTTGTGTAAGCACAAAGAATGCAGGTGCAAAATACCATGCTTTTAGAAGGTGCTACCAATTTTAAAATACTGCTTATGATACTTCAGTTATGTGTGAAAATTGCCTAATAAGTGGGATAGAGGCGAGGGGTTTTTTCTTTAATAAACTGAACACTTTAAGAAAAGCGTATTCCTTTAATTACTGAATGCTTTCTTTTACACTGATTATTTAGTTTGTTCAGCAAAATCTAGGGCATTCTTCTTTACACTTCAGTTGCATGTTCCCTTTTAACCAAAAACCTGGTGGGCAGATGGAAATTAAGAGGAACTGAAAGGATAGTGTCCTATTATTCATAATGCACAAATGAGTAACTCTCCTAAAAAACCTTAGAAGATTCTGACAAGTTTCTTCTTGGCTTTGCAAGCTGTTCAATTGACTGCCTATTTGTCCATGGGCAGGTATTGTCAAATATTCCAGTGAAAATGCTTTGATGTAGTCGGCAGGTTGTTTTTTTTTTTTTGAATTATGATGCCATGTGTTATCAAGCCTACTTAAATGTCTTGATCACTCACTTGGTATTAGCATGCAGCAGACTTTTTTTTTGGGGGGGGGGGGAACATGTACTGCTTGAGAGTTGAGCATCTTGATTGGTTGGGACTCTTCTAGAACAAATGTATGTATATCTTTATTTGAATACCAGGCCATCAATAGACCTGACGGTTTACAAAGCACATTAATCAAGTTTTAAAGACTTCCTCCCTGCTCTGAAGAGCCTACAGTCTAAACTGACTACACAGACATACATAATGAACTCAGAAGGGATAGGAGTACTTGTGGCACCTTAGAGACTAACACATTTAGAGCATAAGCTTTTGTGAGCTACAGCCTACTTCATCGGATGCATGTAGTGAAAAATACAGTAGGGGTGTGTGTGTGTGTGTGTGTGTATATATATATATATATATATATATATATATATATATATATATACACACACACACACAACATGAAACAATGGGTGTTACTATACACACTATGGGCAGGTCTTCACTACGGGGGGGGGGGGTCGATTTAAGATATGCAAATTCAGCTACGCGAATAGCATAGCTGAATTCGACCTATCGGAGCCGACTTACCCCGCTGTGAGGACGGCGGCAAAATTGACCTCCGCGGCTCCCCGTCGACGGCGCTTACTCCCACCTCCGCTGGTGGAGTAGGAGCGTCGATTCGGGGATCAATTGTAGTGTCCCGACGAGACGCGATAATTCGATCCCCGAGAGATCGATTTCTACGTGCCGATTCAGGCGGGTAGTGTAGACCTAGCCTATAAGGAGAGTGATCAGTTAAGGTGAGCTTTTATCAGCAGGAGAGGAAAAAAACCTGTTTGTAGTGGTCATGAAAATGGCCCATTTCCAGCTGTTGATAAGGAGATATGAGGAACTGTAAAGGTGGGGCGGGGGCGGAATAAGCATGGGAAAATAGTTTTACTTTATGTAATGGCCCATCCACTCCCAGTCTTTGTTCAAGCCTAATTTAATAGTGTCCAATTTGCAAATTAATTCCAATTCAGCAGTCTCTCATTGGAGTCTGTTTTTTGAAGTTTTTGTTGTTGTTATATTGCAACTTTTAGGTCTGTAATCGAGTGGCCAGGGAGATTGAAGTGTTCTCCAACTGGTTTTTGAATGTTATAATTCTTGACGTCTGATTTGTGTCCATTTATTCTTTTACGTAGAGACTGTCCGGTTTGGCCAATGTATGTGGCAGAGGGGCATTGTTGGCACATGATAGCACATATCACATTGGTAGATGTGCAGGTGAACGGGCCTCTGATAGTGTGGCTGATGTAATTAGGTCTTATGATGGTGTCCCCTGAATAGATATGTGGACAGAGTTGGCAATGGGCTTTGTTGCAAGGATAGGTTCCTGGGTTAGTGTTTTTTGGTGTGTGGTTTGTGGTTGCTGGTGAGTATTTGCTTCAGGTTTGGGGGCTGTCTGTAAGCAAGGACTGGCCTGTCTCCCAAGATCTGTGAGAGTGATGGATCGTCCTTCAGGATAGGTTTTAGATCCTTGATGATGAGCTGGAGAGGTTTTAGTTGGAGGCTGAAGGTGATGGCTAGTGGCATTCTGTTACTTTCTTTGTTGGGCCTGTCCTGTAGTAGGTGACTTCTGGGTACTCGTTTGGCTCTGTCAAGCTGTTTTTTCACTTCAGCAGGTGGATATTGTAGTTGTAAGATCTCTTGATAGAGATCTTGTAGGTGTTTCTCTCTGTCTGAGGGGTTGGAGCAAATGTGATTGTATCATAGAGCTTGGCTGTAGACAATGGATCGAGTGGTGTGGTCTGGATGAAAGCTGGAGGCATGTAGGTAAGTATAGCGGTCAGTAGGTTTCCGGTATAGGGTGGTGTTTATGTGGCCATCGTTTATTAGTACTGTAGTTTCCAGGAAGTGGATCTCTTGTGTGGACTGGTCCAGGCTGAGGTTGATGGTGGGGTGGAAATTGTTGAAATCATGATGGAATTCCTCAAGGGCTTCTTTTCCACGGGTCCAGATGATGAAGATGTCATCAGTGTAGCGCAAGTAGAGTAGGGGCGTTATGGGATGAGAGCTGAGAAAGCGTTGTTCTAAGTCAGCCATAAAAATGTTGGCATATTGTGGGGCCATGCGGGTACCTATAGCAGTGCTGCTGATTTGAAGGTACACATTGTCCCCAAATGTGAAATAGTTATGGGTGAGGACAAAGTTACAAAGTTCAGCCACCAGATTTGCCATGACATTATCGACTTGTAGACCGTCTTTGTCTGACCATTAGTGATCTTCCTGAAAACACCATCCTAGCCGCTATGGATGTAGAAGCCCTGTACACAAACATTCCACACAAAGATGGACTACAAGCCGTCAGGAACAGTATCCCCGATAATGTCATGGCAAATCTGGTGGTTGAAATTTGTAACTTTGTACTCACCCATAACTATTTCACACCAGTGACCACATAACAAAAACGCTAACCCAGGAACCTATCCTTGCAACAAAGCCCGTTGCCAACTCTGTCCACATATCTATTCAGGGGATACCATCATAGGACCTAATCACATCAGCCACACTATCAGAGACTCGTTCACTTGCACATCTACCAATGTGATATATGCCATCATGTGCCAGCAGTGCCCCTCTG
The DNA here is from genome assembly GCF_027887155.1 of Malaclemys terrapin pileata. Taxonomy (NCBI): domain Eukaryota; kingdom Metazoa; phylum Chordata; order Testudines; family Emydidae; genus Malaclemys; species Malaclemys terrapin. The sequence goes on from NC_071505.1 coordinate 62,492,751, forward strand.
CCATGTACGTTGGCCAAACCGGACAGTCTCTACGTAAAAGAATAAATGGACACAAATCAGATGTCAAGAATTATAACATTCAAAAACCAGTTGAAAACTTCAATCTCCTTGGCCACTCGATTACAGACCTAAAAATCGCAATATTACAACAAAAAAACTTCAAAACCAGACTCCAACGAGAGACTGCTGAATTGGAATTAATTTGCAAATTGGACACCATTAAATTAGGCTTGAACAAAGACTGGGAGTGAATGGGCCATTACACAAACTATTTCCCCATGCTTATTCCGCCCCCCCCCCCTTACAGTTCCTCATATCTTTGTCAACAGCTGGAAATGGGCCATTTTCATTACCACTACAAACAGTTTTTTTTCCCTCTCCTGCTGATAAAAGCTCACCTTAACTGATCACTCTCCTTATAGTGTGTATAGTAACACCCATTGTTTCATGTTCTCTCTGTGTTGTGTATGTATGTGTGTATATCTATCTCTTCCTACTGTATTTTCCACTACATGCATCCGATGAAGCATGCTGTAGCCCACAAAAGCTTATGCTCAAATAAATGTGTTAGTCTAAGGTGCCACAAGTACTCCTATTCTTTTTGCGGATAAAGACTAACACAGCTGCTACTCTGAAACCTGTCAGAAGGGATAGGGGAGGGAGAGGAAGGTTCTGACATGAAACCTCCTCCAACATACAGAGAAAAGATGCACACAATCAAGCTGACCGAAGAGTTGGCCTGCATATTTTCATTTAAAAAGACTTTTATAGCTGCAGTGTTTTCTATTTCTGTTTAATTTCATTTTTCTTTTTTGTAACCGTTCAGTCTTGAAGAATATTCACACTTAAATGCTAACATAACACTTTTAGAAAGCTAAAATATGAAAGAATTACAACTTCATTTAACTTCTGCATTATTCTGAGTTAAAAATAAGTAATTTTTTAAAATTAGGCATAAGTATATATCTAAGGCTATGCCTACTGCAGACCATAAAGTCTTACTTTTTTGTTACTTTTGCTGCAGCTAATAAATTAGTGCTCGTAAATATATGATCAATCTTTTGACCATTCAAATAATGTCAAATACCAACCCTAGTCCTTCACCTGTGTTCTTCAGTTATAAGCATGCTGGCTTGCTGTAAGCGTAATCACAAATGCTGAGATGTCTTTTTCCCTAATTTAACAAGTCCATTCCAACAACCCATTGAAATGCTTTTTTGAAAAGGAAAAAAACAGAAGTTATTGCCACATTTATTATTTGTACTGTGGTGTGCCTAGGGGTGGGTAGTAAGAACAATGGGGCTCCATTGTTCTAAGCACTATACATGCAATATTAAGACAGCTCCTGCCCCAAAGCATACAGCTTAGCTATGACAAGAGTACAATGGGGTCTGGGATGAGAGGAAAAGGATGGTACAACTTAGACTAGAGGAGCACAATGTAATGGTAAACTCATTACACTGATAGCAATGGGCAGTGGTCACAGCACGCTAGTTGCTTAACTGCTTTCAAGTGTTTGTAGGTATTACAACGGAGGTGAATTTTAAGGAGGTATTTGAAGAATGACAGTGTAGGGGCTTTGTGGAATTATTTTGGTGGAGCTCCTTCAGTGCCCTCTATACCTTCTATAAGGTGCATGTGAAGGTATTGAGGGGCAAAACAGGACTAAAAGGCAATTAAGGGTGGCAGCCTTGGTGGAGTAGAGGCATTGGGATTGAAGGTCTGAAAATGTGTGACCTAAAATACAGGGAAAACTGAGCTATGAAGGGCTTTAAAAATGAAGTCCGGTAGCTTTTGTTTTTGCAATGGAAAAAGCGTAGTCAGAGGAGTGTGACGAAAGGGGATGATGTGGTTGGAATCGGAGGTTTTGCTTGCTATGGGGCAAGGTGGGCAATTGCCCCCCATGCATTGGTTCCTTTCTCCCCCTCTCCCTTTTTTGAAATGATGCACCTGGTTGGAATGACTTGCCAAGGAAATATTTGCAGCAACATGTTGAATTGAATTAAGTGGGCCAAACGGCATTCTTCAAGACTAGAAGGGAGGAGGAGGCTGCAGAAGTCAGGAAACGAGATGGGGGAGGGCCTGGACAAGAGTCTTAGTTGTGTGGACACCTCTTTTCTATATCTCAGAAGTTGTGCAGGAAAAAGCAGCAAGAATTAGATGTCGCGTGTAGGCGTGTGCAGTATATTGTAGTATCTTAATTTTGACTTCTGATAGATTTTAAGTACTTTGGACGGGGTGGGTTGGGTGGGAATTCTTTATATATACATCAGTAACCATGCAAACCAAATTGCTGTGCTTCTAGGTTAACATGTTTTAGCTACCGTCCTGTTTGTCAAAGAAAACAGAATGTTGGACAGTTCCGGTATTTATCTTTTAAAAAATACAGAAAATAAAGTTCCCTGCTGTAGTCTAAGCATGGCATGTGGCATAGTGATATGCCTGGTGATTGGTATGTCCCAGCTTTTGGGATTTCCGACACTGAATATCCCTTTTCAAATATTGGTATAAACAGTCTAGTTAAGATACCTGACAATGGAAGAGATCTGAAAAGAGTAGTATTAAAGGAGGTTTGAGACTTGGGTGAGGTGAAAATGGTATGGATAAAAAACTAAATAGTAAACCAAGAAAGCTGATCAGAAGGTGCAATGTGAGTGACAAATTCCTGTCATCTTAAAATAATTTCTTATTCTTCATGCTGTTTCTAAATTAACTTTGGCTGCATATGTTCATGTGCTAGGGAGACAGCTAACATTCTGGCTAGTTCTTAAATAACTTAACTTTATAAACTGGGTCAGACATCTACTCAGTCACTTTGGACCAGATTATTTTGAAAGGTATTTAGGTGGCTGAAGATGCAGATAGGCTCCTAGTGAGATTTTTCATTTGCTTCTTTAGGTTCCAAAATATTTTTAAAAATATGACTTTACCCGGCTAACTCATTGGGACAGAGAGAAAATAAATTTGAATTAAATCACTTACGCAGCCTATTTTTTTGGATTATCCCTCCATTTTAAGTCCTAAAGAGTTGGGTGTCCTCTGAACTTCTGAAAATATCCTTTAAAATCTCTTAAGATTTAATGTCAGCACCTTAAAATCACAGAGACCAGCTGTACCTGTGAATAAATTCCGGAACATAGTATTTGCCAATTGATTTTGCAGCCACATGAGTAAATATTGGAGAATCACTTGAGCTGGTGTCAAAGAAACAGGCAGTGATGTGCTCTGTTAGGATGAGTTGAACCTCTGTTCTAAAACTATCATTATTTTCTTCATAATTTTTTATTTCCTTTTCAGATCACTTGGTAGAGATAAATTATTTGCATCTTCCAAAGAATTATGGTTATGTGCCTTGTAGTGAGTCCATAGTTAGAATTGCATTTTAAAATGGATTGTAAGTAGGGCCCTTCCAAATTCACGGCCATGAAAAACGTGTCATGAACCAAGAAATCTGATCTCCCCCTGTGAAATCTGGTCTTTTGTGTGTTTACCCTCTACTATACAGATTTAATGGGGGAGACGAGCGAGGGAGCTTCAGGGGGTCGCAAGCTTATTTTAGGGAGGGGGTCATGGTATTGCTACCCTTACTTCTGCGCTGCCTTCAGAGCTGGATGGCCCAACTCTGAAGGCAGCGTCTCGCCAGCAGCAGTGCAGAAGTAAGGGTGGCAATATCATACCATGCCATCCTTAATTCTGTGCTGCTGCTGGGGAGAGCTCTGAAGGCAGCGCCACTCCCAGCATCAGTGCAGAAGTAAGGGTAGCAGTACTGCAACACCACCTACAATAACCTTGTGACACCTCCCTACTCCCCCCCTCCCCCCAACTCCTTTTTGGGTCAGGACCCCTACAATTACAACACCGTGAAATTTCAGATTTAAATAGCTGAAATCATATAATTTACAGTTTTTAAATTCCTTGTGACTGTGAAATTGACCAACATGGACCATGAATTTGGTAGGGTTCAAGTTATAAGTCAGGCATGAATTCCTGTTTTTCCTCTAAAGAGGGGTCAGTTGATCTAAAATGTCAATGTTGGTTTTTATGCCATTTTAATTTACGAGGTAGCTCTTATTTGGTTTCTTTCAATTTTTAATAGGAAGTGTTTGAAATTAGGCTTTGGTTTAATTTTTCTTGGCAATCCTACTTCTCTTTTTGACTTTCTATTAAACTGTCTACACAAAAACTGTTAGGCAGATTGATTTATGAATAATTGCCAAAAATTAACGTGTTATATTTTAAAGTTTGTTCTCTGTATGCAAGCCTGTTTGGGGATGGATGCACATAAAATCTTGTAGCAAATCTGTACCTCTGTCCTTGGTGGTCTTCCCCTCTCTCCCAGTTTCTCCCTTGTTTATGCTTTAAAATATCCCATGAAATTTAATATGCAAGAAACGTCATTGTGAAGTAGTTAATGTGGTTGCACACATACTATAGTTAACACAAACTCACAAAAACCAGGAAAGTAAAAAGTTAATCCACCTAACAAATCTTTATCCACAGGCAAACATCTTGTCATTACCACACCTATCATACATCAGACCATACATTGTAATTTTGCTCACTAGAGTCCTCGGTGGGTTAGGTGCCCTAGCGGTCAGTGGACTTAATGCCACCTCCCTGACTTGCAGTCCAGGCCCTCTTTTAAATAGAGGTGGGCAGTGGTAGGGGAGCCTGGGTTGGCTCACTCTGTCTGGCTTTGACCCAGGCCTTAAAAGGGTCAACAGTGTCTGACCCCCAAAGGTGCCCTCTGAGTTACTTTCCCTGGGTCTCTTCCTACTCTCTGCTATTCTTCCCTACTTTCCAGTCCAGTGCGAAAAGAAGGTAAAGTATACCAACCAGTCAGCCCCAACTAGGCTCGATGTACAGTAATGATACTAATTGGATCTATCCATGGATTGGTCTGAGAATTTTATGATAAGAGGCGGGCCATTTGTGCAGAAGGCTGACAAAATAAAAAAAAACAATCCCTTCAGCTGCCAATAAATAAAGACCTTGATTGCAATGGAAGTATCAGTGTTTCTATCTTTTAACAAAGTTTATAAATCATCATTATCTGTGTTCCTGGCAATCCCTAATGGGAGAGGTGACACTGACAAGCTCTGGGAAGCTTTGTGAAGAGTGGTTTGTAGGTCAGGGCAAGGTGCATGCACTGGTGAAGATGCTCATCTGTCTGGCGATTGCCATGTTGGTTTATAACGTTCCTGGTAGAAAACCCAGATTTGCAGAGGTATGTTGATCTGAACATCATTTAAAAGATAGATGGCTAGATTCTGCCTATTCCAAAACTGGTCAGCATGTTGAGTCTAGAAATCACAAAGTCCCACTTCTCTGGAGCCTTACAATTTCTAATTGAAAGGAACTGTCATCAGTTGAATCAAGAATGTTCTTTGCTTCAGAAGGGCAAGATCCACAAGATCACGAACAAATGAAAATTCCAAAGGATTTGCTTTTAAATCACATTTTCAAATTTTCGATCAGACTGTTTAGGAATTCTTGCATTATTTTCATCGAGGTTTCATCTGTAGCAGCAACGGTCAATGTGGGGAAAGTGCAACATCTCCGCTATTAAGTCCGTCTGAAAGATTTCAGGATTACTCTACTCTAAAAGGCGCGCACTTTTTCAAACAGATCCCCAATGCTGCTCGCAACGCCTTGGAGCTGCAAGTTGAGGGAATTCAAATGACCAGTAATATTGCACAGAAAAGCTATCTGTGACAAAGGGGACATTATTAATAAATTCCAGGAACTTGCAAGCCTGATTGGTCTTGTGGTTTGAAAGAAATGCTATTTCGTTTTGAAGCACACACTAACACATGCCTCCTATTAACAAGCGAAGGTCATTGTGCTGCAACAGGTCACTGTATTCAGCTGAAACGTCTTGTAAAAGCTTTAAAAAGACAATGTTGCAAGATAGAAGTTGAGCATATGTAGTTCACTAATCTCATCGTAATACCCATTCTTTTTTTTCAAGTCCCCAGACAACTTACTGCAGAAGACAGTCTGGTGAATAGTGCAGTGAAGTGTGTTTAATGAATGGTGTATCGCTGCCAAATATGAAGCAATGCCCTTCTCTTTCCCTGTCATGGAGGTACCTCCATCTGTAACAAACAAGTTTACTTTCTGCAGATCTAAGCCTTTTTTTTCCAGAGAGACTTTTACCTTTTCAGAAATGATCTCTCAAGTGGTGTAGGTTTCTAATGGCATTAAGCACAAAAATTCTTCCTTGAAAATGTCATCATAAAATCTAAGAAACAGCAATAGCTGGGCAATGTCACTTAAATCACTTGATTTATCCACTACAAGAAAGATGTCTATGGCATTTTTTAAAATCGGAAAGCAGTGCTGACAATCCTCGTAAATTACCTCCAGTCTTCACACTGATGTGGAATAAGACAGGGGACATTGCTTCACACAGTTCACAATGTCATCTTTGTTTTTATCTGTAGTAAATAGCTTCTCCAGCATTTCCAAAATGTACTTCTTCAAAAGCTCAGCATCCATTTCTTTTTAGCTAATATCAACATTATCCGAAGAGAAGCAGCTGTTGAGAATGACATTTGAAGCGTTTGGCAGTTTATAGGCCTGGCATCTCTGGGCTCCTGGCCAACAGCCAACGTTCTCCAGTCACCCAGCTCTCAAGGCAGCGCCACTGCCAGCAGCAGTGCAGAAGTAAGAGTGGTATAGTATTGCCACCTTTAGTTCTGCGCTGCTGCTGGCAGCAGTGCCACCTTCAGAGCTGGGTGTCTGGCTAGCAGTCACCACTCTCCAGTCGACCAGTCACTGATTAATTTATGCCAGGGTTTGAGCTATAGCACCTCTTTCGTTACAAATTGAGCATTGCCAGTAGGTTACTTACTAAAGAAGTCCTAGGCAAATGATAGGCAGTGCACCAGTGTTTGTGAATGTAATTATAAACTTTTTTAAGGAGAGCTGGCAAGCCACAGAGGAAGACTTGGTGGGCCATATTTGGCCCACGGGCCGCCTCTTGAGTATCGTTGGCGTACAGTCTTAGTTCCTTGGGGAGGCTTCTCTGGTACTCTTGTCAGGAGCCAGGTAGGTTTGTTCTCCTCTCCTTTCTGAGCTGAGTTGTTCCCCTTTTTACCCTTTCTCCACTTGGAGTGTAGCTCCACTGTAGGGCTGGAGGGGCGGGGCTTTCTGTGTCCAGTAGTGTCTTTTAACTCCATCACGTCCCCCCAAACTCCTTATTTCACTCTTTTGCACATATCTCTTCAGTAGATTATTTTTTCCCCAACACTTGGTTGTATAGGGAGGTAGTTTAGTAAAAGGAAGTTCGCAAGAAGACAGAGGGTTGCGGAAATATGACATCCCTGATTTGGGGGAGGAGAGCAAAATTAGATTGAGTGCCTGTGATGGATGGTAGTTGTGATAGTGGCAAGATGTGTGCCTGGGAGAGGAATAGAGCAATTATGCTGTTGGGGGGTCTTAACACTTCATTTCCTTGATATTGCAAAAATGTTATGTATGAACTTTAATTGTTTCATAAATCAGTTTTCTGTGTATTAATTTCCTAACAAGATTACAGGGTGGAATTTTTCAGCAGCACTGATGTGGACCTAAGTGTGCCCAGTGAAGCCAATGAATGGTTGAAAACTCCACTCCTAATGTTTAAGCATTAGATGTCACCCTCGCATACAAATTCTCACAATCTCTGCTTCTCTTCCTAGTTCCCCCAACTTTAGAATGGTGGTTGGTGGCAGTCTTGGGTCCGTGAACTTCCCATGGTTTTCCTCAGGGGGACCTTTGTGGTGGTGAGCCATGGGAAGTTTGTCAGACTGAGGCTTATTCACTACGGGCTTGTCTACATTACCAGCTAGATCGACGGGCAGCGATCGATCCAGCGGGGGTCGATTTATTGCATCTAGTCTAGATGTGATAAATCGACTGCAGAGCGCTCTCCCGTCTACTCCACCCGGGCGAGAGGCGCAGGCGGAGTCGACGGGGGAGCGTCAGCCATCGACTTACCGCAGTGAAAACACCGTGATAAGTAGTTCCAAGTACGTTATTCACATAGCTGAAGTTTCGTAACTTAGATCGATTTCTTCCCCCTTTCCCCCATGTAGACCAGGCCAACGGGAATTTGGAGTTTTGCTTGTTTGGGGAGTATGCGTGCTAGTTTCCCTTCTCCTGCAGCCTTTTAGGAGCTGGGATAGAGGGGAGAAAAGAAAATTAAGGATTGTGTTTGGGGAATGAGAGGGCAATAGAAGCAGTATTGCCAAATGCAAACATTCAAAAATCATGTATCAGACCTCCCCAAATCATGAGATTAAAAAACAAAAAAACCCCTCACTTTTGTAGGGCTTCTGACTTTTGAGCTGTTACGCAAATAGGGGGTGGGCTGCTTCCTAGTATGATTATTACAACTTCAAAATTCAACTTAAAATGCACAATGAGCCTCTGCCATGGTTCGCAGGACTAGCTGTGCCTTTGATCCTCTTCTGGTCTCTGAATGCTCCCCTTCAGGTGTTCACTTCTCTGTGGAATCTCATGATTCTCCCACTCTGACTGGGTCCAAGGCTATAGTGCCTGTTTACCAACCATGATTGCTCAGCAGATCTGACTGAGTTCAGTTACCTGCAGTTCTTTCCGAAGGCAGCTGTGATCAGTGGTGAATACAGTGACACAAAACAACCTTGTCAGCCCATAGTGTTTAATCTCAACAGTGGGAACAAGTACATCAAGAGGGAGGTTTTAACACAATAAAAGATCTATACACATATGTTTACCTAAGGGCTAGTTTTCCCATACACCCCAACATCTGGGGATTGGGGTTTAGTCTGCTCCCCAGAAGTCTCTCTCTCTCTCTTCTCTTTTTATCCACTCCAAAGTTCTTTGACACCTGCATTGTTCTTTAAGTACTGGTAAATGGGTAGGGTTATCTGATGCTATTGCCCCTTTCCTGCATAAGTGCAAGTAATGCCTGCTTGAATGATCCCTTTATAATTCTGTGGTAAACACAAAACAAACAAATGGAACATATAATAAAACATTACAGGCAGGTTTCACAACTTCTGTGTTGGTGGCTTGGAAGGGCCGCTCCTAATCCCTGAGGTGGGGAGCTTCCATTCTGTCATCTGTCAGCCTTCTTTGTCCTCTTCCTCAGTCGTATTCTTCCTCCATGTTTCCCATGGTCTCATCTTCCATTTGTCTTTTCTGCATTGCGTGCTCAATTGTGTTCAATGTACATTCTGTTCTCGACCGAATAAGCTGAGATTCTGATTCCTGGCCTGGAGGGTGGAATTAAGGATGCTACCATATCTGAAAGCAAATTTTTTCAAAGGATCTGTTCCTTATGCAAAGCATTATAGAAATGAGACAGAAGTATGAAAGAATAATGACTCGGCATAGACTTTAGTAGTAGTCTTATTGCTATTCTACTTTGTGTGTAATGTCAGCATATTTTTCTTGAGCGTGTGTGTGTGTAAATATATATGCGTGCAGCAGAGAGGGATAGTTGTATACATACTGGTATTTCTATGAGGAGATACTGAGCATTTCCAGGGACTTAAATTTAGTGCAGAATTGTGAAATTCATGTTGGTCTGTTTCATCCCCAGCTCTGTTGGGTCGTGGGCATAAACAATTTTCTTCAACTGGGTTGCCAGAAGAAAGTTTGGAAACCACTGCTCTAGATCCACCATAGTTACGGTTGAGAGAAGCTACTGTTGAAAAGGCGACTTTTTTCCTTGGTACTCTAAAATCCATACGCATATTCACATTGTTGTGGAAAATTGGTTGTATCTTATCAGGGTTTGGGACAGGAATAGTGGTACGGATTTGGAATCATTTGATCAAGAGGTTGCCAAGGCAGGGCCATGGGGGAAAAAGGGACTTGTCAGTAAATTTAGATTAGTCACCTGAAAACCGAGTTCTTCAGGATGACTTCTGCATATTCCCTGGAACCTTTTTTAATAGCAGTTCCTGTTGGAGCACTCTTGTGCCCCTGGCTCCCTCCCTCGTTTGGTTCCTGACATTTGGAGGATGAAGTTATAGAAGGGGGCATGTAAAGGCACTCTTAACTGAGTGGTGAAACCGGGAACATTCTCCCATGGGTACAAAGAAGGTTTCATGAGCTGACTGTATTAGATTGAGATCCCATAGAGGTGTGGGCACTGTAACTGGAGGATAGACATTCATTATCTCCTTCAGGGATCTCTTTACTATAACATAGATAAATAGTCTTTTGTTTGATTTAAGCTGTGGTGAGCTGAGACAACAATATGAAGTGTCTCAAGGATTTCTGGTCCTGATGACTTATTACTGTTGCATTTATCAGTTTGCTCCAAAACAAACTCTACTGACACCTCAATCTGGGACAGTTCCTCAGATTTGTCACCTAAAAAGAATGGCTCAGTTGTAGGAATCTCCCTCTCATCCTCTGCAGTGAAGACAGATGCAGAGAAATTAAATGAAATCTTTGCAACGGCCTTGTCTTCCTTGAGTGCTCAGTTGTCCAGTGGCCCCACTGATTGTTTGACAGGCTTCCTGTTTCCAATATACTTAAAACATTTTTTTTGCTGTTAATTTTTGTCTTTTGCTAGTTCCTCTTCAAATTCTTTTTTGGCCTACCTAGTTATACTTTTACACTTGCCAGAATTTATGCTCCTTTCTGTAATATGGTTTGGTCCTCAGTATCAGCCTTTGCTTTGGCTTGCACGTCTGAGACAGGAGCATAACTAATATGCTTTTGCTCTTCTGTGCGCAGAACCAGAAGTAGTGGGTCCTTAGTGGTGTGTTCTTGAGGATTGGCTTTTTCAGCAGACACCTGTGAGGCCAACTGTTTATGCTTAGTTGAATCCAGTTGCTGTACAGTTATCTTAACCAGCACCTTAGATTTGGCTCCAGTCAAGGAGGCAGTAGTCTGTGCTAGAACTTTGCTGGTCTTTTAACCCCTTTAAGGGTCAAACTCAGGCTGGTCTCCCAGCACTTATGGATCCCTGTGCTTCAGCACAGGAAGGTTTAGCCAATAATGCTTCCTGTAATAGCATAGTCGGAGGCAATTCTGACCCGTTCTTTCTGGTCCTAAGCTGCACTTAGAGGAATGAGAGGACAAATGCCTTCTCCCAAGCAGATCAAACAATGCATGTGTGCACCCGAAGCAGGAAAAAGGTTAGGGCAATAGGCATACCTCTTGATCCCTGTTTTTTTTTTTTTTTGTCTTTAATTCTAGCATATCAGAATCAATCAAGGCCTTGTGCCTGTGTTTAGTGGAAAAACAAGAAAATAAAAAAAAAAATAAAGAACTAACTTAAGAGGGTGGCACTGGGTATCATTTCCAACTAATCTGGGTCCAAAGTCACTGCATAGTTTCTGGTCCGTTTTGTATCATGGTTGAAAGGAACAGTAGTCAGTATGCCACACAGTTAATAGCTTTGTCCTCCAAACTGTTGGAGGGAAGAGGAGGGGGCCATATGAGCATTCTGATATGTACTGCTACTAGAGGGCTTCCTCAAGCTGCAGTGTTGGCACATCTCAAGAGTGGGAATGTGCAAAGGCCTCTTGAAAAAAAATGTTTTTGAAAAAAGAACAGGAGTACTTGTGGCACCTTAGAGACTAACAAATTTATTAGAGCATAAGCTTTCGTGGACTACAGCCCACTTCTTCGGATGCATCCGAAGAAGTGGGCTGTAGTCCACGAAAGCTTATGCTCTAATAAATTTGTTAGTCTCTAAGGTGCCACAAGTACTCCTGTTCTTCTTTTTGCGGATACAGACTAACACGGCTGTTACTCTGATACTTAATTTTTTTGAAGACACTTGGGGTTCAAACTGATATCATCTGAGGTTTGCACTCTGGATGCTTTGATTTAAATCAGTGCACCCCATTGCTACTTAAATTGCTGATATAAATCATTATTTAAATATGCAACCAGGAAACTTTGATTTTTAAATAGACTTTGTGTGTTGCATTTGAACTCTGTAGTTACTTTCCTAAAAGTTGAGTCTCATTGGTTGGAAACCATTAAAACATGTTGATTTGCAACCAAATGTAGCTTTTGTGCTTAATCTGGTGCTGCTTTTTGCTAACCAGGATGCTCTATATGACATTTATTTAAGCAGTTATATAGCTTATCTTACATTTATTCTGATTATTTTTTTTTTTAGAAAATGGTGAATGAAACATTTATGTATTAGATTAATTTTTATGTGTGATATGAATAGAAGCTCAGCTTAAAAGCACAAAAGCATCACTTAATTTTGTATTAAATAAAACTACTTTAAATGTGGTGGATACATATGGTAAGAAGTTTATCAGCACCTGTTTTACATTTAAAACTGATTTATTAATAAAGGAGGTATGATTTGTAGTTAGCAAATTTAATGGAATGTTTCCAGTTACCATGTGCTTAAAGATTTTAGAACTAGTATATTTCATCCGTGGGTACCTAGTTTTTATTCATAGATTGGAAGAGGAAGACGAGCTTTCCTGCTTTTTCAACTGCCAGTCGGTTTCTCAACTTTGAATCAAGTATTTATTGAACTGAGCTAGTTGAATAAACTGAAAATATTCCCTCTGCAGCTGCAGAAGAGGCTACTGCTGTCCACAAGTGCTTTATCGTTTCAAAAAATTACAGTTCCATATACTTAGCCAGCGGCTTCCTCCAGTTCAGTGATCTAACTTTCTTTAAAACTTGGCTACAAACGTATTGCTTAATATTTTTCTATTGAATTAACATTATTTTAATAGAATATAATTTCCTCTGTATATTCTTGCTCCTGGGATATATTTCCCAATTGGTGCTGTTGAACGGTGCTGCATTCTACTAGCAGTGTCTAAGCAATTGCTTCTGTGCCTCCCCACTCTGTCTGAGCACATTCTGAGTGCATGGCTATAAAAGACAGCAGTTACCACCTCAGTTCCTTCCCGCTGCTGACATGGATGGATGTGAAGCCTTGTATGGATTCAAGATCCTTTAGTTAGATGGTTAATAGTGCCTTGTTTGTTGTTTTTAAATAAGTTAGTGTTTAATGTTAGTGCCTGTTATGGTGGCTCCAAAGATCAGGAAGCATGGGGTTAAGAGATGTGCGTCCTGTCTGGCATGTTTTTCCTAAATCAGATTCCTATGCTCACTGCCTAAAGAGCTTTCACATTGTGAGCAGGAGAGGCAGAACAGACTCCAACTGCTCCTCTACAAGAAATCTTATCAATTAAGAACGCCGTATCCGAGGTTTCTAAGGCTCTGAATGATGAAAGCAAGAGGTATAGATCAGCTCTGAGCCATTCTGGTTCCAAGAAATCTTTCCTAGTGAGATCACTTGCCTCAGCACCGAGCTCCGGTTCCAAAGAGCAACCAGTAACAAAATCTGCTGGGCCGGCTCTGAAGAAGGAACCGGTGTCAAAGAAAACAGGCTTGGAAGATAAATGACCTCTACCTGGAACTTTTATGGGACTGTCTTTATGCTCTCCTCCTCACAGAGGATTCAGATGACCCCTTAATAATGTTGCCTCCACCTCCCAGAATGCCTTCTGGCTCTCCTGGGACAGTGATATCTCCTATGTCAATGTTGCGCTTATTGACATTAGTAGTATCGCTGATTGTCTTGTTGTTTGATCCAGTCTCGGATCCTTATTCAGAGAAACAGCTGGATCCAATGATGGGTCTGGGACTGCAAGTTCAGAATTATAGGCATAGGTATCCCCTTGATTCTAACATCATATAGCAATGGCCAAATTGGCAGACTGGTAAGTGCCTCCCTGGATTCCTTGGCCTTATTGGTCAGCTTCAGGCTTTCCATACCAACTTCCCTCCAGAACCATCCCTCCTGTCCAGCACTGAACTGGAGATATTATGGTTGGTTTGTGACATTTGGATTCAAGTTGTATGGATTGGAGACACCCAGTCTCTACAGAACACTCGCATCTGGGGTTCTCATATCCAGTAATGGGAAACAAGTGTCTCACTTTAATTCAAGGTATCTTGCATGATAAGGAAGAGGAAATTGAAATTCCTCAAGAGACAAAATTTTGCATCATGACCAGGAGCCTACAGGTGAATTTTCTCCAGATGAAAATGTTGGAGTAGACTCAGCTGCTTCACTGCTGGGGGATGCCATTCAGTTCCAAGAATTCATCAGCAGAATGATTTCTATGTTGAAATTACCCTCTGTTCTCTTGGAGGAAATGTCACACCCTGTTTTTGACACACTTTAAAATATGTCTGTAAAAACGGTTTCTCTGTCCCTTTTGGAGGGTCTGTGATAACAAGTAAAATCAACATTGAATACCCTGACTCAGGGGTCGGCAACCTTTCAGAAGTGGTGTGTGCTGAGTCTTCTTTTATTCACTCTAATTTTAAGGTTTTGCATGCCAGTAATACATTTTAACGTTTTTAGAAGGTCTTTTTCTATAAGTCTATAATATATAACTAAACCATTGTTGTATGTAAAGTAAATAAGGTTTTAAAAATGTTTAAGAAGCTTCATTTAAAATTAAATTGAAATGCAGAGCCCCCTTTGCCAGGACCCGGGCAGTGTGAGTGCCACTGAAAATCAGCCCATGTGCTGCCTTCGGCACGCGTGCCATAGCTTGTCTACCCCTGCCCTACCTTCTTGTCAGCCAGTTGCAAAAAAGTCAGAAACTTTTATCAAATTCCATATGAAGCATTTTTTCTTTCCCGTGCACCCTCCACCTAATTCTCTAGGGGTGATTGCAACAATGCAGAGACTGTTATAAAGTGGAAGGCTGTGACACAGTTTTGTATTCTGGCTGGGTTCTGTCTACATGGGTAAAACCAATTTGTTATAAAATGGTAAATGCTCTTCTGTGTTTATAATAGGGCCTTCTAATATGATGGTGATAACTAATAATGCTGCTTTTTAATAATGTGATGAAACTCATTGTGTAGACGTAAATTGTTTTTGTGCTAATCTCTCCTTTTTCTCCTCTTTTCATATTTTTCTGTCCTCATTCATGTGATTCTATGCCAAATTTAAACTTTGTCCCTTTTTTTGAGGTTTATTATAGTATGTTTGTGTGCAATGGGGTATACAAACCCCATAGTGGGCCTGAAGTGGTTAAAGGGCAATCACTGGGCCCAGGTAGTCGTGTGGGACCTGCAGAGCATGCTCTGGCTGAAGGGATAAGTAAAACAAGCTCAGAATCCTAGGAAAGGCAGGGAATGCAAACAGGTTGGAGGGAAGACAGGCCCTTCGCCTGAAGAGCCACATAGAAGATTGAACTTGGGATGGGATTACAGTCCGGGTGAGGCTCACAAGCAGTGCCTTCTAGAATACCCCACATCCCCTGTTTTCTAGCAACCAGCAGGCACTGAGGGGCTCTGTTCGTTTGGACTGTTGGGGATTACATCTGAAGAAGAGTAGAGGTAGGAAGTGTCCCAGTGCGGCAGACTTAGATCCTCTGAGTAGAGGATTTGTCTGGTGTTACTTCCCACAGGGTCTTAAGTTGGGACCTGGTGGAGTGGAGGGCCAGGGTCCCCCTACCATTTCAACTTGAGAGCTAGGCCCAAGATGCCTCCAGCTTAGGGGCAGAGATGGGCATCTCTGCACCCCCTTATTGGGGTGAGACTGGAAACCAGGTTTGCTAACCACTAGGCCATTCTGCCTCCTGAACAAACTATTACGCTTGATGGAGAATGTGGGTATCCTAGAATCCAAAGCCTGATAATAGACCCCCTCTGCTCCCAAAAAAGGAAGTGGGGGGGGGGGGAGGAGGAGGGAAAAGACAGGTGTAGAAAAGGGGACTAGAGATGTAGTTCCTTGAGAACCAGTTACAGCAGGCAAACCAGCAGCAGAGTCAATTCCTCAAGTAGCCCAGCGCCCAACAAGAGGGGAGGGGCCAGGGGCTAGCCTCCCCGGCCAGGAGCTCAAGGGCTGGGCAGCCTCGTGCCTCCCTTGGAATTTCTTCACGCCTCCCCAGGAGGGCGCCCCCGCCGCCCCCCCCCCCGTTTGGGAACCAATACTTTAGATCCTAAATGTCCATTCAGACCTACTTCTTGTTCAGCCAGTCACCCAGACAAACAAGTTTGTTTACATTTGCAAGAGATAGTGCTGCTGGCTTCCTGTTTTACAATGTCACATGAAAATGAGAACAAGCATTCACATGGACTGTTGTAGCCCATGTCACAAGATTCATATGTCCCTTCATGCTTTGACCACCATTCCAGAGGATATGCACCCATGCTGATGACCGGTTCTACTCCAGGGATCAGCAACGTTTGGCACATGGCCCGCCAAGGTAAGCCCCCAGGCGGATTGGGCCGGTTTGTTTACCTGCCACATTCGCAGGTTTGGCCGATCGCAGCTCCCGCTGGCCACGGTTCGCCACTGCAGGCCAATGGGAGCTGTGGGAAGACGTGGCTAGCACATCCCTCGTACTGCGCTGCTTCCTGCAGTCCCCATTGGCCTGGAGCGGTGAACCCCGGCCAGTGGGAGCTGCAATCAGCCGAACCTGCGGACGCGGCAAGTAAACAAACTGTCCTGGCCCGCTAGGGGGCTTACCCTGGTGGCCCACGTGCCAAACGTTACCAATCTCTGTTCTACTCGATAACGATCCAAAGCAGTTTGGATTGATGCATGTTCATTTTCATCATATGAGTGAGATGCCACTAGCAGAAGATTGATTTACTTTTTTGGTGGTTTGGGTTCTGTAGTTTCGGCATTGGAGTGTTGCTCTTTTAAGACTTATGAAAGCATACTCCACACCTCATCCCTCTCAGATTTTGGAAGGCATTTCAGATTTTTAAACCATGGGTCCAGTGCTGTAGCTGTCTTTAGAAATCTCACATTGGTACCTTCTTTGCATTTTTACAGATCTGCAGTGAAAGTGTTCTTAAAATGAACAACGTGCTGGGTCATCATCCGAGAGTGCTATAACATGAAATATATGGCAGAATGCGGGTTAAAGAGAGGACGAGGCATACAATTCTCTCTCCCAAGGAGTTCAGTCACAAATTCAATTAACGTATTATTTTTTAATGAACGTCATCAGCGTGGAAGCATGTCCTCTGGAATGGTGGCCGAAGTATGAAGGGGCATACGAATGTTTAGCATATCTGGCCTGTAAATACTTTGCAATACCGGCTACAAAGTGCCATGCGAACGCCTATTCTCACTTCCAGGTGACATTGTAAATAAGAAGCAAGCAGCATTATTTCTTGTAAATGTAAACTAACTTGTTTGTCTTAGTGATTGGCTGAATAAGAAGTAGGACTGAGTAGATTTGTAGGTTCTAAAGTTTTACATTTTGTTTTTGAGAGCCTGCAATACCACAGATTTCCGCTGTTTTCACTAGTCACTGGCAAAGTGACTCTATGCTCTCCCCAACCCTTAATTCCCCCCAAAATGTGTTCTGAAATGTCCGGCCCTGCCCTGGAACAATTAGAGGAATGTTTTAAAGTTCATTGCTCCTTTAAAGAGTCCGTATCCAACAGTTTTGTTACTTTACTGGAGTTACCAAACAGTTCAGTTCAAACACAGTACTGGGGTTTAGATTAAAAATGAAATAAATTAGGTGTTAAGTGAGTACTAGTATAAGGATTAAAGCCAGAAATGGTTACAAGAGAAAAAAGATAAAATGCTGTCTAGTATCTAAAACTTAACAAACTAGACTTGGGTCAAAGTAAAATCCTCACCAGATGTTTCTATCAAGATGGCTGATGGAACTGCTGGGTCAGGACTTATACCCGAAAGTCAAAGGGCTGGTACCTTTTGTAGTCTTAGGTGAAAGATAGATAATTTAGGATTCTGTACCACTCTCTTTACATTGAATCTTTGAAATAGATTCTTCTGAAGGATATCTTCAGATAATAAATCTGTTTCCAACTGTGAGGTAGGCTACATGGACTTTGTTTTGAAGGACGTGTCCTGCTGCTGCTCAGGGGTGCCGGAACAGGAGGGCTATGGCCCCATCACTTTGAAAAACGTGGGGAGGGCAGGGGTGGCGATTTGGGGGAAGGAGTGGCTCAGGGGGCGGAGCCATGGTTCCAGCGCTGGTGGCCACCCCACTTTTAGGGAGCTTCTACTAGGGTTACCATATTTCAACAATCAAAAAAGAGGACACGGGGCGCTGCCCTAGCCCCGGCCCAGCCCCGCTCCTCCCACTTCCCGCCCCCCTCAGAATCCCCCTACCTGTCTCCCCCCCCCCCGCCCACTGCCCCCTGCCCCCAGGACCCCAACCCCTATCTAAGTCTCCCTGCTCCCTGTCCCGACTGCCCCAACCGCTCTCTACACCCCCTTCTCCTGACAGCCCTTCCCCAGAACCCCCAACCAATCTAACCCCCATTCCCTATCCCTTGCCTGCCTCCCCCCACCAGGCTGAGGGAGAGCTGCGGGCTCCCCTTGCAGCCAAACAAATAAGGCGCTGCTCTGCGGGGAAGGAGGGAGACGGGGAGGGACTCTGGCTGCTAGAGGCCCCAGTGGCTGCGAGCAGCTTTCAATCAGGCCTAGCCGTCCAATTAGCCGCGCCGCACTCTGCATGAGGGGAAGGGGGAAATCCCGGACATTTCTACCTTATTAGAAATCCGCCCCCCCGGACGGCCATTTAAAGCTAAAAAAGCCGGACATGTCCGGGGAAACCCGGACGGATGGTAACCCTACTTCTGCTGCTGCTTCCACTGGGATTGTCTGCTAAAATGCAAATTATTTAGTTCCTGTCCCTTCATGCAACTAAATGAAAGTTAAACATGTGATTGTCAGTCCCCTCCCCCTCTGTAATAGTGTTAAGTTTGCCTCCATCCCTTGTTAGCTTGATGTTTATGCAATATGTAAATGCCTTCTCATTCTCATTGTCTTGTCATTGTCTCCTGCTTGGCTGGCAAAGATATTTTAAGAATTTTAATTTCAGTTTACATCAAGCTCTTTGCATCAGTTGCTTGCATCTACATTATATGATTCTATTAATAACCAGTGAGTAATGAGCTTTTCATTGATACCTTGCATGACACTTGTCAGATACATTTCATGGCATTAAAGGATTGGGATAAAGTAGAACTGGTTAAGCCATCTGAAATTCATTAGTTGTTATGAGGGTGCCACTTGCCTTCTGCACTTGAGCTGTTCTTAATGTCACAATATGCAACAGTGAAAATCTAATAGTAATTTATAGTGTCGTCTCTGAACAGCCAGAATCTTTGTGAGAGAAGCTCATACTTTTATCATGGGCAGAAATAAATTTGCTTACATTACAGTAGTTTGGTAGGAGGAAGTAATTGTTTAGCAGATAATTTTGGCAGGTCAAGACTTCATGCATGGAAATGGAGGCTCTGCTCTCACGTGTTCACTTTTCAGAAATAGCTGGGAAATGCAGAGGAAAATTTGTGTCTAATTCAGTGTATTCTGGGCCCAAAGACAGAATTTTCAGATTCTTGGGATAAGTTTAACTTACAGTTCCACAGCTGCAGGAATTGCTCTGCAAAACTGTTCTGAAAATTTGCCTGCCATTTACCATGACAGATTTTGATTTTTTTTTTTTTTTTTTAATCTTTAAATGAGTGCTTACTGTAGGTGGGGAATTTAGCAGGGTTATAATATTGTCTGCCTAGCCAGTAATGCTCACCTTAGTTTGGTTTGCAGGATCTGGTGCAAATTGCCATAAGAGAGCCAGTTCTCTTTCTGTTGTCTTCAAATTCAAGGATAGGTTACGTTATCTAAACCTCGTGATTCTAGTGCCAGGCTGGTGATAAGGGTGTTTCTGATAAGAAAACATCTTTATTTGAGCATCAACAGTGTTCTTACTACTGTGCAGAGAGGAAGAAAATGTACTCTATGGAGCACTCATTCAATATATCCTTTCAGAAAATTTTGTTAGTGTGCATGTGTCTGAAGATCTTGGGTGAAAAAGCCAAATCAGAGATGAATTTTGCTTTTTGTCTGAATGTGGAAGGACCTGTAATGTGTGTCTGGCAGGAGTGAGTTCCATAATTGAGGTTTATCACCTGAAAAGTTATGACTTGTGTTTCATGTTCATAAACGTCTGCAATTTGCCTACAGTTTCATCTTTTTATTAGGCACTTATATTTTTTATGATTATCTTAGGCTTTAGATATATATCCCATAAGTTAAAAACACACACACAGATTGCTTATAGATATTCATTAAATCTCTATCTAGCTCTTAGCCCATATTCCTCTTTGGTAGATTGATTTTTTTAATGGGCTTTTTAGTATGCTTGTTTGGTTAACGTTTCTGGGTTGATACTGACTTGGGGTATTGGTTCCAAAATTGAGAATCCCTCAGAGAGAATTCCTTATCAGCCACTTCCTTTATATCAAGGGGGCTCCAGGCCAGGTGCCTCTGCTGATCTCAGCTCCACAGGTAGTGAGGCAGTCTCTACCTTTTAGGGACTTCTAGTGAAATGCAATTCATGTTTTCAGCCTATTCCTCCAATAATGCATGCAAATTCTCTGATGTAAGGATTCTTGACATTCTTATTGTGTTGTATTCCTCTGATAACAGCTGTGTAGACTAGTCTCTCTTTTACAGGCCTGTTTTCTTTCCCTTCCCTCCCTCTTCCCCCCCCCCCCCCCCAATCTCATCTTCCTCCTTTACATTAATTGCCATTGGGTAAAATTTTCAAAAGTGCTTAAGTTTCTTTTTTGAAAACTTTACCAGTGGTCTGTTGGCTGGTCCTGCTTCCCAGTTCCTTCTTGGATTCCCAGCCAAGGCTGACTAGATACCTACTAGTTAGAGAAATAAACTAAAGAGTGCACGTGTGTGGTGACTCCAGTAAAGTTTCGGGGCAGTGACCCTGCAATCCTAAATAGAATTTCCTATGAGAATGTTGTCCCTGGATCTGTTCAGAGACATTTTTTCATTTATGTGGCTGAATGTTTGCTATATCTGTAGGCCCCATCCCCTGGCTGCTAGGAAGGAGAGAGCTTTTCCTCCTTCCCTCCTCTTCCCCTTTGCCCAGAACCTGCTGGCTAATACTATGTGTATTGGGGCAAACTGTGCTACTTCATCCTTTTCCCCAGTCTGTGTCTCGGAGTTCCTCACACACAGGTACCTCCTGTATATCTGTCTGCTTCAGGTGATTTCAATTTTATTCTGCTACTGGGGAAAGCAATGATTCTGATCAGTTTCAGTAGTACCCATAGGGTTCCAAACAACAGTGAAACTGTCTAGATACCTTTCTCTGCTGCAGTTGGGTATAGCTGTCATAATCAGAGGCATTGGGTCTGTCAGCTGACTTAGGAAGATGATGCAGCAATTTCCATTGTGTTCATACCCTGTAAAGTTATCTCCATAGCTGTGAGATTAGAAACTTACTTAAAATGGAAGCTTGTAATTCTGCACAAACTGATAATTAAGCACCAACAGTAAACTTAGTGTGGCGAAAGATTGGACAATCCCTGCTCCAATGGATAGGTCTAGAGAAGAGGTGTCAAATTCCTTGAGAGAAGAGGGCCGATACTATGTTTATGGTCAGGATATAAATTAAGGACTTCATACTTTCTTCAGTCCACAACAGATCCCTACTGATCTCTCTGGGAAGTTTGTACAGAGATTAAGGGGAAGGATACAAGATACAGAAGTATTAAATATTTCTGTTCTGAATCTGGAGAGAAACAGGATGATGTATTCCTATTTTGGAGTGATAAGGAAATAATTTCTATTCCATTAGTAACTAGGAGGATGATTAGCAGTAATTATAAGGTTAAACTTATTAAAGTAATCAGGACAAGATAACTTGCACTCCAGAATCTTAAAAAAAAAAAAAAAAAAAAAAAAGGCACCAAGAAGCTCTTTGAACCACTAATGTTGATTTTTAATAGTTATTGGAACACTGGGAAAGTTCCAAGGACTGGGACAAAGCTAATGTTGTTCAATTGTTTTAAAAACGGTAAACTGAATGACACGACTGACTACAGGTCAATTATCCTGATGTAGATCCTGCGCAAAATCATGAAAAGGCTGATTTGGGTTGTAATCAGTAAAGAATTAAAGGGAAGGTAGTGTAACTAACGCCAATCAACAAGGCTATGTGGAAAATAGGTCTTGTCAGCCAAACTTCAGATCACTTTTTATGAGATTACGAGTTTGGTTGATAAATTGACTCTGTTGACATGTCCCATCTAGCAAATTGGGCCTAAATTATGGGAAGTGCATAAAATTATGTAGCACTTGTCCTTTCCCCCCCTCATAGACCCAAACCCTAGTTCAATCACTAAAATATTCTTTGGTTGTGTTTACTTTAATATTAAGTTCAGTTTTATATTGTGATGCATTCTCTCTTTTTTTCATTCACCCATCCTTCCTCTCTTGGGCAGCAGCAGCAGTCACTTTAAGTTTCAGTCATAAGGGGTTTGAATTTCTTGTTCCTTGGTCCAGAAACCCTTGACTGGAGCTAGATGCCCCACTATACTCTAAATATTTGCCACATCATCAAACAGTGACAGAGAACATTAACACTCTGTTTTTACCAAAATGATCAGTAGTGAAATAGCTAACTTTCACATTTGAAATTACCATTGGTCTTCAGGTATGAATGGGGGCAGTTCACAAATTCCAGAAAAGGTTCATTCAAGGTGTCTATAGATGTGGGTGGAAAGGGTTGCATCAATTAATGTTTGGCTAATGTTTCTAAAGTTCTTTGCAAACAGAAGGTCTAGAGATTTCACTTTATTTTAAATTAAAATTTAGATTTTGAAGCAAAGTGATGTTGCATTTTAAAAAAGCACAAATGTTGTAGTTTACACACCTAAGTTATCCTGTTTTATACTTTGGACTCTTTTAAAGATTTCAAGTGATGGGAAATCCACCACATCCCTTGAAAGTTCCATATTAAAATTTCACAATTTATTTCCGGTTATAATTTGTCTAAAATCAGTTTCTTCTGGCTCCAAAGGCATTCACAGTAGCCAGGGAAAACAGATTAACTGTAGCTTAAACGAACTGTGGAAATTGTTCTGTCAAAAATACGTTACTTGCTATTGTAAGCAGACCTGTATTTCCCTATTCATTTGAGAATCACTCAAAGTAGTTTCTCTTAAAGAAATGCTTTTGAGGGGTATGATGTTGTCATGCAGGAGTTTTCATTGAATAAGAATGTATGTTGAAATACGCTTGCATTGATTACACTATATACTATGAAAATGTCTAGCTCCTCAAAATTACGTTATTTAAGTGTAATAGTTGAATCACTTTTGAAGTTTTTTTGGGGTTTGCTAAACTACTCTATATTCATATTGAGGTGGTTGTTAAAAACTACTTAAATAGCTATATGGCTAATTATGGCTTCTAACTGCTGGGATAACACAGAATTTGCATCTTAGTCCAATAAACTGCTGCTGTAGCTGTCTGATTCTCATTTAGCCTAAATTTATAGATACATGATTTTTCCCTAAAAATATCTGTGTAATTACCTTTATACACTATGAAATTTTATGTGCTAAGAGACTAAAATATTGATATATTTTATTACCATCTACAAGCCAGACAATGAGTGAACTAATGACATTCTTTTTTTACCCTTAATAGTTAAAAATCCCTTCAGTGATCAGCTTGAAGAAATAAAAGTAAGTAAATATGATTACAGTACATTGTGCTTTATGTTGTTTGTTAGATATTTGTATGAAGTCAGTGCAAACACCAATAACTATTAAGGTATATGAAATTTTGGAATGTATGTCATGCTTCTAGCAGAGGTCACTGTGTCATACAGGACAGTGAGAAAATTAAGTAAACTACTGTTATGTTACAAATGGCTACTGCAAGACCTAGCCACTACAACAATTATTAGCTTAAAAATGCTAGTTATGTTACACCTAAGACAAATATGATTGAAAGAATGTAAAAAATTAATGTACTCTTCCCTTTGCTGTCTTAATTTTTAAAAATCTTGAGCAGTAAAACTTGATTTATAGATTTCAACCTTGTCTTACAGTCAGATTGCTTTAACGTAGAACAATCCTGCAGTGTTTGTGTTGTAAAATCCTGGAAAGAATTGTATTAGTCTTCAGGTTTTTAAGCTTAATTCTACAAAACCCAAATCTGACTTGGATAGTGTTTTAAAGTTAGAAAGAAATACTCTATATGAAATATCAGGAGAATAAACTCCTCCTACTTCTGAAGAAACTGCTTGATCTTGGTTCATGAGGAAGGGTTTCAGAAGGTGGATTTCACTGAAGAGAATTTGTCATAGAATCATAGAATATCAGGGTTGGAAGGGACCTCAGGAGGTCATCTAGTCCAACCCCCTGCTCAAAGCAGGACCAATCCCTAACTAAATCATCCCAGCCAGGGCTTTGTCAAGCCTGACCTTAAAAACCTCTAAGGAAGGAGGTTTCACCACCATTCCAGTGCTTCACCACCCTCCTAGTGAAAAAGTTTTTTCCTAATATCCAACCTAAACCTCCCCCACTGCAACTTGAGACCATTACTCCTTGTTCTGTCATCTGCTACCACTGAGAACAGTCCAGATCAATCCTCTTTGGAACCCCCTTTCAGGTAGTTGAAAGCAGCTATCAAATCCTCCCTCATTCTTCTCTTCTGCAGACTAAACAAGCCCAGTTCCCTCAGCCTCTCCTCATAAGTCATGTGCTCCAGCCTCCTAATCATTTTTGTTGCCCTCCGCTGGACTCTTTCCAATTTTTCCACATTCTTCTTGTAGTATGGGACCCAAAACTGGACACAGCACTCCAGATGAAGGAAGCCTCACCAATGTCGAATAGAGGGGAATGATCACGTCCTCCGCTGGCAGTGTCCCTATTTATACAGCCCAAAATGCTGTTAGTCTTCTTGGCAACAAGGGAACAATGTTGACTCATATCCAGCTTCTCATCCACTGTAACTCCTAGGTCCTTTTCTGCAGAACTGCTGCCTAGCCATTTGGTCCCTAGTCTGTAGCAGTGCATGGGATTCTTCCATCCTAAGTGCAGGACTCTGCACTTGTCCTTGTTGAATCTCATCAGATTTCTTTTGGCCCAATCCTCTAATTTGTCTAGGTCCCTCTGTATGCTATCTCTACCCTCCAGAGTATCTACCACTCCCCCCAGTTTAGTGTCATCTGCAAACTTGCTGAGGGTGCAGTCCACACCATCTTCCAGATCATTAATGAAGATATTGAACAAAACCGGCCCCAGGACCGACCCTTGGGGCACTCCGCTTGATACCAGCTGCCAACTAGACATGGAGCCATTGATCACTACCTGTTGAGCCCGAAGAACTAGCCAGCTTTCTATCCACCTTATAGTCCATTCATCCAGCCCATACTACTTTAACTTGCCGGCAAGAATGCTGAGGGAGACTGTATCAAAAGCTTTGCTAAAGTCAAGGAATAACACATCCACTGCTTTCCCCTCATCCACAGAGCCAGTTATCTCCTCACAGAAGGCAATTAGATTAGTCAGGCATGACTTGCCCTTG
Organism: Malaclemys terrapin pileata; assembly: GCF_027887155.1. Taxonomy (NCBI): domain Eukaryota; kingdom Metazoa; phylum Chordata; order Testudines; family Emydidae; genus Malaclemys; species Malaclemys terrapin. Next base: position 62,518,090 of record NC_071505.1, read on the forward strand.
GTGATTCCATGCTGACTGTTCCTGATCACTTTCCTCTCCTGTAAGTGCTTCAAAATTGATTCCTTGAGGACCTACTCCATGATTTTTTCCAGGGACTGAGGTGAGGCTGACTGGCCTGTAGTTCCCCGGATCCTCCTCCTTCCCTTTTTTAAAGATGGGCACTACATTAGCCTTTTTCCAGTCATCCGGGACCTCCCCGGATCGCCATGAGTTTCCAAAGATAATGGCCAATGGCTCTGCAATCACATCTGCCAACTCCTTTAGCACCTTCAGATGCAGCGCATCTGGCCCCATGGACTTGTGCTCGTCCAGCTTTTCTAAATAGTCCTGAACCACTTCTTTCTCCACAGGGGGCTGGTCACCACCTCCTCCCCATACTGTGCTGCCCAGTGCAGTAGTCTAGGAGCTGACCTTGTTTGTGAAGACAGAGGCAAAAAAAGCATTGAGTACATTAGCTTTTTCCACATCCTCTATCACTAGGTTGCCTCCCTCATTCAGTAAGGGGCCCACATTTTCCTTGACTTTCTTCTTGTTGCTAACATACCTGAAGAAACCCTTCTTATTCTTAACATCCCTTGCTAGCTGCAACTCCAAGTGTGATTTGGCATTCCTGATTTCACTCCTGCATGCCTGAGCAATATTTTTATACTCCTCCCTGGTCATTTGTCCAATCTTCCACTTCTTGTAAGCTTCTTTTTTGGTTTAAGATCAGCAGGGGTTTCCCTGTTAAGCCAAGCTGGTCGCCTGCCATATTTACTATTCTTTCTATACATCGGGATGGTTTGTTCCTGCAACCTCAATAAGGATTATTTTAAATACAGCCAGCTCTCCTGGACTCCTTTCCCTCTCATGTTATTCTCCCAGGGGATCCTGCCCATCCGTTCCCTGAGGGAATCAGTCTGCCTGTCTGAAGTCCAGGCTCCGTATTCTGCTGCTCTCCTTTCTTCCTTGTGTCCTCTATTCCACGTTGTTTTTCTTCCATCATGATACTGACTTATCAGCTAGAGAATTGGGGCAACAATTTCTGAGGTGGACTCGCTCTGAGGTGTCTGTATGTTGTAACATGAAGTTGGCAACCAGGTCTCTGACCTGATGCAATCTTCTTGGAAATACAGGCCTGATGTTGCAGGATACTGTGTTTCAACTCAGAATGCCTTCTTACAAGGAGTCCAGTAGAAAGGCCCATAAGCACTGGAGGAAGAGAGATGATTCTTTTGACATTATAGTCTCTTGGGCACCAGATTTGACAGTCAACCCAAGATAGGGTGACCAGATGTCCCGATTTTATAGGGACAGTCCCGATTTTAGGGTCTTTTTCTTATATAGAATCCTATTACCCCCCCCCCCCACTCCCTGTCCCGATTTTTCACACTTGCTGTCTGGTCACCCTAACCCAAGAACCTGTTTTCAGTTTTCCCTTTCCTTCTGGGAATCTTGTCAGTTTCCTTCTAGTATGGAGTAGAATTGCTATGGATTGTTCATTGGCCAGAAGGGTTAGGCTCTCCAGTTCCCCTCCATACTGCCTTCTAATCCACATCATTTGTCAATTTATTATTGTCAGACATTAAGTTGATTCATGAAAACAGTTCTCACAAGTACCTTCTTGAGCAAGAGGTCATCTACAAAGCTATGGGTGGCTTCTTTTCCCCCTAGAAACAAAAGAATTGAACAGTGTGTTCTAAGCTTTGCCAAACTTTGCTAGTAAGTTGATTTTTGTTTTGTGTTTGCTATTTTCCATCTGGGAAATGAAATAAACAAACTTGCTTTTCCATAAAATATTCTCTAGGAAGTTGACAATCTCCATCTACCGGTTGTTGAGAGAGAACTTTTTGAAATCTGGTATTTGATCCTGTTTGGCTCTTGGATCATTACATGTTTTCTAGCTGTCAGATCCTAAACTCCTGGTAAAATCCCAGTTACATCTGAATGTCTAGTGCATTATTATGTTGTCAGCATAGCCCATGAATGCTGAATTGTTCAGATGTTTAGTCAATGAAGAGAAGTATTTTAACTTTCCAGTATCAGTCGTCTTGAATAGTTCCACTTTCTCTTCATAATCTTAGTAACCACTATGTTTGATAGCAATCATTCCTTGACCCTTGAAGTTTTACATTTAGTTTGTGGTTGTTGAATAAAGCCAACAAGTCATTCAACCATTGCAGATTATGTAAAACTAATCAGTCTTCTCTTTTCTGAACTAAGAATGTGATTTTTAGTTTAGACATCTGATGCTGCTGTCTATAGGAATCTTTCACTGCAACTACATTTAAGAGCTCCAGTAACATTGAAATTCTCAACCTTTCTGTTCATACCTTCGTTACTTCAAGCATTGATAAACTTTCTTTGACACAGTGCTTCTTAATGCATGCTGCAGTGAAAATGGACTTCTTTAACAAGATACTGAACAAAATCTCCATTACAACTGACAATGCTAGGCCTTCCATGTCTTATTTGGCATCTCACTGTCATGCATATTTAGGGAAATAGGTCTTCAGTCTTCGTTTAATTACTCTTCACTTGTTCTCCTAGGGGCCTACTGATAAAATGTTCATGAGATTATTTAGATGTATACAGAGTGTAATAAAAGAACCCCAATCCATTATTCTGGGTGCACTTAAGTTTAACAAATAAATTAAAATAAACCCATCATGTTCACCTATAGCAACAACATAAATGTAACTGAAATTAACCACATGCACAATCTCCAGAGCCCTACACCCTGCCCTACCCAACAATGCCAGTGTCTTCATGATCCATGAAGAGGTGTGCATTGCGGCATGCCCTGAAGACTTACAAAATTGGTTTTCCAGAAAATATTCTCTAGGAAGTTTGACAATCTCCAGTCTTAAAACTTGGACTGTTACATATCTGGGGAAGGAAATTTCTGGGGCCATAACAGAGCGCTATGCCAGCCATTACACCCCCTCTTGTCCCCCCTCATGCCAAAGGAGCTTCAGCTCAGGGGCCTTCATGGATTGTAACTGCAGCTGTATGTCATAAGAAGAGAAGTGGTTTCCTCTGTGAGGTAACCATTGTAGAAGAAAGAAAAGTTACTTATTGATAGCTGTTTAGTTTTATGGAAGCAATATACTCTACTTCTTCCTTATGTCTTTGGAGTCTTCTGTATCTTTTATTTTATCATAGTGAAATGCAACGGCTTGGGGGCTTTGGATCCCTTTTATTTAGCTGGTTCTGAGAGTTCAGACCACACAGGAGAGCTTGGTTGACCCTAATAGATGCTTTTTTCCTCCTAAATAGTTCAGAGCTAATAGCACAGTTTACATCTTACAAATAGAAATGTACAGACATAATATATGCAGCTACTGACAAGTAAAACATCCTAATAGAACATCTTTAATCCTGAGGGATCAAAAGGCTATGTAGTCCAAACTGCTCAAATTCATCCATTTCTGTGGTGAGATGCTACACAACACAAACTGTTGAAGTGCAGCCACTTCTGTGGCAAAATTCCAGAAAATTACGTACTCTTTCCCCATTTTGGATGCAAATGATGATTTCACTGTAAACAGCAGGAACTTAAGTAGACTTTCTGCATATATTCCATGCTGGAATCGGGCCTGGACTCAAGGGTAAACACTCCTACTCTTGCAAAATTTTATTAGTGGAGAGATGGTAACTACTGGTCTGACATGAAGGATCTATCAGTTCATCTATTTTAGGGGTGAGATTGAAACTTTTCAAAATGTGTGGGTGTGTCTGTGCGCTACTGGCTTTTTTTTTTTTTTTTTTTTTTTTTTTTTAAATGATTTAAATCTTTTGAATTGGTGGAAGTATCTGTCTAATCACCTAGGTGCAGAGCTTTGGGGCTGAAGTAGGAGAAAGATACTTATATTCCTGAATGTATTTTTCCTTCATTTAAACTAATTCAGATTTGAGAAACTGAGAATGAAGAATACAAAAACTAGTCTTCCTGTTGCAAGCAATATACAAAAATGAGATTCTACTCTAAACCTCATATGCCTGAGCTAATTGTTAAATTGAAAATATTGTGGTGGTGAAGTAGATAATACAAGTCATATTCTTGAAGAATGTTTTTGAAAAGTGTTTAGTTACCACATACACTTAAACATTTTGCACTTTAAAGAGTGCCTTCCATCTGAGAATTGCAAAGCACTTTACAAGCACTAATAATAACTAAACCTTATAAAATTCCTGCAAAGGAGGTATTAACACGATTGTACAGGTAGAAAAATTGAGTCAGATGTTAAGTGATTAGCCTAAGGTCACACATGAATTGGGCATACCTGCAGTAACTGGAGATATTAGAATAATTCACTGCTCAATTTGCATCATTCTCTATTCCTGACTCCTATTCTTCTGTTTTGTCCACAAGATCATTCTGCCTCTATAGAATTGTCTTTCTCCCACCTTTACACTTTAGATGCCACAGCTTTTCTTTCATGCAAAATGAGTCAGTCAAGTTTGAGGGTCGATAGTGTAATGAGTTTTTGTTTTGGCCTTTCCAGAAGTCTAATTTTGGCCTGAATTTCTCATGGATAGAACATAGTTGAATAGAAATTCAGCTAGGATGGTTAACGTACCTTGTTTTGCCTAAAGTGTCATAGGACCTTTAATAAGAACAAATATCCAGGGGCTTTGTTTATTTATTTATTTTTTTAAGATTAGCACCTCCAATTATTTAATACCTATTAAGACCATTCCAGGGCATTGTTTTAGTACTACGTTAGAGAGAACAGTGCAACCACCTAAATTGTCAATCTGTTTCCTGTAATTTTCCTCTCTAACGCCAAGAACGAGCTTCAACTAGCTCAAAAAAAAGATTACACCTTGAATGGATACAGATAAATGCAAAATCAGTTGCGTATACTGTCTTTTTGATGCACAAAACACTATTTGGCTATCTTATCTAATTCTGTAAATAAAAGTGTTTTACTGTAAATAGCTTTAGGTTCTGCATAGATGAAAAATTAATTTCTCTTGTGAAGTTGTAAATTGTCTTAATGTTAACCAGCTTTTTTAATTCCAGGCAAATGAAAAAAGTCTCATGATGAACAGCTTATATAAACTTCATGATAGATTGGCACAAGTAGCAGGTATGTTTTTAAAATTAATATTGACTATAAGAGAATAATAGTTTATCAATGCAAATAAATATATATGCAGGCAGTGTTTGTGGCAATAGATAAAATCCCAGGGCTCAAATTGTTGGCTGCAAGATGCAAATTACTTACCTCTGTTGAAATCACTGGGAGGTCACAAGTCCCAGTTCTAAATCACAAGCTGTCTTTTCAAGTATGTAACCTTTTTTTATCTTGACAGTCTCAAAGGTTTAGTTCAGCAGGATTCAAAGATTCTAAGGGCAGAAGGGACCATTGTGATCATCTAGTCTTAACTCTGGCATAGATAGCATAGGCTGTAGAACTTTCCCCAAACTAATTCATAGACCATATCTTTCAGAAAAAATATCCAATCTTGATTTAAAAATAGTCAGTGATGGAGAATTCTTTGTAGATTTTTTTTTTTTCCCCCAATGATTAATTACTCTCTTGCTGTCAGAAATGTACACCTTATTTCTGGTCTGAATTTGTCTAGTTTCAACTTCTAGCCATTGGATTGTGTTATACATTTCTCTGCTAGATTGAAGAGCCCATTATCTAATATTTGTTCCCCATGTAGATACATATAGATGGTAATCAAATCACCCCTTAATCTTCTCGTATGACAGCCAATACAAAAAAGTTAAACACTTAAGAGCTCTGGAACTGTTCCATCTACTGGCCCTTGCTTAAATAAAGCAATCAAGTTCTATTTCAAGGCTTAAATATACTGTAATGTAGGGAAGATGGCATATTTGTTAAAAGCTAAACATATTCGACTGTATTTGGAAAAGAAATTACCTGTTTTATCTGGTACACTGTGCTATACACCTCTACCTTGATATAACGCAACCCGATATAACACGAATTCGGATATAACGCGGTAAAGCAGTGCTCCAGGGGGCGGGGCTGTGCACGCTGGTGGATCAAAGCAAGTTCAATATAACGCGGTGTCACCTATAACACGGTAAGAATTTTTTGGCTCCCGAGGACAGCATTCTATCGAGGTAGAGGTGTATTTTTCATACTGATGTTTAGAAACAAATAACACTGTTAGCATTATTCGTTATGTACATAAAGAAATGAACAACAGTTACATATGGAGATATACCTATTTCATAGACCTGGAAGGGACCTTAAAAGGTCATCGAGTCCAGCCCCCTGCCTTCACTAGCAGGACCAAGTACTGATTTTGCCCAAGATCCCTAAATGGCCCCTAAAGGATTGAACTCACAACCCTGGATTTAGCAGGCCAATGCTCAAACTACTGAGCTATCCCTCCCCCCAATATTTTGTGGTGTTGCACAAAATAGACAAGTTCATTAACAAGAAGTCTGCATTAAAAATGCTATGTGTTAATGTAAACCCTATATATACATATTTTGTGACAAATTATAAAGGAACAATTATTACAATTACTGTTAAAATAGTTAACCATAATGACGCATTAAGAAACAATGTGTGTTTTTTGTCCAGTGCAGTGTGGAAGAAGCTTAAAGTTACACAGTGAAACTCCTTAAAAAAAAAAAAAAAAAAAAAAAAAAAAAATCCAGAAAATGGAGAAGGTTAAGTTGTCTGAACAACTGACATCTTGTGAGAATGCATTAAAATATAGTATCATATTGATTGATTATATACTGTTTTCTCCATAGGACTCTTGCCTGTTTCAGTGCATAAACTGGATGGTGCGTAGTGAAAGAGGTTGCTGTTGAATAATGAGGATAAAAAAAATATTCATTTTGTGGCCCCAAGCCTTTACTGCATACCATCCAAACGCTAAAACGAATGCAGAATTTTTTGTTGACACATCTGTGACACCCAACATAGCATAAGTGCCTCACAAACATTAAAAAACAAACTTTGCAGATAGCTGAGTATTATAGATGAGACTGAAAAACAGCATGATTTGCACAAGGTCACATGAGAAATCTATGACCGAGGCAGCAAAAGAACCAAGTTCCGTTTGATTCCAGTCCAGTGCTTTCCTCACAAGAGCATTCTTCCTCTCGCAGCAGGTCCTGTCTTGCTCAGTGTACACGTAGAACATTGCCAGTGACTGGATACTACTAGAACAATTCACTAATCAGTTTGCATCATTCTTTTATCAACATAATGAAGCAAGTGTTGTTAGATATTACTCTATCATAATGCATACATTAATGCACAGCCTTAAATTTGTCATTTCCTGAACTGAATGCTTCATGCTACAACGTCCTCGATCTCTTTAGTTTTTAATAGTGTTTCCTAAGTTTCCTACATTCTTTTTAAAACAAAACAAAAGATTCCATTTTCAGCTATTTAATAGACAGTAGTAGAAGGTTTGCATGTTTATCTCTCCATGTATGGGAAGGACTTGAGTCATAAATAATCTCCCAGCAGATCTTCTCTCCTTATGTAGAACCCCAAAAGACCTACCTTATCCCTATTTAGTCATCCCGCACCCCAGTTATTTTCTGAGACCTGCTTTCTGAAAACATAATTTTTCTCTACACAGCCCTTCTTTTTATTAGACTATCCTCTGACAGGAGCCACATCTCAAGGATTACTTGATCGCTCTGACTAGAATAGCTTTTGTGTGATTGATAGATCCGTTATAAACCATTCCATGTGTTAAACTGCTGAACTTTTCTGTGGCGAATCAAGAAGAATTTATGCTATTGGAGATATCCTTTCCTGTTCCCTTAACTTCTCCTCTCCAAAATACAGGATATGGAACAGCTGCCCACTCTACTGCCCTATTTGGTGCACCTTGTAAGCATGAGATCTATTTAAGCTTATTGGTGCCTATTAATGTCATTGCCTTATTGCATTGGGTCACTACATCACACCCAGATGTGAATCAGCAGTTGGTCACAAATTCCAAATTTTCCTCAAAGATTTGGATGAGCACTTGAGCCTTGTAGGTAGAACTTGTTCAGATAAAGCTCTATTTAAATATTAAATTAAGTTAATCTTAATACAAATAAGAAACCAAAAATAAAACTGAAGCACAGGCCTTCAGCCTTTACTTTAACAGAGGACTATGCTTAAAGCCCTGATATTAAATAGAGAGAACCAAAGGCCTTGTACATAAAGCTCTACTAGTAATCAGAAAACAGTTACCAAATTTATTTTTTAAAAAAGAAAATGGATCAGCTCTTCATTTAAGTAAGGAGAACTTTCTGAACCTTATCTATAAAGTTGATAATGAAGTATGTGATTGTGTCCCTACTGAAGATTTTGAGATATGATGGAACAATCCATTTACCATCCCCTGATGGAGGAGAGGGAGAGAAATATACTTGACACTTTAACTTGGTGAATAACTGAAAGAGAACAGATATGAAAACCAAGAGACAGAAAAAAACAACCCCACCCCCAAACCCTAAGCATTTTCCTTGCAGGATTCATTTTATTCTCCTTTACTTTTGGTGCTTTAAGCAAGCTTTGAGATTAATGAGCAATGGCTAAATAAAAGCCAGAAGAGTCAATAGCAATTTCAAATGTTTAGACAGCGCTGAAAAGCAAATTTAACTTGGTTTATCTTCTTTCCTCTCTAGTGAAGGATAGAGTAATCTTGATTCCTCCTGTAGACCAGAAATGCTTGGACATTCTGGGGGGGAAATCTTACTCATCGTCAACCCTACAGTTCTGTACTGCAAATTGTCAGGCGCTGATGGCCAAATACAACTTTACAAATCATGCAAAATTTGGCTCCTTTATTCAACATCTTCCTTCAGACCAAAGGGAACAATTTCAGGCTACCATTTCTGAGGGACAGTTATTGGTCAGGACATCTCTTTAGGTGGCACTTGATACTGCAGCCCATTCCATTTCCATAGCCGTGGTGATATGCAGGGCATCCTCGCTACGGTTGTCTAGTTCCCCCAGAGAAGTCCAGGCTATGGTAGAGGATCTCCCATTTAATCGTCCAAAGTTGTTCACAGAGAATATTGATGAGTTGTTGCATGTTCTTAAAGACTCTAGGGCAACATTACATTTGTTAGGCATCTACACTCCTGCAAACAAAAGAAAATTCTGTAGATCGCAAACAGCTCAAAGTTTCTACCTGATGCAATTCTCTGGAATCAAGATTACTCTTTTTTTCCTCTCTAGTGAAGGACTGAGTAATCTAGATTCCTCTTTATTCACCTCAACATGCTGCTAGTTCTTGATCTTGAATTTTAACAAGATATAGTAGCCTATCACAAGATATAGTAGCCACTCCCTTGTCTTTAGTCTGTCAGCTGCAACGATTTGTCTACCTCCTTCCCCCATTTGGGGACAAACTCTCCCAATTCCAACAAGCATGGGGAGCCTATCACCTCAGACAAATGGGTGCTGGATATAATACTATTGGGCTATAATCCATTTTACCTCCCTCCCTTCTAATTCCCTGTCGCTGTTCCATCTCAAAAGTTCCAAAGACAGGAAATAAACGAAGAAGAGGGTTTAGGAACAATAGAGCTGGTCCCTGCTGAGCACAGGGGGATGGGGCTTCTACATGAGGTACTTTCTCATTCCAAAGAAGAGTGGAAGGTGGAGACCAATCTTAGATCTAAAACTCCTAAACAAATCTGTGAGGTCTCAAAAGTTCAAGATAGTGACTCTGGCAGCTATAGTTCCTTTTCTAAATTCAGGGGATTGTTTTTCAGCCCTTGACCTTCAAGCATGTACTTCCATATAGCAATACACCTGATGCACAAAAGGTTCCTGTGTTTTTGTCATAGGGCAGGATCATTCTTTGAGTGCTTGCTCATGTAGATTCCATTCTAGGTGTGCGCACGCCCACATGTGCAGCTATCGGAGATTTTTGCCTTAGTGGTACCCGTAGGGCCGGCTGTGGTGCCCTCTGGAATGCCGTGCTCATGCCGTGGTATATTAGGTACTGCCGGCCAGGGGTGCTGGAACAGTTTTTACAGTGGAGGTGCTGAGAGCCATTGAACCAAACTGTAAAACGTGTATATAATGGAAACCAGTTCAAGCCTGGGGGTGCTGCAGCACCTCCCACACTCCTAGTTCCAGCACCTATGCCGCCAGCCCTACGCCCTCAGTTCCTTTTTACCGCCTGTGGTGATCAGTTGGAGCACCTCTGTTGCTTGGCAAGAGCTAACGGTTGTCTATCATTTTAAACTTCGTGCCTAAAAGCCATTGTATATAGTTCGCTTTGATGGTCTTAAGGAGTTCTTAAGTAGTTAAGTGTGAGTTGGTTAGTAGTTAGGGTCCCAGTTGGACTTTGCCCCAGACGGGTCTCTCGGGTTCAAGCCCTGTTCAGACTGCAGCAGGCCTATGCCTGTGAGCGACCCCCCCCACAGCAGCTGCCTTAAGTGCCTGGGGGAGTCAGACGTTAAAGAGCGGTGCCGGATTTGCACTCCCGCTACTTCTTAATCCTGAAGGCCAAAGGGGGCCTGCATGGCCTCAACAAGTCTCTCAAGAAGTTGAAGTTCCACGTGGTCTCCCTGGCCTCCATCATTCCTTCCCTGGATCTGGGGGACTGGTATGCCACTCTCTACTTAAGACGCTTACTTTCATGCCTCCGTATTCCCAGGCTACAGGTGCTTCCTGCGCTTCATAGTGGCCGGGCGTCACTTCCATGGTGTTCACAAAATGCATGGCGCCAGTAGTGGCTTACCTGAGATGTCAGGGTGTCCAGATCTTCCCATATCTCGACTAGCTCTTCAAGGGCAGGTCTCCGGGGCAGGTCCAACAGAGCCTCGACCTGGTGCGATCCATCTGCAATGATCTGGGCCTGTTAATAAACACAGAAAAGTCCATGTTAACGCTGGTCCAGTGCATAGAGTTTATCGGAACAGTTCTTGACTCCATGCCAGCCAGGGCCTTTCTTCCGGAGGCATGCTTCCAGGCCATGTTGGACTTGATTGCCTACGTAAAGAGCATCTGCTTACCACAGCCCACACGAGCCTGTGACTGATGGGCCACATGGCCGCATGCACGTATGTGGTCCACCATACCCGTTTTCATCTACGACCTCTGCAGGCGTGGCTGGCCTCGGTCTATATTCCCAGGAGGCATGCCCTGGACTGAGTGGACACGGTGCTGAGCCGCATCCTTTTGTCCTCAGACTGGTGGCTGGATCCAGAGTCGGCGCTGCATGGGGTTCCTTTTGTGACTCCGTCTCCATTGCTTACCCTGGTTTCGGATGTGTAGGACCTGGGCTGGGGAGCCCATTTGAGTGAGCTCAACAACCAGGGCTTCTGGTTTCACAGCGATCTGGGCCTTCATATTAATGTCGGGGAGCTCAAAGCTGTTCGCCTGACCTGCCGGGCATTCTTGCCCCACCTGAAGGACAGGTCCTGACGGACAATACAGCCGTGATATACTATATCAACAAGCAGGGTGAAGCTAGGTCTTCGGCCCTTTGTCAGGAAGCGCTCAGCCGCTCGGACTTTCGTGTGTGGCATGCCATTCATCTGCTAGCTGCCCACCTGCCTGGAGCCAAGACTGTCCTGGCAGATCACCTCAGCAGAACCTTCTCGTCTTGCCACGAGTGGTCTCTCCATCTGGATTTGGTCAGCCTGATCTTCTGCAGGTTGCGGACTCCCCTGGTGGACTTGTTCACATCCAGACAGAACAAGAAGTGCCACGTGTTCTTTTTCTCTGCAGGGCAGGGACTAATCAAGCGATTTAAGTGACACTGCCCAACTATTGCTGTTTGTTAGCTTTTATGATGGTGAAATTTTCAAGGAAGATTTTGTTTGTGTTTAATACCATTAGAAAGCTACACCACATGAGCGATCATTTCTGAAAAGGTAAAAGGCTCATTTGAAAAAAATGGTTTAGATCGGCAGAAAGTAAACTTGCTTGTTACAGCCTGAGAACATGACAGGGAAACAGAAGGGCATTGCTTCACGTTTGGCAGTGATGTGCCCTTCATTAAACACACTTCACGACATCATTTCCAAGACCGTCCTCTGTGGTAAGTTGTCTGGGGACTTGAAAAAATGGGTATTATGATGAGATTAGTGAATTACATATGCTCAACTTCTGGCTTGCCACCTTGTCTTTTTAAAGCTCTTTTACAAGTGACCTGTTGCAGCACAACCAGTGGCGGATTAGCCAGGGGTCTGTAGCTGGGGCCATGGCCAATTGGGGGACTCTGGAAAAATGGGTGTCCCCGTGCCCAGACCCACCCTGCCTGCCCGGCGCGCCTGCCGGGGAGTGAGGGAAGCCACCACACCCCAACCCCGATCCCCAGCAGGAACGCCAGACAGGCAGGGCAATCCCCCATTCCCCAACCCCATTTCCACGGTAGGAGCATGGGCAGAGGGGATTACAGGTGGATTTCCGCAATATATCTCCTGGGCAGGCAAAATACAACAGCTGTCGCTTTTAGCAGGTGATTTTCATAAGGACAGCCATCCTGGGTCAAACCAATGGTCCATCTTGCCCAGTGTACTGTCTTTCGATAGTAGCCGGTGCCAAATGCTTCAGGGAGAGTGAATAGAACAGGGCACTTCATCAAGTTATCCACTCCTTGTTGTTTTGTATTCCCAAGACTACAAATGGGTGTTGGATTTCTAGATCCTTGTCAGCATATTTCAGACATGGGGATTTCCAGAAGTGGACCTCTTCACCACAGCTATGAATAAAAAATGCCATCTGTTGTGTTCAAGGTGGGGGATTTAGTTCGCAGTTCCTTCTCACTTGGATGAAAAAGCTGTTTTATGCATTTCCCTGATGCCGCTGATTCTCAAAGTGGTGAACAAAATCAGACAGGACAAGACCAGAGTTATTCTAGTAGCCCCAACGTTATCAAGGTAGGCATGGTTTCCTTACCTGTTTCACCTAGCTCTTTTTGTCCATCAGTAAATCTTCCAATCACTCCTCAGGTGCCCTCTCAGAGCACTGATTGACTGCTGCATCACAGCATTCTCCACCTCCAGGCCCCTTGATGGTTCGTGGGGTAGTCAGTCTCTTCTGCAGAAGAACAATAAGTATTATTAAATAGTAGGAAAGATTCTTCTGGAAATACCTTCAAAAGTGGAGAAACTTTTAGTCACTGGTGTGAATTCCCGAATGCTGTCCCCAGATCTTCCTTGATTCTGCTTGTTCTGGAATATCTGCTTCAATTAAAGAAAATGGGACTATCAGTTCTTTCAAGGTTCATCTGGCTGCCTTAACAGCTTTTCATAGCACTATTGAGGGGTTCTTGCTGTTTGCTCACCCTACAACTGTAAGGTTCACAAAAGGTCTGGGTAATCTCGTCCACTGGTCACCCTTTTTTGGGACCTTGATTTGGTTCTTAAGTCTCATGAAATCACCTTTTGAACAATGGCAAACTGCACCTTACTGAATTTGTCCATGAAAACAGCCTTCTTAGTGGCTATTGAATTAGCCAGCAGAATCTGAGAGATTGGAGCTTTAATGGCAGACCCTCCTGTGATGGGTTCCCCCCATCCCGGGGTATCACTGAGCCTGCCTCAGGCTTCAGACTGCACTTTACTAGCACACACACAGGTAGGGACGCGCCCAGCTGCAGTTTCACACGGATGCTGAGATCAGCTCTGCATGGGAAAGCTCAGCTAAGGAATTGTCCAGCACTCGAATGCACACCCCCTCTGGAATGTAAATCCATAATTGTATCGTCTTGCTCTGCACAGAGAACTATATACAGAGTAAGTTCATTAAAATTTGCCCCCTCCCTCAATGTGGAGGAAGATTGCACAGCTTCCCCACTTTCCCACCCTCCCAACCCCCACTCCCGGTTATGAATTCCACAAACTAGTTTTAGAGAAAACAAAAGCAAGTTTATTAACTACAAAAGATAGATTATAAGTGATTATAAGGGATAGCAAACATGAAAGCAGATTACTTAGCAAATAAAACACACGCAATCTAAGCTTAAGATATTAAAGAAACTGGCTATAAGTAGCACACTTTCACCCTAATGTTTTTAGGCAGATTACAGAGATTTTTGAAGACCCTCTGCACTTGCCTGCAGCTTAAAACTTCAGATATTTCATTCACAGGCTAGACAACCTTCCAGCCTGGTCTCAGTCCTTCTCCCTTCCTTATCTTTGTTTCTTAGACATTTTCAGCAGTCATCCTGGGCGGAGATTCAGTGAAGAACCAACCACGATGCCTGCCTGCCTCCTCTGCCTTAAATAGGTTTTACATATGGTGGGAATCCTTTGTCTTCCAGTGTGATTCCCACCCCTGGTCAGTGGAAAAGTACTAATTTTATTATGGAGTCCAGTATCCAGTGACTTGATCACATGACACTGCAGCCACAACTCAGTCTGTTTGCAGTGTCCACAGGAAGGCTTTCCAGGAAGGTGGGAGATTAGCATCTTCAAAAACCTATTGTTTTTCCTAATGACCTTTTCCAGTCAGCAATCTAGACTGATTGCATTCTGTCTAGTGGGCATTCCCCAGGTGTAAACACATTTGTAATGGGTGCATAAACAATATTCCTAACTTCAGATACAAAAATGATGCATGCATGTATACAAATATTATAATCATATTCAATAAATCATAACCTTTCCAATGATATCTCACATGACCTATCTTGCATAAAATACATCTTAGTTATGCCATAATCATATCATAAATATCAGCATCTGTCCATATGAAGAATATGGGGCATAGTGTCATACCCCCTTTCACAGTATCCTACAAGGACAGAGTTCCCTTATGACCACATCCCAGGTTTCTTCCTAAAGTATCTTCTGAATTTCATCTGAATGAGGTCATTTACCTACCAGCTTTCTTTCCCAAACTACATAATTCCAACCTGGAGACCACCTGCCATGCTCTAGATGTCGGAAGGGTGCTAGCCTTCTATCTAAATAGGACTAAATCGTTTTGTAAATCTCATAGATGACTCATTTTGTTTGCAGAGAGATCTAAAGGTTCTGCTGTTTCTACCCAAAGACTATCAAAATAGATTTTGGGGTGTGTTGTAACTTGTTACAGTACTGCCAGCAATGCACCTCCTGCTGGCGTGTCAGCTCACTCGATTAGATCAGTCTACATCTGTGGCTCTACTTAAAACTGTCCTGTTATCTGAGATCTGCAGAGCTGCTACCTGGTCTTTGGTACATACCTTCTCCAGGCACTATGCCTTAGTCGATGCCTCTAGATCTGATGTGGCAATTGGCAATGCAGTTCTTTCCTGTGTGCCAGATTTGTTTTCGAAGCTCCCAAACAGTATCCCCATAAGGAGGGGGGAGTCACCTAAAGTGAAGCACCTTTAGGGACACTATTTGAAGAAGAAAGAAGTTATTCACCCTGTGCAGTAATGGTAGTTCTTCAAGATATCTGTCTCTATGGGTGCTTCAATACCCACCCTCCTTCTCCTTGGCTTTGGAGAAGAAACTGAGGGTGATTCACCCACAGAGCCTGATATAGCCTTGGTGCGGCACACACAGATGTCAGCAGCGCATACGCAGGCTGAGCTCAAAGTGCTAATGAAAATCTCTGATTGAAGGTGCGTGAGATGCACATGCACCTCAAGTGGAGCTCCCATAGAGTCACACATCTCGAACTATAGTTACTGCACAGGGTGAGAAACCTCTCTTTTTATCATAGTGTAAATCATCTACCTTATAGGTTAACTACCATCTTTCTGTACAGGTCCTGCACATCCCATTGTTCGTTGGTCAAGAATATTGAATCAAAACTTCAGGAGCTTCATCCTGCTTCAGTTCAACTTGATTGAAAAACTCCACTTGATTTCAGGTGGCATGGGATCAAACACTTATACAAGGAGTATCTTTCTTAAAAACCATATCCCCACTTGTTCTCTGCCAGCCACCAGTCAAAAGAGAAGAAGCCTTTAAGACATTGATAGCTTTGTGCTTAAAACACAAATTGCAAAGGCGTACAAAATCAGAGATGCAATTTCTAAATCTATAAAAAGTGTATTCAACCAAATCATTGGCTTCATCAGTCTGTAAAAAGTCTTGCTTTACATAAATATTTCTTATTCAAAACATGGTTGTGCTCTGGGACATCACGGCTGTTTAAAACCCACAACAGGGTTGGCAGACATGGTGCTATGCCTTTCCGGAATTATTTGCTTGTAATATTTGACTGCTAACCTGATCCACTGAGAAATTGTTTGAGCACTATTCGTTCAAACAGTTATATTCAGCTACTCCATTTAAATTTAAGTTCTAGTTTTACCTTAAATGGTGTGTGTCTGTGTGTGTGTGTAAGAAAATTAAATAGCTAACATTTCTTAGCCTTGTTACCGCTTTGGGGTTTTCCATTCTGGAAATGATTTTAGGAGGTGGAGTCTGTTCTTGGGTCAGTGAGTGTTCTGGTTTGGCTTCCCTATCTGGAGAGAGTAAAATTGCAGACATGGATATTAGTAGAAAAAAATAATTTTATTAGGTAAGGTGAAGGGGGGAAAAAGCTTTCATGGGGTTGCAACTGCCCAGCAGATCAATTCAAGGACAGATGGGAGGTCAGGGATAGTCTTTTCTTCTCTTCCCACACTGGTATGTGTGTGTCTATAAACTACAGTTTCTCTGGATGATTAAAGAGGTGCATTTAATCTAGAAGTCTAGTCCTGGTCAAGCCTACTAATAGAATGATGGTGATGTAATTCTTGAAGTTTTCCAGACTGACTCGAGTATGCAAGGTCTTACGATTTCTGTTTGCACATGTTTATTATAAAGACATAAAATAGAAAGTTCCAGATATAATTTGGACTGTTCAAGAAGCTAGTGTGCCTTCACACATTGATTTTTTTTCTTAGGGTTGACTCGCATTCATTTTAGGATGACAGAGGGGCATGTGTGTAAAACGCACTCTGTGTTTGTTGGTTCTAGATACTTCTATTCACTGTAATTTTTTTAAGGTGAGCTTTATATAAGAAATTTGCAAGACGAATGTGCTAATAAGTTATTACACAAAAATGTGTTCAGAGTAAATTGGAAATCTTTTACTTTACATTGGCTTGCATGTAGAGTAACCATTTTTTATCTTAAAATACAAAACTGTATGGTATGTATATGTATACTTTCGAGCCTTTTTCAGTGCATTGAATTTACTTCATGTACTAGATTCATTTTAGAAAAGGAAATTTATAGAAACTCATGACTCTCACAATTTTGAAAGAAAAAGTCAGGAAAAATTATTTCATATGTGCAAGAAGTTTTTAAGTAATTAGGCACAAAATGGAGGATTATCCAGTTATTTAAGGTGCCCTTTTGCAGTAGGGTATTGAAGAGGACCAAGTGTTCATCCTTAACAGAATCAGTAATTCTTCTGTTTTGCCTCCAAATCTTAATTTTTCTTTTAATAAAGTTCTGTACACTACCTTTTATTTCACTTCGTTTTTAAATGTTTTTAAAAACATGCTTCTGCTCTTTCTTTTTGTTTAGTACCTGAAGTTCTAATCGTATTTGTAGCATCACAGTTCATAGTTGTGGCAATCAGATGTTTGGGGAGAAAAGCACCCAGAAGTCTCTCTTCAACATTCTTATTTTAAATACTTAGTGCCTCCAACTATTCTCTGCTTGTGTAGATTGCATTAAGTGTGTACGTTTGTACTTGCAGGCTTTTTAGTTTATATAATAAAGTAATAGATCAAAATAAATAAAAATTTAATTTTACTAGGAGATCATGACTGTGGCAACTCTATACAGCGAAATCTTTCCGTCCAGGAGACAGCTGCATATTTAAAAGTAAGCAATTGGAAAAGGTATTTTTTCATTATTTTTATCTTTTAAGATATGCACAAATTAACATTATCATTTGTTTTTAAAAAGCTGGTTTCACATTCAGTGTAGCAGTATAATCAAAATTTAACTACTTATTGCACATCACTTTTTGTATTTCACAGGAAATGAACATACCTTTCACACAAAGCCCTTATGCTTTTTATTTTTGGGGGGAAAGGGAAAAGACTATTTCATTAAACTACAGAATTTCTTCTGTGAATGGGAGTGTAAATGTAGAAATTAAAGGTTCTTGTTACATGCTTTAACCTTTTCCTGTTTCATGAAATGAGCCAGAACACCCTAGATGTCGTATATAAAATCTTAAGAGAACATAGATTTTAAAATTGGAGACGTTGCTTTATAAGCACAAATTTTGCTGTAATCTTCTGAATTACAAAAGTGTAAAAGGACAGGTCATAATTCAAGAGACAGTAGCATTTTGCTATTCTGTGTCTTCATTCTGTTTTCAGTTGCCTGGAGCAAAGAAGAAGCAAGAGTGATCCCCTTTTATTCAGTGAGAAGAGAATGGTCTCTAAGTTTACGGGATATGTACTAGCCAACAGCAGTAACAGCATGAGGCTCTTTGACAGGACCTAGAGGCAGTAGTCTCTTAGGAAACCCCAGCTATATATGCCTTTCTTAATAGATAAGGGGAAGATCATAACAGTAGAGCTGGTTGAAAAATGGAGTAAGGTTTTTGTGAACATTTTTACAAAAAAATCCAACTCTTTCTTTTGAAGTGTCAAGTCTGTATTTTTCAACCACCTCCATGTGAGAGAGAGAGTTCAAATCAAAGTGATGCATTTGGAACCTTCTGAAAGGAGAACTTTGTTTCACTCTTCCTCTTGCTCCCAATTGGAACAAAAATACTATTAAGTTGCTACTCATTTTAATCTTTTTTTTTAACCAAAGAATATTGTATTTGAAGATTTATTTATTTATTTATTTTGTATTCTCATTTTAACAGCTAAACAAAATATTAACTACTTGGCAAAAATTACTTAAACTGTGAAAAAAGGGACAATTTGAACAGGATCCCAAAAATTAATGGAAAGGAGTGGAGGTGTTGCTGGTTGCACTTCTGAATGATGGGCGAAGATGGATAGCAACATTCTGTATCTATTGGTATGCAGAGCTGGGCTTAGCCTTTTGAGGGGGCGGTAGAAAAAGGTGTTAATAGTAAAGGTGAGAGATGAAATGCATAGTAGAGGATTTTAGCAGAGGGAAAGTAAAGGCATTTGTTATGGTGAGATTTCAAATCTGTAAATGTGAGAGGCTGTAAATTGGTATACAGATTTGTCATATTTAAATACAAGTTTTTTACTCTTGAAACTCTCCCTTCCTGTAACTGGAATGTAAATATAACATCTGATGTGCAGCACTTCACTAATTGTGTGCAGTGACAGAATTTTAAAGCAATGCAACACATTCGGCACACAAGAATCTACTCAGTGCTTTCATTCTTGGTGCGAAAATAAGTTCACACATTAACTTTTGTCCTCTAATTTTAGGACAGTTTATATCAGTTTGATCCTTAGGTGATACAATAAGACTTACTGTAAAATCTTCTTTTTTCAATTTACATTTTTCTGGGAAGTAGTCCTTAAACTGTGTTTCAGCTTCAGTCTGGTTGTGCAAAGGATATTTAAAGGTGAAATGTGGAGCTTACCTGCCAAAAAGTAATGAAGGCTTTATCCTACAACAGATGATGTGAAATAATTTACAGTAGAAACATTAGTATGCTAGGAAAGGAAGGATTAATTAAAATTTTGATAGTATATTATGCATTTAAAATTGAATCAACTTTTTGTTGCCATTTATCTTCTAGGATAAATTCTATATCTAGGTTCATATCTCATTTTGGTTTTAATTTTACAGAATGCTGAGCTCCCCCTAGTGACTAAATGGTAGAGTATTGCTGAATGTTGCGATTCATAACTCCTTAAAATTGAGAACGGTACACCTCTCAAATCTCTCTCAATTCAAGGGATTAATTTTTAGTCCCAAAGTTACATATAATCTGCATATATTTGGTGTCCCTTTGTGTGCATTGTCGAAACTTTATATAAAAAATAATCCGTATTGGCTACTAATCCTTCTTATATGGTATTACATAAACTTATGTATTAGTGTTACATGATTTATTCTGGTATATTAAAGAAACTTTTCACTCCTACAACTTGTTTTTGACAGAGTTTAGGTCCAGAGTATGAAAAAGTACTTAACACAGCGCTACAATGGATTATGAGTAGGGGAGAAGATGTTGGCATAAAGTAAGTGATTTTATTTCATAGGCTTTTATTTTCACAATAAGTGAATTTAGCCCTAACACTGTTAAATGTTTTTAAATAGGTGTATTGGTAATGACCCCAGTGAGGAATTAAATAATGTAACTGATGTGAAATACCTGGAATCTACTAGACCACAGATGTCTTTCAGATGTCGTTTTCGCCGTGCATTTATTACTGTAACTCACAGATTATCAATATTGCTTTTGGGTAAGTTATTTAAATTCAGCCTATTAATGGTTATAATTTGCATTTAAGTGTGTGGGTGGGGACAGGGTCTAGCAATGTTTGCCTTCTAATTCTGTCAAATGTCGTGTTCCTTTGTATGGAGTGAGTTGGCTCACGGTTTAATTGAAGTAATAAATTGATATGACTTGATTGTAATATCTGAAATTTTTGGTATAAATCGTATACAATTAGTTTTACAAACATTTATAGGAAGGAGAAATTTTATTTTTTGTTATCGTGGGGGCACTGATTTGTTTAAACTTTTATAGACAGTAGTAATGAAAACTAACAAAAATAATATAACCTTAAAAAACATTCTATGTAGGGGTTGACAGAGGAGGGGAGATGAGACTTTCTACATGGAGAAATTCCAGAGTACCTGCATATTATTTCTGTAGAAAGCACTGAAAATAAAAACTTTCCTGTAAAGTAGCACTTGTGTGAAGCTTGATTAATTAAAGCTGTTACCTGTAGATCAGATATTCTTCAATCAACACCCCAATCGCAACCAGGTTTGACTTAGGGGTAGAAAACTAGGTCTTTAACATTTATTTTTCTGTATGGAGCACCAGTCACTTACTCAAGGTGCGATGCAATGATTAATGCAAAAATAATACAGTTCACTGTACAAGCAAATTCACTGCCTAGTCAAGGCCATCCGAACTAAAATTTATCCCACAATAGAATAACTGAGAGTTCACTTATCAACCCATTGCGTGCTTCTTATCAATAAATCTGGGCTATGACAGACTGAGGTAGAACATGGGTTAGTGTAATGAATCATTAATAGAAAATGCCACTCTGATGCTCTCCTGTTTAAACTGACAGGGCTCTTGCTCAATTGTCACTGCTGATCTCACCAGCAGTAATTTTGCATGGAAAAGAGATTTTCTTAAGTAACTGAATCCCAAACTATTTATGATTTAATAAGCCAAAATCAGAGCCTTGAACTTGGATGCAGACTACTAGTCACAATTTTAACATTCTTACTGAGAAATCCTGCTGAATGAGCAGCCCCATACATGCTCTGACTTGACTGGATTGAACTTCGGATGGTATTGCTAATAATAGCCTCTCAGATCCTTTGCTTAAAAGGGATGGAACCACTCAAGAGCCACTGACTTGTTCCTGTGTGGACTGCACATGAATCAAAAAAGATCTCATGGTCAGTGTATCAAAAATGGCTGGAAGAACCAAAAGAATTTCCTTCAACACTGTTTCTTCATTGCTTAGAGATCATCGACCAGTGCAATGCCTGTCCCATACTAGGGTAAAGGAGAAGAGGAATCAGAACTCCAGTAACCATCAGAAATTTCCATCCATGACTTTCTCACTAAACATTTCCCCCCAAAATTTGATACAGATCAGTAATAAGATTGTCCGCTTCACGAGATGACTTCTTGAGCAGAGAATTCAGTTTCATCATTGAGAATAGTGTGGCACCTTGTTTTCTTTTTTCTCTCCTACCCCCAGCTCCTTTATGCGCATTGGAATGTTTGACAAGATTGTTAATGAACAGTAAGCTTAATTTCCTGACAGGTGAGATGTCCAGTGGGGAAAAACCTGGGTCAAATTCTGAGTTGAACATGTTATGTATGATAACTAGAATACCAGACATTTCTGTCTGGAACTGAAGCAGGGAAGGACTTGTAGGCTTGGCAGAATTTGATATTTTCCCCTAGTTTTAATATTTATCGATGTTTGTTTATTTTTAATTATTTTTATTTTTATAGTTGTTGGAAATAAAGGGGGGTAGTAGGGTTGGGGTTAAGTGTAGGACAGTGCTGGAAGTGGGGCTTCAGGGGTCTCCCAGCAATGGCAGCAGGACTGCAGGGGATTCCTTGAATAACTGAGGGTCCCAAGACACCAGAGCACAAGGTGCGAGGGAGGCTATTGTCCTGGTGGAGCAGACACCCCTGACTGGGACCGCAAGGAGGATACCTTGATGGCCAGATGTTGCTGAACAGTTCCTTGTCTGGGGATGGCTCCCACACTTCTGGCCTAGTGAGTGAGTTAGCAGGGCCGTGACAGCAGAGCTACAGAAGGCTGCCAGCATAGCTGCAGAGCCAGTGATGCCTATTCCCTGCAAGTGTAAGGTATGGGCAAGGCTGTGGTCTTGGGATGGCAGAACAGACCACTGGCCAGGATTGTGAGGAGGAGGATGAGCTCCAGCTGCAGGGGAGGCCACCCCACAGCTGAATGGCTCGTGCCTGGGGATGGAGCCATTCAGCAGTGAGATGGCCTCCCTTGCTGCCTGGAACTCATCAACCTGGTCAGGTGTCTCTGCTCTGCCCCATCAGGCCCTCCGCCTTCCCCACACTTTGCGCCTGCAGGGATAGGCTGTTACCGGCCCACTGCAGCTCTGCTGTCATGGGAGTGAGGGAGGTGGTTTGTGACAGTGGGGCTATGGAGCGCTCCCTGCTCTGCTGCAGTACCAGTGACACCTGATCCATATAGGCATAAACTGTGGAGGCTGCACTACTGTCAAGCCTAAAGATTTGTCACCTCTATGGAGATAGTCTAGTTAGGATCAGAATGATTTTCATCTGTAGAAATACATACAATACTTCACAGCAAGAAACATTACTGAGTTGAAGCTGTCCACGTTTTATGAGAAATGAGACATTCCCATTTACAAACATCTTGCCTCTACTCCCAAACGCTTGCCTGTAGCCAATAGACAGAGTCCAAAAGCTGCAAAGCATGTGCTTTTTAAAGTTCCACAGGCTGTCAAGCCAATATCCTCTCTAAACCTTCAGTTTATGTGAAACCTTACTATTTTCTCTGTCAAGATAATCCAAATTGTATTGTACTTCATCTCAGGGAAAATTAAATGGTCTTTAGTTTACCAATAATAATAGCAAAATGTGATGCTCAGCAGAGGGAAACTGTCATTTTAGTGATATCAGTGAAGTATTTTTTAAAAAAATCTAATAACCTATTTCCTATTCAGCCCCCAAACTAGCTTGTGTGCTGCTTTGTTGCAAAAATGCAAAACATTAACAGTAATGTGTAGTATGTACTTCTGATACATCAAGGATTTTGCTGAATTTAACACACCAGCTAGTTAACCAATTTGCAGAAGTATGCGGTGCACATTTAAGAATAGCTAAAGTTCTAAGTATATCTAAATGAATATTATGAATTTTAATGCAGGTATAGGGATGGTTTGGGGAGTTTTGCACTACATGAAATATCGCTGGACAAAAGAGGAAGAGGAGACCAGGCAGATGTATGATATGGTTGTAAAGATTATAGGTATGAATTTTTAAAATATACAACAAACATTGGTTTAGAAAACCTGTACAAATTTTCAAAATATTGATCCTTTCTGTATCAATTGGCAAGTCAAATGCCCATCTTCTGGTTTTGTGTTCACTCCCTCCCACCTCTTCTGTTGCTGTGTAGTGAGTGTTCTGTTCTGAGTGCATTTCCCTCCTACGTTTTATCATTAGCTCAGTATTTTAGGCATAATACCTATTCTGTATCCAGAAGTGCTAAACCACTTTAGCCTGTGCTAAACCCAAGTAAACCATTGGCATAAGGTGTTTGATTTATGAATACTATACATTATTGCAATCCTGAAGATTTGTGGCATTACCTTGAATATAGCATAGTCAAAGTTATGCTAACTGAACAACCTATTCTTAAAAATGGAAATGGAGAAGGGTAGTGGATGGGTTATATAGCAGTGACACAATGCTCTCCACATCCAATTTATCCTTGTAATTAAACTAGATCTGGCCAACTTTCCTTTTAAAACTGATAAATTCAGTACTAAAGTAATCTTCCGTGACTGTATACCAGTGAAAGAAGCCTTTTAATAGATCATTCCAAAACTGGACCAAATTTTATTTTAGTGAAATTGAATATCCAGATTAACCCCTAAATATTAATTTACTACTTTTGAGTGACATTATATACATGCAGTGTTATTGCTTGTTTAGGACAGTAGCTTCACTTTAAAACTGTCTTGATTAAGGACTTGCTGTTAACTACAGTGATCAATCCAAATCCAAACAGGGGTGGAAGGGCAAACATCTGTGTATATGAGAGGTCGGCAAGTGATGTGCCGAGTCTTCATCAGAAGACTCCATCAGAAGTGATGTGCCGAGTCTTCATTTATTCACTCTAATTTTAAGGTTTTGCGTGCCAGTAATACATTTTAACGTTTTTAGAAGGTCTCTTTCTAAAGTCTATACTATATAACTAAACTATAGTTGTATGTAAAGTAAATAAGGTTTTTAAAATCTTTAAGAAGCTTCATTTAAAATTAAATTAAAATGCAGAGTCCCCCTGACCAGTGGCCAGGACCCGGGCAGTGAGAGTGCCACTGATCAGCTCACGTGCCACCTTCGGCCCGGGTCCTGGCCACTGGTCAGGGGGACTCTGCGTTTTAATTTAATTTTAAATGAAGCTTCTTAAAGATTTTAAAAACCTTATTTACACACACACACACACACACACACACACACACACACACACACACACACCTCACACAATATTAATCTTCATATAACTCTGCCACAAACATTTGTTTAAAAATAATTTTATTGGAGAGGGAATAGAGTAACATTCTATTCATTTTTTTTTTAAAGAACACTTCTGTCTAAATTTTTTTTTACATATAGTCAAAAATAACATTCAATATTATTAAAACTCAAAACTGATTTATAGAGAATTTCCCCCCCTTTATTCCAGGCTTATTTTTTACATTTGACAGCACTTTGTATATAGTCAGTTCTGCTGTTTTCCTGATCAGTTTCCCTGATGTGTCTTCCATAGAGCTTTTTAAAAACCAAAAAGGCAAAGCTGATTGTAAAACTACTGATATTGGCAGGGGACTTGAAGCAGCTGTTTGTATCCAGAACTGCTTCTAATTCTTTATTTTTTTAAAAGGTGACTAAATTTGAAGTTGACTTGTAACAGTGTAGCTAATTGTTGGTTGTGGTGTTCTCAGATGCTCTAAGAAGTCACAATGAGGCATGTCAGGAGAACAAGGACTCGCAGCCATATATGCCTATTCCTCATGTGTGTGATTCCTTAATACCACCTCAGGACAGGTACGTTCAGATTATTCTGTTGAATTGCTTTAAAGGGAAGTATGTTGAGCTTACACATACATAAATGCCTTAGTCAATAAACTAAGCTACTGAATATTTCAAATGAGTAAATGAATCCATCTAGATTATGTTGCAGGCATAAGAGATGAAAAATCTTAGTTCAAGTGCTGGTCCCCATGTGTATTTTACACATGGATACTCGTGCACATCATGCACCTGAGAACAGAGATTTCTAGCAAGTAGTGTCCAGTGGTCTGCACATCTCAATTGTTTTCATTGTGCTCTGAAGCGAGGGCATAAGGGGTGGTGCAAATCAATGCCTCTTCAATTCCTTCTTACCACTGCATGGCCAGAGTCAGAATCCTCTATGTCCAAAACTATCTTTGACTTCTAATTTGTAAATATGTACAACGCTACCTCGATGTAACGCGACCTGATATAACACGAATTTGGATATAATGCGGTAAAGCAATGCTCCGGGGGGTGGGCAGGGCTGCGCACTCCGGTGGATCAAAGCAAGTTCAATATAATGGTGTTTCACCTATAACACGGTAAGATTTTTTTGGCTCCTGAGGACAGCATTATATCGAGGTAGAGGTGTATATAGTTTAGTATTCTTAGAATTTTTAGACTTTATAGTTAGTTTAATTCTCTCCATCTCAAGGAGTTCCTTCCCACAGAAAAGCAGTATGCCCAGCATCCCAGGGTTAGAGCAGGGGCAGGAAATGCAGTTCCATCAGTGGTGAATCCCTGCACTGCCTTTACTGCCTTGGGGAGGCTCATATCATCGCGAAGTGCAACATTGGTTGCTCTTTCCCTACCTGAACCCGTGAGGGATGAGAGCTGTTTGTGGAAACATCTCAGGGAGAAGCCATGAGACCTCAGTCTGACCCAGACTGGGAAGATCCCCCAGTGCTGTGGCTTCAGAAGGTGAGTAGCAGCCCTCCGAGCATGAGTTCTGGAGCAGAGCCAAAACCATTAAGCCTCTCATAAGAATATGGGATACGAACATAAGCATAAGGACGTATCTCTATCCAGATCTGCCTCTGAGAGACAGGACACCTCTCTGTCCCTGTCCAAATTGGTTGAGTGCTCATGCATGAGTCTTAAAGAATTAAGCCTGCTTAAATCTTCCAATCAAGAAGGGAAGGCGCGATGGAGGAATGATCCATTGCTTCTAGCTCTGGTTCCAGCTCCAATTCTCAAAGGTCAAAAGATCAGCACCTGTCAGCTTCAACTAGAAATTGCATGTTGGATTCCGGTTTCAACATACTCCAGGAAGGATCTGCCGAGCCCATCTCCTTAGTTGCACTGGATCTGTCAGTCTGGCCTCCAGGACTCTGAACTCCAGAATGGACTGAGATCTTTGTCACTGGAGGATATGCTTGACTTATCCCACCCACAATCTTCTCTTCTCTTTCTTGTCCCATCCTCCACAGGACATTTCAATACCAGAAGAAACCACCTTGAGGAGAAAGGGTCTTTTCCATACCCTGTCCACAAGCTGGAATATACCAACAGCATGACAGGCGGAACTTAAACCTACCTTTTCATCAGATGAGTCTGCTGTTCTGGATGATCCTTCGCTCCCTCTGAGGGAGACCAGTCTACACAGAACTTCTTCAAGGTCTTGGAGCCACCACCCTCCCAGATATTACCACCCAGAGGACTTGTTGATACCCAGTGCCTTGGAGCACTCCCCATTCAATCAGCCTTCATACTGGCCCTACTGGAGTCTCTGGGGTCTGTACACTAGACATCCCAGATCTGGACAAGAATCACATTTGGCCCTTTTCCCCCGGCCAGTGCCACCTGGCCCCATCAGAGTATGCAGAGGAGGAAATTGAGCTGGATTTGCTGGTGCTGACAGTTCCATTGGGCATGTCATCCTCCTGAGTAGATGAGGCACTCTACATCATCCTTATCTCTGCCTGATGACCACAGGCAATACCAGAAGCTCTTGCAGAGAGTGGCAGCTGAGCTCAAGATCTGTCTTGAGGAGATCAGTGACATGCAGTGTAGCCTCCTGGATATTCTACACCCCTCTGGCCCTAGCAGGGTGGTCCTCTCAGTAAACGAGGCCATTATAGTACCTGCCGGGGCAGTATGACACATCCCAGCCTTCTGTGCCCCCTCACCAGAAAGGGATGAAAATTGTTACTTTGTACCAGCTGAAGGAGCAGAGTTTTGTTTACCCACCCAGTGCCCAGTTGCTTGGTCATGCAGGGAGCCACAGGAAGATCCAGGCTGCATCATCTCAGGGCAACTCTGATACAAGGTCACTAAATGCCTTGATCTTTTGGAGAAGAAGGTATTTTCATCACCCAGCCTTCAGTTCAGAACTGCTAACTTACCAGGCTCTGTTAGCAAAATATTCCAAATGTGTGGAATTCAGGACAAACTTCCCCAGGAGGACAGTACTCCGTTCTAAGCCTTCATCAATGAAGCAAATTGGTGGCTAAGACTGCTCCAAACAGCAATGGATACAGCTGACACTGTGTCCAGAGCTACTGCTAGAGTCCTGCAAATCTGCAAATATCCACTATTTTGGATTGGATATGGATACAAATTTTGTATCCACACAGGGCTCTAGCTATTGCCACACTATAATCATGAGGCAAGAGTCCTGACTTCATGCTTCAGGGTTCCCCAGGGAGGTCCAGAATACCCCTGAGGACCTCCCCTTTGATGAGTCTAATGTCTTCATTGAAAAGAGATGAGTTGCTTCACTCACTTAAGGACTCAAAAACAACCTAACGCTCTCTGATCATTTACATCCTAGCCCCAAAGAGAGAGCACCATAAGCAGGTTTATAAGCTTGGACCTTTTCCCTCAGTCCTTTTTATAACCAGTGCTCTTACAAACTGCCACATAAGTGCCAGAGGGTACAAAAACCTCAAATTTGTGGCTTTCTCCACCTCAGTTTCCACCACTCAACCCCACTCACCATCCATAGTTTACTTTTGACAGGATACATGAGAACCACGTTCCTCTATTGATGTCATCCTTCATGCCCCTCCCCCCGCCGCAAACTTTTGGTGGCTGCCTTGTTCATTTCACTCACAACTGGAGGGCAACAAGAGTGTGCAAGTGGGTGATGGAGAGGATTCAGTCTGGCTTTGCAATCAAGTTTGTCACCTCACCATCAGAAACCCCTTCCTGACTCCTTTTCAGGGACCACTCTCACAAGGAGATCCTACATCAGGAGGTGGACTCTTCTTCAGTGAGAAGCTATAGAGCACGTGCCACCTCAGCATCAAGGGAAAGTGTTCTACTCCCCATATTTCTTCCCGCCCAACGAAAAAGGAGGTTGGAGACCAATTCTCAGTGTACGCCAACTGAATGTCTTTATTCAAAAATCAAAATTTTGCATGGTCACATTAGCGTTGATAATCCCCTCTGCTAAAGAGGGCGCATGGATCGTGGCTCTTGATGTGAAAGATGTCTACTTTTATGTGGACATTTGCCTGTCCCACAGAAGGTTCCTCAGTTTCCTAGTAAGCCAACAGCACTACCGATTCAAAGTGCTCCCGTTCGGCCTAGCTACAGCACCCAGGGTCTTCACAAAGGTCTTCTCAGTGATGGTGGCCTGGATGACTACGCCATCTTTCCATATGTAGATGACTGGCTCTTGACTGGCAGGTCTAGAATGGATGTTCAGTCTGTCCCTATTCCTCCATTGTCTGATATCTTCCTTGGGGAATCTGTCAATATAGAAAAGTCCTGGCTTGGCTGTGGTCTTACTAACCATACAGATACAAGACGAATACTAGAGTATAATTCCTGCCAAGGCCATAGCTTGTCTTGTTGACAAACCCAGAACAAGTATGTGCAGGAGTCTTTTCCTTATCCATCCGCCGTGTGCGACCATTCTCATGGACACATCCCTCATAAGTGATGGAGGCAACAGCTCTGGGCCAAGGCCGCAAGAGCGATGTCTTTCATCTACCATGGATGAACCACCTCAGGTATGCCTTTCCTTCCATCCCAATGACACTACAAATTCTACAGAAGATTCACCATGACAAAGCTCAGGTTATTCTCATTGTGTCCAACTGGCTCAGATAACTTCTGAAAACATCAACCTGACCTCCCATCAATATCCGACCCTTTCCAGATCTACTGCCTCGAGAACAATGAGGCCAGATATCCCAACCCAGGCCCTCCTCATTTCACAGCCTCGTATTTGGATGGGCATCAGACATAGAACATTCATGTTTGGAGACTGTTCAATCTATTCTCAATCAAAGCAGAAAGGATTGCACCAGAAAATGCTGTCTGACCCATGGAGATGTTTCTCCGCCTGGACACAACAGAGCCAATTATCCACAGAAATGAGAATTGCTGTTACTCTAGACTACCTACTAATGGGCTTTGGGACTTTGTTAGTTTGCTGTGGGTCTACCTTGCAGCAATCATTGCTTTTCATCCTCCAGTTGAGAGCTATTCTGTTTTCACACTCACTCATCTAACTACAATTAGGTTCCTGAAAGGCCTCATTAGGACTTTTCCACTGGTGGTAAAACCATCCCTGCAATTGGATCTTAATCTTATTTCAGAACTTCCCTTTTAATCATTTTGTTACCTGCTCAATGTCCTACCTCTCTATGAAGGTAGTCTTCCTAGTCACCACATTTCAACAAGAAGGGCAAGTGCACTGGGAGTGCTTATGGCAGTATACTGGTTTGCATAAAGAGGTTTCCCTTTGCCTTCACCCAAAATGTATCCCTAAAGTAATTTCTGAGTTTCACACGTATCAGCCTACTCACTTACTGGTATTTTTTTTCCAAAACCTCATGCTTCTGATGAGGAGAGAAGATTTCACTCTTGATGTACGATGGGCTTTAGTGTTCTGACATTGGAGAACAAAATCAATTAGGAAAATGCCTAGATAGCTTGTTCCTTTAGCAGAGTGATTAAAAGGACAAGCATTATTTGCTCAGAGATTGAGTGGATCTCTTGCTGCATCATTCATTATCAACTGGTGTATATGCCTCCCCAGAGCAGTGAGTGCCCTCTCCACTAGAACACAAGTGACTTCTACAGCATCTCTTCAAGCCCTATTTATACTGGACATATGTAAGGCAAGAGCTCTCTCCATACTTTCGTGAAACAGGCATTGGTCCAGACGTCTGCAGATGCAGCTGTGGGGACAGCACTATTACAGACCTCTATAACAACTGAATCCTTGCACTCCCTCCACCGCTGTTTAATTGCTTACCAATCACATATTTGTGGAATACATATAGGGACCAGCACTCAAAGAAGAAATGGAGATTACTTACCTGTTACTGGAGGTTCCTCGAGAGTTGTGTTCCTATCTGTATTCCACTACCTGCCCTCCTTCCCCTCCTACTGCAGATCATCACTGGATTCTCAGTAAGAAGGAACTGGGGAGGCATCGGTCCACACCGCCCTTATACCTGCTGCTCAGAGCATGAGAAGAAATGTGCATGGTGGGCCAACGGACACTACTTGCTAGAAATCTTTTGATTACAGGTGCCTGGTGCACATGCTTATCCACGTGTGGAATACAGATAGGGACCACACATCTCAAAGAACCTCCAGTTACGGGTAAGTAACTTCCATATTTCTTTTAATTAAAAATTACAAGTATTTGGATGCACAATGTATTTTGCTTGAATATTAAAATTATAATTCTTGTTCTTGCTCTAAATTGAAGGAAAAAAATGAAGAAGGTCTGGAATAGAGCAGTTGACTTTCTTGCTGCAAATGAATCTAGAGTTCGCACAGAGACACGACGAATAGGTGGCACTGACTTCTTGGTTTGGAGATGGATACAGCCATCTGCAGCATGTGACAAAATTTTAGTTATACCATCTAAAGTATGGCAAGGCCAAGGTATAGTTATATTATTAAATGTAATTTGTATCTTGCATTCTACACTTAACATTTATTCTTGCATCCCCTAATGAGGCTAATCTGTCATTTGAAAAGGAAGAATTTGCTTTTTCTAATCTACTTAAATGTAAATTGCAGTTATTGTCTGAAAAAGTGACAATATAAAAATAGCACTTTCCTACTGAATAGACTAGCTCCTCTGTACTTAGCATCTCATCTGCTTACTTCAGTACCAGGTAGAAGCTTTTCTGTTAGTGCTGCAATGGCCATACAGCAGAGCCCTCAGAGTAGTCAGACAGAAAGTGAGCTATTTTCTGGCTCATGTATTATCAACAAAAATAACTGCGCTTCATTTACAGGATCAGAGTCTGACTTTCATTATCCTTGTGCTAACTCGTTGGAAACAGTCATGTACAGGT
Source organism: Malaclemys terrapin pileata (assembly GCF_027887155.1). Taxonomy (NCBI): domain Eukaryota; kingdom Metazoa; phylum Chordata; order Testudines; family Emydidae; genus Malaclemys; species Malaclemys terrapin. The sequence continues at coordinate 62,549,702 of NC_071505.1, forward strand.
GTAAGGGCAGGGTTGGGCCTCCAGAACATTTATTTCTGTCATTGTGTCAGGAAAAAAAGCATGACTTCCGTTTCAGGTGGAGCATGAAACAGTGGCATTCAAATAATAAATAAACTCTATAGTGGGGAAGTCACTGACCCAAAATATGTATCCATGATAAAATATTTGTAGCATTTCAGAGTGGAACCGCTCTTCTTAGAAAATATATAGGATGTTTTTGCCACACGTCTCCTATTTCTGTCTGGCACAACCAACAGTTTGCTTTAATTTAGAAAGGGAAGTCAGAAATTAAACTTCCCATGGTTTTGTTTCCCTTAAACTTGATGGGAATGTCACTTCAGGCACACCTTACCTGAGCGGGGAAGGGGGATCTGCGCTCCGGGGATGGTGGGGGGTGACTGGGGCAGGGTGGAGGAAGGGGGAGCTGCCAGTACCTCTCTCCGCTGGAGCCTTTCCTGAATCCTTCTGCAGGCTCCAGCTGCTGCTCTTTCCGCCTCCTGGTGGTGGAGGCCGATTACTGCAGGTAATTAAAGTCCGGTTAGCAGGGCACACTACCAGGTTCCTTTTTCGACCAGACTTTTTGGTCGAAAACCAGATACCTGGCAACCCTAAATGGAATGCCCTCCTCAAATTAATTTGTGAGGCTACTAACAACTCCTTCAGATTTCTACTTAAAACACTTTGACTGTAACACCTTCAAGAAAGTGTTAACCACTGACAGATTGTGCAGAAATGGGATAATTTAAGTCTTTCTTCAGAAACCCTTTCAGATATAGTACCATCAAGTTGTGCACTTGCTAATCTATGTAACCACATCCTTATTTTCACTCTTCTCATCCTTCTCTTCTTTGTAAACTTGGTGTGGTTTATGTTTTTAAAATTAGATTGTAAGTTCTTTGGCTCAAGGATCATTTCTACTAGTGTGTACGTACAGTTCCTAATACTAGTGTCCCCATCCTGATTGTGGGCCTTCATATGTCACTCCAATATAAAGAATAATGGAAATGGAAATATTTTTGTATTGAAACATCCGTCCCTATTTCTTAGTAGATTCTGATTAATTATAGAATACCCAAAGGATAGTATAAATGAAAAGTTCACCATAAAATTACATCCTTATAAACATATTGGTAAGTCATAATTAAAACTGAATAATTTACTGCATACATACTTGTCAAATTTAAACTAGTTAGCAAAAACTTACATTTCTGTTTTCACTTACAGATAGTGCATGCAATTTATGCATTAGTTATAGCATACAACTTTTTAGCTATCTGGAATTTGTTTACCGTCTAGTGTACTGGCCAGAATATCAAAACTAATATTTTTAAAGCTAGCAATTATGGATCTGAAAAAATAAGTGTGGTGTTTTTCTCAGTATTATTAGTGTCTTTATGGGAACATTGTAATTTGTTGAAATTTTTTTTTCCTTTCATATTGTGGAAGGAAGGTATTCTTACTCTTAAGTTCAAGGCAACAAAAGGATTAAATATAAAGATGAGATGCTTGTAAACTAGATAGTATTGTATTAATCACTTACTAAACTATTAAATTCATTTTTTTCCTTGTAGCATTTCATCTAGATAGAAGAAATTCGCCACCAAACAGTTTGACACCATGTCTAAAGATTCGCAATATGTTTGATCCCGTCATGTAAGTAAATGTGGTCATACTCCAAGTGCTATTTTCAGTGTGCCTTAGGACAGCGTGGAAAACTTTATTCTTCAAATCCCTCCTGAAAATGCACCACATCGCAAAGACTTCAACCCCAGTACTTCGGTCAGAGAAATAGTGGTATATAAGCAAAAAATTAACATTCAGGATGTGTTACCATGCATTACCAGCCAAAGTGACTAGAGACTCTTTTTACTTACCTTATCCTCCCTTTCATCTTGCTTTTCGGTGTTAGCATTCTGCAGACCACTTCCTCAACAATAGTGTGTAGTCAGTCATCTGCTGTCCAAATACACTGTCACTCTGGCTGTCCCCTGTTTGGCTGTAAAAATGTTTGTTTTTCTGAAGCAACAAAAGAGACATTGGCTCTTCTATGGCTTACATGCAACAGACCGCATTGGCTGTAAAATTAAGAATACAGTCTTAAAGTTGCACAGTTCGGATTTGGAATGTTAAACATTGGGGTGTTTTCCATTCCCTTGGGTCTTGATCACCAGCCCAGTCATGGGGGAAGCTCACCAGAGCATATGATGACAAAGCCACCTTGGTTGGAAGTACAAAATGCTGTTCCCACAGAGCACCTAGTGCTTCAGGAGAAATCTTTGCACAGTTTTTAACACAGGAGGATCTGTCTGCCCCTGTTAACCTCTTTTCCTCCTCGCTTAATGACTTCATGATCCTGGATACTTCCTCTTCAGTTGCAGATGATTGTCTCATTAGGAACTTCTGAGAAGAAGGGTTGCAGCTTTGGACATAAAAGCTGAGCTTGTACAAGAAAACATCACAAGCTTTTGGACATGCTCTTCTGCCCCTGAGAGGATAGCCCCTCCCTATTAACAAGGCTCTTCTGGAACCAGTAAAGACCTTATGGCATATGCCAGCCTCCTTAGCCCCTACAGCTAAGCACACAGACAAACATTCAAGTGTTTTTATTCCCATGCCACACTGAACTCTTTTGCAGTGACCGCTACCAATGAGAGATCACATCAGGGGAGACTTAAATCAATTCCCAAAGAAAAAGAGCCCCAAAAACTTGACTTAAATGGGAGAAAATTTGTTGTTCTACCTCCTCTTTCAAGATGTATATAGTAAATTAGCAGGCACTGTTAGCTAAACATGACTGTAAACTGAGATGCAATGTCCATGTTTTCTGAGAAACTACCAGAGGATGCAAAGGAGGAATTTAAGACTTTCTTTGCAGAAAATTGCATGGTGACTAAGATGTCATTCCAGTCTGTACTTCATGTGGCTGGTACTACAGAGGCACTCACTCTAGAAGAAGCAACTGTGAGGAGAGCTTCCTGGGTACAGAACTCGGGAATAGCTATGAACTGTCAACAAATGATTGAAGACATTCCATTTGGCAGTTTTGTCTTTGTTTTCAGATAAAACTGATGCGACCTTGCATTCTTTTAAAGACTCTCAAGCAACACTTTGCTTATTAGTGTTTGATACTCCAGCCCCCAAGAGGTGCCTGTACAGACCTTTAACTGTAGCACAACACAAGCACCTCATCCTCAGCGATTGTCGGGAGGCATGCCATTTGATTCCTCCTTTGAGGACAGCTTTGCAGTTGCCAGCAACAGCCAGTCCTCTTTCCTCCCACCCCAATTTGGAAACAGATGATCACATTTCCTCAGTGCTTGGGAATCTATAATGACAGACAAGCACCGAGAGACTGGGGTATTCTTTCTAGTTTCTGTCGACCTCCTTCTTCACCTAGCTACCCCATCCTTTCTCAGGGACCCATCTCACAAATCAGTGCTCATTCAAAAAGTTCAGACACTTCATTCTAGGAGCCATAGGAGAAGTTCTCTTTCAACATTGGGGAAAGGGGTATTATTTACAATACTTTGATTCCCAAGTCCGTGGAGGGGGGTTGTCTGAGACCCATTCTGGTTCTTTGAAATCTCAGCAAGTCCATCAAGTACGTAAGAGTTCCCTTGGCCTCCCTATCATCGATTATTTTTTCCCAAGATTGCAGCGCTGTTTGCTGCCCTTCATCTCAAGGAAGCTTGCTTCCATGTGGCAGTCTTGCCGAGTCACAGGAAACTTCTTAAGTTCTGTGATAGCTCAACAACATTATCAGAATATGTTACTCCCCTTTAGTCTGTCATTGGTGCCACAAGTATTCAGCAAGAGTGTGGTGGTGTCCTACCTAAGGAGGAAAGGAATTCATGTCTTCTCTTACCTGTATGATTGGTTACTTCAGAGCAGATCTGAACATGATGTTCTCCACGACATCCATTTCATCCTTCATTTCTTCGGCAGTCTGAGACTTATGCTGAACAAGGGAATATCTGCATTAGTTCCAACATAAAAAAAATCAAGTTCATTGGGACCCTACTTGCGTCTACGAAGTTGACTGCTTTTCTCTCTCAGGAGAGATTTCAGACTATTGTCCAGCTGTGTAAGTGTCTCATGTCATGCCCCACCACCACCGTCTGAGCTTACCACATGGCCTCATGAACTTATGTGATCAAACGTTCTCCCGGTGGGCTACAGTAAAACTATCGACGAAACAGAAATCTCTTAGACAAGTAGGTCCATGTACCTCCTATGTTCCTAGTGTCTTTAGACCAGCAAGTGGATCAGAACAACATATGCAGGGGTGTGACATTTTCTCATCCCTTTTCATCCAAGACATTCATTACAATGCATCCCTGATAGGATGGGGTGCTTAGCTAGAAGGTTTGTGAACCCAATCATTACAGACAGAATATGAATTGACCCTTCATTATCAATATCCTCAAACAATTTTCAAGGCTTGCTGCACTTTTCTCCCTCACATCAAGGGCTTGTTGGTCTAGATACTATCCAATCAGCTTTGTCAAAAGAATTGAAACAGACTTTTGCATGAAAAGGGACACATTGTTCCCAGAATCTGTTGGCCAGTCATCTCAGCAGGAAACTTCCCAAAAATCACGAATGGTCTCTGAAGAACAATGTGCTCAGAACTCGCAAGTGGGTGACAGTCCAGGCTCATTTACTGACACTTCTCTCCTACAGTGTAGGAGTCTCCTGTACAGATTCTTCCTCTCAGCCCCCTGCATTCTGTTCATCCCACAGGTGATCCTCAAGTTGACAGAAGACCATGCCAGATAATTCTTAAAGCTCCAGCATGGTTGAGACAATGCTGGTTCTTGGACCTTCACAGCCTCTTGATTCAACCTCCATCAGCTCTCTGCCTCTTCTTCAGACCTATTGTCCCAGCAGCACAGGCAGATATTGCATGCACATATGAACAGTCTGCACCTTATGGTGTAAAGGTTAATTCAGGTGGAGGACTGCTCAGTGGCAATTCAGGAGGTATTGCTTAATAGCAGAAAGCAATCCATTACAGTTGCTTATTTAGACAAGTGGAAGCAGCTTTCAATCTGGTCCGCTCTCCAGGGCATACTTCTATCAGAAACTAGGATTCAAGACATTTTGGAGTACCTGTTACACCTCAGATCTTTGGGCCTTTTTCTAAGCTCCCTGAGAGTTTACTTGGTAGCAATCTTGGCAGTTTTCCCTCCAGTTCAGGAAACATCCATTTTTAAGTATCAGAGAGGTAGCCGTGTTAGTCTGGATCTGTAAAAGCAGTAAAGTCTCCTGTGGCACCTTATAGACTAACAGACGTATTGGAGCATGAGCTTTCGTGGGTGACATGCATCCGACGAAGTGGGTATTCACCCACGAAAGCTCATGCTCCAATACGTCTGTTAATCTATAAGGTGCCACAGGACTCTTTACTGCTTTTCTCCATTTTTAAAAATCTGATTGTTTTCTAGATTTTTAGAAGGGATTGTTTTGCTCTTTCCCCCTGGAAAAGGATGCATTGCCACGTTGGGACCGGAACATTTTATTAGCTACTTTAATTGGCCACCCAAGGGTGCACATCCCAAGGGTTAATGTTACTACATATTAATATCTAATTAACATACTTTGCATGTTCCTTTAAACATTGCTTTGTTTAAAAAAAAAATTAATCAGAATCAGACTTCATAATAGAAATGTAAAAAAGTGTTCATGTAGACTTTCATTATATCTTCTCTTAATTGTTTTACTTAGGGAAATTGGTGACCACTGGCATTTGGCAATTCAAGAAGCAATCTTGGAAAAATGCAGCGATAATGATGGAATTGTTCATATTGCTGTGGACAAAAATTCACGTGAGGTAAAGACATTTCCGGTATTCCCTTTATATTTTTTTGGCTTGTTGGTCTTAAACTTAAATTTTTTTTTCTCACCACAGGGTTGTGTATATGTCAAGTGTCTGTCTCCGGAATATGCTGGAAAGGCTTTTAAAGCATTACATGGCTCTTGGTTTGATGGTAAGAAGTTTGGGGGTTATAAACTGGGGGAAAATGCAGCTACTGTCATTTTTAGCTAGCATTGTAAGATGGCTTCTAACTAAAATATTAAGCAATAACAAAATACATTTTGACATTTTTCGTAGGTATGAATTGTCTGGCAACTTGTTGATTACATCAGTGCACTGAAGTATTTATCTGTTAAACTAAATGTAATGGTCTTATTACATACTCAAACTAGTAATTGGTTGTATTTTACTACAGGAAAGCTGGTAACGGTAAAATACCTGCGGCTAGATCGATATCATCATCGCTTTCCCCAGGCTCTTACTTGCAACACACCCTTGAAGCCATCAAACAAACACATGAACTCAATGTCACATCTTCGTCTACGAACAGGCACAACTAACTCTCAGGGAAGCTCCTGAGAAGACTTTCTACAACTTGTAGGACTGTTACTTGCAGCAGGAAAATTCCTGTTTGGCTGCCGTCTTCCTTTTTTAGTGCTTTTTGTATGTAATATTTTCATTGATTAAATAAAAGTCTGAACGTTCCAGAAATCTTGTTTCCAAAGGGACTTAGCAATGAGGCAGTAATACTAAGTGGACAAAAACAGTTGCTTCAGGAAGTTTTTGGAGCTTGAGTAAACAATACATTTAATTTTTGCATGAAGAACACTGAATTTATTAAACATTTTCAGATGTGGCGGCTGTATTTTTTTTGCACCAAGAAGTGTTTTGATAATAATCCAAAAGCATGGAGAAAAAAAGGCTTCCTGTATTTCCATAGTTTCCTTTGAAATAATCTTGTGGATATTTTGTAACATTCGCCATCAGGAACTGTAGGTGTATAAGTAAAAAATGTTAATTTTTCAGTCTAATCTTAGGTTTCTGTTGCTGTAAAGGATTCATTTGCTGCAGCTGGGGTATGGGAAAATTAATTTGGCTGTAGTGGTTGCATATAAATGTGAGGGAAACAGAAACTGAATGCAGATATACTGGTTTTTGTACATAAGTGTAAATGCTGGTGGTGGCAAAAGTAGTCGTGTTCTGTGAGGATGTCTGCATTAAAGCAGTGAATAAGCTTCCTATTTTATTCATAACCTAATGTTTTTATAGTGTTGGCTGTACCATCACATAAACGTCAAACGGCCGAACACCTTAAAGTATTAGATACAAGTTAAATATCTTTTATAGTTTTTATATTGAAATATCTGACTATGATTTTGTGTGAAAGGTCTGATACCAATTGTGGTGGATTCAAATTTATGTGAGCAATAAAGAAGCAATTGGCAGATACTGAAAACATATTTTGTGAAAAGCTGTATTTATTACAAATACCAGGACTGTGACAAAGTACTATTGGGATTAAGTAACTTTCCTAATATATTTATAACTTTAAATAAGTTTTAATTAACCAATTACCTGTAAAATTAACAAGGGTGCATATTTTTTGCAACAAAATTTTGGTTCATGAGAGCTAGAAATATAAATGTACAAGTGAGTTACTTTATTTCAATGTTAAATTTATGTATTAACATTTATTCACTCTTAGTAACTACAGAATTGTTGCTGAGAAGTTTCATTGCAAATCTAAGACTATTGGCTGCACTGATCCCTTGTTTATACAATATAATTTTGTCTATAATTATCCAGCTAAATATTGCATAGGTGGTGAGACTGAAAGTGTACCAGTTAAAATAAATTTAGTAAAACTCACTTTCTTTTGTAGATATGATGGATTTGCAGCATGAACTTGCACAAATAATGCATGTTTTTCTTATGGTTCATTAAACATGATGCACACTATTCTGCAACAGAAAATCTTACTGTGCCTTATCTTGTGCTTTTGTGGGCACCATGTTTATTATTGGAGGGTTTGTTATCTGAAAATTTTTTAATTCTCAGTTTTACGTCTCAGATGCTAATGAATGAGTATATATAATATATATATAATCTGCCATGCAAATTTCTACTCATGAGGGACAAGTACATATTTTTGATGAGTGAGTAGATTTTATGTCAGGTCTGGTAGATTTTCATGAGTTTTACTATATATACATATATGTATATGTATAATATACATGTATATGTATTATATATGTATATAAACCGATTTTGCTGTATTTGATGTGCATCATAGTAATTTGTTGACCTGATCTTAGTGACCCCATCTTGTGACCTGTTGCAAGAGTGAATGTAAAAATAGTTGTGGCATTTTAAAAGGTCACCTTTTGATGCAGATGCATCATTTTCTTGCTTCTAAAATATATTTCTTGTAAACACTGTACATTTTATTATTGTAATATGGACTATTATGCAGCTTATTTTACCTAAAACTGTTAAGTTGACCAATATCCCTCCCTGCAAGACAGAGGGGAATGTGTATAATATCTGGACATTTGAGAAAAATCAGATATTTGATGTAATTTGTCACCTGTCCTGTAAAAACAAACAAACAAAAACAAAACTCTAATTAAAGGTTTATTAGGGGTTTTTATATGTGTCTCAACTCTTCCATCTTCAGAAGTCTCTCTTTGATTTGTATGTTTGTCTGCATTTGGTGAATGGGTGAGAGAAGAGCTTCGTACTACAACTATTTAAAGTTTTAACAAAAACTCATGTTCACAAGACACAAGTTTAGACTATGCTGTAGAGCTGATTTAATACATACTTTAACTCCACTGAAGACCAATCTTGAGCTGAGAGATCACTGACATTGAGCACGGGAGTATGTGGGAGTTCCAGTGAGTGTGTATTTTATTTTTGTAATATATTTTAAGGCCAGAAGGGAACATTATGATTACCTAATCTGACCTGCATAACACTGGTCCAAGAATCTCATCCACAAATGTCAGCAGCATCAAGCTCATAACTTCTGTTTGAGCTATAACAAATTTGTAGACTCCCATCATATCTCTAGGTAGACGTCCATGATTGATTATCATGCACTACACCTTATTTCTAGTGTGAATTTGTCTAGCTTCAGCTTCCAACCGTTGGATCTCATTATATTTTTTCTGGTAGATAGCTACTATGACAAATCTTTTCCCCATGCCATTACTTGTGGACTGTGACTAAGTCACCTTTTAATCATTTATTTGATTAAGGTATTGTATTTCCCCAAAAGTTAGACCGCAATAAATGCCTATTCCTGGAGACTAGAATGTTTTATAGGTGCCTGAAAGTCTAAAATCTGTTACTGTACTAGGGAAATTGTAACCTGCATATTTTGAAATATCAAAAGGTGAGCACACTAGTGCAATGAAGAAAATCCCTATAGATTTTGAATTAAAATACAAGAGTGAGTATGGGTAGGGGAAGATGACAAACAGCCCAATCAGAAAACTTCTTAAAAACAGTTCAAAGTTGGAAATACTTTTAATATTTCCTGGTTTCTTCTATGCTGCTATTAAGGTTTTTTTTTTCTGTTTTTGAAACCTCTATCTTTCGTTAAATCCTCTGGTTTTCCAGAACAGTTTCTATAGCTGTGTTGTAATTCTGGTTTCTACGTTTAGCCAGTTGTATTTGCTTCTTTTGCAATGCTATCTTTATGGTCTGTGGAGAACAGTAAAGAAAAGTTAATTATAGAAGCACATCTGCTGTCTGACAGCAATTGTATGCAATACTTGACATATAAAAGACCATGATTAACCCTTTCTTATTGCTATGCTGGGTAATGACACCACTTTCCTTTGTGATCAAATTCTTAAATAGCCACCACTTTTTCTCTGGGTGTGTTAAAGCTAGCACACGGGTTACTAATCTTCAGATATTCATAAAGCTGTACTCCAGGCTTTTAAGACACTTGGCACTATAGTGGTTAAACCAGTAAACTACCTAAGTAATACCCACCTTCCCTCTCCTCTCCCTCAGAGGTCTATGCTCTCTGAGACCAGTTGCACCATTTAATGTAGGTTTAATCTTACTAAAGCAAGAAGAGAAATAAAGACCATATCTCCCTTATGCACTCTCTTGACTAAAAAGCCATTATAGCTGAGTGGTGGTGGTCTCTTTCAGATTAGGGAGCCAACACCATAGTTTTTACAGCAAATACATTAATGAAGCTGGTCACTCTACCACATCCTTTCCTGTTTGTATTAAGCATTTTCCAATATATAATCTGGACTTGCTTCAATGCTAAAAGGGGAAATTAATAAATTGAGAGATGCTAACGATAGTCATATTTCTAGATTAGTGATTTGAACCCCGCCTTGGGCGTGAAAGTCACTTTCACGGGCTGGTGTTTACCCTTTACAGGAGTTGGAGGAGGTGGTTTTTCTTTTTTCTTGGTAATGGCAGGGTGACCAGCTGTCCCTATTGTATAAGGACAGTCCTGATTTTGGTGGCTTTTTCTTATATAGGCTCCTATTACCCCCCCACCCTCTGTCCTGATTTTTCACACTTGCTGTCTGGTCACCCTAGGTAATGGGTTGTTCAAATTACAAAAACTATTATTGAAATTATCAGTTTGCAGTCTCCCTACAGCCTGCAAGGGAGCAGCAGTGGGGTCGGTAGCGAAGCCTGTATTAACAGAGACGGCCTGCTCCATTTTCATCGGACCATCCTTCCCCAGTGAGAACAGTGTCCGACTCTCAGGCCTGTGCTTAAAGCCCACGCAGTAATTCCCCACCCTAGGGAGAGAGACGCTCCGTGCCAGCTCCTCGCCTGACGCAAGCTAGCAAGGGCTCCGCTTATGGTGGGGGGGTCTCCCCCCCAATAACACTTGGGGTGCCGTTTGCTCTAGGGGGAGCAGCACCACACCCGGCAGCCCGGCCCTGCGGCTGGGTTGGTGCCCGGCGGGGCGGGGCTGGCCCCTGGACTCTCTCCTCTGCTCCATGCTCATATTTGGCATTAGCAGCCGCTGCCCAGGAATTTCCCGTCATGCCTCCCGGGGCGGCCGGGCCCGTCATTCTGCTCCCGGGGGTGGGAAGGGAGGTGCTGCTGGGGCCGCCCCTGCCGCTCCTCTCGCTCTGCCTGGCGGCCGCTGTGGTAGCAGCAGGTAAGAGGCCTGGGGCCCTGCCCGAGCCCCCGGGGCGGGGAGCCACCTGCCCGCCTCGTTTCCAGAGCTGGTCCGACCCCGCCCCGCGGCGCTTAGGCTTCTGCTGCCCAGAGCGGTGCGCAGGAGGTGATGCCTCTGCGCCCGGGTGAGGGGAAGACCCCGAGGGGCAGGAGACTGAGGGCTGAAAGCGTGGGGGTGGTGCAGGCCTAGGGTTTGGTGGGGAGAGGGGCGGCAGAAGCAGTCCCGGGTGTGTGGGGGGGTGATGGGGTAGGAGGTCTTTAGGGTGGGGGGAGGGATGCAAAAGCAACACCTGCAGTGCGGGACGGGGAAACAAATAGCCCCAAGCGGCTTGGAGAAGCTGTTCATATTGAGCAGAATGGGACCTGGGGGGGAATGACAGGAGCAGAATGACAGGAGCAGCACCAGAAAGGTGGGACCCTCTGGAAGTTGAGGCTAGGCCTAGGGTCAGCTCACCCTGAGGTGCAGGTCTCTGCAGGGTTTGCATCAGGCCCACATCCTTTTTTGGAGGAAAGAGGGAGATTGTCTTTGCTGCCTTTCTTTGTAGTACAACAAACTAACTAAGTTTTCCAAATGTAAACACACACAATATGAGAAACTGCGAGTGAATCCAGTCACTCATCCTTTAATAGGTAAGGCTCTGTTCCTGCTGACTGCAGAGCCCTTTGGAGCTGAGAGCCTAGGACACAGATTGGCATCCTATAATAATAGTGGGATGCTCTAGTCAACATTTACCATATTTACTGAAAGTTAATAACAAGGCACAATAACTTTAAAGGAACGTTGCATTTTAGAATTGGTGCCTCTTTAAAATAAGTGTTAGACTTCAGATGGACATACAATATATTTTAAGAGACTGCTGAGCTGCCTATGCCCTTACTTTAGGAACACCTTGAGCCTTATATTGCATATGTCATGGTTTGTCAGTTCCCTTAAACTTCCCCTTTTTTATAATCAAGATGGTTCTAAAAGTACACTGTTTTGAAAGATACCCAAGCAAAATATCTACAGTATACAGATGGTTTGCCTTAGTGATATGGAGCTCTGTTGGTGGCTTGCAGTCCATAAATGGTAACTTGGAATCCACCCACAGTGTGGCATAATGCCAGTTACTTTGAATCCAGTGTTTAATGCTAAGAATCTTTCTTGTTTATATTTTTGTCCTTGCTGACTTGTTACTAGTGCTTACAGTCTCATTTTTTGATTATTTCTTTCTTCCTTTTGATTTCCCTGCTGCATGTCTTTGCAGTTTTGTCATGGTGTTTGGGCAACTTGTCTGGCAAGTCTTGTTAGTTGCATTGCTTTTTGAGGTTTGATTCAGGACATAAATTTCATGTGGCTTTTAATTCTAATCAGGCATTTGTTCCTAGTTTTTAAGATAATGGCCCACACTATTTTAGAGATGTCTCACTGTAGAAAAACAGTATTTAACAGACTGCAAAAAGATATTTATTCTGTATAGGGAATTAAATATGGTGAACAACTAATCACATTGCTAAATAACCCAGGAAGGTAAGTGTCTGTCCTAGCAAAAATCTGGGTTACAGAAAAAGAAATATTAGATAAATTAAACAGAGAATCTCTGCTTTGGGATTGGAAAAAAAAATCTTTGTTATAGGTGGAGCCTTTATTCACTGTCATCCACACATTGTAACTTACAGAAAATAATGTGTCCGCTTAAGAGAGAGATCTCTGTGTAAAATTCTGCAGTGACTTTCACAAAGTCAGTTAAGTCAATGGAGTCATACTGTGTATAAATCAATCTGGAATTTGGCTTCTTGGTTTACATTCCTTTCTCTTAATATTTCTTTGGTTCTTCAGAAGTCACCTCAGATGGGTCCTGTAGGAAGAAAAGTGTAATCACATATTTCTCCGCATCAGCTTTAAACATGTCACATTTTGTCAACCATATTGGCTTAGGTTTTTTGATTTGGCTACAAAATCACATAAATTAGTTGACTCTAGACAAAAAAATAACACCCCTTGACTGAATGACCCTTCTTGTATCCAAATAGTGATGTTAACATTCTCTTACAGGAATTCACTTATTATAGATTTACTTGTTTTCACCTACCCCAAAAATTCTTCTTGAAAGCCTGTGTCATTAAAGGTAACTTGCACATGGGGTTGGGGGGAAAGTTATTTGTGCCCTTTTTTCCCTTGATGCATAATGAAGGCCTGAATAGATTTTTTTTTTCTGCTTGGGGTTTTATCTGTTCTACAGGACTCTCTAGGTGACTGGAGAGTTAGTAGGTGTGTTATAGCAGCAACTCCAAGGAAGTGAAGCTTGATAAATTGAGGTGGGAACTGATTTTTTGGAGATGGTTTAAAACTTGTTTTATTTAGTTAAAAAAATACTTGGAAGAAAAGATCTTTCTGTTAGGGATTCAATATCCCTCACAACTGCGACTGAGGGCTGAGAAGACTGCCAATCTACAGCTGAGGAATTCTAGTAAAAACAGGGAAGATGAGTTTTGGAATTCTTGATATTTCTAAGGTTTAAAAAACAAGCAAGCAAACAAAACAAAACCAGCCTGTCAGACTTTTTTTTTTTGTATACAGTCAAGTAACAAAAAATGGACATCTTGTTGCTTTGGATCCAGGCCAATCTTTAATGCTGTGTATCAGCCTGGAAGATAACGATAGTGCTCAGGAAAAGATTTTCATATAGATTAGCTAAAATAAAAATATGGAGTTAAGGATTAATATCTTTCTCTTCTGGAATATGCAAATGCATAGCAGACTAGCAGAGTTTAAAAGGGTAATAATTTGCAGTTGGCCACTTGAGCAAGGATGAAGGAAAGGGGGAAAGTGCATCCCACCATTTAAAGATCCTGCTGGCAGATTTGGAAAGTCATTGATGGATTTAAAGGGAATCATTGTGTTCTTTGTCTGGAAAACTGGTGATCCTTATGCTGTGGGTGAAAGTAGGGTACACGAATCCTTAGGGCTACCTAATAATAACCTAACTGTAAATTATAATTTAGCCTATTTGACTTCAGCCTTTTGCTTTTTATTTAAAACAAAACCACACAATTTTGGAACTGTTATTAGGAGAAAAGCATCTTTTTCTCAATTATACAGTTTAAGGCCTGAAAATTGGAACCATATTAGCCAGAAACATGTTCAAAGACAGTTCTTATTGGCAAGTTGCTAATAGTTTCCATATCTGTGTAGACTTAAGTCCTAGTATTGCAAAATGTTGTAATATGCTTAATAGCATGGTTCATCCTTGTTCACACTGGACAGGGGAAATGGCCTTCTCAGTTAAGTTCTGTGTTTAAACATGATTCAACTTGTGACTGTAGTATAGGCAAGACAGGCTTAACTATTACGCAGTTTCCCACTTAACTATCCCAAAAACTTAATTTGTATTGTCAATAGTATAGTGATCTCTTTTAAACTCTAAGTAGCAGTTTATTACCATGTATATATTTTGCTAATGTAATTGCATTGTTAGGAAGTGCCACCCCATCCAGAGGATAAATGAGTAATTTCACACATTGAGTCTGGAAGTTTCTCTTGAAGGAATCTCTGATTCACTGTTCTTCTAGGGAGAGTAAATGACTGTAAGGCCTTGGCTACACTGGCAATTCACAGCGCTGCACTTGCTGCGCTCAGGGGTGTGAAAAAACATCCCCCCTGAGCGCAGCGAGTGCAGCGCTGTAAAGCGCCAGTGTAATCAGCGCCTGCAGCGCTGCACACTCCCTCGCAGCGCTGCAAGCTATTCCCCTCGGAGAGGTGGAGTACTTGCAGCGCTGCGAGAGAGCTCTCGCAATGCGGGCAACGCGACTACACTTGCCACCGCAGCGCTGTGAGTCCGTGAGTGTAGCCAAGGCCTAAAATTCACCTGACAGAACACACCTCACTAGTACCAGAAAATGACAATAAAACAGATGAAGACTGAGTGCTAAATACCATTAACTTCACTCAAACTGCACAATGAAAAAGAAATCTTCAATGCAAGAAATCTAAAAACTTCATGAGTAAGCGATCTGTGCCAGTTGTAGCCAAAAGAGAATATCCCAGCAAATGTTCAGTTTTGGCTGAAAGGTTTTCCTATGCCCCTTTTCCTATGCATCTTGAAAAATCCATATTAGGCCAGTGTACAGGCAAGGATACAGCTGCTACTGCTGTGCCGGAATGAAACCCAGGGTAGTTCAGGCAATCTAGGCCGTTTCACTTACAGCACTTTAAGCAACAGTGCAGGGGAAGAGTGAAAGTGATTTATCTGGGGTTGAATTTACAGTGGTCTTTTTAGCTCCTGAGGGTGAAAATGGCTGGGCTTTCATCAGTTTCATTCTAGGGGTGTTGGCAGCACCCTCCTGTGAGTTTGGGGAATGGAGTAAGTGAGAAGAAGCACACTCTCTGAAGGGACCACAGTGGGAGCATGACCCCAAAAAAATCCAGAAGGAATTTTAAGGAGAGGTGAAATGCATGAATCCCCCTGCCTCAAACCAGCCAGAAGGATAAGGTGCCCCAAAAATACCAAGATAAGAAAAAACAACTACCCCCAAAGTAGGGAGGGAATGTTGACTAAAAATCCCAGGATGAGAAAGGGGCCCAAAAGATTTCTAGACCTGCCCTGTAATCTGGGGTGTCCTTTACAATGCCTTACTGCTGTAGCCTTCAGCCTGGACTGCTCACGAAACAGCCTTCAGCATGTAAGTCACTCCCAGCTATGTATATGTGTGCTACAGCCAGCCACACTTTGGCTCTTACCAGCCTTAAGATTTCCACAGGATGACCCCAACAACTCCCAGCCCCAGATTTCCCCCCAGAAATGTATGTCCTGTACTGCCCAGCCCTGTTCTGGACAATACAAATATATTAAGTACATTATTCCTTTAAGGGAATAAAATGGTCACAACTTTTTATCCCAAATGGAGTTACCCAAACACTTCAACTTGAACACACTGGATTAGCTAATAACAATGAAACCAATGTATTAACTACAAAGAGAGATCTTAAGTGAGGACGAGTAATAAGGCATGAAAGTCAGAAATGATTACAAGAAAAATAAAGATCAAACACTTTCTGGAGCCTAACATAAAAATTATATTCGATTCAAAGCAAAGTGTTTTTTTTTTCTCACCACCTGCTCTTGGCAGTCTTACTGATCAAACCCTTTAGATCAGGACTCTCCCCCAAAATCCTATGGCTGCTTCAGGTGCAGAGAATGCAATGGGGTGAGGGTGGGGGTGCTTTGGGCTGCGTGTCCCTCCTTTTTATAGTTTCAGTCCCCTCTTGAAAAACATTTTAGCTGAGACCCATGGGACAAAGAATTTATGTGGAAGGATATTCCCTGCTGGGTTTTTTTCACCTGTTGTTTCCCCTCCCTGCTTGATGACTCTGTTTACTGCTTAAATGCAGATTAAGGCAAGCATATATCCCTTTCTTTGTTTGGGGCAGACCTGATTTCTGCCTGGGAAGGGCTGTGGGGTTTGGAACATGTGGTAACAACATCATGCAGGGGAATCTTAAAACTTCACATTGTGTTGTCACACACTTTTTACTGGGACAGTAATGACCAGCAAATTATGAGCTTTCAAATGATATCTTACAAGGCATACTTTGTACAATAGTTTGTAGGGTGTGAATACAGGGAAGTATTCCATCACAGATGGATTGTGGGATCCTTCTGTAGTGACAGAAATTAAATTAAATTAAAGCACTATCCGGTTTCTCTGATGATAGCCACCATGATGATAGCATCTCCCTTCTCCTGCCAGAGTTCCCTGGACAAAAACAATTACTCTGTTTCAGGCCCTTTACCACCAGTCAGTTTTAACCCCTCACCAGAAGGCATTGAAAGCCACTTATTAGCAATGGTGTCATTTCATACACTCTCCCTGTAAGGAGCACACATGGTGCCAATTAATCATTTTGTCTGTGTAACTGCTTTAATCTCTCTTTGTCAGGTTGCATTCTGGTGTAGGTACAGTATGTATATCTGTAAACTTTTAAATACAAGTCAAGAAATTCATGCAGTGCATTCCTTCCTCCTTTTTCATTTCTCCATTTCCTATTGTCTTCATTGGATATGAAAATGCTGGGATCCTTCCACAAGGTCCATCTCCATTTTAGTCAATTGAGGGCTTGGGTTTCCCGAAGTTTATGTTGATGTTGTGCTTCTTCATGTTGGCTTTGAGGGTGTCTTTGAAGCGCTTTTTTTGCTCTCCCCTCATCTGTTTGTCTTGGCTTAGTTGTGAGAATATGACTGCTTCAGGAATTGATTGTCTGTCATTCGACGAACGTGACCAGCCCAATAGAGTTGATGGCAGATGATCATAGCTTCAGTACTAGAGGTTTTGGCTTAGTCAAGGACACTGATGTTGGTGCATAGGTCATCCCACTTAATTTGGAAGATCTTGCAGAGGTACCATTGATGGTGTCGTTCAAGAGCCTTGAGGTGTCAACTATTCGTGATCCAGGTTTCAGCACCATATAGGATAGCAGGGATAATGATGGCCTGGTACACGAGAAGCTTGGTTTGGTTCTTGATGTCACAATCTTCGAAGACATGTTTTCTTAAGCATCCGATAACTGCAGTGGCAAATAGGAGGTATTCTTGAATCTCCTCATCAATGTCTGCTTTCTGTAACATATAACTGCCGAGGTAGGGGAAGTGCTTAGCGTCCCTCAGGGTCCTTGTGTTGATCTTGATTGCAGGATCCTGAAGGTTCAGAGCCTGCTGGTGGAGCACTTTAGTTTTCTTGGTGTTGAATGTGAGGCCTAGTTGGTTGGGTGACCCTTGGTTCTTGTGTTATGTAAAGGAGTAAACAACAGTTTCTTGTTCACTTTTTCCACACTATTCACAATTTTATAGACTTCTGTCATTGTTATGCTCATACAAAGCACATGGGATATTTATAGAGGAAGGCAAATACGCAGCATTTATTGAAAATACAACAGTTAGCATATGCTTTTCAGTCTCTCTCTCTCTCTCACACACACTCCTTCTCTCACACTCACTCACTCCTGCCAGTGATGTTCATAGTTACCAGTCTGTTGTAGCTCGAGTCAATCTAATGGCCAGTTAGATTGAGCACGAGTGTGGAGCTGGGCTCTTGTCGGTCGCAATCCGATGCTCCTGGAGTGTGGCAAGACTAACCCAAAGTCCCATGGCCAAGCACCCTATTCTTATAGGTTTTTTCTCTGTTGAAGTCTATGGATTTTGCTGTGTCAGTTTGTGATTGGTTACTTCTTCATTGGTGTAAACATTCCAATACACCTCTGGGAGGGTCATCCTGTCCTTTGTTCCGATTTAATCAGTTGTTCTTAGGGGTGCCAGCCTTCACCTCAGGGTCATCAATCTACCCTTCATCATGGATGTGCGTTGATGATTCTTTGTTGTCCTTTAAGTCTCTTCACTCCTTCTTCCTTGACCATTTGGCTATAACAATGGCCTTCACGCTGTATCTTTTCCTGATGCATGCATTCCTCATTCACACAGATTGAGAAGACAAACAGTAGTATTTTATATGGAGCAAAAAGGCATTGCAAATTAAACCTTGCTAAGTTTTACAATCAATAACCAAGACAATTTACATTGAGACCCAGGCCTTCAATGTTCCTCTAAAAAAAGAACAGGAGTACTTGTAGCACCTTAGAGACTAACAAATTTATTAGAGCATAAGCTTTCGTGGACTACAGCCCACTTCTTCGGATGCATATAGAGTGGAACATATATTGAAGAGATTATATATATATATATATACACACACATACAGAGAGCATGAACAGGTGGGAATTGTCTTACCAACTCTGAGAGGCCAATTAAGTAAGAGAAAAAAACTTTTGAAGTAATAATCAAGATAGCCCAGTACAGACAGTTTGATAAAAAGTGTGAGAATACTTACAAGGGGAGATAGATTCAATGTTTGTAATGGCTCAGCCATTCCCAGTCCTTGTTCAATCCTGAGTTGATTGTATCTAGTTTGCATATCAATTCCAGCTCAGCAGTCTCTCGTTGGAGTCTGTTTTTGAAGTTTTTCTGTTGTAAGATAGCCACCCGCAGGTCTGTCACTGAATGACCAGACAGGTTAAAGTGTTCTCCCACTGGTTTTTGAGTATTATGATTCCTGATGTCAGATTTGTGTCCATTAATTCTTTTGCATAGAGACTGTCCGGTTTGGCCAATGTACATGGCAGTGGGGCATTGCTGGCACATGATGACATATATCAAATTGGTAGATGTGCAGGTGAACGAGCCCCTGATGGTATGGCTGATGTTATTAGGTCCTATGATGATGTCACTTGAATAGATATGTGGACAGAGTTGGCATCCGGCTTTGTTACAAGGATAGGTTCCTGGGTCAGTGTTTTTGTTCAGTGATGTGTGGTTGCTGGTGAGTATTTGCTTTAGATTGGGGGGTTGTCTGTAAGCGAGGACAGGTCTGTCTCCCAAGATCTGTGAGAGTAAAGGATCATCTTTCAGGATAGGTTGTAGATCTCTGATGATGCGCTGGAGAGGTTTTAGTTGGGGGCTGAAGGTGACAGGTAGTGGTGGTCTGTTATTTTCTTTGTTGGGCCTGTTTTGTAGGAGGTGACTTCTGGGTACTCGTCTGGCTCTGTCAATCTGTTTTTTCACTTCAGCAGGTGGGTATTGTAGTTTTAAGAATGCTTGATAGAGATCTTGTAGGTGCTTGTCTCTATCTGAGGGATTGGAGCAAATGCGGTTATATCTTAGAGCTTGGCTGTAGACAGTGGATTGTGTGGTGTGTCCTGGATGGAAGCTGGAGGCATGTTAGGTAAGTGTAGCGGTCAGTAGGTTTCTGGTATAGGGTGGTATTTATGTGACCATCGCTTATTAGCACAGTAGTGTCCAGGAAATGGACCGCTTGTGTGGATTGATCTAGGCTGAGGTTGATGGTGGGATGGAAATTATTGAAATCATGGTGGAATTCCTCAAGGGCTTCTTTTCTATGGGTCCAGATGACGAAGATGTCATCAATGTAGCGCAAGTAGAGTAGGGGTGTTAGGGGACGAGAGCTAAGGAAGCGTTGTTCTAAGTCAGCCATAAAAATGTTGGCATACTGTGGGGCCATGCGGGTACCCATAGCAGTGCCACTGACTTGAAGGTATATATTGTCCCCAAATGTGAAATAGTTGTGGGTGAGGACAAAATCACAAAGTTCAGCCACCAGGTTATCTGTGACATTATCGGGGATACTGTTCCTGATAGCTTGTTCCTCTAGTCTACTTAACATAGACACAATAGAGAATCCTGTCTCTTACTTATAATTTTTTTTGTTTTAAGGTTTTAATATTTAACTAGAGTGCCTAATTTGTAATACACATAGGAAACCATAGTAGACATTATAACTTATCCTAAAACAAAAAGGTGACCATAATCAGTCATAAGGATTGTTCTGGTCTGTCATTCCTTTCTGCTATTCAAAAAGGGTGGCTGACAGGATGAAATCAAATCATACATTAATTCTTATAGTACATTATAAAATCCAGCTCCTACATCATATCCCCTCTTAGCTATCTCTTTTCCAAGAAAGTGCAATTCTTTTTAATCTCTCCTCATATGGAAGCTGTTCCATACCCTTAATAATTTTTGTTGCCCTTCTCTGTACTTTTCCCAATTCTAATATATCTTTTTTGAGATGGGGTGACCAGAACTGCATGCAGTATTCAAACTGAGGGCATACCATGGATTTATCTAGTGGCATTATGATATTTTCTGTCCCCTTATCTATCTCTTTCCTAATGGTTCCTAACGTTCTGTTAGCTTTTTTGACTGACGCTGCACATTGAGCAGATGTTTTCAGAGAACTATCCACAATGATTCCAAGATCTTTCTTGAGTGGTAACAGCTAATTTAAACCCCATCATTTTATATGTATAGTTAGGGTTATGTTTTCCAGTGTACATTACTTTACATTTATCAGCATTGAATTTCATCTGCCATTTTGTTGTCCAGTCCCCTAATTTTTTGAGATCCCTTTGTAACTCTTCGCTGTCTTCTTTGGACTTAACTATCTTGAATAATTTTGTATTATCTGCAAATTTTGCCACCTCAGTGTTGATCCTTTTTTCCAGATCATTTATGAATATGTTGAACAGCACAGATCCCTGGGGGACACCACTATTTATCTCTCTACTGTGAAAACTGGCCATTTATTCCTACTCTTTTTTTCCTGTCCTTTAAACAGTTACTGATCAGTTTATCCATAGTCAGGATTTACCAGGTCCTATAGTTCCAATCATCCTTTGCCAGGAGTTTAAACCTTCTCCATATTTTTAGCAGATGCAATAAAACTGTCATTTTTCAAATATCAAACATACTACCTGTTGTGTCTTGTCATGGTGTGACCATGCAGGGAGCTTATTGAGCAGTAGAATTTTCAAAAGGTGTTTTCATTGGTATTGCATACCTGCTATAACAAATGGATGTTCAGACCCTCCTCCGGTTACGCAAACCCGACTTACGGAAATCCGGACTTACGGGAAAAGTTCCATAAGTTCCATAAGCTTTTTTTTGGTGTAATTGTCGGAGATACATTCCTGACTTATGCAAAATTCGACTTACGCAAGGCATTCCAGAACAGAACGCTTGCGTAAGCCAGGGAGCTTCTGTATAGACATAATGTTGTGTAAATGTAAAATCCACCTATTAACTCAGGGCTTGTCTAAACACAATTTGTACCAATTAAATTAAATCATTTGAGAAACTGATCCAGTTACATCAGTGCATGTGTAGACATGCTTAAACCAATTAAGGGTGTTTAGACAGGGGTTGCTCCAATCAATTTCTAAACCAATGGGTCTCAACCTATTTACCATTATGGGCTGCATATGCAGCTCTCTGTGTTGTGTGGGTCACATCCACACAATATATGTACTATTGGTTTGGCCCTGAGGATGTCACATAAGCTGCAGCTGTGTGCTGATTGGGCCGTGGGTTGAGAACCACTGTTCTAAACCAATTTAACTAAAATTGGTACTCTGTGTGTGTGGGCGGGGGGGTAGGCCTCAGTTTGTAGTAGGTCAGTTACACTAGAGTTGGAGAAACAGTTGAAAAAGGATCTATTTTGCTGTCCCTATACCAGGATGTTTCACACTAAATTCTCATTAGCATTAATGATGTTGAACTAAAATCCTATAGCAATGGGTGACAAGATCCTTTGTACTAGACTTCTTTGTTATAAATAGAGGTCTTATACTCTTTTATAATCCATTTTATAGTCCAGTGCGTTCTTTTGAAATCCTGCAAAACTGATTCTATATTGATTACTGTTCCAGCTAAGAACTGTAGGGGTTTTTGTCTGAAAAACTGCAAGTTTAATTTGACTTGCAAGTGTCATCCCTGTACTATTTCTGGAGCTGTCCTTTGTTTTTGTTTTTATTTTATATATTGTTTCAAGCACTTAGAACAAATATGTTAGATGCTTCACGGGGGACACATAGAAGAGAGCTTTGTTGTTGTTGTTAGTAGTAGTAGTAGTAGTAAATATTTATATTATGATGTTGTAGGGCCCCATTGTTCTTGTTTCTGTACAAATACAGAAAAGAAATAATCCCTGTCCTGAAAAAAAACAAACAGATGAAGGATGTGGAGTGGAGGATGTGGATACAATACTATAAGAAAATGAGTTTAGTGAAGAAGTGATGCTACTTTGTCAATGACAGGTATTGGAGTTCTCTCCTTTTTTATAATTGGGTCTAGAGGGTGGAAGGAAGGAAATAGGGAAAGAGAGAGAGGCACAGTTTGTCACCTGTCTAGCCATGTTCAGCAAGCTGTTTTCTGTCAGGGAAGGAAGAACAGATGAGAACTGTGGAGGAAGCTAAGGAGCTATTGAAGAGCACAGCTAGGTGAGAAAAATCAAAAGGGAACAATAAGGAAGCTAATTTATTTTAAGTCCAGGCTTCCTGAAATTCCTGCTAGAAACCAGGTAAGAGAGAAAATCAACGTTTAGAAAGTGTGAAAAGGTCTGGCGGTTTGTCCCAGGAATTGGCTTCATGCAGTAGAACAGGAGTGGTGAGATGTCCAGGTTTCTGGGACGAAGTGCTTAAAATCTGAATGATGGAATTGAGGGAAAAGTGGAGAAATAACATGTCAGGGAAGAGGGGTGAGCAAGGACACGGGTTACAGAAATATAATTGAGGTTTCTCAGTTTAGGCATATAGAAGTGTAGATGGTTCAGGGTGGTTGTATTTCATTTAAAATGTGGATTCTCTCACATTGTAAGTAAGTAATGCTACAGAAGTGAGTTCTTAGGAGTGATATGGAGAATGACCATGGAAGCTTGATGGGTGGATTTCATTAAGGCATTCCAAACACTGGGACAGCATGGAAAAAGGCAGGGAGACATGTCGGAGAGAGTGCCACCCTTATTAAACCTTCTGTTGGCAGAGCACTGAGGGCGGGAAACATAGAAAGAGACCAGATCAGAGGTGTATAAAATTTATTAATAAAAAATTAGACCAGGGCTGATAGTTGCTAGAAAAGTCTTAGCCAAAATACGAGTTTTTATTTGCATGCTTCCATAACCCACCACTTCGTATATAATACATAATTTTTTTAAAAGTTTGTGATTCCAGGCAGTTTTGGGGCTTGTAGAACTTTTATGAGTACTCCATGTTTTCTTTCAATGGAAAGTGTATAGACTGTTGGTCCATAATATGCAACTTCAGCATACGTTTCATTCAAACGATAGTTCATTGCCATTCTAAGTGACTGTCATGCTCTACTGTGCTTATGATTTGTGACCAAAGACAGAACTATCTACTCAGTAGATGCTGAACAGTTTAGAATTAGCCATTACTGTTTCTTGGGACAATTTTCTCAGCTTTTTCTTTTAAAATCCCCAGAATATGTACTGACAACATGTCAGATTATATAGATAGCAAATCTGGTGGGTAGTGCCTAATTCCAAACAGTCTACTGTGTACATCTTTTAAAATTCACAAACGTCAAGATCTGCAAACTGACTTCATAATCATCCATCTATATGGTTTATCCAGTCATTGTCGTCTTTGTTTATTCAACCAGCTGCTTAAAAATGCGTAAGTGTCTAAATGATAGGTCATATCTGCTTCAGTCTGAATCTCTAAATATATTCACATCAACATTGGAAAAATGTATAAATATGCATGCAGGATAGCCTCTTTTTGAATCCTCCACTGGTTCTCTCTTCTGTATCGCATCAAACATAAGCTGTTTGTATTTACTTTCAGAGCTCTTCACAGTCAGTCCCCCACCCTACCCATCATCTCTCACTCACTACCGAATGTCGAAGCTCACCTCTGATCGACCCGTGATACCAGTTTCCCCTGCCCATTTGTTACATTTCAAACAAGCACTTCCGTTCTTTCTCCCATGCTGTCTCTCGTGCTTGGAAGGAGCCCCCCATAAATATCTGCAGAGCTGTCTCATTATTTACCTTCAGATCCCTCCTTAAACTCTCCTTTGCATTGATGCATACAGAAAAATTGACAAAAATTAGGCTGTTAATGTACTGAGACCATTACCTAGCATGCTGACCACCTTCGCCTCATTGTTTCCTAATATTCCCCATCTGTCTGTGTCCAGCTGTTGTCTCTTGTCTTAGGCTTTGCTTGTAAGCTCCTTGGGGCAGAGACTGTTTTTGTTCTGTTTATACAATGCCTAAAGTAATGGAGTGCTGGCCCATGACTGGGGCTCGTACATGCTACAGTAATACAAATAATAAATAATAAAAACAAAAAGTATATTTTTAAAAAAGACTGAACATGGAAGGGAGTAAACACTGTTAATTATTAATCCTCTATACTGTTATGGCAGAAGGTGCAGATGGCTTGCGCATTAGGGGTTATTGAGGCATAAGCACCCCGCTCAGTATGAAACTCTCCATAGAAGACATGAAAGATGCCCTGCAGTAGTCACATCCAGGACATTGTTAAAGGTATTTTGTGAGTTAAAAAACTCCTCTCTGTTTGGGCCTTTAGACTTCTCTGAGCTTTCTTTCTGTTGCAGAGCAATGGCACAAAAGGAAGATGAATGGCCCAGCTACCTTTACAGATCACTTAGTCCCAGTAGATTCTTGGACTAGGGGTTTCCTGGGTGTAAAGTGAAGGGAGTGAGGGAAGAAATGGGGCTCAGATATGTTTAAATTGTTGGATTGGTTTGAAATTGGAGTGCAAGTCTAAGAGAGACAGAGTCCAAGGCAGTTGCTTTTCGTCTTGGGACAGGGCAGAGGTGCCTTACATTAGGTTTCTGTTTCTGTAAGAGAGAGTTGCCTAAGGGCAGTCTGTTGCTACCCCTGTTCAAGGAAACAGGACTCACGTGCATTTTGTAAATAAATGTATTACATTAAGAAAATACCCAATTCTGTGTTAGTTTTGCTCCAAGTGGGAAACTGACCTAAGCAGCCCTGAAAGCTACTTCTGCTCAGCAACAGGTTAGCAGAGTTGGAGTACATCAGAAGATCTCTGTGTAGCTCAAAAACTTGTCTTTTTCACTAACAGATGTTAGTCCTATCAAAGATATTACCTAACCCATCTTGTCTATCAAATATGCCTCTTTTACTTGCATTCTCAATGAGTCCCAAAGGAAAAATATATTTGTAACTCTTCTGCCAGCTGGAGCCGGTAGCAACCAGGGCCAGGCTCAGTATCTAGAGGTTCCTTTTCAACAATACAACACAGAACCAGATCGAGCCCCCACCCAGTAACGTGGGAAAATTACAATACTTCCCCACTTGCTAGCACAGAGTCTGAGTGTAGAAAATAAACTTTTAATGAAAGGAGGGAAGTCACCCAACATTATTTAGGGAAAATGCCACAAACAGGATTCATAATTATAAAACTGACCACAACACACATCCCAGAGTGCGTGGGGCAGTGCCTTCTGCCTCATGTTCTTGCCTTCTACAACCAAAAGTTCCTTTTCTGTGCCCCTCTGCGCTCCCTCACCATACCCCACTCTCAGTGGTTGTCCTTGGTCAGTGAGGACCCAGGGTTCAGAGGCGCATCTGTGTGAGTTCACCTCCCACCCTGGGAAGAAGGCATCTTGCTTGCTGCACCAGCTGAGTACTTGCTTTGGCTGGCTGGCCCTGCTCACCGCCTTGCCAGCCACTTATTCACTGGCTGTCAGTCACCTTCTGCTGCCACCTGCCTCTCTGCTGTGACCTCTGCACATCAGTCTCGTAGTAATTTTCAGCTCGTTGCAGGCTGGGCAGAAACATTGCCCCCATCTCAAGTAATGTCAGCTCTCATTTGAGTACTTTAATATAACAAAGAGGCTCCTAATGAATCCTATTTAGCTTTTTCTTTAAACAGGAGTGGGAGACAGGTTAAACCAGACTGGAGACCCTTGGGGAGAGTCCACACCTCCTGGATGGAACACCTGTCCCCACTCCTCTTACTTTCACAGGGCTCTGGCATTTGAGCCCCTGGCTTAACGAGTCCTTTCAGCTGAGGGTGACCCCCTCATTTGGGACAGGTTAAGCACAGTTCTGCTCCCCTTTATTCATACAATAATAACAACATTGGTAACAGCAGTTACCCCTGCATTGAGTACCAAAGCAATTTGTAACTCAACACCAGCCATAGTTGATTACTTTGAGTAACGCTGCTCTATCTACTGGATATCTAAGCAGAGTAGGTGTGTTCATGTAAATACAGTTTGCTCCTGAAGTCTCTCTCCCTCCCAGCTAGCTGTCAGGGGAGAATTCATTCAGACCCTGCTTACACATTTAATAGCTGGTGTCATTGTCTAAGAATGCTAGCATGTTTGCCCTACTAGCAGACTGCTGATTATATGGACTCTGTAGCTCTAGAGAGGATAGTTACTCCGTTGATGTAGATCTTTTGCAGTGGTTCTCAACTGGGGGTACGCAAGGGTCTTCCAGGGCAGTGGTTCTCAACCAGGAGCCCAGGGCCCCTGGGGGGCCATGAACAGGTTTCAGGGGGTCTGCCAAGCAGGGCCAGCATTAGACTTGCTGTGGCCCTCGGCAGAAAGCTGAAGCCCCACTGCATGGAGCTGAAGCCCAAGGCTCTGAGCTCCATCACCTGGGACTGAAGCTGCTGAACCCAAAGCATGAGAAACTTAGCTTCATGGGAGCCTCTGTGGCATGGGGCCCTGAGCAATTGCTTTGCTTGCTGACCCCTAACACCCAGTGGCCTAGCCAGGTGGAGTGAACGGGCTGGGCGGACATAAAAAAAAGGTGCCACCCACTGCAGTGCTTGTACTCACCGGGCAGCGCTCCAGGTCTTCAGTGGGCACTTCGGCCGGTCCTTCACTCCTTCACACAATGTCTTCGGCGGCATTGAAGGACCCGCCGCTGAACATTGAAGGACCCGCCGCTGGAGCGCCGCCCAGTGAGTACACGCGCCGCAGCGGGTGGCGCCTTTTTTTATGTCCGCCCCCTGTTCAGAGTAAAAATTCAAAAGGCACCAAAAAATTCAAAAGGTGCCACTTGTGCTCAGTGGGGGAGCGGCCGCTCCCCCTGCTCCCCCCCAGCTATGTTACTGCTAACACCGGCCCTGGGTTTTATATGCAGAAAACCAGTTGTTGTGGCACAGGTAGGGTGTGGCGTTTTTATAGCATGTTGTGTGTGTGTGTGTGTGTGTGTGTGTGTGTGAGGGGGGCTCAGAAAGAAAAGGGTTGAGAACCCCTGCTCCAGGGGGTACATCAACTCATCTAGCTATTTGCCTAGTTTTACAACAGGCTACATAAAAAGCACTAGCAAAGTCAGTACTAATTTCATACAGACGATGGCTTGTTTTATACTGGTCTATATACTATATGCTGAAATAAAGTACAATATTTATATTCAAATTGATTTATTTTATAATTGTAGGTTAAAAATGAGAAAGTGAGAAATTTCTCAGTAATAGTGTGCTGTGAGACTTGTATTTTTATGTCTGATTTTGTAAGCAAGTAGTTGTAAAGTGAGGTAACACTTGGGGTATGCAAGAGACAAAGCTAAGGCTGAAAGTGTGTTTCAGTTGACTCTGAATAGCACCCCCAAAATTGCTTTCTTTAAAAAAAAATTCTACATGTTTAAAAAATAAACAACCTCCCCCATCCAGAACACCACTACCACCTATATTGAAAAGTCATTCCTCACCTCTGTACCATGCCAATCTCCTGCCCCAGTCCATGCAACTCCTCTTTCTGACTCTTCTACTGGCTTTGAGACCAGGATTTGTGGCCCCCTAGTACCCTTCCATGTCTCTCCCAGACCCCTTCCCTTCTGCCCTTGGTTCAGTGTTCATGCCTCCAGTGACCCTCCTGGTCCTTTCCCCTCTGGCCTCCTACGCATCCTGTCCATGGTCCACCACTTCTGGATCAATGTCTACTGGCTGTATTAGCACAGCTTGAAGTCAGCAGCAAGTCAATTTATATTTATAAATTATATTAAACTTTGTTCTATGTACACGTGAAAACAGCTTTGTAACTCCCTGCTGACCCCAAAAGCAAAAAGTTACTACTCACCAAAGCCAGCAAAACAAAACAGGTTTTCTATGAATGACGGCCTGTTACACATCAGGTTTGAGATACATTGTCAAAACTGCTTGCTTACTACATACTAGTGGTACTTAGCTTTAGCCAATGCTGCTAAAAAATCATTAATGCTTTCGTGAGCATTAATTTTACCTACACTTTTTTTAAAGGGTAGCATATTTTAAGGAGGAGAAAGATGAGACTTACTTTTTTTAAAATTTGCAATCTAACTTGAATACTTTGTCTCCTGATTGCATATACTTTTTACTCATAATACTGTTTACAGTAGAACCTCAGAGTTACGAACACCAGATTTATGAACTGACCGTTCAACTACATGCCTCATTTGGAACTGGAAGTATGCAGTCAGGCAGCAGCAGGGAGGGGCGGGGGGGAAGCAAATACAGTACAGTACTGTGCTAAATGTAAACTACTAAAAGAAATGGACAGTTTAAAAAAAAAAAAGATTTGACAAGGTAAGGAAACTGTGTGCTTGTTTCATTTAAATTAAGATGGTTAAAAGCAGCATTTTTTTCTGCATAGTTAAGTTTCAAAGTTGTATTTAAGTCAATGTTCAGTTGTAAACTTTTGAAAGAACAACCATAAAGTTTATTCAGAGTTACGAACAACCTCCATTCCCTAGGAGTTTGTAACTCTGAGGTTTCACTGTATTGGCATATGTTCTAAGATTATGGTTCTTCATAAATCATTCTCTTGAATATGTCTAAGATTTGGAAAGCTTCAGTTTTGAAAAACTCTCATTTAGTGATGGTAGTTTCACACTATTTAGTTGGTAATCATTCAAGTTTATAGTATTTGAACTAGGTTTTTTCCCGCTCTCATATTATTCAGTCACTAGCATTCAGTATGAACACTCTGTAACAAATATAGCTTCAAAGGAGGTGTGAACATTGAGAATTAACCCAGTTTTTATATATTACCAGACATTTTAGTATGTTTTCAAAAGTTTGCTTATTTAAAAAGGGGGAAAAAATCTGTAAATCAAATGACACTAGTTAGCTTATGTTGCACTTTATAGAATTTTCTATGTTCTGTTCTGTATATAAAGATGTATCAGTGGCTTAATAGCTTTGTTACAATGCATACGCTGCTTTTTTAAAAGATTAATTCTAGAGTTATGGCACGTTAACAGTACTTTTCAGGTTGTGGGTGCAGTGTTTGGTATATCTTCTTTACACTAGACTATTAAAAAAAAAAAAAAGATAAATGCTGGCATACAAAAACTAATTAACTTGCACACTCACAAGGTTAGTTTAGGTGCAGGCACAGAGCAATAGCATGGTAATCGTTGCATTTTTAAAGAAATATTTTGCTTCAGTGGCTGGATGCACAGGCTTTTCTTGTGTGCTTAACGTTTTTAAATATTGTTTTAAAGATAAGTTAGAACACTATTAATTCCATAACTTTACTTAAAGGTTGTGGCAGTAAGTAGTATTGATAGTTTAAAAAAAAAAAAAAAAAAACCTGGTAGAAAATTTCCATGTAAGGAGAGTGCCTGAGAAAGAATCTGGTGATTTTGATCCTTTTAACCTAAAATGCTTTGGAATAGCTGAGGTATTAAAAAAAAAAAAAAAATTAAAAAAGGAATCTAGTGATTCTCAAATGATACTCCGTACTAAAGTAATTAATGAACTAATGGAGAAGTCATTACAGTATTTTACCAAAAACTATTTCAAATAATAAGCTTTTTTGCTAAATTTGAAATGGTGCTGATTTCTGGTTATAACATGCTGCAGGAGAACCTGAGCTGTGAGCTGCTGTGTTACCCCTCTGCCTCAGCAAGCATGTGTTTTGCTGGCAGACTGTGTGACGGCTTCCTGCCACACCAGTCTGTCTTCTCACCAGCAAATTCCTCAAAGTTCTCGAGCCCAAACCTCACCTAGCAGGTAACAGCCAGTAAACTCCAGCCCCTGAGTTCCTCAGAGATGTTTCTCTTCAATGCACAGCCCCTACCACTGTGCATTCACAGAAGATATTGTTTGTTGCTCTGTTAAGGAGTCAGTACATCACAGTTTTAGTTTAATTGGGGTAAATACATCCTTCCCCCTCAAAAACAGCACTGGATTTGTTTATAGTAAAACTAAAACAAGTTTATTAACAAAAGAGCATGGATGAAGTGATACCAAGTAAAAGAAATAAAGGTAGAGATGGTTATAAGCAAATAAAAGTGAAAACACATATCTAAACTTAGTTTAGCAAGTTACAGTGTTTGTTCAAAATGGTTACTCTCACCCCTAGTCTCCTTTTTAGCTTTTTGCTGGCCAGCTTGGCCAGGACGCATCAAAGAGATCAAATTGGATGGTTCCTTTGTCTCCTTAGGTGAAAGATAAAGATGGAGTCTCTTGTTCCTTATACAGTGGGAGTGGAACAATTTTTTACAGTGAGGGTGCTGCAGGCAGAAACCATGTATTTGGGTTGTTATTACTACTTCAAGGCAGGGGGTGTGGCAGCCCCCTCAACACCCCTAGTTCCATCACCTATGTCCTTGTATCCCCAAAGGGATGTCTTAGTCTTACAAGTCAGGAAGGCATCCTGGGGATTCAGTCTCCCGTGTGTCTCTGGGGAAAAGGAGCCATGTTAATTTTCTGTCTCTTGAGTTCAGGCTCAGGATAACCCTTGCTGGTTTAGCTCGACAGTTTTGTTTATGGCTCATATGTAAATTGAGGGAAGCCCACATTCCTTTGTCTAGGACAGACCTGCTTATTGCCTATATGTAGGTTAGTCTGTGTGGTCTTAAACATGTTTTAGTAACATCATAAACAGGGAAATCATAACTTCATATCAAACATTAACACATGCATTAATAACCAGCATGCTATTAGCTTTCATATGGTACCTCACAGGGCATATTTTATTGAAGTATCATTGTAGTAGTGTGTGTGGTGTGAATGCAGGGTGCTTGGGTCACACTGGTTCATGGTTGTGACTGAGAATTTTAAATATACTTGTTATCTATTCTAAATTTTAAAAAAGTAGCAAACTGCAGAAGAACAAGGAGATAATATGAAGCTAAAAGAAAATAGTGATTATGTTAAAGAATCAGGTACCGAATGAAATTACATAGGACTGATTTCTGATATATAGATGTGTGTGGCATGGTGTCTCTAGGAAAATCAGCTTCTCCATTGGAGGGCATGATCATTTAATGTATTAAGATGTATCACATTTTGTTTAAAATCAATTATTTTAATTTATAAAGTATTAATAAAAATATATCCCAAGTCTCTTCTGGCTATATACCTAATGATTATTTGTTAGAAGTTTCCCAAAGGCACCATGATATAGCAGTGGTAACTGATTCTGCATAGAGGATGTTCTGTGGTGTGTTGGGACAATCTAGGCTGGGGCTGGGGCTCTTTGGGAGATGCTAGTCCTGGGCACAAGTTTGGTTCGAGCAGCCCCCAGGATCTGAGGGTGGAAAGGTGGTGTGAATCCATCTGTGTTCTCAGCCTGGCTGAGGAACGCTTTGATGCATTTGAGGAGCTGGTCCTATCAAAGTATTAATTTTTTTCTTCCTTCTGTGTTTCTTCCTTCAATTTTGTCTTCTCTTGGTTGTCCTGCAGTGCATCACAAAGGGGGTCATGAAAAGTGACTGACTGCCTTATTGATGCATATTTTATTAAAATAAAGCATCTGCATGGGCAGCTCTGCATATTGCTCAGCCACCTAGGGATATCTGCACACATTCAGCAAGCTGTAAATTAGCTTCCATAGTAAGCGGTCACATACTCATTTATTTTAGACAAAAGCAACACAAACATGCAAGAGTATTCTTTCAAAGCAGTGTACTTCCTCCAGACTTGAACTTAAAAGTCCCATTTAGGTCCCAGTGATGTTGGGTAAAAGTTGGCCTACTTCCTTAGGCTCCTTTGCAAATCCTAGTGCTAGTCATTAATGAAAATAATTCCTCACTCACATAATGCCTAGCACAATGTGGCTGAGATCCCAACTGGGGCCTTTTGGAGCTGTCAAAGTGCTCCAAATGAGATATAATGCTTAATTAACCTGTTAAAGAGTTTAGTACTTTTTCCAGAGTACACGGAGTACAGCAGAAGGCAGCAGTGCCGTAATCTTGTACAGAGTTTAGGACTGGGAACAATGAACTCTTGAGTTTTAATTTCAGCTCTGCCGCTGTTTTGGCAAATCACTTAATGTCACTGTGCTGGGCTGTTTGCCCACTTGTAAAAGGGGGACAAAAATGCTACTTCACAGGATTGTGTCAAACCTTATGGCAGTCCTTGTCACAATGGGAGAATTGACAAGAATGGGGCCTCACTGGTCTTCTAACCAGGTCATTTTAAAACATTTTTATGAGTGGTAATTAAAGTATGAGAATTTTATTACATATCGTTCTTTACTGTGGTTTATTATACAACATGTTTCACTTGACACACATCACCATTTTACATACATACCGTGTACCACTCTTTAGACAAACAACATATACCACAATAGAGTCTCAAAAAATAAATACATCTGTTTAATCTTCACTCACGGGGTGAAACTTCAGAACTGGTCTGTTTTCTCAGAAGATAAAATATGAAGTCATTTCTGAAGAGCAGGATAGAAATTCCATCCTTAATCAGTGAACAAAATGGCAGGCTAGCAAGCTAGCCAGTAGGAATTATTAAATTAAAGGTGTGCTTTCAGAATACATGCATCATGTCCTCTGAGCACCAGAAGCCATTTAATCTTTGCTGGTGCACTATGAAGGTCAGTCCTGGAATGGAAAAGATTAGGGATATTTCTCAAGATGTTGAAAGGATTGTAACTTTAAAAAAAAGTCTATTTAAGTCTGTTGCAGTTATAAACTTACTGCCATAAAAGGAATGTGCTATATGTTGGTACGCTGCCAAGTTTGGGAAAACAAAAATATAACAGAGCTCTATAGGAGCTGAATAGGACTGGTCCCAATACAGACCCCTGATGGACATCACTGTTTACCTGTCTCCACTCTCACCTTTTATTCCTACCCTTTGTTTCCTGTCTTTTAACTGAAGTCCCTGGCAGTGCTTTCAGGATCATCTAAGGATCATTAATTTACTTTAATGACAAGCCTTTTGTTATCCTAATCACCTGCCTCTGTTATAAACAAACTCCCAGCCCCAAAGGCTGTGTTGCTCCCAGCTTCTGAACTCATCCCATATTACACTCAAGCTGTTGCAGTTAAGAGCTCTGGCTGGGGCTGGGGCAGAGGTGAAAGTAAAACGGTCCAGTCCGGTATGGCATACCGGCAAGAGCCGGTACGCTGTGCCGGACTGGACCGGCTTCTCCAGCGGTGATTTAAAAGGCCCAGGGCTCCAGCCGGATCTCCGGCAGCCAGGCTCGGGCAGGTATTTAAAGGGCCCAGAGCTCTGGCCCCTGTGGGGAGCCCCGGGCCCTTTAAAGCGCTGCCCGAGCCCCGCTGCTGGAGCTCCGGTGGCGCTTTAAAGGGCCCAGGGCTCCCCACAGCGGCCAGAACCTCTGGCCCTTTAAATCACTGCCGGAGCCCCGGGGCTCCTGCAGCCGGGCTTGGGGGGATTTAAAGGGCCCGGTGCTCCTGCCACTGCAGAGAACCCCAGGCCCTTTAAATCCCCACCAGAGCCCTGCCGCCGCTACCCCGGGGCAGTGGCGGCAGGGCTCTGGCAGCGCTTTAAAGGGCCCGGGGCTCCCCGCAGCGGCAGGGCTCCTGTGGTGATTTAAAGGGCCTGAAGCTCTGCGGCGGCCGGAGTCCCGGGCCCTTTAATTTGCCCCTGAGCCCCGGGGCTTCCAGCCGCCTCTGCAGCTGGTAGCTCCGGGATGATTTAAAGGCCCTGGGGCTCCCAGCCACAGCCCCAGGGCCTTTAAATCTTGAAAGGCCCCACCTCTTCCAGTTGAAGCCATGCCCCCGCCCAGGACTCTGGCAAACCAGTAAGTCCTTTAAATTACTTTCACCCCTGGGCTAGGGTGAGTAGACCTCCCCTGGATAACTCTCTGTTGCTGGTTCCAGTTCCAGTCCCCAACAATTGACTCTGGTTGCAGAGTGCAGTGCTCTGTTTCCTCTCCTCTTTTAGCAGTGGCCTCTACTAGAAGCAGCTAGATTAGCTCCTGCTTCTTGTTTCCATCCTTTTTTCAGGCCTTCAGGCAAGAGCCTTCACTATAGGTTAAAACAAGGAGGAGAAGGCAGCCCAACATATATAGCAGGGGTGGCCAAACTTACTGACCCTCTGAGCCGCATACAATAATCTACAGAAGTTCGAGAGCCGCAAGACACGCACAACCTGCCTCGCAGGGCAGTGCCTGCTGGGATACGGGACTAAAGCCCTGAGACCTCCCTCCCTACAGGGCAGAAGCCCCTCGCCCCATCACTTGGCTTCAGGGCGGAAGCCTAAAGCCCCCTAGCCCCCATTCTGGTGGAGAATGGGAAGGAACATGGGGGGGAGCCTCCGTGAGCCACAACGTAGCTGTAAAAGAGCTGCATGCGGCTCACAGGCTGTGGTTTGGCCATGCCTAATACATCATCTAAGCCCTCCTTGAACCACTAGCAAGTGATATGTGATCCACAGTTTGGGAACTGGCAATTTAGACTGTAAAATTCTTTAGAGAAGTGCAGCGTCTTAGCTATGGTGTTGTCAGGGGCAGCTCTATGTATTTTGCCACCCCAAGCACGGCAGTCAGAACGTGCCTGGGGCGGCAAGCCGCAGGGAGAGGCCTGCCGGTCGCCATGAGGGCGGCAGTCAGGCTGCCTTCGGCGGCATGCCTGCGGGAGGTCCGCTGGTAACGCGGATTCGGCGGCATGCCTGTGGGAGGTCCGCTGGTAACGCGGATTCGGCGGCATGCCTGCGGGAGGTCCGCTGGTAACGCGGATTCGGCATCCCTGCTGCCGAATTGCCGCTGAAACCACGGGACCGGCGGACCTCCCGCAGGCATGCCGCCGAAGGCAGCCTGACTGCCGCCCTCATGGCGACCGGCAGGCCTCTCCCTGCGGCTTGCCGCCCCAGGCACGTTCTTAGTGCACTGGTGCCTGGTGCCGCCCCTGGGTGCTGTATACCAAAGTTAGGTAACAAAATAATGAGGAATCAGTGCTGTGGCATCTCCCTGAAGGTAGGAAGCAGGAGTAGTTGTAAAAGAGGAATCAGTTTTGTGCGAGTAGAAAGTTGGCAACCCTACCTAAAACCCTGGTTCCAGTTGGGAGAGAAGCCTTGGTGTAAGGGATGTGTTCAGTGCATAGCTGGGGTGGGAGGGGTGTGTCAGGGGTATAGCTGTAACACACAGCACTGCAGAGATTCTTCACAGTGCTGCAGTCCATAGGGAAGCCCTGGGAGGCTGCTATAACTTAAACAGGCCCCCCCTGAGCTGCCTGCATTATGCTGGGGGTCTCTTCAGGTCGCAGAACAGTCCAGGACTGGGAGAGTGCAAAGGTGGCTGAAAACCATTTTACCTACCCTCTCCCTGGGCTAAGCATTCTGTGCACCCCTTAGAGAAGTGGCGGATACGCATACCCCTGGGGATATACAGACGTCTTCCAGGGGGTACATCAACTCATCTAGATATTTGCCTAGTTTTACAACAGGCTACATAAAAAGCACTGGTGAAGTCAGTACAAACTAAAATTTCATACAGACAAAATGAGAGAGTGAGCAATTTTTCAGTAAGAGCATGCTGTGACACTTTCGTATTTTTATGTCTGCTTTTGTAAGCAAGTAGTTTTTAAGTGAGGTGCAACTTGGGTTATGCAAGTCAAATCATACTCCTGAAAGGAGTACAGTAGTCTGGAAAGGTTGAGAGCCACTGGTCTAGAGGCACAGCGTAAAATCTCTCCCCAAGAATGGTAATTGGCATTAAAGATACTGGAACAGTGGTTTCTTCCTAAGTTCCTTGTAGTGGCCTGACTTCTTATTTTAGAAATCCAAGTTGCAGGTCTGATTCTGAACCCGTTGAAGTCTATGGCAAAGTAGAAACAGGATCAAGAGATTTAACTGATATCCAGATATGTTACCACTATCAGACATGGATTAAGGTTTCGTGGGGCCCTGGGCCAGAGCAAGTGGGGAGCCCCTCCCCACCCCTTCTGCCTGCAGTCCCGCCCCCCGTTCTGCCCCTTCCCCCGCTGCACTGCCCCATTTCACGCACAGTCAGCCCCATTCTGCCCCCCCCCACATTGCTGCTCTGCAACCTTGCTCCTTTCTGCCCCCACTCCCCCACTGCAGCCCCAACACCGGAGAAAGCTCTGCCCCTCCCCCACCATGGCCCCGGGCCGCAGCGGGCAGTGAGAGCTTCCCCAGCCCTGAGGCCACAGGAGGGAGCCAGAGCTCCTCCAGTCCCGGGGCCATAAGTGTAGTTTGACTGCTATGTTTGGGGGGACAAAGTGTGCCCACACATGCGTGCGCACGTGCACACTGAAGCCAGTCCCCTTGGTTCACTGGATCTCTCCTCCCATCTACAGCAATACCTGGGCTGCCAGTGCTGGGGGGGGTGAGGGGGGAGGGAGGGGACAGGATGGCATAACGGGGGAGCCCCAGCTGCTGCTGGAACCACTCTGGCATCGGCTGCTGCAGAGATGTCCTTGCTCTGGTGCTGCAGTGGTTGCCTCCCTGCTGGGGCTGCTGCTGCCCAGGGAACGCCACATGCTGGGTTCCTGCTCCCCACCGCCCATTCCCGTATCTTCCTTTCTTCCTCCTCCCCTTCTTCTCCCCTTTTTCTCCCCCCACCCCCTCTGCTCTGTCCCCTCTCCTCCCTGCGGGCATCAGGGTTGTAGAGGAAACAGGAGGGCACTAGGACCCAGGAGGCAGTGTCCAGCTGCTGAGGCAGGCTCCAGAGTGCAGGGGAAAAACTGCTCAGTCCTGCTCCGTCTGCTCCCCGTTAGCCGAAACATGCCAGGGAGGGGGGTCAGGGTACGCGGGTGCCTATTTTTCCAGGGCCCTTCAATTGGCTGGGGACAAGCCCTGTTGGCCCAGTGACTAATCCGCCACTGACCACTGTTCTCCTTCCAACTACACGCTCTCTTACTCTTGCTTGGAAATAACAGGGCAGGGATGTACAGCAGCTTCTTAGGCACATTTATCTTGCATTAGCTTATGCTAAAAATTATATATCTTTTGACTGTATTCTTCTTCCCTCCATCCCCCTTTGCACGTCATTTGTCAGCTTAGATTGTAAATTCTGTGTGGCAGGGATTATGGCTTTGTGTGTGTCTGCACAACACCTAGCTCAGGGGGGCCTGGTGCTGCTTCAGGCTTCTAGGAACTGCTGCAATACAAGTAATAGAAATAGCGCTTAAACTTCAAAAGAGAGAAGAAAGCCTTCTGCTGTAGTATTTTTTTATGAATGCTAGTTTAGTTTTATTGGGTTTTGTAGAGTTATAGCTTTACATCCTTTATCGATACCTGGGACCAATAGCAACAATTTGGTGAACACTGGCTTTTTCAGGTGATCAGGGTCTGTCTAGTTTGAAATCTTTGGGGTTTTTAAATAGCTTTTCAACAGCTTACACTTTGGGGAGTTGCAGTCCTGTTTATGTGTAACAAAAGAGGAAAAAATAGTTTGTGCTGCAGTGGTAAACAGCCTTAGGTTGTTAAGAAACAAATTTATGAAGCAAGCAGAGGGAAGGCACAACAGGAAAAATGAAACATGAGGAAAATATAAGGAGTGGAGACTAACATTTCTCCCTCCTTTCCCCTCACAAACAAATGTGCCAGCTCCTCTGTCATCCAATGGGACGTATCAATCTAAAGAATAGTGAACAGAGTGTAAAAAGTAAAAAAACACAAATGATGCTCTTTTAGAAAGTGTGAAATTGAGTATTTTTATTTTTCTATCATCTATTTCCCAGTGCAACAATGTTAGAGAATGTTGTATTTCTAAGTGGCTGCAATGGAAGATCTTTGGTAAACTACATATCAGACATGGTATAGGTAGCTTCTATCACACCTTGGCCTACAGAAATTGCTGACTGATGCCAAGGTCTCCAAAATAGCTGAGAGTTTTCTCAGCAGATTACTTTTAATAAATTAGGAGTACTATGTTGTGAATTTCTTATGAGCCAAGCCTACATAAAATAGTATCTACAGGAAACAAAGTTCCCATTGAGGCTAGTGGCAGTTTTGCTTGAGAAATGAGCACAGGACTGGGATTTGAATGATGTAAATGCAGACATTAGGAACTAGATACTAGTCTTATTCTTTGAATTACAGTTTGTATTGTGGTAG
This sequence comes from Malaclemys terrapin pileata, assembly GCF_027887155.1. Classification (NCBI taxonomy): domain Eukaryota; kingdom Metazoa; phylum Chordata; order Testudines; family Emydidae; genus Malaclemys; species Malaclemys terrapin. The sequence continues at coordinate 62,588,320 of NC_071505.1, forward strand.
CACCCACAGTTTGCTAGATGCTGTTCACATCCACGCAGGTGGACACAGTCTCTGCCCTGAGGAGTTTACAAAACTGAAAGGCGATATTATGCAATCGTTTTTTACAGAAGCCAGTTGACTTCATTGACAAATTCTGCATGCAAATCAATGGTATGTTATGGCCCTAAGGAGTGCATCTGTTAAATTGGTATACATTTGCAATATACATTATTCTAATGAGAAACCAATCAGTGATCAAATGGAGAATGCTCTGCCAACAGCCCCCTTTATACTAATGGGGGCTTCAGCTCTTGTGTCTCCACTGACCACATCTGTGGGGGTGTGGCCTGGGAAGACCAGTGATCTCTCAGAAGTAACAAAATTCTGATTAATTTACACTTGAAATCACTACAGAGATGGTGTTCTCCTTTTCACTCCCTCCCTCCTACTTCCAAATTCATTCACGAGAGTCCAAGGAAGTATTTCAGCCTTAGCACTAAAACTTGGCAAATATTAAACATTTCACCTTACTTGTGTGACTGTGTCATGTAATAGATACAATTGCTGTATAGGGACATAAGATCACTGACTGAAAGCAAGCCATACCCTTTGTCCATCTTGCTATATAAAGTTCTTTTTAACACTTTCAGAGTCCATTATCTAACCTTAGCAACACAGCTATGTCTTTGCTAACTGAATGATTTTTTCCTAAAAGAGCCTTTTGCAACCATAACCACTAGATGGTGCTCTCCTATTTAGATAATAGTAAAAACAGTATTAACTATAAGTTATCCAGTAAGAGCATGTTGGAGACCCCTACTCTTGGGGCACCCAGCTTTTTAATTGTAGAATACATCTTTGTTCTTTGCCTGACCTGCAGAGTGACATCACTGCCTTTCTTCCTGTTGCACTGTAGCTGCCTGACTCACAGGCTTTGACACAAGCCAGATGGCTGCGATTGGTAGGCGCACAGGCTGCCTGGTACTGCAGTTGATGAAACAGAATAGGAAGACGTTTTATGATCAGTTGCGGGAGCACAATAAGACTGCAGCTTTGCTAGGTAATTACATTTTCACTGCACACTTTACTTCTCACAGTGAAGGTCACTAGAAAAAAATACATTTTTATTTGTACTGTTTATTATGTATAGATCTTTGATCTTTTATTAGTCAGTAGTCTGCTCTGGAGGATTTTTTTTTAACTAGTTCTGCAGTCACTCGTGAAAATGACATGTTTATTTATGTTTAATGGTTCTTTCGAGCTGTTCGTTGTGTGGCACTTACCTTCCTTCTCTCTTTTGTCTCCATTTAGTAACATAAAAATGTTTTGGTTTTGTAGTGAGTTTAGTTTGGAGAAGTCAGAGTTCAGGCATGTTAATACAAGCAGATTTCTGTCAGATACACTCCAGAGTGATGTGATAATATATATTACTGTTTGTTATGTGTTTGTTCTTCAGGGGTCAGAAGAGACCATGCACAGACTTCTCTTCTGGTTCAGGAAATGTACAAGAGAAAATCATTCCTGAGTACATTTCTGGGCATTTCTATTCTGTAACCATTTTAAAAAAACGTGTCTTGGAAGAGGTTGAGAGGGGTGCATTGTTATTCAAATCATTAACCCTATGGGGCCTAATCCTGCTCCCACTGAAATCAATGAGAACTTCACGATTGACTTCAGTGGGGGTAGGTTTGAGTCCCCAGTGTCAGTTACTGCAATAATCTTCTGAAGCAGACTGCAGCTATGAATGGCTATCCTGTGAGGCAGCTGCATTTCATCCTTCCTATTGTGAGGTAAACAAAACCATCACCATAGACACATGTTGCATCTTACAAAATAAAAAATCCCCACTGCCATATCCCTCTCTTCTATATTAGTGCCAGCTGGAAAATTGCTTAAATGTATCCCTTGGAGAATTTAAGATATAAATTATCTTTATTTAAAGAAATGATTTTCCCATTATTTTTCCTGATAACTGGAAAGTTTTTTGTTAAAATAAAGTTTGGCTTTGTTTAACCAACCAGCCAACTGAACAGTTTTTCATAATGGTTGGTTTGCAGCGTTCACCACATAGACATGTGTTTTCAGTAAATTTTTAATTGCAAATTTGGGTTGCCCTGCATTGCACGACATTAAGATTTCCCCCCTGCCTGGTAACATAAAGAGCTGCAGCATTGTATGCTATGTATTCTAATTAACAAATGTAAACAAGCTTAAAGCAGAAGGCAAAAAGGGGCTAAACCAGCTAATAAATGTGCATTCAGAATTTTAGTCTTATGTTTTCTTTTCAGATAGAATCATAACCATCAGTTTTGCTATGAATGTATCTAACATTTTTGATGTTTTCATCTTTTTTTTTTTTTCCCCTACTCAGCTCTTGCCCCTGTTCTTTGCCTCTGGTTTTGTTGGTGAGGATATCACAGTGATGTCTGCATTCAACCTGCTGCATTTGGTGACAAAGAGCCAGCCAGTGGCCCTGCGAGCCTGTGGGCTTCCCTCAGGTTGAATGGGTGCTGCTTGTTGTGTCATGCATATTGAGGGCCCTTTTAGGAATGGGTGTCTCTGCTGCAGGAAATGATACACTATGGCTTACTAAATTTAGTTGTAATTTATTAGAGTTCTCTGTTGAAGCCGGAAGTTTGTGATAAATCACTGCTTTGCTTTTAGTGTATTCATAGCCCAGATTTTAGAATGCTTTGGAAACATTGTCCAGCTTCCTTGCCCAATATGATATCATATCTCAAATTTGATAGCATCTTCCTGTCCCCTGACACAGACTATGCAGTTAGCCTGAAAATCACAGTTGTATTACATATTGCACACGGTTTTAATAAGAAATTGCTTAGCAGCATTTAATATATGAAATATTATTATTTAATAAGTGTCTTAAGAAAATGTTTTCAAAATACTGTTCAAGTGCGTTTAAATCTTTTTCAGCATTTATTCCTTTGTGTGTGTGAAATTTTTATTGTAAATTTACTTTTATTAATAGTGCACACAAAGGTTCATGCAGGAAGTGATGTGAGCTGTAATGTAATTTTCTTCCCCTTACAATGTGTACTTTATTTATGTGATACTATAGTTCAATCAAACAAAAATGCTCCATCACGGCTGCTCTTTTTTAGAAAAAACATACACCTTTAAAAAAATGCAGAGAGGAATAACCACACTTCATGTGTAATGCCCCACTCCTGAATTTGGATTTGCAAAGGCGGCCGTTGGGGCTTAAGGGCCCATCCATGTGAATCTGACTGCAGGACCTTAGTCTAAATGTTTAATATCGGCATTTAAACAGTAACATATGTAATATCTTTATAAGATACCAGATCTGACTATTTGACAGGAAATGACAACTTTAGTGGATTAATTTTTAGAATTCAAAGGCTATCTGGAATTATTTTTTTAAGAAGTCAAAATAAAAACTAAGATGCAACTGTAAATAATCACTGATTGAAATCCCAAGTAACGTTCCAATTTGGGCATTTGTTATGCACCCATCGCCAATGGATATAGGCACAAAATACAACAATTAAAGCATCATTGTGATTTGCTAATATCATTTCAGATCAGCATATAGTATATGGAAGGAGCAACAAAGAGTCCTGTGGCACCTTATAGACTAACTAGCATGACATGATGTGCCTGACGAAGTGGGCATTCACCCACGAAAGCTTATGCTCCAATACATCGGTTAGTCTATAAGGTGCCACAGGACTCTTTGCTGCTTTTTACAGATCCAGACTAACACGGCTACCTCTCTGATCTATGGAAGGAGTGTCATAAACGCTTTCGTGATAGACACAACAGTTAAGTTTAATTGATTTTTCTAGAGCTGATTATAATTTTTTTTGAACTATCAAAACTGAGCCCCAGTTTTGTGGCATAGGGGTCTATTTTCCTTTCCATAACTCCTATTAACTTAAACAGGAGTTACAAATGAACCTTGATAAGGAGACGACAAACCCCATTTTGTCAGCCCGATCTTTGCTTCCAATTATATGTGCTGCTGACCCAGGCTTCAAATCCTAAAAACAGAGGACAAGCAAATTTCCTAACTTATTATGCACCTTTGATGTGAGCTCACACTGGTGAGACCTGCCTTAAAATGAGGCATTTACAGCTTTCCTGTTCATTTTGTGCCTATTCTAACAAGCAGATCTCAAAGCTGGTCTGTTAGGAACAGAATCTGACAGAAGTATTTCTAGTGCATACCTGCTCATGAAGCATTGCATTAACCATTTTGTCACCTGTGTCACTGACATAATCAATATCACATGTTTTATTATAACTTTTATAGCTCTGCAATTTATTTCTGTTTGTATGATCCATAGCTACCAAAACTTTAACAGATCAGTTACACTGACTACTTTATAGATGTATATTATAAAACAAAATTCATCCACTGATAGCAGAATAATGTATAACTGCATATTTCATGTGTTCTAAGAGGAAACTGAATTTCCTAGACACTTATAAATTAATGTTGACCAATTTTGTATTCAATTTGTTTATGTGTAGTAGAGGTGGGGAACAGAACTAAATGGTGAAGGATGCATCATATAAATGCAAGAATAAGTCCTAGAAGCAACATTTGCATAAATGCCACAGCCCAAATGGATCTTGAGTTTACCTTCAGAGACAGAGAAGTGCCCTGTTTTCTTTGGAAGTACAAGCATTTTATGAAAATTATTTTTTGCCCTCCCCCCATCATATTCTGCACAAAATGTATAATGTATTACTGTATCTCTTTGTGCTGTGAGCACATCCGGTCTCAAGATAAGCAGGATTAGGTCTACTTTTAGTTGGATAGAAACTTTCACAGAAAATCCAGGTGGTACAAGAAGTGGTTTAGGAGGTATAATTTCACATGAGTCACTTAATGAACCAATGCCACCAAATGATTTTAGGGAGCAGTGTGCTGACATAGGTTCCATCTTTCAAATGAGGCATAAAACCAAGGCTGTAGTCAGTTGTGGTGGTTAAACTATCTTATAATTGGTAAACTGGGATTACTCACATCAGTAAAGTACCACACTTATAATATTTGCTGGATTGGGCACAATAATATAATTTTTATGGCCATTTTAATTTTCTGGATGATACCCAGAATCAGCTGTTGCCTTTTATGAATAAGTGCTTCAGTCCAAATATGTCATCTATATACTGCCCCTAAGCTTTGCTTGTGCTATAAAATGGAGTGCATATATACTGTCATTTATAGATTAGGACCAAATGAAAAAGCTTTTTTGCTTTTCAAAAACAAATACATTCAATTTCATTTCAGAATAGTACATGCGTTAATTTTCAGAACTATCTGCTTTTTATTTCGAGTAATTCTTCCCAATCCCAAAATCTTCAGTATATTGTAGCTCTTGTCTTATGGATACACACTGAGTTATGTTATAAACGCTATACCTTTCATATCATTATTATTCTTAATTTGGTGGAAGGTTTGTTTGTTTGCATTTTTATAATCGACATATTAATGCCTGAGGTATAAATGCATCCTTCTAACTATACAAAATAATAGGATTAAACATTTCAATGTATTTTTTTAATCGAACATATAGTGGTGAGCAGGGAACAATTTGCTACAATGTACCCCAGTACTCCAAATTTCCAGTAGATGGCACTAATCATATATTCTTTTGCCTAAATAGAGCAGAATGAAAAGCTTCCACTTTAGAAATCATTCATACATAGTACATTCTGAGAATTTAGTTTAAAGTGTGTATAAACTATCATAAGAAAAGCATGAGCATTATGAAAAATCACACAAGTTTGGGCTTATACACAAACTTTATTCATATAATGTTAGAGGTTTCCTCATTTCCAGTAACAATTGCAACTCTATTATACTTTCACGTGATTTAGAATAAACTGACCCTGTTTGGCCCTGATCCAGTGCACTCCATGTCCATTGAAATGTAGGAGGTAGTCAGCATCTCTCAGGATTGGGTTCATAATGAAATAGATCTGTTTTGAAATCTTTTAAGATAAGAACAAATTTTCCTTTGGCTACTTTAATGCATACCAGCAAGTAATGGATACAAACAGCAATTATGCATATTCCATATACATATGTTTTCTGTAGCAGACCACCAAGTTATAAAGAAAAACCTTACTTTGCTTTGCTGTGTCTTTGAATTATTATGGGCTCTCATTCCTTTTAAAAAGTGTCCTTTCTTTTTTTAACACTTTGAATGTTGTGCTGCTTGCATCACATTTTTTTGCATGAGATAGAAATCTGTTTTTCTGCTATTGTAGATCAAGAAAGATTACAGTATTTGTAAAAATTAAGTAAAAGTAATGATACAAAAGTCTAGAGAGTTTGGGTATGCTTACGTGCACATTTTCTAATAGGTATATGAAATAATAAAGACTTAAATGATGATTAAATTGTTGTGCAGTGTTTAATTACTAGAATGATTAAGAGTACTGGCAAACCATTTTTCTAGGATATGGTTGTTGTATTACAATACATCTATATGAAAGGGTGCTGGGCATATGGTGTAAGTCTCTTTTATTAAACAAATATATGTAGTAAGTTTTTTTTTCATAACACCTTTTATTAAATCTCAATTAATTTTAAATTGGAAATATAAGTAAAATATACTGAATATATAATGAATAGTTACAGTATCAAAATTCAAAATTGGACTGTTTGCAGTAATCAATTAACGTAAAGGATTACATGTAGGGGCAGCTCTTGCAAACATGAGTAATTCACGTGTATAAACCACGTGAACTCTGCGACTACTCATGTCAGTTAAATTAACTCTCACACATAGTTTTTGCAAAACCTGGCTTTTACAACGGAAGTTCTGAAAACTTGAGTCAACCATGTTCCCCCCTCTCCTGCCTACGCATCCACCAAAATTGTAATCACGATTAGATTTTATACAGATTGTGTATATACTGTGTAACTTAAATATTCCTAAATGTATTTGTTGTGTGTGTATATGTGTACATATTATTTTCATATATGCTGTAACTTTTCCATAGTTTCTCTTAGTGTGTTACCAAGGATGTAATATAGCAGATGTCTCTTCGTGTGGTTTGAAAAAAAAAAATATTGATGAGAAAGATAATATATACTAATTCTAGCAACACCCACTAATACTCCTATGGTTAAGTGCCTGTCAGTGTTTTCATTATAAATCCCTGTTTTGTGGGATTTATAACTTACTTACTCTGAGCTTAAATTTGTCATACAAGGTCTCAGATACATGTGCTTTTGTCCCCTCTCCAGACAGTATTTTAAAAAAGAGAGAGAGAGAGAAAAGCAAATTCACTGTTTTTTGAAGATTTAAAGAAATGAAATTTTATGCGTCTATGATCAGAATACTGTTTTTATCTGAAATACAATTTTTCATGTTGCTAGTTCATTAGTTTGCCAGGATGTAGAGAATTACTCAGCTAATGCTTGCATAGAGTGTTGAAGATGGAAAAGTACTATGTAAGCGCCATAGTAAATAGTATGTTAATGTATGTATATATACTTAACATGAAAATGGTGCTTACAGTTGTCACTTATAGAGACTCGGTACTTTTCTTTAAGATGTTTATTGTGTATATCCTAGCGACATCATAATAGCACCCTGTTATAACCTGACATGGTAGGTTGTTGTCATATCTATGTGATGGCTCTAAAGGAGGAAGACGCACTATTTGAGGTAAAAAATCACCTTTGTAAAGGTGCCTGAATGGAAATTTACTCAGATATTTTGGTCACTTAGGAAAATAATGTATTTAAATCCATAATTGTTTAAATATTGTACATTTGTATATGTGCAATGTAAAAGGTTTTGTTCAATATTATTTGTTCATTCTTTAGTATCAAAGAGGGAATGAAATGTATTCATAAAATTGGTTGGTTTGAGTAACATTCATATTATACCTTATACTTGCAAAAATCAGGAATGTGTATAAAAGGCTGAAATTCCTTCCTTAGCATCCTCTTCTCTGCCCCATATTAGAGCAGTAACCAACAGGGAATGCTTTCCACGTGAGCTACACAATATAGGCATATCATGTTAAGTCATTGGTGTCCACCCCTCTTTTTTTCAGTTGGACCTCTGCAAGAAATTGTTGGACAGGCAGTCTTGATTCCTCCAATGCTACGTCCCGGCATTGTTGCCAGGGCCTCTCATTTTCTGTGTATTCATCTCTTATATCTCTTTCTTTGTCTCTGTTCCTTTTCCTTTGCATTCTTTTTCTGCATTTGTTTTCTTGGGTTTTTGTCCTCTCCTCATTCTCTGACTGACTAGAAGGCTCTGTTACATGCTTCATCTGGTGGGAAGTCCCTTGGTAGTACTGAGTGGCCCGTGCTTAGTGGCTGAGCACCATGCTGTGAGAGAAGAGAAGCTGCTTGGAATGATGGGCAGGGACCTGTGCTCCCATCTTTGCAAACAAAGAGCCACTTCCACAGTCTGTTGCATTAGAGATCCCAGTGGGAGCAGAGTGGCAATGCAATGATGACTTTTAAGAACCCACCCAATCACATGGGGTTCCCAAACTTTTTACTGGCGCAATCCCATTTTAATGAAGTATTTTCTGCTGGGATTCCAGAAGAGCAAAATGACATCCTCTGCACAACGTGACCTTGCCCACACCGTACGTGTGAGACCATGCTGCACGGAGGATGCCATTTTGCTCTTTAAAATGGTGTTCTCCACACAATGTGACGGTGTGTATAAGGTCACTCTGCAGAGGATGCCATTTTGCTCTACAAAATGTCATCCTGCGTGCAAGGACATGGTGCATGATCATCATACGTGCTAGATTACACTGTGCGGAGCAAAATGACATCCTCTGCACATTAGGGACTGCTGCAACCCCATAGTTTGGGAACTGCTGCAGTAGCATGTTTGCAGGGCAAGCATGGGGTAGTTTTGGGATCTCAGAACTTTCTTAGCCCACGTTGTTCCACTTCCATGCTCCACACCACCCTGACTGAGGTAGCTTGCCCCTTCCTCTGAGCTTGGGAAACGCTAGGATAATTTAAAGATGGATTTTCAGCTTTAACTCAGGGTTTCGTTGTTTTAGAGACTATACAGTTGTGGGCAGGAAAAATGAATATTTTGCCAGCAATTATCATGTTCTTGTTTAACTTTTGTGTATAAATAGCCCCATAGGCTTGAGAATTCCTCAAGGGCAACAAAGAAACTCTCCCTGGTCTAATGAGTTTGTAATCCAGGTTAGAGAGGATATGATCAGGGCCGGCTCTAGGTTTTTTGCCGCCCCAAGCAAAAAAAATTTTGGCTGCCCCCCGTCCCAGCCCTGGGCTCCTCACTGCACCTCCCTGCTGCCCCAACCCTGGGCTCTCCCCCACCACCCGCACCCCCCGCCCTGGGCTCTTCCCCCCCCCCCCCCCGAGCCACACACTCCTGCCGCCCCAGCCCTGGGTTCTCCCCCACACACACACACACCCTGCCGCCCCATCATTGACCCCACACACACCTCCTGCCGCCCCAGCCCTGGGTCACTGGTAACTCGCTCCCAGGGCGGGTCATTCAGCAGGAATTTTGGATGTGCACAGAACACAGACAGGATTGGTTCCCATATGATTACAGAACTACAGTAAAGTGGAACAATTTTCAGCTTGTGTGATTGGAGGATATCTGGATGCACATTATAAGACTGTCCTCCATAAATGAGGAAAAGTTGAGGTGCCTTTATTATTCTTTTGTTCCACTCTTTCTATGGGGAATTTGCCAATGCAATATCACTGTCTTCCTTTTAAATAAACAAAAGGCAATGGCTGTTGAAAATAGCAATTCTAGTCCTAATAACCTCTGGGAAGCATTTCTTGCTCAATTTTATCCTACTTTTTCTACAGCAAGTTACAGTGGGTCAGTATATTTGATTTGGGAAAAATGAAGTAACAGCTGCCCAAACTAGGCTTGAGCACTCCTGAATTTTGAGGTGTTCAAATCTGGAAGGCAGGTGCTGGGGGGGGAGGGGCTGTGGCTCCGCAGGGTAGCACGGCAGCATGTATGCGGCAGCGTGTCTGGCGCTGCGCGAAGCCAGACACGCTGGTCTGTGTGGCACGGTAAGGGGGTTGGGGGGTTGGAGAAGGGGTAGTGGGTTTGGGGGGGCAGTCAAGGGACAGGGAGCAGGGGGGGTTGGATGGGGCGGAGGTTCAGGGGGGCAGTCAAGGGACAGGGAGAAGGGGGGATTAGATGGGTCAGGGGCTGGGGGGGGAAGTCAGGGAACAGGCAGCAGTTGGATAGTCAAGGGAGTCCCAGGGGTTTGTCAGGGGACAGGTAGGGGGTGGAGTCCTAGGGGGGAAGTTGGGAGGGGGTCTCAGGAGGGGGCAATCAGGGGACAAGGACCAGTGGGGCTTAGATAGGGGATGGAGTCCTGGGGGGGCAGCTGGGGCAGGGGTCCCAGGAGGGGATGATCAGGGCACAGGGAGCAAGGGGGTTGGATGGGTTAGGGTTTCTGTGGGGGGCAGTCGGAGGGAGTGGATGGTGGCAGGGTGGGGGCTACCCTCCCTCCCCATGGAGTGTCCTATTTTTTGAATGTTAAAGTATGGTATCCCTACTCACAGTGCAGCTCTCCATTCATAGCAGGCTGCAGAGTGAGGTTTCAGCTTCCTCACTCCCTCCCCCTCCTTCCTGTTGGTAGTGGCCAAGGGAATGCTGGGAAATGTAGTTCTTTCCCTGCTCCTGGGCTGGCTCTATAGGCAGGGAGCTAACCAAGGAACTACAGCTCCCAGGGTCCCCTGTTGGTTCTCAGCTCCCATGCTGGATCCCTGCCGCCCCTGCAAATGGGCTGCCCCAAGCACGTGCTTGCTTTGCTGGTGCCTAGAGCCGCCCCTGGATATGATGCAGACGGAGATGACATCGGGCAAGAAGAAGGGAGGCTTACACAAAATAAGGTTTCTTGTTCCTTCAAATTTCCCCCTTTAAAAAAAAAAAATCTAGATATTATTAGGTTGACCAGGGGAAACAGGAGACTGGAGAGGATGTGGTGAGCAGTAGGTTTTGAGGAGGCATTTGACAGAGGTTGCATTACATACAGAATCAGGGTAGTGAGCAGCCTGGGATAACGCCCAGATGTGTTGTGGGGGAAGGATATACAGAATTAGCAGAGTGAGAGAGAAGATGTTAGCTGGGCAAGAGTTGCATAGACACTGAAGGTGGTGGTAATGCATTTGGAGTTGATGTAGGTAGGAGGTGTTCTGGATACACTGAAGGGACTTCCAAAGGGGAAGGGTGTCTGCCATGAGTTTGATGGCAGCCTTTTGAATAGACCTGCAGTGGTACAAAGTGCGAGTCGGATAAGCAAGGAAGGGGAATGTTGCCTTAGCATAAGTGTGGCATTACCAAGGCGTGGACAGAGATTTTGGCACTAAGAACGGAGTGGAAGAGATGTATGGTAGAGAAGTGTTGTCTAACGTGCGGCCCTCTAGGGAGACTGTTAAAGCACCTTAAACAGAAAATTTGCTTTTGATTACAAATTGAAAATGTGCTCTGTCTGCCATGCCTTGGGATGTAAAAAAGGAAGTGTTAGAATTGAGTCCATCATTACGGGAAGGAAATATCTGGGCATCGTCTCTCCTGCAGCCTCAGGAGCAGCTCTGATTTGACCAAGGTATGCTCTGAGCAGCTGTTGTTCTTTTCCTGCTGCATTTACTCAATAGTTCCCCTCTGGCTACCTGCTGTGTTACAGGCAAGAAAGACGGAGTAGCTCTGGCTACTCCATTGCCAAGTATCCTGCTGAACTGTGGGAGCACCAAGGAGAGCACAGCAGGATAGGAGCTCAGCTGGGTCTTCCTGAGCCTGTGGGAATAGCTAGCGAAGGATGGGCTCCCTCCTCCACATAACTGTGTAGGGGAAAGGGAAAAGAGAAGCTGAGAACCAACAACCACTTATGGATCCTTGTTTTTCAGCCTTAGCCCTGGTGCAGGTTAGAGCATTTTGGGGGCTAACTCCTGCCAGCTGGCAATAGTCCCGTAGGCACCAAATCTATGCTGGGGATAGCTGGAGCACAGTATGCTCCAGCCATGTCCTCAATACATCTCTCTGTGCCGATGGTCGTAGGCGTAGGAGCCAGCTGTGCCTGCTAGGAACTCTTAAACGCTAGGGGACTTGCAGGTAGTTTCAGCTCTAAGCAACGCAGAAGGACACAAACAGGGCAGAGAATGTGCCCCAAAATATCGATTGTGGCACCTTGGCCTTTTGAAATACTGTGTTCTGTCCGCAGGCTGAAAAAGGTGGCACATCGCTATTGCCAAGGAAGTTACCAGGAGGATTTAGCAACAGCCTGAATAACTATAGGTTGCACACCACTGTGGTAACTGCTGGCAAATGCTGACTTTTTAATTGTTTCTACTGCAGGTTAGACCTTTATTAAAGTTGTGGGAATATACATATTTTGATGGCTTACTGAAATATTTTTAAACGCACAAGATAGCTGAAAGGACAGCGCAATTTGCTATTTTTAAATTTAGCTTAATTCTTATGTTAATAAAATATTTCCATATGTTATGTCTTCATTTTTATGTAGTGCCTGGTGAAAGGTGTCAAAATGACAGCATTGGAATCAGAAGTCTCCTTTCTGGGGAGAAGAAAGATAGCGTAGTATAAGTTTCTCCCCGCTCTGCCAACCTGTCTCAATCTTGGCTTGTGTGGTTCACTTGTAAGGATGAAGAGAATAGGTCAGTCTCCATGCTTACTCAGTTCATAGCCTTTCTGATGAGACTGCCAACGGAGGAGCCAGTTACGACGGTGAGGATGGTTTCTTTTACGTGGATGTTACTGTTGGGAGCTATGCTGAGAGTATCAACTCATATCACATAGGCCACTGAACAATTATAACCCAATTCAGACTCAGAACTTAAAGATAAAAAACTTCATGTCCTATTACCACCCCCCCATAGCTACCCTGTTCCCAGTTTGTCATTAATTTAGAGGTTTAGTGTCATATTGGTTTTTTTTTTTTTTCCTTCATGAAGGTATATAATTAGGGCTGTTGATTAATCGCAGCTAGCTCACGCAATTAAACTAAAACAAATTGTGATTAATCACAGTTTTAATTGCACTGTTAAACAATGGAATATCAATTGAAATGTATTAAATATTTTTTAATGTTTTTCTATATTTTCAAATATATTGATTTCAGTTACAACACAGAATACTAAGTGTACAGTGCTCACTTTATATTATTATTACAAATATTTGCACTGTAAAAATGACATAGTATTTTTCAATTCATCTCATACAATACCATAATGTAATCTCTTTATTATGAAAGAGCAACTTACAAATGTAGATATTTTTTTTTTGTTTTGAGTTTGAGTGCAGTTATGTAACAATCTAAAACTTTAGAGCCTATAAGTCCACTCAGTACTACTTCTTATTCAGCCAATCTCTAAGACGCAAATTTGTTTACATTTGCGGGAGATAATGCTTCCAGCTTCTTATTTACAATGTCACCTGAAAGTGAGAGCAGGTGTTCACATTGCACTTTTCTGGCTGGCATTGCAAGGCATTTATGTGCCAGATATGGTAAATATTCATATTCCCCTTCATGCTTCGGCCACCATTTCATAGGACGTGCTTCCATGCTGACGGTGCTCATTAAGAAAACAATGCATTAATTAAATTTGTGACTGAACTCCTTGGGGGAGAATTGTATATCTCCTGCTCTGTTTTACCCACATTCTGCCATATATTTCACATTATAGCAGTCTTGGATGATGACCCAGCACACATTGTTCATTTTAAGAGCACTTTCACTGCAGATATGACAAAACACAAAGAAGGTATCAATGTGATATTTCTAAAGATAGCTAAAGCACTGGAACCAAGGTTTAAGAATCTGAAGTGCCTTCCATAATCTGAGAGGGATGAGGTGTGGAGCATGCTTTCAGAAGTCTTAAAAGAGCAGCATTCCAATGTAGAAACTACAGAACCTGAACCACCAAAAAAGAAAATCAACCTGCTGGTGGCATTTAACTCTGATGATGAAAATGAACGTGCATCAGTCCGAACTGCTTTGGATCTTTATCGAGCAGAACCCATCATTAGCATGGACACATGTCCTCTAGAATGGTGGTTGAAGAATGCTGGGACATATGAATCTTTAATGCATCTGGTACATAAATATCTTGCAACGCCGGCTACAATAGTGTCATGAGAACACCTGTTCTCACTTTCTGGTGACATTGTAAACAAGAAACGGGCAGCATTATCTCCTGCAAATGTAAACAAATTCGTTTGTCCGGATGAGTGACTAAACAAGAAGACTGAATGGACTTGCAGGCTCCAAAGCTTTAAATTGTTTTATTTTTGAATGCAGTTATTTTTTTGTACATAATTCTACATTTGTAAGTTCAACTTTCATGATAGAGATTGTATTACAGTACTTGTATGAGGTGAATTGAAAATACTATTTCTTTTGTATTTTATAGCACAGATATTTGTAATAAAAATAAATATAAAGTGAGCACTGTACACTTTGTTCTGTTGTAATTCAAATAATATATTTGAAAATGTAGAAAACTTCCAAAATATTTATATAAATGGTGTTCTATTATTGTTTAACAGTGTGATCATGCGTTTAATCGCGAGTAATTTTTTAATCATTTGCCAGCCCTATATATAATATGTCAGCATTTTTTCTAGGACCTTTTGGAGTTTGTCTGTAATGCAAGGACAGTGACCCCATATGCATATATCCTTGAAAGAGGCTGATCTATAATATCTCCAAATTTTCTAAGTACCAGGATTGCTCAGTTTTACTGAAGGTGCTTCCATTTACAAAGCACTACGCCACCTTAATCACAGTAATCCTAAAAAGAATAGACGGAGAAGCCCTATAAGGTAGTTATAGTCACCAGCCAGCCTGTGCAAGATAGTTGCTTGAGTGCTTTGCCCAGTCTGTGTATAAATCTGTGATCATGATTTTGAAAGGATGTAAAACCAAGCTTAAGTGACTAGTGGTGATATTTCAGCAGTGCACAGGACACAATTGCCTCCAATAAGGAAGTAAAGGGGCATCCCCTGGAGATGATATACAGAGCTATTTTTCCCATATGAACAACACTTTAAAAAATGTTTTTTACATTTCAAAAACAGCTCTGTATTTCTTCTCCATGGGATGAGTCGTTTCTCACAGGCTCTGTCTCAGCAACATAGCCACCATTGTTCCACTGGCAGTTTTATGGAACTAAAGGGGAAAATGCTAGACATGAGATGAACCAGGCACCCACATCTCCCAGTGACTCTAGCACTAAAGCATGAGATGATAAAAAGAAAACAATTGGTTCCAATACCAATATCTAGCTTAAAAGGAGAGTGTACAAAAAAGGGATTTTTGTTCTGTTTTGTTTTGTTTACACTGCTATCAGTCATTAAAATCTTTGGAAGTTTGATTTTTGCACGAGAAACTTATGATAGAGCTGAAAATATCTGGAGAGAGAGATGGCCTATATATGTGGATCATCAACAAAACATCATGGCCATGGTTTGTTGATGATCCATTCAGATTAAAAACAAATTAGACAACTCCAGAGGTACAACTCCATTGTAAGTTTCCCATGCAATAAAATACTCTTTAAAAGAACCAGCTTTCCCCTTTACTGCGTCATCTCTTCCTTCTATCCCTCCTGAGTGTTAAAATAAAAGAGCGGGGTTATATTTATTTAATTGGCACCTGACCCAAAATATCCTCTCCAGCACTCAAATTTTCAACACACAGTGCTGCGAAAATGGTCTCTTTCTCCATTGCTACTGCTTGTTTGAAACTGCAAATGGTATGGGATGTAGGTTGGATATAGTCACCTGAAGCAAGGAAACGAAGGAGCCATTCCACGAAGAAATACAGAGCTATTTCCTCCTCCCTCCCAATATATGAAACAGTAATTTTAAGACCGAGATTTGTATTTTATTTAAAGTTAGCTTTGCAGATATTCAAAATAATAAGTCTTTGTCTTGCTAGTTGAAGAGAATCTTCTGAACAACACTTTAAATAACTCAAAGATGGTCTTTGATTGAATTCAGCTATGAGGAAACTTAGAACAGAAACAATGAACCAAAAGATGGAGTTAAACAAAAGTTGTGGATTAAAGGGGGGAAATCTAGAAAGTTAAATTAGAATTTAACATAAGACTTCTAATATGTAATTTTAGTAAGGCTGTCAAGAGATTAAAAAAATTAATTGCGTGATTAATTGTGCTGTTGTTAATAGAATACCTTTATTTAAATATTTTTGACTTTCTATATTTTCAAATATATTGATTTCAATTACAGCACACAATACAAAGTGTACAGTGCTCACTGTATATTTATTTTTATTACAAATATTTGCACTGTAAAAACAAGAAATCATATTTTTCAGTTCACCTAATACAAGTACTGTAGAGCAATCTCTTTATCATGAAAGTTGAACTTAAAAATGTAGAATTATGTGCAAAAAAAATAGGAGATAACGTTGCCCACTTCTTGTTTACAATGAAAGTGACAGCAGGCATTCACATGGCACTGTTGTTTCTGGTATCGCAAGATATTAATGTGCCACTTGCGCTAAAGATTCATATGTCCCTTCATGCTTTGACCACCATTCCAGAAGACCTGCGTCCATGCTAATGATGGGTTCTGCTCGATAGTGATCCAAAGAAGTGCAGACCGAGGCATGTTCATTTTCATCATCTGAGTCAGATGCCACCAGCAGTAGGTTGATTTTCTTTTTTGGTGGTTTGGGTTCTGTAGTTTCTGCATTGGAGAGTGTTACTTTTTCAAGACTTCTGAAAGCATGCACCACACCTCGTGCGTCTCAGATTTTGGAAGGCACTTAAGATTCTTAAATTTTGGTTCGAGTGCTGTAGCTATCTTTAGAAATCTCACATTGGTACCTTCTTTGCGTTTTGTCAAATTCTTCAGTGAAAGTGTTCTTAAAATGAACAACATGTGCTGGGTCATCATCCAAGACTGCTGTAACATGAAATATATGGCAGAATGCAGATAAAACCAAACAGAAGACATACAATTCTCCCCCAAGGAGTTCAGTCACAAATTTAATTAATGCATTATTTTCTTAACGAGCATCGTCAGCATGGAAGCACATCCTCTGGAATGGTGGCTGAAGAATGAAGGGGCATACAAATATTTACCATATCTGGCACATAAATGCCTTGCAATGCCAGCCAGAAAAGTGCCATGCGAATGTCTGTTCTCACTTTCAGGTGACATTGTAAATAAGAAGCTGGTAGCATTATCTCCTATAAATGTAAACAAGCTTGTTTGTCTTAGCTGAACAAGAAGTAGGACTGAGTGGAATTGTAGGCTATAAAGTTTAATATTGTTTTGTTTTTGAGTGCAGTTATGTAACAAAAAAAATCTACATTTGTAAGTTGCACTTTCATGATAGAGATTGCACTATAGCACTTAGTATTTTTCAATTCACCTCATATATTTCTTTTGTTTATCATTTTTACAGTACAAATATCTGTAATAAAAATATAAAGTGAGCACTGTACACTGTTTTCTGTGTTTTTTAATTGAAATCAATATGTCTGAAAATGTAGAAAAGCATCCAAAAATTGAATAATAAATTTCAATTGGTATTCTATTGTTTAGCAGTGCGATTAAAACAGCGATTAATCATGATTAATTTTTTTGAGTTAATTGCATGACTTAACTGCGATTGATCAACAGCCCTACATTTTTGTGATGGTTTGCCTGGAGAACGGGAGAACAGGTTTACTGATAAATTAGTTTACATTGAGTAAGAATCTGATTTCATTTGTTTCCCATTGTTACTGTTCCTGACAGTGCATGTTTAGTTATCATCTTAAGAAAATGCTGGCAGGTCAAACTAGAACCAAAAGTTAGGTATTGTAAATGTTTTCAAACTCAACCAACATAAATGTTTCCATCAATTGTTTTGTAATTCCAATGAAAAGTTTCTTCTATTTTGTTTTTTTTAAAAACAAAAACAAACCAACATTCTCCTATGCTGGAGCATTCTGCTAAGGCTAAATAAGCATAAAGGGAAACAGACGAAACAAAAATGAAAGTGACCTGCCTATTTTCATTCTTTCAAGATGAGGGAAATGCAAAGTGTCAAATAATAGCGTAAATGGTGGAAACTAAATTAAGATATTTCAATTTTTAATGAAATAGAAGTTTGATCATATGGGTAAGGATATTTGATTTTTTTTAAAAAATATAACTCTTAGTCTGGCAGCATTCCTTTTACATCAGTACTAGGTAACTCGCTATTAGGGAGGAAGGTACACCCCATAGATGGGGGCATGTGATTTGGAGAAGCAAGGAGATGTATGCTTAGACATAGATCTTGCAGTCTGATCCGCATGAGTAGACCCTTCTGTCCACACAGAATCTCTTTGAAATCAGTGGGGCTCTGCGTAGTCTCAGGGAGCTGTCTATACTGGTCAAATGGCAGAATTGAGACCTGTGGTGCTGTATAAAAAAATATGATTAAACCCCACTGACCCATGCGTGAAAAGTTTAATAATAGTATTGAAAACTGGAAGCCTGATTTATTATACAGTGATATAATCTAATCTAATTTATTAAACAGTGATATAATAACTGTCTCGCTGTATTTAATTCAGGAAGTCTTAATAGTATGTACTCATTGCATGCCTATTGTGGCCATTAGTGCGAAAGGGACTTATGCACATACACAAAGAGGAGAATATACACAGTGCTTTACATGAAATTTGAAATGTGAGTTATTTTCAATGCAGTAAGAGAAAGGAAGCAACAAAACAAAAGATACAATTGTAACAGTTCAAAAGCGTATTAAAGAAGGAAAACTATGAGTAGTAGCGTTTGTCACTCTATCTGAAGAAACCTTACTGCTTTTTTGTATTACAGTATTATTATTATGTTATTGTTATTAATTAAATCAAAGGAAATTGTGTATATGTTGGTGTTTGTCTTCATTATGAATCCCAGAATTGGTAAGTTTCACAAAAATAGGAATTTAGAAACAAGGTGAGGTGCTCAGGTCAACACCAGAAAATGCTTGCAGCTCACTTCTGTTTTATAGTGCTGGGCTCCAAGTTGAGGGAACAAGCTGTAAAACAAGGGGAAGTGATGGTGAGGATGGTAATTATTTCCAATGTGCTTTGCATTTTTTTCCCTCAAAAAGGCCATTTTTGAGATGCAGAAATCAATAAAACATCCAAAAACGATATTTTATGCATATTTGTTAGCCTAAAAATAGACATTCCTGTTTTATTATTAGTTTCATCCAAAAAAGCCTCTACCTTGTTTTGAAGCCTTGAAAGCCACGTTTCACTTTGGTTAGCACTGCTGCCGTTTTTGGCAGCATAAAGGATCTTGAAGTACAGCTGTATGCAAAATGCCTTTATAATGAACAGTAATGAGAATGAAGAGGGAAGGATAAACAGTAAATATTCAACTGGGGCCCAGATCTCTCGGAGTTCCATGCAGGTAGCCCCTGCCACAGACTTCACTGGAGCTCCATGTAAGGAGCTCACTGCAGAAGCAGGGGCGCAGGTATAACAAACCAAAACAGGATGTTCAGATGCACACTTACTATCTTGAAGATACGTTTAAAATTTCTCCTGTTTTTTACTTCAAGGAGGCAAAAATTGGAGTGAAAATTTAAGATTTCCGCCCTCCTCATGGTCCCATGAAATGACTGGTCCAAAGTGGATGCCATGCTAATTTTAAAACTGCAGATTATTTTTCTTTCACATTGACCTGCAAAGTTTATGAATAAGCAGCACACAAATTTAGATCTGATTTGCCAGGAAATTAAGAAGCCTTCTAAAGTTTTAGAGACTTTCATGGGAGTCCTGTTTCAACCCATTATTGACCCCTTGTTGAGAGAACTAGCACGGGGAAGATAAGCATGGGCTGATGGACAGGTTCATTCTGTGTTCTTTATGAACAGTAAGGTGATTTGATTGGGCTCTTGCTCTGTACTGTTGATATTTTTTCATAATTGGTCTGGATACCATATTGGTTGCATTATTAGTTGCTATTTATTGCACAATCACCATAGAAGAAATGATCCATCCATAATTGCTTTCCCATACTCCCTATATTTCATCTTGTATTTCCCACTGATTTCCTCCCCCCCCAAAAAAAGTTTTTTTTTTTTTTTTTTTTATTAACAATTGTCTTTAGAAACTATCATATAAGCTTTGCAGTGTGGAGTACAGGCATTATTTTAGTGCAAAGTGAGCGTTTTCCCGTCTCTAGTTTGCTGCTTCTTCCTCATCATATTTAAACCAATGGTGGTGATAGCATCGCTATAAACCACAAGCTAAAGATGTTGCATCTGTGCATGTTTTGCATGGGGATGGCTAATCTGGCATGACTAGTATTACAAAATAAGGCTCCAATTCAGGAAAATACTTAAGCACATGCTTAAAGTTATGCATATGTTTTAAGTGCTCCCTTGTATAGGAATGCTATTCTGAACTGGAGCCTAAGTAAAGAACTTAAAACACTAGAACCTTACTAATTCACCCTAACAGGGAGACCCATTGCAAACTAGCAAGTGGTGGGGGTAGCCAGTAGATATACAGCATATTACCCCTTGTCTCTGACATTCAAGAGCAACATGAAACAGGCTTGGTTAATTTACTGGTCTATCAGTTTGCCATGAACATTTAAACCATAAGTGTCAAAGCTCTGTTTAAGGATGTTCCTGAGATCTGAGGGTTGGGCCACGCTATGACACGAGGTTCATCCAAGTGGGATGCAGCACAGCATTAGAATTTTGCTGGCCAGTGCTCTGCAAACCTTGAAAATCTCTTTCCAGTGTAGGTCTGCAGTGTAATCCAGTGCAGAGTAACAAGATTTCACTGTACACGTAAATACTTGTCTGTCTTGTAAAACATTCAGGTAACTATAAAAACAATAGGTAAAAATCTCTTATAACATGCTTCCTACTTCTGATTGCAAGGTCATGGATTAAATGATATACAGTGAAATGGAAATTTCCTTCTGTATAGTAGTGACTATACCCCGTAAAGAATGCTATGATTCTAAAACAATAAAATCAGGGTACCCACTTAAGGAATTATTGTAAGAGTTTAAAATGAGATTTTCTTTTAAAACACTCAACTTTTCCATGATTTTTCAAAGTTGAGATATGCTTAGTTATTTTTTTTAATGTTAAGGAATGAGATGAAGTTTTGGAAGCAGAAATAATTTTGAGTGAGTTTTAAAAAAAAATAACGGGCTGTTTGTCTATAAAACTCATCGGACCAATTTGGGCTGCTTTTTAATATTAAAATAGAAGATTTAGGATTAATAATTCTCAGACAATTTCTTATTGAGCTGCATAATGCAACATTGAGTTATTTATGTAATGCATATACTTCTTTTTGCTGTTAGTTATCCTTTGAAAGACTTATTAGTGCAAGAAGACAGCACACCCTGAGAATAAAAATCTCCAAAGTTTGACATCTTTAAATAAGCAACCAAATGTTATAAAGAACAAACCTCACTTACAGTTAGGAAACAATATTTACATTTAAGGTTGAAAAGCCAGGATGTAGGAAAATTTTGCTAATTTGGAAGGTGACCTTTAAGTGCACCAAAACCAAATAATTTGTAAGCCATGGCACAGGGCACATTCCTGCAAAAGTTGTCTGAATACTTCTTTAGTGGTTCTTGAAAGACAAACAAAGAAACCTGGAATGAAATCTTTATCCCCCTCCCAAATAAGATTGAAACTAACAAAGGAGTATAGCAGCGCTCTTTCAAAGCTTGCCATTAACAGGAGGGTTCTGCAGCACAGTTAATGAGATGTTTCAGAAAACAATCTGTTTTTAAAAATGTTTAGATCAAAAGTAATTTCCAATCTATGAAATGAAGTTGCTTTTCAATACCTTTCATTCAGTAGCCAAGCTTTTTATGTTTGCATTATTTATTTCAATCAGATGTTCTCAATTTTACTTTTTCTCCTTGGACCTACTTGACAAGGTTAGTCAGTAGTGACCAACAATTTTATTCTTCCAAAGCAAAAAACGAGAGAGAGAAAGAAGGGTGGAGGTGGGGGAGGGGGAGAAACATCTTTGCCTAAATGATTTGCAAGCATCTGTGCTTTAAGCTACTTTTTATGAACACTCTTAGTAATGACTCAAGGTAAAAAAGCAGAAAAGCATCCAATGTTAGGAAATTGCAATCCAATACCACGTAATTTAAACCTGCCATTGCTTCTCTTGTACTAAATGACATACAGATGGGTAGCTCTGTTCCCTCTACTTTGGGAACACAATTGGACTTTTTATGAGTGTATATATTGCTGACAAAAATATTTTTGTCAGGACTGTTTATTTCTAATTGTGCATATTATAATTACTTGAATAATTAGAGTTATTTTACATGAAGTATTACATATGGTTAGTAAAGCTATTTCCACATTCAGCACACTTATACTAGTGTAATTTTTTTGTTTTCATTCACCAGAGCAACCTGTATTGGGTCCTGAAAAGTATAAATCTCAGATTGGCTTCCTCAAAAAAAAATTTTTTTTTAATTCTTTTCTAGAGTAATTACAGATTTTGCATTATAAGAATGATGTTTTTACAATAATGCCTTGAGACCATTTAGATTTTCTTTTTGTGTGTGGAACTAGGCATAGTCTAGGTTGGGATTTTCAAGGGAGTATGAGCCAGCTTTTGATTTTAATTAATTAACAAATTAATTAATACATCCCAGCTATAATTTTTAAGACAACTTTATTTTTGAGGACTGCACAGTTTTTAGAATAGTGAAATGACTTTTCTATTAGGGCTGATATTTTGATCTGCGTTATGAGACATAGTCCGTAAGAGTAATTCAATTGTGACAAAAATACACCTTTTGAAACAAAGTTAAAATAAATGTAAGTATGGTGGAGAAATCAACCATATTGGAAGTATAACAATTTATAATATTTAAAACTTCTTTAAAAGGTTGTGAAATCATTGGATGCTGAATTGTGGCTAAACATCATATGCCCATTACCTTATGTCTACAATATAGATGTCTTGAAAAGAGCATTGAGTTTCAGTTATTTTTTGCAGACTTCTTTTTTTTAAGTGGTAGGAAAATGTTACCTTCTCATGAATGACTGTAAAGATTTAGGATGGCGCACAGAAGGCTTTGGCTGTAGCACATTGTCACTGCTCCAGTGGAATCACCTGGCTTTTGAGCAACATTCTTTTAAAACTTGGATTTGAAGAAATAATCAGCTGCAGTTCAGCTGAGCCGTTCTATTGCATTAGGGACTGGTCTGGTCATTGACAAGTGAATGCAGAAGCTATGCTGTGGCCGTCAGCCAAAGCAATTATTCAAGATTTAAGCTAAAAAGACTCCTTCTCTCATATCCTCTCCCTTTTTCAGGGTCATGTAGGGATAAAAAGAACTGCAAGGTGGTCTTTTCCCAGCAGGACCTGAGGAAGCGGCTGACGCCTTTGCAGTACCATGTCACTCAGGAGAAAGGGACTGAAAGGTATGGCCGGCTGAAGGAAGCATATTCATGAAGAAATAGGCATCTTTCCTTCTTTCCTCCCCTTTGCTGCTGTTTCCCCTCCAACCGCTTTCAAGAATTCTCCACTTGTTTACTAACCCCTACAAATTAACACCACTGAAAAGACAGGCATCTGCCGTGTGGTGGTCAAGGCAATAGTGTGTGTGTGTGTGTGTGTGTGTGTATTAAATGAACACTAAGTGTCTTATAAAGTCACAGAGCTTATGTTTAGGGTCTGTTTTTAGTTTACTACAAAATGTGTGGAAGTAATAGCGGTTTAGGTACATTTTTTTGGAAGACATCACAGTGAGCAGAACCAAGAGGAAAATGGCTCTGTGCCAGGAGGCTGAAATTTTGAAGGTGGCCATTGTAAGTATAGACATTTTGGCTGCAAAAGAAGGTAGCATAATTTAGTTCCTTTCCACCCCACTCCAATTTCTTTTTGAAGCGCATGTGGAGAAGGTATTTATTGGCTCATTTGTGGTAGGAATGTCAAAAATTTTCAATAACTGCCCTCACATGGCTTTAGTCCCTGGAAGCTAGCCCTAAATCCTGGATGGAAAAAAAAGTGCTCACTTCCAAACTGTTCGTAGTGAATAGTCTCTCTCAGCTGATTCCAGCATGAAGGCAACTTGCCAAAGTCTAACCATTTTGTTGTCTAATTTATACCATGGAGCTTGGCATAAGGCCCTAGCTTACCTCTGATCCAAATGTATTAATGATGTAACTGCTTGTTTTCATTCATGACCTGAAAGGGCTCTTTACCACACATGGGGTCCTAGTTAATAGGCAACACTCTTCCTATCAGAGTATACTATTTGCTGAATGTAATGAATGAGAATCACTGGCACAAAACCCCCCACAAATGAGCTGGCAGTGGGACCTGAGCCTCCACTCATGAGACCTTCTTCCACCCTAATCACTTACTGTTGTGTATATGATTAGCAAAATGATTTAATGCACGCAAACAATTGGAGAGTAGGTCATTCTTAAAAATCCTGTTTATAAAAAAAAAATTGGACCTCATAAAAAGGGTGAAAGGATAATAAAAACAAGCTGCTGAGCACATAGGCTTTTTGTTGGACTAGCGCAGCTGATTTGTATTAGATGAATGACCTCCTAGCCCTTACGTTTGTTAACTTAGAAAAATATTCCCTTAAAACTGTAATATTCCTTTTCGACTAAAAAATATAAGGCTCACGCAGCTTGAAATGATGGACGAGTTGTTTCATTTTCTGCTAAGATACGAATGATACTCGAACACACGGGCAGCCCATCCTATGCTAACAAACCAACAGTGTCATTTACCCACTACGCTAGAGCTTTATTTGTTGCTGAGCATTTGAGATCATTGTTAAAAGATTGTTTGAAGACTAAAGCTAGAGAAATGCTCAAGATTAATTGAATTTTAAACCATCTTTGTTTAAAAATTACTAATTTTAGGAAGTTGCCAAACAGTTTTAAACAGCAATTGGTTTTTGTGCTCTTATTTTTGATGTGTGTGAGGTTTTGCTTCCTCCTGAATAGTATGCAACTGTTAAGGCAAATTTATGAAGATATTCATTTTTTCATTTGATAAAGAATAACAATAGCTAACTCTTGAGTTCAGCTTTTTGCACTCTAATATAGTATTTAAAAAACACTATTCCTTTACTGATTTTTAAAATAGCGTTCTTGTTTTTCCCAGCGCCTTTGAGGGAGAATACACACATCATAAAGCTCATGGGATATACAAATGTGTTGTCTGTGGAACTCCTTTATTCAAGTGAGTATATTAAATATAATTTCAAGACTTTTTTCTGTATTAGATATTATGTTATGACCCACTGTAATCTCTTGTGTTCCAGGCTTTACAGTTGCTTTGTAAGAAAAATTAAAAATTAACTTTCATTCAAACCAAAAGATAGTATAAAAAAATTTAAATAGCATAATACAGTAAACTGGGAGTCTTGTAGTATAAGTAACTTGACTGGGAAATGAGTTTTATAATACAGAGCCATGGACTTAGCTGGTGAGGTAACTTTAGAGTTATTTGAGTTCTTTATTTCAGCATTGGAGATTCAGATGTGGGTGTAAACCAGTGATCCCCATTCTGCAGGCTCATGTAGGCCCAATGGAGGTAGTCTATCCATTCTCCAGTCAGGTGGTTAGACCTTTAAGAACATAAGAACATCCATGCTGGGTAAGAACAATGGTCCATCTTTTGATAGTGGCCAGTGCCAGAAGCTTCAGAGGGAGTGAACAGAACAGGGCAATTATCGAGTGGTCCAGTCCCAGCTTCTAACAATTTAGGGGCACCCAGAGTGTGGTGTTGCATTCCTGACAATCTTGGCTAATAGCCATTGATGGATCTCTCCTCCATGAATTTATCTAATTCCTTTTTTAACCCAGTTCTACTTTTGGCCTTCACGACGTCCCCTGGCAATGAGTTCCACAGGTTTTACTGTGTTGGGTGAAGAAGTACTTCCTTATGTTGTTTTAAATCTGCTGCCTATGAATTTCATTGGGTGATCCCTCGTTCTTGTGACGGGGTAAATAACAGTTCCTTATTCACTTTCTCCACACCATTCATGATTTTATAGACCTCTGTCATGTCCCCCTTAGTTGTCTCTTTTTTAAATTGAATAGTCCCAATCTTTTTAATCTCTCCTCATACAGAAACTGTTCCATATCCTCTAATCATTTTTGTTGCCTTTCTCTGTATATTTTTCAATTCTAATATATTATTTTTGAGATGGGGTGACCAGAATTGTATGCAGTATTCAACATGCCATTATATTTTCTGTCTTCTTATCAATTTCTTTCATGTTTCCTAATATTCTGTTAGCTTTTTTTGACAGCTGCTGCACATATGAGCAGATGTTTTTAGAAGACTAACCACGATGACTCTAAGATCTCTTTCTTGAGTGGTAATGGCTAATTTACACCCCATAGTTCTGTATGTATAGCTGGGATTATGTTCTCCAATATGCATTACTTTGCATTTATGAACATTTAATTTCATTGACCATTTTGTTGCGCAGTTCCCCAGTTTTGTGAAATCCCTTTGTAACTCTTTGCAGTCTGCTTTGGACTTAACTATCTTGAGTAATTTTGTATCTTCCGCAAAGATGCTACCTAACTGTTTACTCCTTTTTCCAGATCATTTATGAATATTTTGAACAGCACTGGTCCCAATTGCAGATCCTTGGGGGACCCTGATCTTTACGTCTTTCCATTGAGAAAATGGACTATTTATTCCTACCCTTTGTTTCCTGTCTTTTAACTGGTTACTGATACATAACAGGACTTTTCTTCTGATCTCCTGACTGCCTACTTTTCTTAAGAGACTTTAGTGAGAGACCTTGTCAAAGGTTTTCTGAAAATCCAAGTACACCCCATACACTGCATCGCCCTTGTCCATATGCTTGTTGACCCCACTCAAAAAAGTCTAATAGATTGGTGAGGCGTGATTTTCCTTTACAAAAGCCACGTTGTCTTTTCCCCAACATATTGTGTTCTTCTATGTGTCTGATAATTCTGTTCTTTACTATAGTTTCAACCAGTTTGCCCGGTACTGAAGTTAGGTTTACTGGTGTGTAATTGCCAGTGTTCAGAGCCTTTAAAAAAATTAGCATTATATTGGCTACACTGCTCTGCTGCCAAAATGCTTCTGAAATAAATGTAGTCAAACTTTACTAATTCTGGGTCACTGAGAACAAAAATGATGCTTAGAATTGTTGATTGGCTCTAGTTTTCAAGATATGCTATTGGATCAGTATATACGACCCTTGACTGGGGAATGGCGGAGGATAAGTGAGTTATAAAGGGAAGGGATCTCAATTTAAACCAGAAATGACTAAAATACATCTTTGATTGGATCTATGAATAAATCTATGACTGGGTTTGGATAGTACTTGCTTTTTAGACAAAACAATGAATGATGCAATCTGAAGCTGGTATTGTATCATACATGATATGAATTACATCATGTTATTCCTAGAAGTCATGGATGATGCAATCATAACGAAGCTTACATCACTCTGCTGAACAAATTGCCCTATATCAGCTCTAGAAATCAAACAGTGTCGTGCTCTCTTATTTGTCAGTGTTTGATTTTGCAAAGGGACACATTTCTGTTTAGCCAAAGTGAGCAGAGATGCCTCGTACTTGTGTGAACTGTGCAGATAACTTCTGCTATGTTTGTGGTGAAGTGACTTTTGCATCACAAAAACACAGTATAACCACTATGGTTAAGAAAGCCTATCACCTTTATTTTGGCTGCAAAAGTGGAGATCAGGACAAGAGGTGGGCCCCACACATATGCTGCAACATTTGTGCAACAAATCTTCGCCAGTGGTTGAACAGGAAAAGGAAATCTATGCCTTTTGCAGTGCCAATGATTTGGAGAGAGCCAACAGATCATACCAGCAATTGTTACTTCTGCATGGTGTCTCCAGTTGGGAAAGGTGTGTCAAAGAAGAAAAAGTGGACTGTGCATTATCCAAACATTCCATCAGCTATACGCCCAGTACCCCATGGAGAAGGACTGCCGGTTCCTGATGCACCAGAATCATTCTCACTTGAGTCAGACGAGGAAGAGGATGAAACTTCTGGTCCTGAACCATCAATGTCACAGGACCCACATTTTCTCCCATCCTCCTCCTCTGAACCACACCTCATAACACAAGGTGAACTGAATGACCTTGTCAGGGATTTGGAACTACCCAAGAGTAAGGCAGAGCTGTTGGGCTCCAGACTACAGCAGTGGAATCTCCTGGCAGGTGATGTTAGGGTTTCCATGTTCCACGACCGTCAAAAGGATCTTGTCCCATTCTTCTTCATGGAAGGTGATCTTATAGCCTGCAACAACATCGATGGTGTGATGGCAGCCCTCAACATCGTTCATGATCCAGATGAGTGGAGACTGTTCACTGATTCATCGAAGACGAGTCTTAAAGCTGTTTTACGTTGCATAATGGCAATGTTTTGCCATCAATTCCAGTTGGTCATGCAGTCCATATGAAGGAAACCTATGACAACATGAAACAACTTTTGAGGTGCATAAACACTGACCAACATCAGTGGCAGCTTTGTGGTGATTTGAAGGTTGTTGCTCTCTTGCTTGGTCTGCAGACTGGATACACAAAGTACTGCTGTTTCCTCTGCGAATGGGATAGTCGTGCAAGAGATTCCCACTACATCAAGAAAGATTGGCCACTCCGACAGTCATTGGAGCCTGGGAGGAAAAGTGTTCAGCATCCACCACTTCTTGAATCAAGGAAGATTTTGTTACCACTCTTACACATCAAGCTGGGTCTGATGAAGAACGTTGTCAAGGCCATTGACAAAACACAAGCAGCTTTCAAGTACCTCCGTGGAAGATTTCCAAGGTTAAGTGAAGCTAAGATAAAGGAAGGTGTCTTTGTTGGTCCTCAGATTCGTGAACTTCTTCGAGATGATGCATTTGACCATGCACTGCGTGGCAAGGAAAAGACTGCATGGAAAGCCTTCCAGTTAGTGGCAATAAATTTTCTCGGAAACAACAAGGCAGACAACTACAGGTTGTTGGTGGAAAACCTCCTCAAGGAATACAAAAGCCTTGGTTGCAACATGTCACTAAAGATACATTTTTTGCACTCTCATCTAGATTTTTTTCCGCTGAACTGCAGAACAGTGAGCGACGAGCACGGCGAGCGATTTCACCAGGACGTTGCAACAATGGAGAAACGCTATCAGGGCAAATGGAGCCCATCAATGCTTGCAGACGATTGCTGGACAGTGACAAGAGGTGCTCCATTTAATGAATACAAGAGACCAGCCAAGAAGCGCCGAGTAGACACTGAATAGGACTAAACTATGTACATAATAGTTTTTTGCCTTTTGTTTCATAAAAAAATTTATTTATATAACCCTTTTGCTGATTTTTAAATTGTTACATAAACAGGACAGGTGAATATTATCATGTAAGCAACCATAAACACATGAAAAGACCTAGGTTTACAATTTATGATTAAAACTCTATTATCTACAGAATATACATAGACATAAAATGTAAAAACTTAAATATCTTGGAAACAGTAGCCAATCAGTTGTTTTAATTGTCATATTTGAATTCAGCACATCAAAATACATAATAAATAGCACATTTTATCTCTGAAGCAGATGACTTCCCCAAAATTGTAGACCAGTGGCTATCTTCCAGTCATATGGTGCAGAGATTGATTTAAGTGATAGATTATATACTACAGTTAATAGTTCTATAATTTCATATTTGAGTTCCTTCAGGACTCTTCGGTGAATACCATCTGTTCCTTGTGACTTATTACTATTTAATTTGTTCCAAAACCACCTCTACTGACACCTCAATCTGGAATAGTTCCTCAGATTTCCCATTTAAAAAGAATGGCTCCGGTGTGGGAATCTCCCTCAGATCCTCTGCAGTGAAGAACGATGAAAAGAATCCATTTAGCTTCTCTGCAATGGCTTTATCTCTTCATTGAGTGCTCCTTTAGCACCTTAATCATCCAGTGGCCCCACTGATTGCTTGTCAGGCTTCTGATGTACTTACAAAAAAATTTTGCCATTAGTTTCTGTGTCTGTTGCTAATTTCTCTTCAGATTCTTTTTTGGCCTGTCTAATTAAGTTTTACACTTGAATTGCCAGAGTTTGTGCTGCTTTCTGTTTTCCTCAGTAGATCTGACTTCAAAATTTTAAAATATGTCTTTTTGTTTCTAACAGCCTCTTTTTTTTACTGAGTTGTTTAGCCATGGTGGCATTTTTTTGGTCCTCTTACTTTTTTTTAATTGGAGGTATATGCTTAGTTTGAGCCTCTATTATTGTGGGTTTTTTTTTTTAAATGTCCATGCTGCTTGCAGGCATTTCACTCATGACTACTCATTTTAATTTCCATTTAACTAGCTTCCTCATTTTTTGTGTCGTTCCCCTTTTTGAAGTTAAATGCTACTGTGGAGGGATTTTTTGGTATTTCCCTCCCTTCAAGGAGGTTAAATTTAATTACATTATGGTTGCTTTTACCAAGCGGTTCAGCTATATTCACCTCTTGGACCAGATCCTGTGCTCCACTTAATACTAAAACAAGAATTGCCGCTTCCCTGGTGGGTTCTAGGACTAGCTGCTCCAAGAATTAGTCATTAATGGTGTCTAGAAATGTTGTCTCTGCATCCTGTCCTGAGGTAACATGTAGCCCGTCGATATGGGGATAGCTGAAATCCCCCATTATTATTGGGCTTTCTGTTTTTGTAGCCTCTCTAATCTCCCTGAATATTTCACACTCCCTATCACCATCCTGGTCAGGTGATTGGTAGTACATTCCTATTTCTATATTCTTCTTATTCAAGCATGGAATTTCTATTGGTACATTTAAGTTTTTTGGTTTTGTATTTTTTTTTAATTCAAGATTTTTGCTATATTTGACTCTCTGCTTTCTTTCTCATATTGTGCCACTCCCTCACCATCATGACCCACTCTGTCATTCCTGTATATTTTGTACCCTGATATTACTGTGTCTCATTATCATTGTTCCACCTAGTTTCTGCAATGGCTATTATATCAACATCCTCATTTAATACCAGACACTCAAGTTCACCCATCCTAGTACTTAGACTTCTAGCATTTGTATACACGTACTTATAAAATTAGTTAATATTTAGTTGCCTGCCTTCACGTGATGTGATTGAATGGGACTTTTTTTCATTTGATTGTTTCTCTTCAGTTCCTACCTGTACTTTATCAATTTCTATCCTCTCCTCTTTACTAGGATATGGAGTGTCCCCTTTAATAAAACTTCCCCAGAGGACTGTGTCTGTCCAAATCGTGTGCTTCTCTGAACTTATTGGCTTAAAAACTCCTCTGTCCTTTTAAATTTCACATGCCAGCAGTCTGGTTCTGTTTTGATTTTTAGGTGGAGCCCATCCTTCCTGTATAGGCTCCTCCTTTCCCAAAAGGTTACCCAAGTAGTTTACAGAGAAACAAAATAGTTGGTTTTCTTATTCAAGGGGAAATTATATATGCTCACTGAATTTTCATATTTATTATTCCATATGAAGAGCTGAATTAGACATTTTGGCCAAGATTTTTCAAAAGCAGGCTGCTAATTTAAAACTAAGCCTCTTTTAAATGTAGTAGGGGAAAATATCCTACAAAATGGGGCACTAGAAGCATAACTGATTAAATGGTGTCAATTACTCTTTTTCTTTAAATATTTTTCACTTTTGTTTAGGCACTTTCCTTTTTGACTATAATTTCTTCACTCTGACTTCTTCTCCTGCCCTGTTTTGTCTTAAGTCTAACCTGGTCTTTTCCTTAAACAGCAACATCTGCTTTTACATTCTCACTCTGTAGAGCATATGGAAGACAGCAGGTCAGGACAGGCTCTTATCTCTGACTAGGTTGGGGAAAGGAGATCAATAGAATGATATATGCATGAGACATCCCTAAAACCTATTTTAAAGTGTTGGGGGCAGGGTCAAGGAGGAAGTAAGAGCAAAAAATAGGAAGAATGGCATTTGAAAGTGTCTTAAGATCAGTAGTAAGCAAAATTGTTTGGAAGGGTGTATGTGCACTCTTGCAAACCCCATGTTCAGACTGTCACTTATGGGGGAAGTTTTCAGGATACAGGATAGAACAAATTCCACTTTAAGACTTTCTTGTGACTTTCTCAGATGAGAAGTGTTGACTAAATCTGCTCTTATGGCACTGCCTTGGTATTTTTAGTTGAAGTAAAGATAATAAGTTGAATTCAGTTTCTGTAGCCATGTGTAAGTTTGGCTATACTTTGTACCATGTTACAAGCCCACAGTATTTCTGCAAATTAGGTCATTGTGTCCATTGTATGTTTACATGCTGTATTGCCAGGGGCAGTGTTGAAGATATTCATGCAATCCATGTTCTGCATCAATATTTTGCATTTCATGGTTAGGGCAACCATGTATCCCTGAAAATGGGAATGACCCTGTTTTCAAAGCCTCTTCTAGAATCTCTGCTGGTTTTATGAAAAGGGGTGATTTTATCCCACTTTATGTAAACCCCATCCAATTACAGAAGCTTGCTAAATGTGCCTCAGGGCTGGTCTTATAAAGTATTATGTTTTACATGATGACACTGTGCCCTTCCCTCCACCATTATAAGACTTCTGTCCAGGTCCTCAAGCAGTCCTTCCACATACAGAGTCAAATCCACTGGGTGGCACTGAAGAAGAGGAAGAGGTAATGCTTGGCCAAGGAAGGGGAGAAGGAGGAGTGGGCACCCCCTGCCCGCAGCTGCAAAAACCCTGGTGTGCCTATCTCTTTGAGCGCCACCAAAATGATCTTTGGTGTGCCTGCCATGATTAGTATTCAAGCTTCTCAGGCCAGATCCTCAGCTAGTGTAAATCACTGTAATGCCATTGACTTCAATGGAGCTGTGCTCGTTTATAGCAGCTGGGTATCTGGATGGCTGGCATACCAAAGAGTGATTGTGCAGGGTATGTTTTAAAATATTTATTTATAACATTTGAAGTGATGTTAAAAAGTAAACACACAAAAATGGGGTTATTCTTGCCTTTCATCAATATCAATTGCACTTGAAAGGTGCTCAGATAAGTGATGGGCAGGTATAAAAACCTATGTAGACATCAGTGTTGTCATGCTGAGGAATACAAAAGCAAATATTTTACAGCATAACTCAGCAACTTATCTGTTGTAATCATTAGTTTCAGAGGCAAAATAGCAAGGTATAGTGAGTTCCTCGATTAGAAGATATACTATATGTTGAATGAATTAAAATAGATGACTAGGAAAAGATATTGAGAGAGTGTTTCAGCCCAAAAAGTTGAAAATAGGTAGCAACGGTAGCAAAAGTATATAGCTAGGAGAATACAAAATCTATGCTATTCAATAAATGTCCCCATACAAAGGCTAAATCACCAATATAGTCTCTTAGAAGAGAAGCACTAGTGAAAAGAAAAAACTCCATAATGCTAACTGAAAATTTAAGCAAATAGGAATTTTTTTTTCCAGATCTTCATCTGAAACCCACATGTTTCCATTTGGCTCCTGCTGGGTGCCCATTAATTTTTCCTTTGCATCATTGTAATCTGTAAATATATATGTTTGAACTATGGACCCGTTAGTTTAGCCAGGAAGGAGACTGAAGCTTCAGTACTAATATTAACAAGCTTCAACTTTTAACATGTCTGATTTACGCTGTTTCATTACCATGTGACACGCAAGGTCAGGGAACACATGAATTTTATGCTCCAGATGAAAGACCTATTTTTTGCTACATGCTTAAGATAGAATTCTATCTTTATCAGTAGAAGAGATAAAAAGAAACAATTAAAACTCAACATCTCTCTTCATTTAAACTGCTGGTACCACAACGGGTTTATGGAGAATGTGCTTTAACTTTTTCCATAGTCAGAAGGTGACTCAAACTTAAAAAACAATATCATTCCTTTAAATTCAGTTGTTCCGTCACTGTAGCTTCACTCCACACATTCTCCCACATTGGAATATAGCTAAAGAAAGTGATGTGTTAGACACACAATGAACAAGTCTCAGGAGCTCACTTTTGTAAACCTCTGCCTTTAATATCTTCTGGGCCACACTTGCTTACTGTAATCTTTTGCTGTGCCATGCCTATTTAGTTTGCAGGATCTTTGGGATCTGTCACTTCATGGCAGTTCACAGAAAACTAGAACGCCTGTACCATTAAATGACTCTAGAAATGATGAATGACAAATCTAATCTGCTGTTTGTTTTCTAAAGACCAAGAATTTTAGGTGTTTTACTCTTCGCTTGATTTTTCAAGGAATTTCCCTTTTACCATGCAAAAATAGCTTTTTCTCAGCAACCATGGCAGAAGGAGTTTAGAATGATCGGTGTCTTTCCTCAAAGACACACAACTGGAATTTGCACTCTGAAGTCACTTCCGCAGAAGAAAATCTATAATGAATTATTTATTAAACATCAGCATTGTGCTTGATACAACAAGTAAAAGAATAGACAGCCTATGCAAGAGAGACATAGTACACACAAGATGCACTGGGAGGCCCAAGGAATTGACTAGTTTTTTTCCTTTAATATTATTGTTGTCTAAACTTCCAGTTCTGAGGTGCAAGAAAAGTCACCAAGTCTTAATAAATTAGCCACTCCTTCACTGCTACCTTTGCTGGCTTCTGAAAGGAATTCTCTTTGGTAAGGGTGTCAGCTAATCCCCTCCCATGTGGTGAAAGAAATAGTAATGTATTTATTTATTCATTTTATATATTTACTTGACTTGTGTGGCACTTTTATCTATGCTTCTGGCGCCTCTCGACATTTTCAAAGCAAACCATTAGAAAAGCTAAATGCATTAATGCAGTATTTCAAGTCATTTAGGGAGTCTTTCACAAAAATCCCATAGAACTCCACCTGGCCATATCCATAGCACAAGACCCATCTAAATCAGCTCTTAATCACCTAATTTCCATCATGCCATCTATAAGTGCCTAATCTCCCTAATTGCTTACAAAGAAAGGTGTGCTCTGCAAAGCATCCAGAAGGTTAACATATCCAGACTTGGAAAGCACAACCCTTCTGCTTACTTCCCCCAATGCACTAACTTTATAATGGTCTTACCTAGATTAACCCTCACCCAGCTCACTCCTAGTGCTTTTGGAAAGGTACTAAATTATTTGTTCCACTTTCCAGTCAGGTCTGACGTGATGGAAATAGAGCTATCATTAGCAGATGGGTTATATTTCCTCACCAAGTTTCGTAATGGTCTCATATGCTCTCTGAACAGGAGGGAGTGATAAAACCAACTCCAGTAGTAACACTGTCTGAGAGAGCTCTTGGAGTGGACAAGCAATTGCCCCAAAATGGATAGGAGTAAACCAGAGCCACTTAGCAACCCCATCCATTCCCATGAAGTGACAGTATCCCAACAAATCATCTTCATTGACTGTATCAAAGGTAGCTGCCAGATCTAATAAAATCAGCTCACATAAATTAGCCTTCTCCATTGTTAGGAGAAAATCAGCAGCCACTGTTACCAATGTGGTTTCCACTCCAAACCCAGCTCTATAACCTGAGCGGTGAGACTCAAGGGAATCTGAGGATGCCAGAAATTGCCAGAGTTGATCTGCCCCAATCTGATCAATGACCTTTCCCAAAAAAGGAAGATCAGGTTGATAGTTTGAAAGATTGTTGTGGTGTATTGAGTACTGTGTTGGAATTGCAAGCTATCGCATTACGAGTGGGGAATACGGGCGGTTCCATATACTGCTTGCAGGTTAGGAGACTCTGTAGTAAAGCATTGCAATCAGAATCAGTCTGGAAAGAGCCAGCTCCAAACAAGGTAGGTGAGTTGCATCTTGCTGTCTTAGGAGCAGTCTGTGGTTTCTCTCTGTTTTTGGGTTCTTGTGTGCTATTGTTCTGAATTCTAAGATATAAAGTAGTATTATGTTGCAACCGTCCAGCAACTTACGTTTTTATCTAATTTATCAACTTATGTTTTTATCTAATTTCTGTTATGAACATAAGAACTGTCAGCATCAGTCAATGATTGCCTTTTGCATTGTAAGTTGCAGGTCATCTTTAAACAATGGTGACCTGTGAAGGTGAAGCCAGCCAAGAATGTATTTTGGAGCTGTTGTATCAATGGAGTTGATACAAGATGTTGTGTATTTCAGCCAAACTCTGCAAAGAGAGTGGTCTTTTGGCTGGACAGTATTCTTCCAGAGAGCCATCTGGAAACTCCGATTCAATAAGCTCCTGAGGGTTGAAAACCATAACGCAAGTCTTATGTCCCTGCAGAAAAGGAGCAATGCAACCACTGGTTGCCAGAGGTGGCGATCAGTCTATGGGCATAATTTCCACTTCCTCCATCTCCAGTCCCATACTCAATACTAGATCCATAATGTGACCAGCTATGTGTGTTAAACCAGAATCACCTCAGACCAGGTTTTTTGTGGCAGCCATGAAATCCTGTGCTGATCCAGAGGGGAGATGGAGCAGCTGTCAATGGAATAGCTCTCCACTGGAAGCACCTCCAGTCTCCCACTTCCCTCACAACCAAAGACAAATCAGAAGACATATATTGGTCTAGGAGCTTCCCTGGCCATTGTGCTTTCTTCAGCCTGTTTCTCATTCTGGCAGCATTGATACCCAGTATAGTAGAGCAACACAACACAAAGGTACAGTGCAAGAAAATGTTCCCTATCAGCAAGATAAAAGAATCCTGAAGAGGCCAATATACGAAGGGACTGCTGGAGAAAAGAAAATGGTCTTAGTGAGTCATCAAAGACACTAGCCAGCATTGCCACTGTCTTGATCTTCACAAAGTAATGAGTTATTTACCCCACAATAAATTATAAAGATTTCTTGATTTGATAGTGTAACCTTATTGGGAAAGGAAAGGGAAGAACTCTAAAACCATCACAAGCTTTTAAAGGAGGTTTTCTAAATGCCAAGAAAGCTGTTTTGGAATTTTGTGCCGCTTGTTGTAGTTCAGTTACAGAGAAGCCTGCAGGTGAAATCAATTGTGCTTTTATTAGCAGGAATTGTGCGGTCCCTGAATGGGCTTCGAGGTAAAAGTAATGGGAGCAAGGACAGTGTGGACCAGAAAAAAGAGAAGAAAAGAAACTAAATTTGAATTTTTTTCCAACTCCAAAAACCTTTATTGCTAGTTAGTGGATTTAGTGTGAACTTGGAAATTAGTGTTAAGTAAATTCTATGTGGTACTAAATGTGAATTCCATCAGTGACTGAGTTTAGTTCCGAAAGAGATGAGGAATGCCCTGAATTTTCTGGTAGCATAGAGTAGCATTGCACAGGAGGCTTCTAGGAAATGTACCAAATGGGAATATTTGTGCAAAAAAGTTACAGTTGAAATACAGTCACGCAGCTGGTGCTGTGACTCAGTTCACCAACAGATGAACCCTTTGCCACAAGCTTACAGGAGTCAGTGAGCAGCTGCACACTCTGCTATTTCTGGAGTTTTCACATGCCATCTATGTACTTTGTGGCAAGTTGGAAGAGCAGTTTATCCTACAAGTCCTCAATAGCTCCTTAATGAAAGAATTACACAACTTTACTGATTAGTGAACAGGCTGAGCAGATCTTAGTGATTCCTACAGCTGCTTCAGCCCCCCCTGTTCCCAACCATGATCTCTAGCATGTGAGTACTGTCTCCCTTGGATGTAGCTACAGAGCTAGTGGGGAAAGACTTGATTCACTGTTTTTGTTTGACAAGTGAGGCTTATAGAAGCTGCAGTAACTAGAGTAAATACATTATTTAGAATTTGTGCATGGGTAACTTTTTAAATTCTTGATTTGCCAGCCTCTTGACAAACCTCGTAAGTATTAGTTTAGATACCTTTAAAATTTGAACAAGTATATTCATGTTTGCTAATAGACATGCAAACATCTAATTCCTGTAACATTTTCATATCTGTCTTAAGGATGGGCGAACCAGTTTAGAAAACTAACAGTTGATGTCCACTTTTCTCTGATTCCTGGCAAGCCATATACATTTGTTAAAGTTGGTCATGGTTTTTCTGTAACTCTGACAAACTCTACCTGACTGGCTGCTGCCTATAAATTTCATGGATGCTAAGACATCCTCTGCTAGTCCAGGAGCACATATTAGAATGTCAGCCACAATCTAGGAGAGCACTAAAGCTCAGACTTCCCCCTTGATGGAACATCACCAACAGTAAGTAGAGTATTTTCTGGGGAGGGTACAGAGAGTTGGGGGATGGCATAGTCTGTTGGGTAGAGGAAGTTGAAGAGGGTAGGACTTCCAGAAGGGGAAGGATATGCCTGGAGTTGGAAGAGGGTGGCAGAAGAATGCGAAGCACCATAAAGGGCAAAGTAAGAGAAGAGAGACACTCCTCTCCTCCCCCCATACTAGTTGATGAACATTTCAGAACTCATCCAAGCAAACTTCTGAAATTGTTTAGTTTCACCGTTATCAATCGCTACTGAGGTGCAAGCCCCTATTTAAAATGTTTAAGGGTAAGGTGTCATAAGTGCCAAGGTTTCTATGGATACTAATGACCACATTCTGTCCTGAGTTACCCATGTGTAGTACCCATGGACTTAGTGGGAGTTTCATGTGTGTCTGAGGGCAAAATTTAGCTTTACATGTTGTTTAGAAATGTCAAGTTTGTATCCTATTTCCTGTGTTTTAAAACGCATGCCATCTTGGACTGACTACACATCAGCCTTGATGGGAAGAACTAGACTCTTCAGTCAGTCCTGGTTATTCTATGTTAAGTTTAGTCATATTTACTGTATCTAGCCTGACAGATACATTGGGCACAGTGAATAGGTATTGAACTACATAACAAGCTGCAGAAAATTCACATATGTTGTCTACAATAACATTAATATAAACATTGGGGGAAATCATTCTGGAGTCACTCTGTTGACCACAGTTGAGTTAAAACTGTTCTTTTCAGGTCAGTAGGTTGAACACAAACACACAATAACAACCTACAGTTAACGAAGTTGTTTCTCTTACAGGCTGGGAAGGGGAGAGATTTTTCTTTTTTAAATACTTGGAAGGTGCTCAGATAGCACACTAATGGGGTCATATAAATCCCTGGATGGATAATTACACCAGGTATTAGTTTTCAATCCATGATGTTTTTTCTCTTTCTTTCTTTTTGGAAACTTGTCTTGTTGGTTGGGGCTTGGTGCATAAATAGGATTTGTGAGCATTTTCGGTCGAGGCACTGTCTATGCTTGGAAAGGGGAGGAAGATGCTGATAATGCTTCTTATCTTAGAATTATCTGTATTGAGGAAAAATTGGGAAGAATGATTAGAGATTTTTATTTCATTCTGCCAGCAGTGATCAGAACATCAGTTTGATTGCAATTGGTCAGACCGCTTGTATGCAAGTTCTACATCTGTCTCTCCCCAGCCCACGGCCATAGACAGTCTGGAGCAAAGTTTATTCACACAATCCTACGGAAAAGTAGAAAGTAATAAGTGAAGAAAGTTGGCCCATAGTTACCATTTATTTTTCCAACTCCAACAGATTCCTGATCAATGAAAGCTCTGTTTTAGTGGTATGAAATTGCTAATATTTCCCCTGTCAAAGCTATGCCTGGTATCATTGGGGATAGCATGGTATCCATATAAAATATGAGTCTGAGGGAAAAGTACTGACAAACTGAAAGGGGCCAATGCTCTCTCCCTCCCTCTTGTAAGTATTATAAGGACAATGCTGTTGTAAAGATAGGAACTAATGACGCTGCGGCAGATGCTATTCAAGGAGGCAGAGAGCTTTACAGTATCTGTTCCCTGTGTTCATTTAATTTCAACAAAAACAAATCTCCCACTCAGTTGTGAAGAAGACTAAAGAATCTGATAGAGACTCAGACAAGGAAGGACAGAGGAAGAAAAATGAGTAACGGTGCTAATGTTGAGCTGCTGCAGAAGATTAGTGGAATTCTCTATTAAACAACTGCGGGCAACTTCCTCCCCACCCTGCAAAAAAACCTGCCCCACTGACAAATGGAAAATCAAATGCCAGATATGCACAGTTGTATTTGTGCCACTACTAGTCCATCTGCAATATGTGCCACAGGCCAGTTGTTACATTTCAGTTATATACTGGAAGAATATATGACAAAGTCAACAGCATAGAAACATTTTGAGAGAGATGGGGTGGATGAGATAATATCTTTTATTGGACCAACTTTAGTTGGTGAGAGAGACTTGGTTTTGAGCTCCAGAAAGCTCTTCTTCAGAATCATTTTGTGGTTCTCACTGCTCAGTTTTTCTCTCTCCCTTTGTTGGGAGAGAGGCTTCAGGGTCAAAACATCAGGTTTAAAACACCTAGGCATCCTGGAACCACAGGTTCAGTTCCTCTCAAGGTTGATTCATCTTTCCAAAGTAGATAAGTTGACTAACGTGCAATTTATTGTGTTTGACCTTCAAAAGAGAGACTTTCTCTATCCCTGTGGATATTTATAGATCTCATGGCAGTAAGGGTCTGTCTGAATGTCCTTAGCTAAAATTTCCCAATGCTCCAGTTTCATTATATTTTGTTTTTCTGTGTTGGTAGTTTTGTTTGCTTGTCCCATATTCCAGCGTCATGCTATACGTTTATGGATTGTAAAGCACTTTGTGATGAAAGGCAATTTATAAATGTACAACCGGAGCCGGGTATGTAGGATGACTGTGGCTGGCAGCACAGTGTTTTGTTTTTGTTTTTGTTTTTTTGCTCCAGGTCAGGACTCGGCTTTTTTTTGCTCTGCCGGTGGGCACCCCCATGTGTCCAGATATTTTCTTCCCCTCATCTGGTCACCCAATGGTTACGGTGAATCGGGGCGACAGCTCTGGGCCCTGCGCTTTGGGGGGCCTGGCGGGCTGGTGCAATTGGCCAGCGTGGTCGGTCCCGTAGGTGATGTGTCAGTCCTGGAAGTGACGGATTCGTCACTTCTACCCTGGGCCCTACACCGCCCTAGGGATGGCCCTGTGTACAACAGTACATTTTTCTGCTCCCTGTGTGTCTGAATGCTGCTGTTACTTTCAGAACACTCCCATAGGGCAAAGGAGAAGGGAATATACAGGAGGGATAAAAGATGAAGAATGAGAATCACAAGAGTTTTAGTTAAGCAATAGACTTATTACACTCAAGAAAAAACAAACAATGGAAACAATATTAAAAGTAGTTTACAAAGTGAGTATTTGGTCCCATGTCATAGATCTTGCTTTGCAGGATACTCAGATTGGAGCAAATAACAGGAACACAAGTCCTTCCTGCTAGTTAAGGTAATTTAGAAATGGTAACATAATAAAGTCATAGGGAATATTTTTATTTTTAATTAGAACAAGTTGTCCTTGGAACTTACTTCCAGGAATTTGTTTGATACGGTCTCTGATATTGGCGTTTCCTTATTCACAGTTTTAATGGCCATATGAACCTAGTTTCTGATACATTAATCTGCTGTATTGTAAGGGAAGAAATATAATGACCTTGAGGTCTAGGATGAATGAGGTCTAGGTTCCATTTAAGGCATTGGAAGCTTTGCTATTGCCTTCAATGGGACCAGCATTTTACCCCTAAATTCTAGCCGTAACTCCTTCAACGACTTGAAACAAAAACATCTTCTTAAACATCTTCCTCCTTGACGTTTGAATCCTTCAATTCCTGGAGGATTGCTCTTTCATTCATTCCTCTAAGTCATTGCTTAGTTTTAGTGTCAGAGACACTTCATTGTCCTTGACCTTTTTTCCCTTTTTCAATTCTTCAATCAATACCATTTCTGTAATACTGTGTCCTAAATTTTGCCCAGTACTCCAAGATTTGGTCTCTGTAGCCCTTTCTACAGTGGTATAATGTTCTCTTATTAAATGATTTCTATGGCAACATCCTAGTGTTCTGTTTGCTTTCATAGCAACTGCTAGACATTAAGTTCTATTCATTTCTTACCCCAGATCAGTTTCCTGGTTTTCTGTCCTGTAATTTATGACTATTTAGAGCTTTAGTACTCATTACATTGCCCAGTGACCCCTGGCAACCCCCTCCCCCCACTACTTTCTGGCTTGGTGGTTGTTGCAGCAACTCACAGTGTGTTACACTTCACATGACAAGGTGAATGACAGGTCTCCAGCCCAATCAAAAAGCCTAGTCCTGTTTCCAGCATATGACACTACATATCAAGATAGCACTGGAGTGGCCATGCTGTGTAATGTTATGCAGTAAAAGCTGTTTCACAAAAGGAAAAAAGTAAAGCCTGAAGCAGCCCAATCACGAGGGAAGAACAAATACAGATGAAGTAGCATGTTTATTGCCACAAAATTAACCGCTGAATAGAGCTGAAGAGAGATGAGATCTATATTGCATCTAGGTGTTGTTAATGAGAGTGAAAAGTGATTGTCTGTTTTTGATAACAAGGGTTTTGGAACTCATTTCCTCTGTCTACAAAATTTGCCAAAATTAAACTGGTGGGAAACCAGAGAACTTCAGTGAAGCTGTCCCCCTATGGCATTTTGGGATCCTGGTCCTCTTTAAGAAGAGAGCAACAGAGGGTCCTGTGGCACCTTTGAGACTAACAGAAGTACTGGGAGCATAAGCTTTCGTGGGTCAGAACCTCACTTCTTCAGATGGTTTAAGAAGAGAAGTTGCCCTGTCAACTCTATTTGGAAAATATGCAATGTAGGGGGGCACACAGTGATTCTAGTCCCTGTCAGCCATAGAAATGCCTTGCTATTATCTTGGATCCCATATTCATATTAATTGTATTGATGCTCAGTAAGTCCAGGCATCTGAGGTGTTCAGATAACTTGGTGATGGGTATGATTGAACTGCATAAAAAGATACAGTACAACTTGGTGAGAGTATGTTAAGCAAAATATACTGAATCTCTTTGTTTGGAATAGCTCTGTATTTTTTTCTTTTGATATGAACTCTGTGGGAATACCCATTGTAAGTCACATGCATAAATGTTTGCAAAATCAGGCCCTTGCACTCCAGTATAAAAAAGGAACTAAAATAGAGTGGTAACTGTGCAGCTTTTCCCATCATGTTGATTTTGAATGTATATGAATTACATGTTTTCTTTGTTTAATACTTCTGTTAGCTCTTGGTAAAAAATAAATTAGAATGTGTTTCTGCTGAAAATATCACTGTATTTTCTTCTCCACTCCATCCTTTGACCAAAGTGAGGTTTTCATTTAAACTGTTCAAGAGGGGGAAAATGGGGAGAGGTGGGAAGGGAAAAGGGAGGCAGGTACATTTCTAGTTTCCTTTTTGATTGTTTAACTCCCTCCCTCCCTTTCTCTTGTTTTCCCCCTATTCTTCCATTAATATTCATTGTGTACATTTGTCCAATTTTCTTGAACGTAGAGATTGACATTAATTTGCTCCTCTAGATTCTCACTTTATCTTGACATTGTTTTTAGACATGTCAAAGTCTAATTATATATATATATATATATATATAATTAGACTTTGACATGTCTAAAAACAAACTAAAGACTATCTATCTATCTAAAACAAATACATACCTATCTTTTGTTCCTGAACTTCTTTCATAAAGCAAGGTTGTAACTTCCAAAACCACCCCAGCATCCTGTCATAGATTAAAAGAACCAAATGTTTTATTTCCCTCTTGGTTAAATGTGTTCCCCCAAAAAGTCTTTCTGCCAGTTAGCTTCCTCTAACAGAACTCCTGCTGGTCAGTTCTTGTATCTTGCTATGGCAGCTGTGAACATATATACAACTGATTGAGCGATATACATCTGACTGGAGCATGCCTGCTAATTGGTTTGAGAACTAGATATAGACAATGCTGTCTTATAGCCGCTTGTGCAGATAGGCCCAGTGGTAGGGTTAATTCTGCTTGACAGCACATCAGCCGCATCTTGAGAATAATTACCCAACTTAAGTTTTCCCACAGCTGAACTGAGAGCTTCAAAGGCTTCTGAATTTACAACTATTATTAACCTATATCTGAAACATAATGTTCCCACAAGGGCTAGACTTTTTCTCCTTCTTATTAAATGTACAGGTTATCAGGTTCATTTGCTATGTGCTAAGCTCTTAGAGGACAATACTCCTTGTTAGAGAGTGAAAATCTGTAGTACGCAAGAAGGAGGATAATTGTGCATCTAGCACACATCATTATCTTTGCTAAGACATCAAAATCAGTTCAACTTGTGTTTAAAGAGAACAGAGCTATTTTTTTCTATTTGCAGAGTGAGGAAATTAAAGACACACACAAAACCCTCATAAGATGTTGCCCAACTACTGATCATTGTATACAATACATATGATATTAATGAAAAGTATCTGGTTCAAAAATAGATTAGAAACGTTCATGAATATATGGAATCCTGTTAATTACTTTTTGAAAACTAAAATGAATGAGAACAATATGTATTTCATAACTACAAGTATGTGCTGTAATACATAGTTACATAACTTAATCCTGGTTTTATATTTATATCCTGTGTTTGGTTTCCCTTGTGTGTTTTTTCTTTCTTTTAAAATTTCTCTTCTTTTTAACTGTACATTGTGCAAATCCAATAAAAGTATTAAACATGAAAAGCAGCATTTGGGATTAAAATCAATTTGCATGCATGAATTATTAAAACACAGAGGTATGCCTACTTCTTAAAAACAGTAGTTTTTTTCCCTCTTGTCAACTAGTTTCCAAGATTAAAAGCAGTTCTTATAATGTAAGTTCTTTCTGTTTCCCTTTGCAGGTCAGA
The DNA here is from genome assembly GCF_027887155.1 of Malaclemys terrapin pileata. Taxonomy (NCBI): domain Eukaryota; kingdom Metazoa; phylum Chordata; order Testudines; family Emydidae; genus Malaclemys; species Malaclemys terrapin. The sequence goes on from NC_071505.1 coordinate 62,632,968, forward strand.
AACAAAGTTTGACTCCAATTCAGGTATGTTTAGATTTACAATGTCATGCTGAATACACTGTATTCATGTTCTACTCATCAAACTAATTTATCAGTTCATCTTCAATTTTAATGAGACTGAGGCAGGCCAATCTTGAAAAGGATCTGAGTTTTCTCACCACCTAAGAATAGCACTGTTATTGCTGATGCCTTTAATTCATTCTCTTCATTGGTTCATATCTTTTTACTTTCTTCTTTTTACCTTGAGATGATCACCAGGAAGCCATTGTTTTGCCGTAAGTTTTAACTGATCCATCTTTTAAAAAAAATCATAATAATAAAAAGTAAAGCAAATAGAAGAGAGGTAGAACTTGTTAATTATCATTACCTTTTCAAAATGAATATTTTTCTTCGTTGTGGACAAAGACATTTTATGGGAATTTGAATTCTGTGCAGCCTGTATGTCAAGAAGCAAGTGATTTGTCATGAAATTTTCATGACAGATGCATGTACACAATGCATGCCAGACCAGTCTGCAGACTTCTTTCTAGTAGGTTTACCAAAAGGCAATATCTCTCAACTTACCTTTTTAAAGAATTTTAATGTGTTACAGGGGAAAAAAGCGAAGGTCAGTATAACGGATTAATGTGTATCTAACAAGACAAAACACACAAAGCAGCAAACAGAACTGTTTTCTCCAAATGAGGATGGTGAAAGCAGACTGCCACTTGTTAAGCTACTTATACCCGGGTTTTTGTTGAAGTTATAAAATAGTATGCCCTTAAATTGTAAAATAATTTCTTACACTGAGAGCAGCTGAGATGTCTATTATATGAAACAGTCGCTCAAAAATACATATCTTAGTTAAGAGGGAAAATTTTATTTTAAATAGAAAAACAATATTAATATAAGTTCAGAGCAGTCTTGTAATTAAGTTAATGTTACCCCATAAATTTATTTAATGCAGGGTTTTAAATTGTTATACTTCTGAAAATTCTACAATGTTAGTGACCTAGAAGTCTCTCGGAAATGACATACACCTCTACCTCGCTATAACGCTGTCCTCGGGAGCCAAAAATTTTTACTGCGTTATAGGTGAAACCACGTTATATTGAACTTGCTTTGATCCACTGGAGTGCGCAGCCCCGCCCCCCCCTCCCCGAGCACTGCTTTACTGCGTTATATTTGAATTCGTGTCATATCAGGTCGTGTTATATCGAGGTAGCGGTGTATTTCCTTTCTTCCCATTTACAGCAGTGATCTCAATTTGAATTTTGAGGTACCTGTACTATTTTTCCCTTTTTTTTACACTGGACTGTATCTTTGCAGCAGCCAGTATAGGGTGTGAAATCTGCAGAGTGAAGGACTTACAAGACCCAATTCATGATACGTATATAATTGAGTGATATTGTTGTGGTTTTAATTGTTGTGTTTGGGGTTCCTAGTTGCAGGTATTGCTCAAGTAAGGTAAATGCTTATTTTGATGCCCATGACTTGTGAATATGTAATGGAAGGGCAAGGTAGTTTTAAATGTTTTCTGATATATTTTTTATAAAACTACTCTAAAGATGGCATGGAACAGAACTACCAACTGTTGCTCTTCCTTGTTGCCTAATTGGAATGAAAATGCTCTTTAAAGAATTCCCCTTTGCAGTGAATATGTTTAAAGTGTGAACAAGGACTCCAGTATTCTGTATGGTTTTCTTTTTCCTCTCCTGATGGGCAATATTTGCCAGGCTTTTTCTTTAGAGTGACTACACTGGGAATAGAAAGAGGGTAGAGGCATAGAAAGGTTAGCGGATACTGAGGCCACCTCGTAGTCATGCCAGAGAGCTGCTTTGAACATTCTGTCAGTCACCATACTTGGGAAATCCCCTATCTCTGGTATGAATGTGTCTTTAACATGGACAGATATGGTAGCACCCACCTTTAACACCGTGATGCATGTGGCTTCATCCTTCTGATGAAAAGTTGTGTAAAATTGTTATGTTGCTGGTCAGTGATGGAGAATCCACCATGACCCTTGGTAAATTGTTCCAATGGTTAATTATTCTCCCTGTTAAAAATTTACACCTTATTTCCAGTCTGAATTTGTCGAGCTTCAACTTCCAGGCATTGGATCGTGTTATACCTTTCTCTGCTAGATTGAAGAGCCCATTATTAAATATTTGTTTCCTAGGTAGGTATTTATAGACTAATCAAGTCATCCATTAACCTTCTGTTTGTTAGACTCAAGGAGCTCAATCTATTTAGTTTATCACTATAAGGCAGGTTTTCTGATCCTTTAATCATTCTTGTGGCTCTTCTTTGAGCTCTCTATGATTTATTAACATCCTTTACCAACATGCAGGATGTATGAATTGTAGGAATATTGCTCTGGCTGCCCTGTTCCATCTGTCTTTCTGCACATCTCAATTTCAAAACAGAAAGCTGTACAGCTAGGACTTTGTTATTCCCAAATACTCCATGTATAGACAATGTTATGATGGCAAAATAATGCCTTGTTCCTTTTCAGCTTTGAAAATGGATTAAGCTTTTATTCCAGAATAAGAATGTTCATGCATCGAGTTATTCAGGAATAGCTATTGCACTTTATAAATTCACACCTACCTTAATCCGAATTAACTTTCAAGGGTAGACAAGCCCTTAGTGGTCACTCTCTGTATGTATTTGGTGGGACGGGAAGAATGGAAACTATTCTTGAATCACAAAAATCTGCTCTAGGGCAAGAGGGGGAGAATTTCCTTCTGTTTCTTTTCTAGCAACATGTGTGAAAATATTGAAAAATAAAAAAAGACATGACTATTTTTTTTTCTGAAGCTGGCACAAAGTCTGGAATGTAGCTTTTAAAAAAAGTCTAATAGATTCACTATAAATTCAGACTTTGGAAACACTGTACAACACTGAAATATTAGGCAGACATTGTCAAAGGAAGATTAATTTGAACTTGAACATTTAACTTAAAAGTGTGCTGGAAAATTCCTGTATGGATAATCAGTATTTATCATGTAAATAGCTAGAACATCTGTACAGGGGACATAGTTTTCATCCTCATGACTAAAAATTTTGCCTGAGAAACTTTTTTGCATGCTAATTTTGTATCTTTATCAAGGGAAAAATTTTGCCTCAAAAATATGAAATTAGCTTCATGCCATAAATGTTCTTAGGTGTCAAAATGACTCTGGTTTACTTTTATATCATGGTATTATGGATTTAAATAATTAAAAAAAACCCCAAAATATATTAAAGCAAAAAATCTATTGTAAGAAATACTTTAAAAATATAGTATTTGTCCTACTGTTCTCTCAAAATTTGCCATTCGTCATAGTAACCCATGAAAAACAAAGCCTGAGAATATGTCCTTAGCATTTTGTAGGGTATCATTTAGATTATATTATTCTATTATTATTATTTATTTATTATTAATTCATAATAAATTGTATAGAGTCCCCATTGTGGTTGGTTGGAAATTAAGGTGGCATTTTGGAACAAAATTCAACAGGTTCATATTCTCTTGTTGTAGATCGATATCATGCTGCTGACAGTAAATTAGATCGGATTAATGTTGTGTAGACTTGTAGTGGTATATCTGACACGGAAGGATTTTAAATTAAGGGAAATGTCAATCTTAGTAATAAAATAATAATACTTAATATTTATATAACATTCTTAATCTGTAGATCTCAAAGCAGATAGCTAAGTATCGTTATCCCTATTTTACTAATGGGGAACCAGAGTCACAGCTAGGTGGAGTAAGTTGCCAGTGTTACACAGTGTGAGAATCACAGAGTCAGAATAAATTGCAAGTCTCCTTACTCCCTGTTTGTGGCCTTATCTGTTGAACTATGCTGCATTTTATAAACAGTGTTGCTGACAAACAGCCACGTCATTGTGAACTCAAATTTGTTCTGCTCAAGAGAAAAACGTCATTTTATGTTGGCAGATACTTACAGATGACCTAGACTGTGTAGGGAGTTGTATTATTATTAGCAGGGCTGGCTCCAGGCACCCAAGCACATGCTTGGGGCGGCACCTGGTAAGGGGCGGCGGTGGGAGCGCGGAGCGGCATTCCGCGGGGGTGGGGGGGCGCTCCGGCGGCACGGGGGTCAGCAAGGGGGCGGCGCGGGGCTCGGCGCTCGGGGGGGTTCTGGCGCTCGGTGGAGGTGCGGCGCGGGCGCGGCGCTGGAGGGGGTTCCGGCGGCAGGGGGCGGGGGCGGGCTCCGGCGGCGCAGTGCTGGGGGGGGCGGCGCGGGGCTCGGTGCTCGGGGGGGGGTTCGGCGGCGATCAGCGTGGGGGGGCAGCGCGGCGGCTCGGCGGGGGGGCTTGGTGGCGGCGCTTTTTTTTGCTGCTTGGGGCAGCAAAAAAGCTAGAGCCAGCCCTGATTATTAGGGTAGTGTTCAGATATCCTGATCATGGCCAGCGACCCATTGCACTAGGTACCCATTGCACAAACATATAAGTAGTCTGTCTCCCCAAGAGCTTACAAATTGTCTAGTGCTCTAAACTTAAGGAAATGCCACAATACAACTGGGAATTTCATTTTTCTTGATCAACTGGCCAATCCTTAACCACTTCATTCTGCTTGTGGCGTTTTTACCAACCTGGTTCTCCTTTGTCCCTGAGCACAAGTGAGCAGAAAGCAGGCAACCTTCCTCGATGAGAACTCATAGGTGATTAGGGGGCCGGCTGAACTGAGTGGGAGTAAAAGGCAGAAGTGCATTCATGTGTTTGAAGGAGGGGCCAATCGTTTCTTCACTTAGGGCATCAGGCACCATTGCTTTACAATGAGTCTATTGCATATAAATTGGATTGTGAGTGAACAGGTGATTAACGGAAAAGAAAGACAGGAATGCATGTCTGCTGGTATATGGGGAGTTTTAATGTGCTGTATGGAATTGATTGTAAAATATAAGAATTGTGTACATGGTCCTTTTTCACTCTGGATAATGTATATATTTCAGGTGATTGCCCACACTTTGTTGGTAGTAGTAAAGTACCCAAAAAACAACCCTAGTGTGATGGTATCACTGAAGAGAACTTCTCTTGTAGAACCTTTAGCTACCACTTAGTTGTTCCTCTGGTTGTTTTTCTGTTGATTTTTCTTTTTCCCCCCATCAGGGAACTTGCCTCCCCCATATGTTCCCCTGGAACTGCAACTCAGAATTCAAGTGTCACATTAGCAGGAACTTCCCTAATTTAATTACAAAAGAGGCGGAAGTGCTGACGCAAAACGTCAGTGAGCACTTGCATCTCTTGTTCATGTAACCCTTCTGCCATGTGTCATTGGCAGCAACAAGGGCTGGGTTCAAATGATAAAACTAACAAACACCACCTGCGAGAGCCCCCACCCAGAAACCTGAGAAAAATGCTAGAGCTTCTCTGGACACCCTTAACTGGCAATACATCCCCAATTACAAGCACGGATTTTGTATATAAATCAAGGATTTAAGGGGACATGGCATTAACTTGGGAAAATGCAGCTATAACCTATATAAACACTAATAATAAAGTAAAACACACAGCTCACGGTATCTCTGGCAGTAGTCTTTTAATTGGATAGACACATCCCCGGAGTCTGGGAGTGCATTCAGGCAGGCCTGTCTCCAGCTTCTAGGAGGAGTGCTGCCTGGTCTGCCTTGAGTCTCCAACACCGAACACATGTATAGCGATTTCAGCTTTACAGGAGGCCTACAATGGAGTTCGCTCAGGGCTGTTGCTGCCTTCTGCAGCTTCAGCAAAGAGCCACCTTGGTTCCTCTTGCCACAAATCCATCTCTGTGCCTGTTGACTCTCACTGTGGAGTCACCTCTGTGTCATCTCTTTGTAAAGTCTTCAGGGTGGGACATTGCATGTAGGACCATATAGCAGAGTCCCTGCCACAATGTAGGAGCACCTTATCCCTCCTTCTTTCTCTGTTCATTCCCACCACCCTACCAGTTCAGAATTTGTGCACAGTTCTGTTCATTCTTCAAGGTGTCTTTGGAGGATTACTGGGTAAAAAGCTTATGCAAATGAGCTATCTCTGTAGCCGTACTCCCCCCTGTTCACCAGCAGATGTTGACAGAGAGCTCTTCTCCTATGGAGCTTCTGTCTGGAGTCCTGAGTAAACAGCTTCAGAAACAGCTTTTGGCCACTCTTTCCCCTGTTCACCAACTTCTGAATTTATGTTGGGGAAACTGCGGTAGGTTTGGACCACAGGGCTTATGTTCAGGGATGGAGCTTTGAAAGGAAACTTTACAAAATTTAGAAGATGCAGTATGTCACTGCTCAGGGACACTGTGTAAGACACAGATGATAGTGAAGGTGAAAGAAGGGGGTAATGGGGGAAAAAAGGAAGGAATTAAAAAAAAAAAAAAAGAAGTGTATAACTTCATTTGTACTCCAGTGGTATAATGTCAAGTAAACATTTTCCTCACTCAGACCAGAGAATGGATGAAGTTAAGAATGTGGAAACCTTGTAAAATGAGAAAAGTGCAAATGCTGTGCATCTGAAACAGACATTTGCAGCAGCTGAATACACAAATGCACGCAAGGATGCACACTGTGTTGCATTTAATTTTGTTGCATTTGCTGATGCAAGTTAACCTGACTTGATATGATGTTTGTTCCTCTAAAAATGAAAGTGCTTCTCTTGAGCAAGTGCAACATCTTCAGAGACAGTTTCTCTCCTGTCTCACTTCTTTATTTATGTATCTGTTTAGAAATGCAAAATATACAGTGCCTTTATTTATCTGTCACTCCCTTGACAGTTATTTTGAAAAACAATCCCATTAAAGTCTGCAGCTAACCTACAACAGTCACCAACAAAACTCATCCTCCAACTAAAGCATGTCCCAAGCGAAAACCAACCATCAGTCTTCATTGGACCCTTCCTCCCCCAAAAGCCTAAGATTCAAATGTGGACCAAACAATCAAACATTTTATCAATGCCTACTAAAAATTTTTAGGAATGTTTAATAGATTTAGACCTCATTTAAAGACAGGAAAGGGATCCTCTGGAGGGTATAGTAAACTCAGATTAATATCTATAATATACTGAGGAATGCTTATGAACCAGGACAAAACATTTTGACACATCTAATTCATAAAGGAATGAAGAGCTAAATATTGCCCTGACTTGTGATAACTAAAATTGATCAGCAGCCTGGTCTATTTTCTCGTTGCTACATAGGAGTAGAAAAGTTGGTCAGATCGTTCAACATACAGTGCAGTATCTGGATTTATGGTAGCTCCTTAGGGCTTGTCTATACTACAAAGTTAAGTCGACTTGATCTAATTCGACCTTAAGACTCCGAATTAAGTCAATTGTGCGTGGCCACACCATGCTCATTGTCTCGATAGAATGTGTCCTCACTAGCAGAGCCTGTATCGATGCACAAAGCAGTGCATCATGGGTAGCTATCCCAAAGTGCAACTTGCCACAGTGTGTTTTGGGAAGTTTGTGCAATGCCTCATGGGACCAAAACATTATTGCAGGGGAGAATGGGAACATTGCGTCAGCATCCCATGATGCACTGTCCTCCCGCACTCATCTCAATGGCAAACAACCCAGTGGTTTTTGCGCTTAAATCGGCCGTGCGTATGCCATAACCCCAGAAGCATGGAGCCTACTCAGTTGTGCACTCTTGCTGTGAGCATCTCAAACACCTCGTGCCTTCTCCTGCAGTATTTCCAGAGCTGAAGTAGGGTCTGCTGTACATCTCATCCTGCGCCGCACGCTCATGCTCTCAGCTCTGTGTCAGCTGTCCCACAGGCGTTCATTATCTCGATGAACATGTCCTCAGGTGTTCTTTTTCTAAACCCCTTCTAATCGGTGAAAGTCTGCTTTTTGGTGTTGGTGACACGCCGAAGGACACATTTACAGCTGTCAGTCATGAGGAAAAAAGAAAGGGACCATGCATAAAATGTTTCCATAGCAAGGCCATTTTCATAAAAAAAAAAAAAAACTTATTACACTAGGTGCAAGCCATAACATAATCAGAATCTGTAACCGTTCACTGTGCCATTTTGCTGTTCCAGCGATGGTGAGTAGCACTCCCATGGGAGACTGAATTTTTAATGAAGTTTATGGCAGGTGCATGTCAGGAGCAGAGGTAGCTAGTCAAACAGTCACCCCTCCCCATAGCACCACGGGGGGAGGAGGGAATGTTTTCACTGCCAAATTACAGAATCTCACATGTGGGGCCCCAGTCCCCTATCAGCTGCTTAAACTACTTGCCGACCCATGCCGAGCACAGTAAAGGCACATTAGCGGCCACATGGTTTGATGATCTGGAATGGGAGGGGGGGTCTACATGCTCTTTTTTTTTTTTCTCTTGTAAGAGCACTTTTAATGAGAACTTCCCCCATTTCCCCTAGGCAACCCTATGTGATATCAGTCTTCTGAGGGTAACAGAGGCGGAAAGGAAGGAGATGCTGCAAGCATCTGGGTATAGACCTGGTCCTTATGCTGGTATGCCATGTACCACAATGATGACAGCAGAATTAATTCAGGAGTTGTGTGGAAAAGTGTCCTACCCTGGTGGAAGAAATAAGACTGCCCGCCCAGAAACCTGCAAAGGATTGCAGAGTACCTCCATGAAAGGTTCCTAGAGATATCCATGAAGGATTCCCAGGCTACCCCAGTCCACATAAACAGTCTTTTCCGGGGGGCACCCTCTGCGTAGCTGGAGCAGCCTCTTGTAAACAGAGAGCTACAGCACCTCGCTTTTTTTTCCACAGTAAACATGCAATACCACCGAATGTGTGTGCCTGCCAACGTTTACCTGGATTTTGATTGTAACTGTATACTCACCAGAGGTGCCTTCCTCTGCATCATGGTCGGCTACTGTGATGTCCTGTGACCAACGGGGCTCCAGGGTTATATATTTCCTGGCTCTCAGGGAGAATGGATCCACTGCTCGCCTGTCTCCCATTCTCCTCTTCCTCCTCTTCCAAATCCACCACATCGTCCTCCCTGTTGTCTCTAGACTCAGACACCTGTGAGGTGTCCACATTACTTGTGGGGGTGCTGGTAGGGTCACCACCTGAGAATCGCATGCAGCTCGTTGTAGAATCGGCATGTGTGGGGTTCAGCACCAGAATGACTGTTCGCCTCCCTTGCCTTCTGGTACGCTTGGCGAAGTTTTTATTTTCACACAACACTGCTGTGCGTCCCTCATGTAGCCCTTCTCCCCCATTACACAAGCGATCTTTGCATAGATGTCAGAATTTCTTCTGCTGGATTGGAGGTCTGCCTGCAGAGACTCTTCTCCCCACACAGCAATGAGATCCACCACCTCTTGTGCAGACCAGACTGGAGCGTGTTTGGGGCATGTAGTCTTCATGATCAGCTGTGTTCAAGCTGGCATGCTCCCAATGCTTATCAAACAGGAAATGGGAAATCAAAAATTCCTGGGGCTTTAGCAGGGGAGGGGCTGTTTCCTGTGTACCTGACTGCTATGCAGCAGAGTTGAGAATGATCTCCAGAGTGGTCACAGATGAGCATTGTGGGATACCATCTGGAGGCCAATTAAGTCTAATTACACAACTCTGCATCTGCACTACCTCACAGTCGACCCATGACAGAAATCGACATTAGAGGTGACTCTGGTCGGCGTAAAGGACCCAGTAGTGTAGCCACATACATTAATCTGATATCACATAGTATGACTTAAGGCAGCTTCCTTCGACCTAACTCTGTAGTGTAGACCAGACCTTAGTCTTTTAGCACAGACTTTCAGACCTTCTCATTTGTTTAGAATTTTTAAAGATGTAAATTAGCTGCATTAGAAAGCTCCATTTCTCTCCAGGTTCATTCTGTTGTTGGGTCTGCCATTACAGGAAGTCTCTGAGTTTACCATCTTTATTCTGCTCATATTATTCTGTGACGGGTTGGTCATAGAGACCCTTTTGGGACTGTCACCTGATGTGCTGAGTCTACTCTGAGCCCATTTTCTTTACCAGTTTGGGCCTCCAGAACCCTGCCTTGTTGAGCCAGACATGCCAGTCTGCTCCAGCACAGATCCAGGGTCTGAACCACATGCCCCAACACTGCAGACTTAACTGAAAACCACTTAGCAGGTTACTTTATCTCCAGCCCCCAGACACCCAGCTCCCAATGAGATCCAAACCCCAAATAAATCTGTTTTACTCTGTATAAAGCTTATACAGGGTAAACTCATAAATTGTCCACCCTCTATAACACTGATAGAGAGAGATGCACAGCTGTTTACTCCCCCAGGTGTTATTTACTTACTCTGGGTCAATTAATAAGCAAAAGTGATTTTATTAAATATAAAAAGTAGGATTTAAGTGGTTCCAAGTAATAACAGACAGAACAAAGTAAGTTACCAAGCAAAATAAAACAAAACATGCAAGTCTAAGCCCAATACATTAAGAAACTGATTACAGATGAAATCTCATCCCTAGAGATGTTCCAATCAGCTTCTTTCACAGACTGGACTCCTTCCTAATCTGGGTACAGCAATCACTTACACCCCCACAGTTACTGTTCTTTGTTCCAGTTTCTTTCAGGCATCTCTTGGGGGTGGTGAGGCCATCTCTTGAGCCAGCTGAAGACAAAATGGAGAGCTTTCCAGGGCGTTTTATACTCTCTCTCTTGTGGGCGGAAACTCCTTTGTTCTTCTGTGCAAAGTCACAACAACTAGATGGAGTTTGTAGCCACCTAGGCAAGTCACAGGTCCATAAATGATTCAGCTTTTTGCAGGCCGACACCATTGTTTACATGTTAGTTTGAATGTTCCCAGGAAATCTCAGATGTGGATTGGCGTCTCCCAAAGTCCATTATCAGTTAAGTGTTTCTTGATTGGGCACTCCCTGAGAATAGTCCTTTCTCAAGAAGCTGACCAAATGCTTCACTGAGGCTACTTAGAATCAAACACATTGAGATACAAATACATTGCCAATATTCATAACTTCAAATACAGAAATGATACATACATACAGACAGCATAATCATAACCAGCAAACTACAACCTTTCTATAGACGCCCCACTTGACCTCCTCTGTACAAGACCTGGTGCAACCAGAGGACCCTGGTTGCAACAATGATCTATATGGTCACAATTCATGTCAATAAAGTCACATATTTATAATGGACCTTGGCTAGGTATACTATTGCCTGCTACCACTTGCATTCCTTTTCTTGGCTTTCTTAGTGTTTATAATAGGATACCTATCAACTGGCATCAGCTAGAACCTTGGATATAGGATCTAGAGTACAGCAGCCTTGAACGGATTTATGACCTTATTGCAATTATCTACACCAATATGGAGTGATCTCTTTTGTATTTTATCTAATGTGGATAAATAACGCTACTCTGGATCAGTGTTCCCTCTAATTTTTCCCACTCATGTGAGGAATGAATTTTGTTATGTGCACCAATATGGAGGTGATGTGTGACAAATCATCTCCATATTGGTGCAAATAAAAAAATTAATGGGGGGGCAAGGGGTTCGGAGTGTGGGAGGGGACTCAGGGCTAAGGCAGAGTGTTGGAGTGTGGGGGTGTGAGGGCTCTGGGATGGGGCTGGTGATGAGGGGTTCAGGGTGCAAGAGCGGGTTCAGGGCTAGGGCAGAGGGTTGGTGTTGGGGGGAGGTGTTTGAGGGCTTCAGCTGGGGGTGCAGGCTCTGGGGTGGGGCCAGGGATGAGGAGCTCAGGGCTGGAGTAGAGGGTTGGGGGGGAGGTGAGCACTCCAGCTTGGGGTGTGCAGGCTCTGGGGTGGGGCCAGGGCTGGGGAGCTCAGGGCTGGGGTAGAGGGTTGGGTTGGGGGGGTAAGCGCTCCAGCTGGGGGTGTGCAGGCAGGCTCGGGGCTAGAGGACTCCCCAGCCCTCCCCTTGCCACTAGCAGTGAGCTCTGGGGAGGGGCCCTGCTCTCCCCCTGCTGGCAGCAGCGAGTTCCAGGGTTGGGGCCTATGGCAGCCCTGCACGCCCCAACTAAATTGCTCCTGTCCCCAGTCCCCACCCACCCCCTACCTCTCTTCTCTTCAGACTGCTGCTGCGCAGCCCTGTATAACCTGCTGTGCGGCCGCGCAGCTTAGAGGGAATTTAGCTCTGGATTATATTCTCAAAGTCTCAAGACATTCCCTTCTTTCTGCCCATTGCATGTGTTTAGTAGTCTAACTCCAAAGTTACCAAGGATCTCACCATCTCAATGAACTAGAAAACTCACTACATTAGCCGCTTTTGTTTTAAGCAATTAGAAAGCACTTTGTTTTGGCATTTAAAAAAAATCTGTGTGTATTAAAGGGTTTTGCTCGAGGAGCTAAAAATTTAATGTCAGCAAGGATTATTCATTATTTTACTCTCTTCCACTTATTTCAAAAATCACTCCTCCTTCTACAAATCACCTGTCTTACTCAGAGACAGTAGCTTTCAGATATATTTAAGTTGGTCTTGTAATGGAAATATTTCAAGATATAGCTTTTCTAATGTAATAGTTAATGTAAGCAAATCCATCAACTGTATCTGGAAGAATTTGTACTGTTCTAGCTAATTATTGGAGGCCCCCTTCTTTCCTTTTTTTACTTTTTAAATTTTTGTGTTCATTTTACACAAATAAAAAAGGTTGCCATTAGAAACAGTTTGGTAGGTAAATGTTGGTTTAGAAGAGGTGAACTAAATCCACAGACACACACACAAACACATAAGTTATGAGTTTTTGTGAGACGTGGACTTGGAGATCAGGGTGCTCAATTAGATTACAATATAAACTGCAAAATGTAGATTGGCTCAGGGTTTTGCTTTTTTTTTTGTCAGAAATGTAATTAAATTCAGATAGCTTGGCCTGTGAGGAAATTACTTTGTCAGACATTAAGTTGCTCTTTCAAGTAAGCATCATTCATCAGCATAACATCTTGAGTGCTGTATTTCTTAAAAACAGAAAAAGCTGTGATAGACTGCTTGGGACTGAAACTCATTGTGCAATTTTATATTGAGTGAAGCACCCTAAATATTCTGCAAAAGCTGATCTTGCTGCAGTCTTGTTCAGTGAGCAAATCAGAAGAGACTTTTGCTTATGCTCCTGAAATATTGTGTATTTAACAA